>NC_137771.1:179592566-180211566 GCF_963455305.1 Plecotus auritus | reverse complement strand
TCATTTTTTTTCTGGAATCACAAATTGGAGATCTATAGGCCATTAGAATACTTTTAGATAGTGTGTGTCTTCCTGTTTTGCCAATATCTTGCCAGTTCTTGTTGCCTTGTATGAGCCCCTCTTCACTCCCATGATGCAGTGCTATATGGTGAGCTCACCTGCACGTAAGAGCCAACTATATACATCTCTTCCAACCACATGTCCAGTGACCTCACACTGGTATATTGAATTTACTTATGGTAGGGAACTTTATGCCAAAGAAATGAAATCAGGGCATTGTAATCTTATCATTATTTTAGAATGTATTTACCATTTATAGCACACCACTGCCTTTATGTTATCTTTATGACCACTATAGGCATTTTTTTCTTGAGTTATTGAAAGGTATCAAATAGGATATTGATATTTTTAGAAAATCAGTCAATTCTGGAAATAATTTGCAATAGTTTAAACTTAATCTTGATTATTTAGGGATCTGCCAATGTATGTTGTATTAAAGAAAACAAATAAGATCCTGATCTTAATATTGAGGCTATCAACACATTTTAGCCACTACAGCTAATATACAAATGAGTATTATAAACTCTTATGAATAAACACACCGCCTGATTCACAAACAGTAATCTGTCTCAACTCCATGGGCTTCTTATGTTGTCCCAAAATAACCTGTTGTGGGGAAGGTAGGGTGGGTCTAGAAGGAGTAATGGATGTGAAAAGGAAGGTGCCTCTGGCCTGTTTAGTAGAAAAAATTACAAAGTCTAGGAATTGCTGCAGCTTCTGAAATGATATGCTATGTGAATTAATAAAAATGTAGACTCCCAAGCCAAGAAAATTATCAGATAAAGGGGGGGAATTGTATAATAACAAAGCGATCAATCCACCATAAAGATGAGCCATTCTGAAGGTGTAGGCACCAAACAACAGAGCTATACAATTGTAAAATAAAAACTGAACTGAAAAGAGAAATAGACAAATCCATGATTATAGTTAGAAACTTCAACACCATTCTGTCGATATGACAAATAGGCAGGAAGTGAGCAAAAATTTAAAAGAACTCAACAGGACCCAATTAACATTCACAGGGAACTTCATCTTATATCAGCAGAATATATGTTCTTTTCAAGCACCCCCCAGAACATAAACCAAGATCCAACACATCCTGAGCCACAAAACAAACCTCTCAAAATTGGAACAAACTGAAATCATACAGAGTGTGTTCTCTGACTACACTGGGAGCTAACAGGAAATTAATAACAGAAAGATAAAAGGAAAATCTCCAAACACTTAGAAACAAAGTGGCATACTCTTAAATAACCTAGGGGTCAAAGAAGGAGTTTTAAAGAAATAAAAAGTATACTGAGCTAAAAAAATAACAAATAAAAGTGCAAAATATTATAATGTGTGGGATATAACTAAAGCAGTACTGAATGATAAATTTATAGCACTAAAGGAAAAGTGCTCAAATCAATCAAGGAAAAGTCATAAAACAACAATCTAAGCTCTTGTTTCAATAAACTAGAAAAAGAATAACAAACAAACCCGAAGTGGGAAGAAGAAAGAAAATAATAAAATTAAGAGTAGAAATCAATGAAAAAACAAAAACAGTACAGAAAACCAATGAAGCAAAAAGCTGGTTCTCTAAAAAGTTTAATAAAATAGACAAGGGAACATACAAATTCCCAATATTGGAAATGAACAGGGGTATCACCACAGTCCCCACAAACAACAAAGAGATAATAAGTGATTATAGCTAATAACTCTACACACATAAAGTGGACAACTTAGATGTAATGGACCAATTTCTCAAAACACAAAACTACCACAACACACCTAACATGAAATAGATAATTTGAATAGCCTTATAACTATTCTGAAATTGAATTTGTAATTAAAACCTATGCACAGAAGAATTCTCTAGGCCCAGATGGTTTCACTGGAAAATGCTGTGAGCATAAATGAAGTAATCCATATGAAGCACTTAGAGAAAAAACTCATACAAAGTAAGCATTAAATGTTAGCCATTAATTGTGACTTCCATAGCACTGTGTATAAATTTCTACTTATTATTTATCATGCTATACCATAATCTTCAATCCTATATAATAAAAGGCTAATATGCAAATTGTCCCGTTGAGCCGGAGTTCAACTGGGAGTTCAACCAGGGGATGGGGCCGGCTGGCCAACCTCCCACGTCCCCTCCCCCTGGCCTGCCTGGCCTGATTGGCCCCGATGGGGGCGGACTGGCCGAACCTCACCTTGCATGAATTCGTGTATAGGGCCTGTAGTTTACTTATATTCTCCCATATTAGACTATAAGTTTCTTAAAGACAGGGACAATTGTAGATAATTTCATAGTATGAGAACCTAAATAATATCTTTAATAGGTACTCAGCAATATTTATTGATGACTTGAAGAGAATTCATTACCTTACTAATAGATGACAGTTTGGTAAACTCTAGAGTTTAACGTGAAATTTACCTTGGATGAATTCTGGCTAAGTTATTTAGAGTAATTTATGTCTGATATCAGCCAGCTGATGTTGCTATAACAAAATACCATAGACTTGGTGGCTTAAGCAAGATATAGTTATTTCTCACAGTTCTTGGGCCTGGGAAGTTCAAGATCTAGATGCCTATAGATTGGGTCTTAATGAGGGCTCTCTTCCTAGCTTGTCTTCTTATTGTGTCCTCACATCCTGAAGAGAGGAAGCTCTGATGTCTCTTTTTCTTCTTACAAGGGTACTAATCCCATCATTTAAACCTAATTACCTCCAAAAGGCTCCACCTCTTAGTACCATCACATGGATAGCTTTAGAGGATATAGATGTCTGGGACCCCATCTTAGCAATCCTGAATCAGAATCTTCTTGGGTGCTACCCTCCTTTTAAAGGGTAACTTTAAATACATATATATCTATATATATAAAAGCCAAAGTGACTGAACAACCAAACAATGGGTCAACCAGTTGCTTTGATGCACACTGACCACCAGGTGGCAGATGCTCCATGCAAGAGCTGCCCCCTGGTGGTCAGTGGGCTCCCACAGCAGGAGCACTGCTCAGCAAGCTTACTGAACAGCAACAGTGGCAGCAGCTAGCGCATTGGGGCCGGGATGAATGGAGCGATGTGCAGGCTCCTCCTGGCCACCTTCCACTTTACACACTACTATATCCCTCGGGGGATGTCGGACTTCCAATTTTAGCCCGATTCCTGCAGGCCGAATCTGCACCCCTTCCCTTTCTGGAAGCCTGTGGGGATCGGGCCAAAACTGGCAGTCTGAAATTCCCGGAGGGGTCCTGGATTGCAAGAGGGCTCAGGCCAGGCTGAGGGATCCCACTGGTGCACAAATCCGTGCACTGGGCCTCTAGTATATATATAAATTCATAAACCCCTTTGAGAGAAAATTGACCATTTTTTAAAAATTTGCAATCAATGGGAACAATATGAAATTCCATGATAGCATTTCTTTTACCTGAAAAAATAGTCTTTATGGATATAAATGGATGTTTCCAGGTTCACCCTATGTTTCATGGGAACATTCTGTCTGTCCTATAGAGGTACACATTAAAGAAGTGTTGAAGAAATGAATAAATAATTCTGAGACTTATTTTTGGTGTACATTCCAAAGAATCATTTGTACTTTGTAATTTTTGTTTTTTCAACACTGACATGTTCACCAAACAGCAGGAAATGAAGTGTTGATGAGCACTTTCTTCAAGGGCATCAACTAGGTAGGTGCCTGGGGTTCCTTTCCTTCAACTCTGTGAACAATGGACTGGAAACCTGGAGACCTGAGTCTGTGGACTTGTGATACCATTATCAAGTCTCATCTCACCTTTGGGTGCCACATTAGCTCTTCCCTATGGGATTTCACCTCTTGTCTTAGAGAACTGTGTATTCCTTAAGTGCAGAATGTTCTTCTCAGTATCCTCAGTACCTATCACAGAATCTGGCACATGACTGGCTGCCTGGGGGAGCAGGGAGCAAAAGTAAACCATAGGAAGTCAAGTCAAGGGACCTGGGAACAGGGAAGGTTTATGGACATCGGGTTTTTATTAGAATACTGTTTACTTGGAGGTCCTCTATTTTAAATAAATCAGAGAGGCCTAGGGAAAGAGTAACCAAATGACTGAAAGAATTGCATGTGGATTATTTAGCCAAAGGTTTTATAAGTCTTTGCTTAACACAGACAGGGGGAGGGAAATTGCTTTGCTTTAATACCATGCATTTTTCATTAGTGTTTGAAGAACAAACCCAAATTGGATTCTCTTCAGGGCCTGGAACCCAATGGGTAGTCAGGGAATATGTGTGGAATGAATGATTCAGTGTTTTTCTCCTGGGCTGCTGATTGCTAGCTAGCCAAGATACTGTCTTCCTCTATCAAGAGCTAGGCTATGCTCAGAGGCTGGAGGGGCACACAAAGGGAGGTCGATTTGCCAGTTGGGTAGTCCCTCCAGTCAATATCAGGGAAGATGTCTATATTGAGTGGTGTGTGTGTGTTTGTGTGTACCCGTGTGTATGTGTGTGCATGTGTGTATGTGTGCGAGAGAATAATACTAGAAAAAAATATTTTTTGGAAGAAAATAATTTCCAAACCACAAATTGATTTGACACAGCCTTAAAAGAGCAACTGAAAGTATTGGTAGGTGTAAGGCTGGAACCTCTGGGAAGGCATCTGGGATGGTTAGAGAAACTGGGTGGAGGTTCTGGAAACTTGCTCACAAGTCCTTCCTGTCATTGTTAGTTCACTGTTGCCCTCTGCTGGCGAAACTGTTGTCATCCCAGGAAGCTACAGATTTTACAGAAATCCTAGGTTCCTTGTATATAAAGGAAACAGGGGCCCTTCCTTGTCAAGAAGGGAAATGACACTAGTGCTGAGTAACACCTGTGGGGAGAGGAGATGTAGCAAGCTCTGTGCCAGGAGATACTGGCTCTCACAACAGAGGGACTGAATCTTATATTTCTAGTTTTTTATTCCATGCTCTGTTCACTTGCTAAGACTCTGCTCTCATTTTTGCTCTATACTGAGCACAGTGAGAGGACCCACATAAGACTAAGGCACCATATGAATATCAAATGTGGGTTTAATGATAGGACAAGCACAGAAATCACTATAATATAGACAAGATTGTGATTAGAATCACAACTGAGACACTGATGAAAGCATGTGTATTTAAAGGAAAAGATAGGTTACATCTAGTTGGTGGGGGTATGGGGAGAGGGTGAGGGTGAGGTTCCATGAAAGAGCAATTATTTAAGCTGAGAACTTGAAAGTTAGGTGAGAACGATGAGAAGACATGTATAAGAGGAGAAACCAAGATGGCAGCATAGGAAAACACCTAAACTGCTGCCTCGCACAACAATATCAAAACCACAACTAAAAGAGAAAACGGACACCATCCAGAACCACAGGAAAGCTGCCTGAGTGGAAATTCTACAACAAGAAGAAAAGAGCAAAGCACATTGAGACTCAGAGGAGCTGCAAAAGGCTGAGGTATGGAGACTCGCACACAGAGAGGACGGGTGGCTGTGTGCAAGGTCGGTTGAGTGAGTGGCTGGCTTTCTAAAGCGGGAGGGAGAAGGAAGCTCCCGACTGCACTGAACTCCAGTCCTGGGCAAGACGCTGGGAAACCAGACTCATTCAGGGGGAATCTGGACTGTCAGGAAAAGAGAAAGCACACTGAGACTTGGGAGCTGCAGAAGGCAGAGGTCCAGAGGTGCGTGTGCAGAGAGGACTAACTGCTGAATGCATGGGAAGCTGAGTGTGTGGCTGGCTTTCTAAAGCAGGAGGGAGCCTGAAGCTCCTGACTGCACTGAACTCCAGTTCCTGGCAAGTTTCTGGGAACCCTGACTCATTCAGGCAGAAACTGGACTGTCTGGCAGCGGGCAAAACGAGGGCGGCTTTCTCTCAGAGGTGCTTGCAGCGATTACCGAGGGACACTGAGACCCAGGGGCCTAATAGGGCAGGGCTGACAGGAAACCAAGGCTGTCTGCTCTGCCCTGAAACTCCACCCCATCCAAGCTGAGCACAGAGGCTTTTGCAATTTTGCAAGTCTTGTCTCATAAGAGTGTCTCCAGCACAGAAGTTCTCCCAGCGTAGACACAGCTGATCCTCACAGCCATTTGGCCTGGAGGTCAATTCCTCCCAGTGATACCAACAACAATTAAGAATTAACTACAACAAGGCTGAGCATACAGTCCACAAAGGGGTGCAACAAGAATGTCCACCTCAGGTAACTGGGGAGGCTGAGCCTCTGTGCCCTAGAGGACACCTACCACACAAAACTACTCTACCAACTCAGGGAAGCAGTGAAAATGTGGAGACAAAGAAACAGATCACAAAAGAAAGAAATGGAGGAAAACAAATGACTGAATATAGAGTTCAAAACCACGGTTATAAGGTTTTTCAAGAATTTCCTAGAAAAGGCCGATAAATTTAGCGAGACCCTCGAGGATATGAAAAAGGACCAACTAGATATTAAACATACACTGACTGAAATAAAAAATATTATACAGAGACCTAACAGCAGACTAGAGGACTGCAAGAATCAAGTCAAAGAGTTGAAATACAAAGAAGCAAAAAACACTCAGCCAGAAAAGCAAAAAAAAAAAGAATCAAAAAATTTGAAGATAGTGTAAGGAGCCTCTGGGACAACCTCAAGCGTACCAACATCCATATTATGGGGGTGCCAGAAGAAGAGAGAGAGCAAGATACTGAAAACCTATTTGAAGAAATGATGACAGAAAACTTCCCCTTGGTGAAAGAAATAGACTTACAAGTCAGGAAGCGCACAGAACCCCAAACAAAAGGAATCCAAAGAGGACCACACCAAGACACATCATAATTAAAATGCCAAGAGCAAAAGACAAAGAGAGAATATTAAAAGCAGCAAGAGAAAAACAGTTAATTACCTACAAGGGAGCACCCATACGATTGTCAGCTGATTTCTCAACAGAAACTAGGCAGGCCAGACGGGAGTGACAAGAAAATTTCAAAGTGATGAATAGCAAGAACCTACAACCAAGATTACTCTCCCCAGCAAAGCTATCATTCAGAATTGAAGGTCAGATAAAGAGCTTCACAGATAAGAAAAAGCTAAAGGAGTTCATCAACACCAAACCAGTATTATATGAAATGCTGAAAGGTATTCTTTAAGAAGAGGAAGAAGTAAAAGGTAAAGATAAAAATTATGAACAACAAATATATGTCTATCAACAAGTGAATCTAAAAATCAAGTGAATAAAAAATCTGATGAACAGAATAAACTGGTGAATATAATAGAATCAGGAGCATAGAAAGGGAGTGGACTGACAATTCTCAGGGGGAAAGGGGTGTGGGGGATGCAGGAAGAGACTGGACAAAAATAGTACACCTATGAATGAGGACAGTGCGGGGGAGGTAAGGGCAGAGTGTGGGGTGGGAACCGGGTGGAAGGGAGCTATGGGGGGGGGGGGAAGAGAAACAATTGTAATAATCTTAACAATAAAGATTTATTAAATTAAAAAAAAGAAAGTTAGGTGAAATTTATTATTTTTAAAAATATATTTTATCATAAAAGTAATGTATGTTTATTGTAAAAACTAAACTGGATCATAAAAGCATGAAAAGAAATAAATAATTTGAAATCTCATCACACAGAAATTTTGATTTATGTATTTCGTGGTTGTTGTTACAAAATTGAAAATATGCTGAAGGTAACATTTTGTATCCTGTTTCTCATTATCAGGAACTGAGCATTTCCCCAATGTTATTGATTTTTTAAATGTGCTATTTTATGGGGGAGTATTTTAGTGTGTAATCCTCAGGATAGGATTCCCCTATGAGCCAAGGCTTATAGGTTGCACAGCACAAGGATTGTTCATGCTTTTTTGGTTCATTTCAGAAATATTTTTGAACATCTGCTACTTTGGATACACAATGCTAAGAGATGATTCTGTCTTTGTGGAGTTTACAGTATAGAAGAGGACATAGACATTACTTACGTAATCATATAAATAACTATAAAACTGAATCTGGGATAAGTACTATGAAGAACTGTGAGGTGGCATGAATGTGTACATTAGAAAGAAGAGAGGTAGTCACAGAGGTCTGGGAACACTTGCCTGAGTAAGTGATAATTGAGCTCACCACTACGGGAGTTAGCTAGGTAAAGACCTGAAGTAAAATTATTGCTAGCAGAGGGAACATCTTGTTCCAAAGCCCTTTAGCAGGAGTGGGCATGTGAAATAAAAGACTGAAACAAAATCAAGGAGAATGGAGTGAAGAGACTTGGCCTCTAATGAGGTTGTAGAAGTAGGTAGAGCCTGACCCTGCAGAGCCTCTTAGATCAGGGGAAGAATTTTTATTTTTCCGTAAGAAGCCTGGGGATAAGTTGAAGTGTGTTTGCATAGCTGTTGAAGTGTTGAAGCTAGAATGGGGAGGTAAAGACCAGATGTGGCTTTTTCAAAGGTCCGCCTCATTACAGTATGCTGAAGAGGTTGGAAGGGAACAAGAGCAGAGGCAGGTAAACCATGTCTAGGAGCTTGGTGGCCCAAACCTAGAGAGAGGGTGATTGCAATAGTCCAGACAGGGGGTGAGGGAAGACTAGATCAGGATGGTGAAGGAAGAGGAGAGAAGTATGTGGTTTTGAGAGATATTTTAGGAGTAAAATGTTTATGACTTGGCATGTGAGGTGAGGAAATGGGATCAATCTAGAATGACTCCTACATCTCCAACTTGCATAACTGAATGGAAGGAGGGTTCTTCCCCAAGACAGAAAACATTGGATGGGGACAAAGTTTGGGAAGGACAGTCATGAGTGTTGTCCTGGGGAGAAGTTTCCCAGAGAGAACAATTCTAGGAGTGATACATATCACACCAGCTCTTTTCAGAGGTGGATTTTCCTGCATTTTTACATCATAATGAAGGGTTGTCTAGTTGGAGGTGAATGATACTGGGGAGAAAGCCAACACTATGGCTAAATTTGGTATCTCAACACTTATTTAAGGTCCCTGCACTACTGGTTGCTAGGTGTAAAACATTGGGCAAGTCACTTTGGACCTTAGTTTCATTGTGTTTAAAATGAGGGTTATAACATCTAGTCCAAAGGGTTGTTGTGAGAATTAAATGAGAACACTGATATTCAAGGTCTTTGTAAATCCCCAGACGCTGTACAAACACAATATATTATTGTTATTTCTACTATATTTGTGCTGGATATCATCACCAGCAAAACTTCAATTATGTTAATATTAGGAATATGAAATTTAATGTTTTCCTCATGAGTTCTTTGGAAAAAACTGGTGTGTTGAAGTATAAATAAATAAGTACACCACCTAGGAGCAAGAGATGGTGGCCCCAAACTATTTATAAGCCTGCATGTTTACTTGAATTCTGATTTTCCCAACATGTAAATTATGCAGAGTCTGTGTCAAAGCAGAACACTCTGTGTTCCTAAAAAGAATTCTCTTTTTCCCCTAAATCCTTTACCTTTTAAAATAAATCTCATTATGGAGTGCTGACATTTTCAATAAAACCATTCAACCAAAAGCTGTGTTTTTTTTTAAACTAACAACAAGTCTGGTTTATTAGGTAGCAGCTCATAACTTACTGCTAAATAGATGCAATTTATTTAGAGAACTTTATGTAGATATCTGATAAGACATTTCAGAGTCCCCTTCTCCTTCTGACTAAGATGAGAGTGTTAAAAAGATCCTTAAGAATTTTCTCCTTCACTCAGTGAATAGGGGTTGAATATTGTAGTGTTGTTGGAGTGGATGGAAACTTTTGAACCAAGATTTAAAAAAGATCTCTCAGACTGCACCAATAAGTCTACTAGCGTGTTCTAGCTAAGTGACTTTAGATAATGACTTTTTTCAAAGGGTTATAGGGAGGTGTAGAGGTAATACTTATCTATCTATCTATCTAAATCTATCCTATCTAATAAAAGAGTAATATGCAAATTGACCATCACTCCAACACACAAGATGGCTGCCCCATGTGGTCAAAGATGGCTGTCCTCATGTGGACACAAGATGGCCAGCAAGGGTAGGACAATTTTGGGTGATCAGGCCAGCAGGGGAGGACAGTTGGGAGGGACCAGGCCTGAAGGGGAGGGCAATTGGGGCGGACCAGGCCGGCAAGGGAGGGAAGTTGGGGGGGACCAGGCTGGCAAGGGAGGGAAGTTAGCAGTTAGGGGTGACTGGGGCTGCAAGGGAGGGCCATTGGGGGAGACTAGGCCTGCAGGGGAGAGAAGTTGGGGGCAACCAGGTCAGCAGGGGAGGGCAGTTAGGGGTAATCGGGCCGGCAGGGGAGCAGTTAGGCATCGATCAGGCTGGCAGGGGAGTGGTTAGGGGGTGATCAGGCTGGTAGACAGAAGCAGTTAGGGGCAATCGGGCAGGCAGGCAGGCGAGTGGTTGGGAGCCAGCAGTCCTGGATTGTGAGAGGGATGTCTGACTGCCCGTTTAGGCCTGATCCCACCAGGATTGGGCCTAAATGGGCGGTCGAACATCCCTCAAGGGGTCCCAGATTGGAGAGGGTGAAGGCTGGGCTGAGGGACACACCGCTTCCCGCCCCGTGCACGAATTCTGTGAACCAGGTCTCTAGTGTATATATATATAAAAATAGGGAAATATGCTAATTAACTGGGATGCCGTAATGGGTCAACAGGACAGGAGGAGGTTGTGTGCACAGTGTTGGGGGCAGGGTGGCAGGGGCCTCCATGCGCATGTGCTAGGGGAGGGCCTGATCAGCAGCAGCCGCAGTTGCTTCATTGCCAGAGAGGGAGGCAAGGCCAGACCAGCAGCGGCTGTGGCTGCTGTGGGGTCCAGGAAGCGAGGCATGCCCGGACCGGTGACTCAAGGGTGGGCAGAGCTGTGCGATTTTGATCGCACGCTGGGCTCCTAGTACATACATAACAGCCAACATATGATAGGACCTCCATCAATGATGTTATCCTTCTTACCTTCCTTTTTCTGCTTCTTCTTTTCTTTTTTCTTTATCCTTCTCCCTTTTTATCTCCTTCATATCTCCTCCTATTACTCCCTCCATTGACTTAACTCCTCAATTTTTTCCTGCTCATCTTTCTTTAGAATATACCAAGGAATGACATATATTTTGGTTACCCAAAATTATTAAGTGTCTTAGTTCCCTGCCAGTGATAACAGTTAACTTATAGGACACTAATTGAGAATCAGGTCCCTTAATTATCTCCCCAAACTAATGAGATTAATACTAGTCATGTCTCCATTTGCCTTCATGGAAAGTACACACACACAGACACACACACACACATAGGTGATACTCAGTCCTTCTCACATCCATTGCTTTACCGTCTGTACTATGGTGTCCATTCTGATTTGTCAGTGTCCATGAGGTACCTGTTACTCAAAATTTTACATAGAATTCCTTCTTACAAATGGTGATAAGTACCATAATGGAAAAAAGATGCTTTAAGAGAGTGTAATAGGGGGACAAGTTTATATAGGAGTTTGTGAAATCATCTTTGGATGAGGCATGTGAACCATGACTTGGACAAAGAGTTTTCTCATCCAGCTATGAGATGATGCTGGGCATGGGCCAGGCCATTCAGGGATCTGCAGTCCAATGAGATAACTTGGATTTGATCCTAGGATAGAAAAGAGGCTATTTAATAAGGTGAACAGAGAGTGATATTTTTCCTTTTGTTTTTTAAGCATAGCACTGTGGTTACTGTGGATAGGAGTGGGGTGCCCATACTGTCTTTACATTAGATTGATTCTGTGTAGTGGGGATTTAGATATAAATCAATCATAAATCACTTTTTTTTTAGTATCTTAAGGAAGACAAGACATGTGCTAAAACAATTCTAATAAAAGTCATAAAGTGCTATATACTAAAGGCTATAGTAAACAGACAGCAAAGGGGCTGTGGGTGAGAGAAATTTTTGACCATGTTCATTTTCTTTTAAGCAGATGCCATTTATTTTATTACTTCTTCTTCTCTTTTGGACAGATTTTTAACACTCAGAATTTCCCATGCATGCCCTGAAAGGCTTTTAAGTCTGAAGCAAATCAACTCAATACATAGTTATCTAGTGTCTAGTTTGTCTTTGGTTCATAAGTATCCCACTTCACTCATTTCACTCTATTTCTACTACAATATATGATAGGATAGATCAGCTTAAAATAGTGATAGGGATCAGTGGACCTATGTTCAAGTTCCTATTTTATCTCCAGCCACCAATATGATCTTTGGAGATTAACATAAACTAGTGCCTGGTGAGTAATATTTGTAGTGAAGATTGTGTTAGAACAAAGAGATGTGTTTGGTGTCCTTGAAGGAAGATGTGCTTTCATGAAGGTATCCTACAGAACTGGAAAGATAAGGAGGAGCATGAATCAGTTGACTGCCAACATGATACAAAGTTATTATTCCCTTAATGGATCCCATCATTGGTAACCATCTCTAAGCTCCCTGGCCGTAAAGAAATTTCCCTGAGGTCTTCCACCCTTCCTCCTACCTTGGCCATGGAGCCAGACTGAGGTAGAGAGGAGATGGTATTCCTTTTTTTTACTGAATGATCAAACCTTACCATCTTCTGTGTTACTAAAGATGTTTCAGTTAATGCCAGTATATTTAACTTGGAAAATTTATGTAATCAACTATACTCTCTGTGATGACACTTACAGGATAGATCACTGGAACAATGAGAAGGAGAGGATTTTGGTGATCACAGATAAGACTCTCTTGATTTGCAAGTATGACTTCATCATGCTCAGCTGTGTGCAGTTGCAGCGAATTCCCCTGAGTGCTGTCTACCGCATCTGCTTGGGCAAATTTACCTTCCCTGGGATGTCCCTGGACAAGTGAGTATGATATCTTAAAACTTGGGAAAGTGGTATAGTGGGGGTGGGATATTTAGGAAAAACAATTACAAAGTTCGCCGAAACCGGTTTGGCTCAGTGGATAGAGCGTCGGCCTGCGGACTGAAGGGTCCCGGGTTTGATTCCGGTCAAGGGCATGTACCTTGGTTGCGGGCACATCCCCAGTGGGAGGTGTGCAGGAGGCAGCTGATCGATGTTTCTCTCTCATCGATGTTTCTAGCTCTCTATCCCTCTCCCTTCCTCTCTGTAAAATATCAATAAAATATATTTTAAAAAAAAACCAAAAAAACAAAAAAACAAGTAAATAGTTAAATATGAGGTGGAAAGAGCCGTGGAAGCATGATAGGAGAGCTTCTCATCCAATTTGTTTGGCAGAGAATCAGCATGTGCCCTCTAAGAGGAACTGCCTGGGACTCTAGTAACCCTCCATCTTACTCAGACTCAATTTCTACTGGTTTTTACAGCCAGAGCTATAGGAACTTCTCTTCGCAGCACTTAAACCCTAGGCTAGGGGGCGTAGTGTGGGGCTGGAACCCCTTACTCCTCAGAAGGGACCTCTGCAGCCAGAGATATCCCTCTTGATTTTTATCCACCACACATCAGTGTGGGACCAGTCTGTTCCTGCCTTTCTCCTCCTACCAGTCTCCATGTGGCTTCTTCTTTAAATCCCTAGTTGTAGGACTTCCATTCAGCCAGATTTCAGGCAGTTCTGAATGATAATTGTTCTGTAGTTTAGTTGTAATTTTGATATGGTTGTGGGAAGATGCAAGTTTTGTGTCTAAACTATATAGCCATCTTGACAGGAAGTCCTAACATAGCATTCTTATTCCTATCTTTTTTGAATATTATCTACTGACTCCCTAATATAAGCCCATTTACATTGATGACAACCCACTTCTTTCATCTTCTTAAAAAAAAGATGAAAACTTCTACATCACTAATTTTTTAAAGTTGTTTATAATTATCATTATAGTTATTTCAATGGTTACTTATTTAAATAATATGCTTCCTCTGATGTTTTTCTTAAATAGTGTATATTAAACCTCCACTCTAAAAAGTAAGAAATGTGCCTCTTCACACTATTCCCACATTCTCAAATCCTTCACTTCCCTTTCTTCATTAGTTTTGCTAGACAAATTTCATTTTTATGGTATATTTTATTTTATTTCCCATGAGGCACCCAATTATTACCACAGAGAGTTGATGTAATTCCAGCCCTCCTAATTAACTTGTGCAGCTTTATCCAGATTTGCATTCTGGGGTTAGAATGAGAAAGCCTGTGCCAGCAGCTGGCATACTGTTAAATGTTAAAGGCTGTCTCTGAGTCCCTGGAGGTAGGAACATAGTGTGGTGAAGGGGTGTTTTTTTATGTTCTGCTCAGTTTTTTAGCAAACTTTCATAGTAGAGTTTTGGACTAGGAGTAGAGTCCTGGATTTCAGTCACAATTTTACAACTGTTAACTTTGCTTCTTCATCTATCAAAGAGTCATTCATATAAGTTGTCATTCTGCTTCATTACAGTCTTATTGTAAGGCTCTAAGGAGATAGCTTGAAAACACTTTGTAATATGCCTCAAAGATATCAGTTGTTAACAAGTTCTGATTTTCTCCCAGGTAAAAGCTTTTGTTAACATGAAACTAAGTAGATTAATTTGATTGTTATCTTTATTTCCAAGTCACTTGGCCCTTCTTGGTTGCATATTAAGTCACTGTTATAAGGTCAAAGGTCAGAAAAAGGAGGAAGAGGCAAGGGAAAATCAGCTGCTAAATAATCGTAACCTGACTTCAGAGGAAAGCCTGGATGCAGTCTGAGCAAATCCCCTTGTTATGAGAAAATGCAATGATTTAACATTAGCACCCACTAGCTGTAGGTGGTAATATTGGCAGTGTTTGCCAAGAGCTTTTTACCTCCCCTGTGCCATTGATCTTCAACATGCAT
The DNA here is from genome assembly GCF_963455305.1 of Plecotus auritus. Classification (NCBI taxonomy): domain Eukaryota; kingdom Metazoa; phylum Chordata; class Mammalia; order Chiroptera; family Vespertilionidae; genus Plecotus; species Plecotus auritus. The sequence goes on along the minus strand of NC_137771.1, from coordinate 180,196,787 downwards.
GAATTAGTAGGGCTGATTGACTACATGTTAGAGATGAGACAAGTGAGACCAAAAGAGGTTCAGGGATTCAGAACCATCAGCTAATTAGTATTGAATCTGGGTTTTAAAATCAGTTTTTCCAATTCTTTGTTCAGTATTCTTTCTTTTGAATAAATAATATGTTATCTCTGTCTCTCCCCTTCCCTTATCTTCCCTTCTTCTCTCTTCCTTTCCCTTTCCTCCTTTGCTCTATGATCCCTCCTGTTTTGTCATCCTCTTCCCTCTTCTCTGTCTCTCTGGGTGAAGATAACTTCTGTTAATGTAGCTTCTGCTTCTCTTAAGAAGTCACAAAGAGGACTATTGGAACTTAGCAGAACATGTGCCAGCATATCCTACGTACTGGTGCTTACAAAACAGAGTTGTTTTGTTTTATTCACTGTTTGCCTTTGGCTCAGTGTAAAGGGAGAGAGACAATGAAGAGAGACAACTAAAGGTTGTGGATCATTTATTTGTGCAATGAAGGCAGATTCTCCTAGGATTAGAACATTCCCTAGAGACAAAACCAGGAAATGGTAAAAGGCCTGTTTTATCCACCAGTGTAACTAGTTGCTGGTACCTATCTTTTGTCATCTTTCCTTATCTGAGATGCAAACCCTAAATCTTATTTCTATTATAATTAAACTCATTCCCAGATTTTAATTAAAAATTAATTTCATAATCCAAACTGTGGGAGAGAGAGAAGAAGATGAGGCTTCTATGAGAATTAAGCATAAAGGTAGAGCTATGACTAATTGTAACCATGTAAATTTCTTGCTGTTTAAATTTGAACAAGTCACTTTACTTGAGCTCTCAATATTCAATCTATAAAATGTCAATAATAGAAAATCTCTGCCAGGGCTATCATTCAGTTCATTGTAGATTTAAATGATGGATGTGAAAGTGTTTTGTAAATTGCAAAGTGTGAAAAAAATGTAAGTTTAAGTTTTCACTTAAAGAGTTCTAAAAATTTCTATTTACTTGTCAAATCACCCGTCCCCTATTTTTTAATATGCCCACACTAGGTAATAATGAGAGAACTGTCACTCTGAGTCATCAGGTGATTTGTCAGTAATCATGTAAATAGGTGGTGGTGGGATCTGAAACAGGAGATTATATGATTTCAAATCTTCCCTTTGTCATGAACCTGATTCCCAAATCCTCAAATGCATTGTAGTTTTTCAGAGTAAATGGGCCCCCTCTCTTTAGCTCTGTTCCCATCTGAACTCTGTGATGAGGAGGTCGAGTCTTGTTAGAGAGCAGTTTTGAAGGCCGCCTGGGAGCCAGTCCTACATTTGCTTCTGGTGACCTAGAATAGTCAGACCACAGTCCTGGCCTCAGTCCCCTCTGTAAAGTGGAGAGGTTAATGGTATCTATCTCAGTCTGTGTTGAAAATTAAAGGAGATAATACATATAAAATGCTTAGAAAAGTGTCTGGTATGTAGTAAGTATTTAGAGGAGGCAAGGTTTTATAGTAGGTTTGATAGAAAGACACTCGTTTACTGGTGTAAACATCAGGGACCTAGAGCTTCATCCAGTTTCTTAATATAATTCTCCTCTCCTTGATGAATCTTTCAGCTTCCTCATTTTAAAAATCTCTAAGGGTTTGTTGTTTTTTGTTTGTTTGTTTGTTTGTTTTTTGTTTTGGTCTTCAAACTCTGTGCTTTTGTGCTACTCCTCTATTGGTGTAGCAATTTTCTAAAAGTCATTCATCTTAGAGGGCTAAATGATTTACCTAATCAATTACTCCTATGGAAAAAAATGTTTCTGAAGAGGTTTTCTGCTGGAAAATATTGCTATTTTGCACATTGATTTGCTAACAAAAGCTGAGAGCGAAGGTCAGGCTGAGAAACGTCTTCCTGTGAGAGTAGGTGTCACACACTTATCTTTCCATTTTAAATTTGCTGTTAAAAGTTTGCATTCTGCAAATTTGAGGGACAGGCAATGTTGCAAAAGTGAGGCCTCAGAAACTGCTTGTGGTGGTCACCACCAGCCTCTCTGTAGAGATGCTGGCGAAAACAGCAGCTAGGAGCCGCCCCCTGTTGACACCTGGAGGTGTGAAGGAGGGCATCCCAGACATTACTCCATAGTCTCAGCCTTGCTCCCTGGGGTCCAAAGGCCAGTAAGCTGCTTTAGAGTTCTAATTTGGCCTCTGATCCTCAGACAAGAGCTTCAAAGGGCCTCTGCTTTGCTCTGGTGAAATCTGCTCATGGCCCAGGCTGATTCTGCTGGCTTGGCGTCTGTCAGTGTGTTCTAATCACTGTTATAAGAGTGGTTCTGCGGAACACCTTGTAAAATATTTTCTATCGCTCCAGCAACATCTCCTGTCTAGACAATCTAATTATGAGCGCAGAGCAAACAGCTGAAATGTATGCCGCCCCCAAGGGTTGCCTAACTCCATGAGTGGAGATGGGCAGATGGGGGGGGGGGGCAGGGGATGACTGGATGGCATTGGTTTCTTTTTGTTGACTTGACCAGAAAATTGAGCCCTATAAAAGAATTCGGCTAACTTTTAATTAAAAATAAATGATCTGGTGGAAGCTGGCATTTTGTTGTCTTTCAAACTCAGTGGAGGATTAAAGGTACTGATTTATTTGCCTCCAATCACATCTTTTTCTTGGCTTCAAAAGTGGTTTGTGGTCTTTACTTAAAAAAGAAAAGCCACTGATTTAATAATCCGCCCTCCCAGCAGCATTCTGAAAATAAAAACTGTCTCCCTAAAGGTATGTTCTTTCCAAGTAGTGATCTGATTAATTCACGATAAGGTCCAGAGACATGGATTCTATCCCTGAGATGTTCACAAGCTCAAGGGATCACACACACACACACACACACACACACACACACACACACACACACTCATGCTTTGACCAGGATTTGGTTAGTGCTTCAGTGGAAAGCCAACAGTGTCATGGGCACAGGAGTGGAAGAAAGAATTTCTACTGGGAGGTGTTGGAAGATATAATGGAGGAGGGGTGATCTGAGCAGGTTTTTTAAGGATGAGCAGAATTTGGGCAGAGAGATAAGAGGGAGCAGTGAGGTCCATACATAAGTAGACAAATGCCCAGCCAGTGTAATCATGCCAGGTCTCCAAGGGGCTGGGTCCTAGTTGCTGGGAAAGTATTATGGATGTTTCTGAATGAGTTTGAACAATAATAATATGAGGGTTTGGAGTTTTAGTTATATACTAGGGCATGAGATATTGAAGGTTTGGGGGGAGTTGCCTAAAAGGATTAGAATTTTGCTTCAGGAAGATAAGGGTAGCAACACTATAAGAAATGGGTTGGAGAAAACAGAAACTGTAGGAAGGAGCTGACCATGGGAGAGATTCTCTAATATTAGAGTTGGGAAATCATAAGGACCTGAATGGGGCCAATGGGTGAAATAAGGAAGTCATGGGTGTGAGAAGACTTGGCTGAAGTAGAATTTCTGGCATGTGATGACTGGATTGGGTTTTTTAGTATGGGAGACGAAGAGATGGATAGGGAGCCTCGAAGTGGAAGGTGAACTTTGTTTTATTGTGTAGTGTGCTTGATAGGCTATGGAAAAAGATGATGGTTGGGAGAAACTACTCATACAACCAACATTTATTCAGCACTTGAGTCACCAGTTGCTATGCTGAGTATTGTGACACAATTGTGCTAAAGAGAGTTTATTCCATCATGGAGCTCACAGTCAGGAGGGCAAAGACAGTAATCAAATAATAATACTAATAAGTATAAAATTACAACAATGATGGTGTTTTGAAGAAGAGATATAGGAAGTGTGTGAATTATCTATTGTCATGTAACAAGTTATTTATTGTTTCTGTTTCGGAGTCAGGAATATGGATGGGTATGACTTAGCTGCATCCTTTGGTTCAGGATCTCTCCAAAACTTCAATGAAGGTGTCACTGGGGCCATGGCATCTCAAGGGAGATCACTTTTAAGCTCACTGGTGTAGTTGTGGGCAGGCTCAGGTCCTCACTGGAGTTTGGCCAAACATATCCATTCCCACCATGTGAACCCTTCCCTAAGGCTACTGACAACATGGCTACTGGCTTCTCTAAGAGAGAGCAAGGGAGAAATCAAGAGATAGCAAGAGAAGTTGAGAAAGGTAGAAGCCACAGTCTTCAGGTAACCTAATTGGGGAAGTGACAGCTCATCACCTCTGCCACCTCTTTTCACTAGATGTGGCTCACACTAAGGTAGGCTATCACAAAAGGGCATGACTATCAGAAAGTAGACATTATTGGAGGTCATGTGAGGGGTAGCCTACCACATGAAAGATATCAGAATATTTATTACAGGATTTAGACCCAAATTGGAGGGTGAAGATCAAGGCTGTTTTCTGTGAAGAAGAGATTCTGGAGCTGGAATTGAGTAAGCGCTGATAAGGTAAAGGAGGTTATGGAGAGAATATTTTGGATAGAGGAGGGATATGCACAAAGGAAGGATGGAATCTGGTACCTCTGAGGAACTATAAACAAGCTAACACAGCCTGAGCCACTGACATGGAGATTAATTCTGTATTTGGAGGTGGATGAGTTATGGCATTTTGGAGAAGTTAGAGTTACCTGTCACTGCACTGGCATTCACTAGAGAATGAAGAAGTTCACAGTTAAAATTAGTTTGAAAGCTTTTACTCTAAACTATAAGATTGTCTCTGGAATTGCTGGGAAATGAGTCTGATTCAATGCATAAAGCAAATAAAATTGCCCACTTATCTCTTAGGATAATTACTTATTGTGTAATGAGATAATGTTCATAAATCATCCTTTGCTTATTGGGGAAAGGTATTATATAAACACAAGGCTTTATCAGTGATGATGGAAATAGCTCTAGGGGATTAAAATTAGATGTGCATCTTGATGCTAAAGCATTTTACTCCAAACTAAGAGACCTGCTAAGTTCACTTGAGTTCTTGAGAAATATTTTAGGTTAAGAAGTGGAGGCAGCAGAGTGCTGGGAGGTGATTGGAATGGGTGTGGGCATGGAGAGGCAGGGTGGGATTGGAAAACTCTTTTTTCGGTTCATTCACTCTAATAAAGAAGAGCACTGGCCCTTGGTAATCCTAGTTAAGTGAATATGACTCCTTAAAAATGCAACATGAAAACTCTACTTCTGAGCTAGGAATGGGAAAATCTGAATTCTACTCTTTATCCTGGCTTCTGTTTTCTGTGCATCCTTAAAAGAAAGGTGTTTCCCCTCTCAGAGCCTCAGTTGACCCCATGTAATATGAAAGGGGTTAAAATAAATGATCTTCAAGGTCTCTACTAGGCCAATGATTCATGACAATTTTATAATGTTCTTTCCAGTTTTGCTCCGATGAAATAAGAACCATAGAACTCCTTGTCAGCAGTCAAAGGACACTATAAGCAATGACAGTTTTTGTTTTGGAAATGTTTAACATTGGCAGCAGACCTAGAACTGTTGTGCATTTATTTTGCAGACTAATAGAAAGATAGACCAGGAGAAGAGAAAATAGGCCAGTTAGTGTTCAATCCACTTTTTTTTCCAACTTCAACTGACATATTCTTCTCCTTTCTCCCACCCCCTTGCTCTTCTCTTATTCCAAACTCTCTTGACTTAGCCATATATTTCATATTTTATATCATATAATTCTTCATTTCCCTGTTAAAAATATCCAATCAGTTATGAAGTGGGTTAAATTATTCTTCATTTAGGTGTGCCTGATTACTAGATTATCCAGCCAACAGAGTGTTTACCTCATCAAATAAAGTATAGTTTTAAACACACAAGGAAAACATTTTCATTAGGTGGAAGTGAGGTGATAGGTTATTAAGAGTCCAGTGTGTTGTCTTTCTTGAGGAGTAACTTCCTAGCTTCTCATCCTTCCTTCCCCAAATGCTCTCTCAGTAAATAAGATGATATGGCACAGGACCTGTCTCCCTAAATGAAACATTATTGCACTGCATAGGACTTTGTGCTGTAAGTTTAACAGGGAAGGAGTGTTAATCATTCACTTAACTCAAGGCCTGTTATTCAGAGACAACCTAACAGAGAGCTAGAGCCTGTTTTCTGATAGGAATAGGGACTTGATGAATTGGTTTGGGAGATCCTAAGCCCTAATTAATTGGAGATAGAGAATCTGTTCTGTGAGCAAAGAATGACATGGTAAAATGCTTCTAGGAACAAGATGGTATCCATCAATTCAGACCAAGCACAAAGCGTGTAGAGTCAAAAGGGATGACTCTACAGGTATGCATAGAGAAGTGACCTTAAACCCAATACAAAGCCACCTAAAACACCTAGGGTTATATTTTGTACCATTTTAGATTGGCCAGCAGGCAGAGGATAGTAGTTCTAATGCAAAACCTAATGTATAATTAAGAACATCAGGTAATTAATATTTATTGACTTTTTAAATTAAAAAGTTGTTTTAGCTATTTTATGTAATTACAGTCATTGTGTATTTTTGTTGCATTTTTCTCCTTTGGGGTAAATTTGATATTGCTGCATCCAGATTCTGGAAACAAGTTTTAATTCTATTAGTTTTAATAAGGTGATTCAACAAATAGAGGACAATGGTCTCATAACCTCTGTAGGGAAAGAGAGATGAATTATATATTGGTCTTGCCCTCAAGTAGCCTGAGATCATATAACACATAGCATGACAAACCCTAAATGAAGTATATAAACAACATAATAGGGGAGTACAGATGAGCCAATCATTTTTTAAGGGTGGGAATTGTTGCTAAAGAGACAACAGGCTGATAAACTTTGGTAGAAAAATGTTAAGATAAATTATAGGTTCGGGGAAGAGTATTTTTAAAATAGGTGTTAATACCAAAGTATGAAATTTTTTTTTTTTTTTTTTTTTCAGAAACTATGAGGAGTCTCCTGCTTGACTGGGGAATAGGGAGAATGGAGGGTGGAGGGAGAGACAAGGGAGGGAGGGTAACCTGTTCACAGGCAGTGTTAAAAGGCAGTTTTATATATTTTCATTGGTTAATTAGAATCATAAATGTTTTAGAAGCAGTGGTTCTCAACCTTTCTAATGCTGCAAACCTTTAATACAGTTCCTCATGTTGTGGTGACACCCAACCATAAAATTATTTTCGTTGCTACTTCATAACTGTAATTTTGCTACTGTTATGAATCGTCATGTAAATACCTGTGTTTTCCGATGGTCTTAGGCGACCCTGCTAGCCGTTCTCAACCTGTGGGTCGCGACAGGTTGAGAACTGCTGCTGTAGAGCCTAAGACCATCGGAAAACACAGGTATTTACATGACGATTCATAACAGTAGCAAAATTACAGTTATGAAGTAGCAACGAAAATAATTTTATGATTGGGGGTCACCACAACATGAGGAACTGTATTAAAGGGTCACGGCATTAGAAAGGTTGAGAACCACTGCAGAGCATTGAGGCTTTGTGCATCTTTGTGTCCTTACAGCCGGTAGCACAACACTTATGTGTGACAGGCACACTGCTGTGTACTCAATAAATGGTCAGTAAATGATTAAAGCAGGTAGTGGTGTGTGAGATGGATTGGAGCACAGAATAGTTTGATCAGATATTTGAGTCAGTGCTGGTGAGAGGTATTGGATGCTTGACCTGAGTGTGGAAAGGAAAGGTAATATATGAGATTCTGAGAATCAACCTCTTGTGTGCAATGCTGACTAATGCCCCCAAACTCCAATAGTGCAAAGTCACTTCAGATTTGCTTGGATGGAGATAAAGTCTGAAAACAGAATTGCCTTGGGGTTTATGGCCCTACCATCCTTAGCAAGGATCAAGTTATATCATAGACTCTGATGAACTGGGCAGCAGGCAAGGATTTTGTCATGCATGCTCTTAACTTTGCCTTTGGGGATCTGTGCCAAGAATGCCCTGGATGTGATCTAGGGTGTGGTGTTGTCCACTCATTCATAATGCCTAGGGAGGCGTGTTGACAAGGATAGGTTGATGGCGGGGAATTACTGAGCTATTTCTTGGCAAATCTCTGGGAGGAGGTGTTCCCCAAATGCTTCAATCCTGTTATTTTTGAGTAATGGACTGAACCCAGGTGCCTGATTGGACAGGGCCACTCCCAATTTCTTCTAGATAAATATTTGGTTGCCAGGAGGTTATATTTAAATGAGAAATACCTCCTTAGGAAGTTATTGCCTAAGAATTACTGCAGAGGGCACTATCCCATCCCAGCTGGGAAATGCTTGAGAATCACCCCCAAACTGACACTGCTCACTATATACTTACTGTGAGGGTATCCAGTCTGAGGTTCTACAAAAATCTGTTGCTCTGAATAACAAGAAAACCCACCAGTGTTAGATATACTGCATTTCTTTAGGGAAGTACTCTGGTCTTTAGTGTCATTATGGCAGATTCTGAAGCACAAATGGAATCCAAGTTAGGGATTTGGCTTTAAAGAGAGAAATTGGTTCTCTAAAAAAGAGCTAATCCTTTCTGGAATCTAAAGCACAGAGTCTGGGAAGCTAAGGAATTTGGATATTTTAGACATATGGCATCTTAACTTTGTCCTTTCTACTTGTAATTAATATTTAAATGTTGGTTTTTGGGGCCCAATCAATTTAACTTTTCTGTTCTCTCTGTGGCAATGGTTCTCAACCTTTTTAATGCCCGACCCTTTAATACAGTTCCTCATGTTGTGGTGACCCCAACCACAAAATTATTTTCGTTGCTACTTCATAACTGTAATTTTGCTACTGTTATGAATCGTAATGTAAATATCTGTGTTTTCCGATGGTCTTAGGCTCTACAGCAGCAGTTCTCAACCTGTGGGTCGCAACCCACAGGTTGAGAACGGCTAGCAGGGTCGCCTAAGACCATCAGAAAACACAGGTATTTACATGACGATTCATAACAGTAGAAAAATTACAGTTATGAAGTAGCAACGAAAATAATTTTATGGTTGAGGGTCACTACAACATGAGGAACTCTATTAAAGGGTCGTGGCATTAAAAAGGTTGAGAACCACTGCATGGGGGGAGTCCTCTTACATATTTTCTTTCTATATTTTCACTGAATAAGATTACTAGGATTTAGCAATTAAATCTTATAGCTGATTTTTGAGTCCTCGGTCTTTAGAAATAACCCAACATCCTCAGTTTGTTTCTTAAGAAAAGAATAGAGAACAAAACAAAACAAAAACAAAACAAAACAAAACAAAAACAGCAAAAAAAAAGACAACAAACAAACAAACAAACAAACAAACACAAAAAGACAGGGCATAAGACAAGTAAAAAGACTAACCTAACTTTCTGGGTCAAAGTTCAGTGTTTTTGATCCTCTTGTTAAGATCCATTCTAATAATTTTCCATAACAACATGTGGCATTGAAGTCTCATGCTGTGACTATCCCCATGGTTTCCCGAATCATCTCTTAATCACCAGCTATACATTATTTTGGTTTTGTTTTTAACTTTTTGGACACCTTTTCCTTAGGGATTGTATTATTATCCACTGACATAGGTTGCCTCAGAAAGGGGAGACCTTACCCATGTGTAGCAGCTTAAATTCAAGTGATAAGAGGCTTGTTCAACAGATTGGGTTGAGCCCAGGGGCTGTGTAGGACATGTTTCAGTGAGAAGCCATCTGGAGGAATGGCATGGGGACTGGGGGACACTTGACAGAAAGTCAAAGTTCAGGATTTGTTTCTGCTAATTTATTGCAGGAAAAAAAACCCTGTTAGTTTGATGTGTTTGAATTCTTCCAAGGTGCTGTTATTATACTTTAACAAATGAGAGTATATTATAAGAAACAGAAGCTGGAAGGGATCTTAGTGTCTGATCCAATCTCCCTGGTTTCGTAGATATAAAACGTGGTCTTGCCCTAACTGGTTTTGCTCAGTGGATAGAGCATCAGCCTATGGACTGAAGGGTCCCAGGTTCGATTCCAGTCAAGGGCATGTATCTTGGTTGAGGGCACATCCTCAGTATGTGCAGGAGGCAGCTGATCGATGTTTCTCTCTCATCGATGTTTCTAACTATCCCTCTTCCTTCCTCTCTGTAAAAAAATCAATAAAATGTATATATATATTTTTAAATGTGGTCTTGTGGGACTCTGTTCAAGACACACAATGACAAAGGTGAGAGTAGAACTTAAAGATGGGTAAATAACTAAGGAGATTGTTCATTGACCTAAATATTTATCTTCTAACATGTTTGGGTTTTCTTCGCATGTCATCAGAGCACTGGGAATCTGCTCTTTAGAAGCATCTAGGGAATGGAGCATTGGTTAGGAAAATAGCAGATGTGGAATTAGGGTTTTGATTTTCCATAAATGAGCTCCCTCCAACTTGGCTATTGACTGTCTTCTTTCTTCTCTGTACATTTTTTAAACATTTGCAGAGCAATGAAAACAAAGTTTATGATCTTCTGGTGTCCTTCAAAATAATATGAACTTTTTATCTGGGTACTCTTAAAAATAATAATAAATGATATCATGTGGAGAAAAGAAGGGTATAGGTGGTTTTTACAGAAATTATATCACATGAAAGAAAACATGCCTGAATATCAGTGTCAGGAGTTTTGAACTGGACCCAGTCCAAGCATTTAACCCCTCATATGTTTGTATATTGTCATTGTTGGAGAAGAGATTTTCAAGAAAGGTTTCCCTTATTGCTTCTTAGAATATTTAAACAACTATCCTTTAAAATTATACTCATCTTAAATCCATGCAGTTCCCCTGGAAGTTGTTGGGTGGCAGCAGATGTGTTAAAGTGGTGGCCCATGTTCAATCAGCACTGAATGTGTGTCCTAGTCCCTACAGATGACACAACTGGGATTGGGTTTGGATTGGCGGTAGTGGGGGAAATCTTTCTTTTCCCATTGTTTGTCACTGGTCATTTGAAAAGGGTGGTAAGAAATTATGGTAGCCAGTCCAATTTATGAAACAGACACTCTTTAAATATGTTACTGTGAATTCAAATATCACCACTAGTGAGTTGTTATTATCCCCATTTCACAGATGAGGACACTGATGAAGAGAAAGATCAACAGACTCCAGAGCACAAAGTCAGCCAATGCTTTACCTGGGATGAAACATAGATCCTTATAACACCAAACCCATGCTTTTCCTACCATAGAACTGCTAAATAAGTAAAGATAAAGCCAATGACAAAAATCTCATCTGTTTTTGAGGGGAATAAATCAATGCGAGTGAAAGTGTCAGGCACATTTAGGCTAGAGGGAGAATAATAATGTCAGCTCTTAGTTCTTAGTGTCCTGGAATCTACAAAGCCCTTGCATAGTTCATATTTTGATTAGATTCACAAACACACACACACACACACACACACACAAACACAATTCCCTAGTAAATACAGGAGGCTGATTAATTTTGAATTTTGCAAATGAAGAAACCAAAGCTCGCTTTAAGGTGAAGTCATTTTAAAGACCTTGGTAAATAGTGTAAAATTGGGTTTCCAGATTACCCTGGCTAAGATATTCCCACTATATCATGCAGCCTTAAAGAAATGGGTTGTTTTCTCTACATAGGCAGTTTCCTTAGGCCTTAGTGCACAGAGTTGAGACAGTCCTCATTGACTTGATGGCCCTCATCTTTCAGCACTGGCTAATTCCTGCCTACACTTAGGATAATGCCTGTTTAAGCTGCAGCTGTTTACAGAGTCCTGCATACGGGAGATACCTCCTGAAGCTGGCCCATCATGTACATAATGAAACTGTGAATCTGCTGCTTCTTCACTAAAGGCCCTCCATGGGTATCAATGTTCAGACAAACCTTGCTAAATGATCCCTAGTAGGAAATAGAAAAGAAAAGTAATCTAGACATCTCAGATATTGTGCATGCTTATGTTTTACACTATTTATTTTTGGATAGAATATAGATAAGAAATTCTTTTCAAATCTTGAATATCTGAAGTTGTGTAACAGAACATTTGGAACTAGAATGGACCTTAGAAATTATCTAAGACCCAAAGAGGAAGAGTTACTTAAGTAAAGTCAAACTTATTTACAGAGGCATGGATGACTGGGATGTCCTGATCCCCCAGAAAGAAGCTTGGCCTTGGGAACCAAATATATGTGGATTTGAATCCGGACTGTCATTTACTAGTAGATAACAGCAGGTTAAACACTGATGTCTCTGAGCTCTACTCTCATCTTCAAAATAGACATAATAATACCTACTTTGATGGGCAATGGGTCAGTCTAAAAGAGCTAGTATACTCAAAAGCCTAATGAACTGCTTGTGTACTTTGCCTTTCTTATACACCCTGATGCCCTGATGTCTCTCATTTGGTTTGAATTTTAATGAGATCATGTGTTACAGAGTTTACAGCACAGCTTACTCACATGATATAGAAGTACAACTCAGTCCTCAATGGGAAAATACTGTGCAATCAATCCCTTTATAATTTATTCACGTCATAAGTTAACCACATTATAGCATGCTTTTGCCATATGTAGTTTTAGCATCTATTATTACATTTGGGATCTGCTTTGACTTGTATTCCTGAACCCGTATAATTAAGTGTTATATTATAGTGGGCTTCACAGCATTGAGTAATGAAAAGAATTCTGGCCTTGTAATCAGGGGAATTTTGTGCCAACTCTGCCTGGCACCAGCTGTGTGATTATAAATGCATCCTTTTGAGGCCTAAATGTGAACATTTTAGTTCATATAATCTATAAGTGCTGATTAGTTTTAAGGTTTGATTTTTTTTTTCTTTTAGTATATATTGAGATCCCAGTTTATTATGTCTGTATCATGCTTCTAGTGTAGGGTAAACTGTTATTCTTCTAAGTAAGTCAATTCAATAGGGGAAGATGAAGCTGAATTCCTAACCATAGACCTCTCCTGCTAAGTTGGGTGTTGTTTGTTTGTTTGTTTGTTTGTTTTTATACCGCAAGGGCTTAATACTAAATAGGATCAGCAAGTTGATTAGTCAACTCTGGCAAGGGTAGATCTTTATAAATTACCCTAGGTTACAGGAAGGTGGCACTAGAGACTCTTCTCTCAGATAAATGAGGCCTGGGGTCTGGAATGGAATAGTCATAGATCTTTAATTGGAGACCACCAAGAAGCTTCTTCTCTCCAGTAACCCTGATGGTGACTATCCAGCCTCTGTTAAAAGGCTTCTGGTAAACGAGAATTCACTACTTCTTGCCTTGCCTGTCCCACTCAGGGAGTTTGTGGTTAGAATGGTTTTTCCTGTATTGAGCTAAAATAAGCTCCTCTTGAATCTGTCACTTCTTAGTTCTAATATTTTTCTCTGTTGCTACACAGAATCAAGAGTCAGTTCCATAATTCAACAACTATTTAGTTCCTCTTATATGCCAAATGCTGTGCTGAGCTCTGGAGAGAAGACATATGACATCTTTCTCTCTAAGGCAGCCGTGGGCAAACTACGGCCCGCGGGCCGGATCCGGCCCGTTAAGCTGTTCTATCTGGCCCGCAGAGCCGAAAGAGTAGAGGGTTCTCTTGCTCTCCCCTCCGCTCCTTTACTTTGAATTTATATTTGTTCACACAAACACTCCATCCATGCTTTTGTTCCGGCCCTCCAGTCCAGTTTAAGAACCCATTGTGGCCCTTGAGTCAAAAAGTTTGCCCACCCCTGCGGGCTTACAGTGTGGTTGGAGACACAAAAAAGTGAAATGTCAGTGGCAGAATGATGTGGCTAGTTCTGCTGGAAGTAGACTTGGGATACTCAGGGGAGGAGGAGAGCAGGAAGGATATCCTACAGTGTTTGAAAATCCAAGTATTCATGCCCTCCTTCATCTGTAATTCTGGAAGCCATAGCAAGACTCAGGAGACTTGAGCTCTAATCCCAGTTTTGTTCCCATTGTCCCTAATGAACAATTCAATCAATTTCCCATAGCATAGGCTGCAGGTAGCATCCTCTTATGTTATTTCTCCTTCACATTTTAAAATAAATACTTGATACACTCATCTGATGAATCTGGCCCAATATTCTCCCCCTCCCCTCTTTATCTCTGCTCCTCACTAATCAGCCTACAGAAGAAAATCAGTGCTTAATTCTCCTTGCACCTGAGCCTTGTCAAGTCTCACTGAGCCCCCGCTTCCATACTATGGGCCTGCATTGTGGTCACCATTAGCTTTTGCCTGCAATGTTCTTAACAATCATTGAATTAAAAGCACACATAGAGAAAACCCACAGAAATGTTGAGCATGCCCGGGCAAATTGAAAGTTGCCCCTGGGATCTTTGCATTGACCAGCACAAAAAAGATGACTAAGATAGTGTCTGCCCACTCCTATGAGGAAATAATGCATTTGTTTGGAAGCCAGTAAAAAAAAAAATATGTGTTGAAAAAATGTCCTTATGACAGGTTATTTTGTACCCCAAATGCCTTGATACTTCACATCAGTTGTTTATAAAATTTTTGCACTCTGATATTTTTCACTGATCCCTTAGGGATTTTGAGTAAAAGGGTGAATGAGCCAGACTCAGGAATCTATTAGAACTGAGATGGACATTATTCCCACCTACTTCTGTCACACTCTCATCATTTATTTTTCCCCCAGCTAAAGTGAAATGAAAATATTGAGGGAATGGGGCATCTCACAATCACTGGAGGGGAATTCCTTAATGATGGGTTATGAAATCCAGTCTCTAAGTCCCATTACATAAAATATTTTCTCTGGAATAGGAAAAAATCTAATTGTCATTTGTACAGCCTGTCTAGATAAATTTCAATGTTAGTGTCAATCTTTCTTGGGAGTATATTATATTATGTAGAACTTAAATCAGAACATGTATTCAAAGGGACAGTGAACTCACTGATTCTCATGTGTGTAATGAGGAGAGTGGAAATTGAAGCATGTGGCCCAGGGAGTAGCACTGAGAATTCTCTAAGACCATGATATCAAAGTATCAATTTCCTAATGTAAATGTAATTTCAGTAAACTTTAAGCAATGATTTAAATTTTTTACAAAAGAATCTCCACTTTCTGGTGATTTGCATGTGTGTGTGTGTGTGTTTTTTTTTTTTTTTTTTTTTTTTCTGAACTAAAGGGAATTAGGCTTGTTCTTCAACTTGGCAATAGGTATTTCTCATCAGTTTAAAAACATTTAGAGAGAGTTGACTGATTTTTGCCATATTTGAAAGCATGCAAATAGTTATCAATTTTTTATCTTAAATTTAATTTTGATCTATTCTTTTTCTAAAACAGATAAGAACCTCTAAGTTTTTCCAAGAGCATATCTTGAGAGTTCAGTGAATTTTGACACATGTATAAAAATGGAAGTTCATTATTCACTGCAATAATTATAATACACAAACCCTCTTATCAAATATTTATTGAGGTTAAGGTACTGCATGCATTTATGCTTTTTGATTGCTCTCAGAAGAACAGAATAAAAAATGTATCCCCTCTAGGGAGGTCTGAGGCCTTTTCCTTTTTGACTGAATGCCTCTAAATCAAACTTCTGCTTGACAATTTGGTTCAGACACCAAGCAGTACGCATAAAAGAAACATTTCAAGTCAGGTTCAAACAATCTGTTCAAATAGAATAAGCATGCATTGGGTGTGAATACATGTACATCACTACGTTAGGTGTTATGATTTAGAACTAAGCATCACAGTCAGCGCTAGAAATAGTGCATATTTCATTAGCAGAGATAATGAACAGCTATGCTTTAAAGTGCAATAAACTTATGTCATTGCAGAGGAGTTGACACTATAGCAAATTCATATAGCTGTGGCTGTATCTGGGAAATATAAGGAAGTGGTATATGACACGACCTTTAAAGAAGGGATACCAGGATATGGTAAGGAGTAGGTATGTAAAGAGAGGGTTAGGGAGAAAACCTGGTCTAGGTTGAAGGTGTAGCAAGAATAGAGTCACGTGGTCAAGAAATACCAGGAAAATGCAGAGGATAGTGAGTGGGTGCAGTTTTGCTTGAGTGTAATGAATGCATAGTTAATGATAAGGCTAGAAATAGGGCCAGATGAAGGATGGAGAAATGTTTGTACATTCTTGGTAGCATGGAAGCTGCAGTTGAATTTTAAATGAGGAAGTGAATCCATTACACACACACACACACACACACACACACACACACACACTCACACTTGACATGATTTTCCTAGATCAGGTATTATGTAAACTATTGAGAATTCAAAGAAAAACAGAAAACCTCATACTTTAAAATCTTCTGTGGGACAAAGAGTCAAATATAATTATTTTAATATAGTTATGTGTCCTGAAAGATGCATCTTGTTCTGAAAGCTAAGGGAATCATGGAAAGTTTTTTAAAGGAATTGAGCCTTAAGAATTGAATGAGGACTTTCGAGGTGGAAGAAATGAGAGATGCTGCTCCAATAAGACCCTGAAAATAGTTTGTGTGATTGCTAATATAAGGAACCCTGGGAGGAGAGATTCCTGCAGAAGGATGGGAACAGGACAATGAGGGAGGAAGGGAGACCCATTAGGAAGCTGCTGCAATAGAACAGGGAAGACAGTGAGAACCTGAACTATTTAGATGTCTATGAGGATGAAGAGATAGTTACTCCTACAGAAGAGGCAGTAGCAGCAGATGTTGATTTGATGCTGTAACTGGGGACTGGGGTGAGAATTGCAGAGTGGGGGGGAGCATGAGAAAAGGAGTTAAAAATGGCTATAATTGGAAGTCTGGGAAGCAAGGAGAATGGTGCTGTTTTTAGGAGGAATACAGCAGTCAGGAGAAAAATGTTTCAGGGGAAATGTGTGGAATTCAGTGTTGGGTCACTACTAGAAAGCCAAATTTCCATAAAACCAGGCCAGGAGCAACACTTCTTGATGTAATAGTTTCTACCTTTTATCTTTTGGAAAATTTCAGGCCATATGACAAGTGCTGAAATATTGCCTCAAACTCATGTTAAATAAAGTATTGATGTCTAAGGCAAAAATGACCACGTGCATTAACTACAAACTGTGCAAACCAGTTATCAGTTCCTATATAGATGCTCCTGGAATTATGGTGGGGTTATGTCCTGATAAAACCATCTGAAGTTGAAAAATATCATCAGTCAAAAGTACATTTAATACATCTAATCTACTGAGCATCAGAGCTTAGCCTAGCTGACCTTAAGTGTGCTCAGAACACATACATTGCCTTCAGTTGGGCAATTTTCTTGAGTTTTATCTAAGAGAATAATCACCTTACTCTTCTCACCAGGGGCAAGAGACATACTCAGATGGACATTTTGTAGGTGAGATGGGATACACAAACACATAAGAATATATATATTAAGAAAAAACACATACACACACACAACACAAAAATGCTGGCAGCACAGTACACTGCAGAGTATGGTTATTTACCCTCATGGTTGCAAGGCTGACTGGGAGCTGCTACTACCCGTGACTCCCTGCTGCTATCACACCTCATGTCACTAGCCCAGAGAAAGGTCAAAATTCAAAATCTGAAGTATGGTTTCTATTGAATGAGTATTGCCTTTGCACCATTGTACAGTTGAACTATGCTAAGTAGGGAACATTGTACTCTTTCTGGTCTTGGCTTATGGATGTTCTAAATAATAACATGGGATTATTTATGATGATAGGTTGGCACTTTTCAGCAAGCTGCTTTCTCAGTAAAGGACCAACAGATACAGGGTTTTCTCAAAACACCTAATTTTCGTTTCTTCCTTCTTTTTTTCAGTTAGTGAGTAAAATTAGGGACTAGTGGACCACAAGTATAGATTTAATGACCCCACATGCTTTTGGGATGAATCATGGTGACCTCCTCTCTGTGCTTCCTCATTACTTCATTTCCAACTCCATTTCTGTCTCCACTATAATTGCAGCACTGGGTGAGACGCTGCTAGAGGAGGAATTAACTGTGGTGGTTTGGCAGCAGAAGGATAGAGAGGAAATAACATGGAGCAGGAGGTTTGTGTGAAACATGTAGCCTTGTGGCTTTCTGCCCAACCAAGGCAGCTTCCACTACAATTTCCCGCCCTCCTAGGGCTTTCAAGGCATTGAGTGCAAAGTAGAGGTAAGTCTACATGAGGCATTTGCACCAAACATGATTATCTGGATATGCAGAGGCACTTTAAGCACACACACATTCTCAGAGCTATTACCCTAAGATCTCAGGGAAAGTTTAAAACCACACATATGTTTCAGAAAACAGTAAATATAAAGTAAGAAGAGGACTTGATTTGAGTGGTCTGATGGTTTGTGGAGAAAAGAATGCAAATAGCAGGATGAAGGTAAGAATGGGAAAACAACATAGCTCAATTCTATTAGAAGCAAGAGCTTTTTTAAAAAAATGTCTTTTTTTTTATTTGTGACTGAAACCTCCAAAATCAAAATCTGTCACTAATTAGGACTTTGCAGTGGGTAAACCAGTATACAGAACATACAAGACTAAATAAATGAAGGTGTATGGGCTTAAAGTTCTAAAAGCCAATTAAGGAGATCAATTGTTAGAAAACAATTGAATGTATAGGCAAGTTTAAAAAAAAAAAAAAACATATTGAGGAGCATGGATAGCATTGATCCATGAACTAGAATGTATTTCACAGCTTTACTAGTTCAATCCCACATTCTGCATTAGAATCACTAATATATTAGCTTGGAACTGGGTCACTGGTGTGTGCCCCAACATGCTCAGAAATGGGGAGCTCACTGTAGCCACATAGAGCCTAATTCTTCATATCCATAAATATGTTTCAGACTTATGAACTTTAAATCATGTGCTTTCTCAGATGTGTGTCTCCAGGCTGATTGACCCTCTTCACAGAGGGCATTCACTTATATCCAAGTTCTCTGTCACCATGCCCTTCTTTGTACCCTTGGTTGCTTGATTTATGTTGCAAGGTGTCTTCTTTTCATGACACCTTGTCTTTGTGGAGTTGAAATAGTGCTATGACCCCAAGGCTCAGGAGCAGTGAAGGGCCTGGATAACCTGCTGCCTAGACTATTAGGTCTAGTTCCTAGGGTGAACATTTGGGTAGTGGTTGCTGCTCCCTTGTATTAGGAGAGAGCCTCAGGGGTCCAGAAGTTGGTAGGAGTTTGCACTGTCATAGCCCTTTGTCTTCTAGCCCAGTATGAGGTGTGGAAGCTGGTGCTGAAAAGCAGATCACTCATCCAGATCCATAATGTCATACTTTAGTAACATGGTAAATGATGCTATGAACAATGCCTATTTCTATCCATCTTGTTATAGTCCATGTGCTCACTAAATAAGGCTGGATGTGGTATCATGGAAAGAGACAAGTGCCAAGCACCTATGCTCTCTGTGTTCTTAAGAAGTGTGTACAGAGTATAAAATAATAAAATTTCAAAAGTCACACTGTTCAAAATGTATTTGAAGTTAGGTATGTTTTAGGCTGGAAGTCAGCAAACTTTTTCTCTGAAGGAATAGATAGTAGACAAATTAAACTCTTGGGACCACCCAATATCTATTACAACTACTTAACTCGGGCTATTATAGAGTGAAAACAACAATAGACAATACATAAATGAATGGATGGGGTTGTGTTCCAATATAGCTTTTTAAAAAACAACAGGCAGTGGGCCAGATTTGGCCACAGGCCCTAGTTTGCCAATTACTGCCCCAGAGGGTGGACAGTTAGCATAGTGGAGAACAGTCCTTGACCACCTACGATGAGGCCCTGTTCTGACCTGTTCAACATTCCTATGTATGATTCAGTTGATGGCAGAGGACACACCTGGTAAATCTGCAAGTTTCAGGAAATCGATGTTCTGTAATATATTTTGCAATGTGATTATGGTGCAGAAAGCGACAGCTATAGTCTATTGGAAGAGAGCATTGCCTTCTGAGTTAGATGAACCTACTTTAAATTGTAGGTTTGCCACTTGCTACTTGGGGGAATTCTTCCTAACTTGCGTAAGTTATTCAGCCTCTCTACCTTTCTAAGTTTTATATTTTTCACCTATTAAATGGGTATAATTTTACTTGTGTCAAGAGTTGTTGCAAGGATTAAATTACATGATGTATATAAAGTATTTAATGCAATGTCTGACACATAGTAAGCTATCAGTGAAAGGTAATATAAAAAACCTGACTCGAGTGCTGTGCCCCTAGCCAGCCGGCTATTGAAGCTTGCAGGATGAATATGGGGGTGGCACACAGTGAAGTAAACCCCAACCCTAGAATGATGAATAGCCTGGGCCTCTGGCTGGCCATGTCATCTTGGTAGGACTGCTGCCTGTTGTTCTACTTTCATCCCCTTCATCAGAATTCCTGTTGTCTGGAAACAAGGATTATTTTAATGTTACAGCACTGAAAAAAAAAAGTATTATAGTGTGTTATTTAGCAGAATATTTACAAGTTTCTGTTGACCTTGTTGATTGAGCATGACTGCTAAATATTACATAATAATAAAAAGCATTTATCAAAACAGTCTTGCAAAGTAATTCTTTGAATACAGAAACTTGCATAATTTAACCCATCAGCATTCATGTTGAACCACATCATCCATAATTTGGCTATGTATGTCTTCCAACATATGGTGAAAAGAACACCCTTAGAGACCACTGATCAAGAAAAGGCTCAGCTACTGACACACTGGGAACAGATGGACTACGGGCTCCAATTTACTTCTTTCTGCAAATTCCTCAGCATCTCTTCTATTGCACTCTACCTCCTAGCCAGCTTCTACGCCAAGTCTGATGCTGCTCACTTCCTCATCAACATAGCCTCATTGCTCAGCATATTGCTGCCTAAGTTGATCTGATTTCAAGGGGTTCGTCTCTTTGGCATCAATACATACTGAGGGATGGGGCTGGGGATGGTGTTGTAACAAAACGTTTTTCCCTTTTCCATACTGTCTTCTATATATTGAAAGCCTGAGAACTATATAATTGCTCCCAAATTTCCAGAAGAAAGCTGGTTAGAAATGTGGCTCCCTGGGCCTAGCCCTGTCAGGAGCAGGCTTCTATGAATCAGAAAAGGCAGGTGAGGTAAGGGATAAACCACAGCAAGAGGCCATGTTTGGTGATTTTTTCTATATCTTCCATCCCCATTACCTTCCAGTTCTGTTTTGCTATGTATTTTCCTTATAACAAAGGTATTTTTTTTTTCAAAAAAAAAGTAAAAGAAAAAGAAAAACTTCACTGAATCAAGAACAAAAACAAAGGAAGCCATCTGGTTTGGGAGAGAAATACATAAGCTGATTCATCACACAGAGGCAGACTTCCCAGATTACTACTGCAGGTTGTTAGAGACTTGTTATCAAGTGTAGATTATGACTTTGAATAGAACAGTGCAGAGAGGTGATTCCCTCTCTAATGAGGCATTTATGGAAATTTACAAAGGAGGACATCTGAATGAGAAACTAAATAGTATTTAGCCCTTCAGATAGGCAGATGAATTAGAGCACGAGGTCTCAAACAAAGAGTAAGAATACTCTGGTAGATCACAGATCTTTATCCAGAAGATCTTTGAGCTGGATCTATAACCACTTCCTCTTACTAGTATCTCTTTGGTTGGATAGGATTCCTATTGTAGAGAAGGGGAAAGAGTAGTGATTATTATTATACCTTGTCTCTTGCTACATAGGGATTTTGCTGTTAATGTAAATCCCACATCAGCACCAGTTATGTACAAGACTGTCTCCATGCTAGACTAGAAGATATTTCATATGATGAACTAGGTCTTACTTAGTTTTGGGTTCTAGCCTAGGAGTAAAAGGTTTTTAAAAGTATGAGTGTCATACTTGAAATAATAGATTAGCTAAGAAAAGGTATATCATAGCCCATGGGATAGAGTAAATATTAAAAGGGACTGTGGTCTAGTCAGCAGAGGTTTTTATATGTTCATTACAAAAGAAAAACTATTTTAAAACTACCTAGTACTCATATTTATAAAATAGGGAAATAACATTAAAATAAAATGAAAAATGAGGAAATAGAAATGAGTAAAAATATAAAGGTAAAGGTTAGCACAATAAACATATCATCTAAAACCTGATTCATTTTAAGACAAAACAAGGAAGATAAAGCTATTTTTACTACAAATAGTAGAATATTAGTAGTCACTAATATCACTAATATTACACAGAAGTAGGTAAAATTAGGAATGAGGAAAAGGTAAAACCACTGTTCGAGAATTTAAAATAATAATAAAAGAATACCACATATAATTTTGTGTAAAAATATTTGACATCTGTGAGGAAACAGATGATTTCTTGGTAAAATACAAAATTTAAACACTAATACAGAAAGAAGAAAACTTGCTAAGACATATTTTCATAGAAAATATTAGAAAAATGAGTAAAGATATACCAAAAATGCATCCAAATCCTTATCATTACTTTCTTATTTATAAGCAACTAGGATTCTTTAATGTCCTTGAAACTATTAGAAAAACAAACATGAGCGTCATGAGTGAGAAGAGACTCAGACAGTTCCTTTAATACATTTATTACTAGTAAGAATTGAAGAACTTGTAGCTCCTCTTGTCTTTCTCACCCACTTCTTTCATTTTTCCACTCCCCTGAGCTGTGGTATAGAGACAAGCTCCTAAATCTTTCCCACCTGCAACTCTATAAGGCTAAAGGAAAGCTGTGCAGATGGAGACATGGAGAAGCCTTGGCTCTTCCATTAAATGAAGCTGATTGTACTAATGGGAAGAATATAGGACCTGCAAACAGCCTGGTTTCAAGCACTTACCGTTGCTGTTTCCATTACATGTAGACAAGTTAACTCTTTGGAATCTTAGATTATCTCTGTAATATGAGGATGATAGGGTTGTAATAAAGACTAATGGATAGGGTACATGTAGCAGACAATGTTGATTACCTACCCAACAACAACTTACCCCTTTCTTGCATTCTAGTTAGAACTAGTTTTATTTATGTATAAACTCTTTTCTGAAAAGTCATGTGATTCAGAGAAAGTAATCTTCAGATTCAATACATGTGAGCGATTTGTAAACTCCCTCCCTGGTGAGCTAATGCTTTAGGCACAAGTTAATCCAATTCAGGCCTGATAGCTAACATGTAATGTGACTTACTAAGATCCAGATGCTGTTATAATTCATCATCCTATGATGTAAATATTATTATTAACTTCAGTTTATAAACAAAGAAACTAATGAACAGAGAGGTTAAGTAACTGGTCCAAAGAAACACAGCTAATTAGTGATAGAGCTGGATTCAAACTCAGGAGTTTGGCACCATAGTCTGTGCTTCTAACCATTAAAATAATAGTGCCTCTTTTATAAGTGAAGATCCTCTGGAATTCAAGGGAAGCTTTCTTTCTTTCTTTTTTTTTATGGAAAGAAAGAGCTCTATGTTGTTGGGTCTACATGTAAAACCTGGAACAGCTTTAGCTATCTTGTTACCATGAAAGAAACTAAGGTGAAATGTGGAGGACAACAAAGCAGAGAGATTGAAAGAACTTGGTTTTTAAAAATGACACTTAGCTCCTGAGCCAAACAACCCTAGAGTTGTGTTATTATGGATTTGTGCGTGCATGCTTGTGTGTGTGTCTGTATGTGTGTTATTGGGACACTGCATAATTATCTAAATTATGCAACACATATAATTTTATAAATATAAAATCAAAATGGAATTGACATTTTTTCATCTTCTGTAATTTCTAATACAAATTAAATTATGCTTGGGTTTCACATGGACTGAGGGCTAGCTGAATAGGTAAATTTTTTCTCAGTGACTTTAGCTTTCTGGTTTGACTTGTTTCTGCTCAGGAAACTACAACTGTCTTTGTATTTTTTCCTCTTACCCCAGGATACAAACCAGTACCCAGGAGAGACCTTAAAAATCACACACAGATTATAAATGGTTGCAAAGAGGCTGAAAGAGTTCCCTATCTCAGGGCAATGTCAGTAGGTATCATAACCCTTTCCAAAATAAATGAAGCACAAACAGTGGAATTTTCAGCATCAGCCAGTGGGTGAAGTCGGTGTTATTTTGGGCAGTGGGTGATCCAGGCGCTCCTGAAATCATATCTTGTAGGAGGTTGTATGTTTTTTCAGCATGCCAGGCCAGCTCTGCTTGCTGCTTCTACACACTCTCCTAACACTTTTATCTGCCTGGACATGCAGCTCAAAAGGCAGAGAGAGTGGAGGAGAGGGCACTCAACATGTGGTTCTGTGCCTCGTTTTGTTTTTGTCTTGCTTTTCCTATATCTCTCCTCTCTCTCATTAGTTCTCTCTCTCCCTCTCTTTCTTATCTATCCCATCTGTCTGTCTGTCTGTCTCAGTCTCTGTCTTCCTCTTTCCTTTTCCCCTCTTTCTCTTTGCCTTTCTTTTGTAGGTGTTTTAATGAAATCATATGTTCTGGATTTTCTACAAAACTGTTTGGGGGGCACTTCAAAGAACACATCTCCCATATCCGTGTTTTGATTACTTTGAGTAGGCATACACAGCTGCCTGCCCCCCCCCCCTTTTTTTTTAGTAAAACCACAATCTACTCGGCAAATCACTGCTTTTCATTTTGCTGGCTGGAGGGAGAAAGGATGAGATAGACGGGATGAGAATGTGGAGGGGGGGATGGGGAGATAATGACAGATTTGATGATAATTAATATTTTCTGTCTTTGAATAGTGAAAGTCTCATCCAAGTCCCCCAGCCAAGCTCAAGTTAAACTCTTGGTGTGTGGGTTTAAGTGCTCTGCAACCAGGCATGCTGGGGCTGGTTTAGAGGGAGTGATCCTATATATGTGGAATTCTGTGGTTCTCTTTTATTATTATTACTGAGTAAACCATGCATATCTAAAAAGGAAACTTTAAGTCAACCCACTCTCAAGGTGAATTAATGTATTCGGTCTGAGTTGCCTCGCCCATAATTTAAATTATCAGAAGGTTTATGTATTAATTATTAAAGGTTTTGGAGTTCCTCGACCATTCATTTTCATTTCTATATCAAACCTCACTTATTTGTGCCTCATGTTTGTGCTTATCTTTTAATGTAATGGGACAACTTAGATCTAATGGACTGGTAATAATCTTTCAGATCCATTAAATAGGTATTCAGCTTCCCTCAGAGTTTAGGACTGGGAATGTCTCCAAGGTAATTTCCTGGTTTTATTCTGTTGTTTTTCTTCAAAATAGCCAATTAATAATTTACTTTATAGCAATAATGGAGATGAATAAACAAAATAAGATTTTTTTAATAATATGATTTGTTGGAAATTTTGATGCTATAAAATTAGAGTACTTTATTTTTTTTAACGAATGTGTTTTAATACAGTAACTGAATGCAGTTAGAGGTGACTGGCCATGAAACTGGTATCTTTAACCATTTTCTTAACAATAATATGGGATAGAGTCATGGAAGCCTAGAGAGAAGTTATTTTCATGACGGAATGGTCAGCGGCCACCAGTCAAGCACTCATTTCACAAAGGTTTGTTAAACTGAGTGAGACATGGGAACTTCACACTCATTGTTTCATTTAATCCTCATGAGAATCCTGGGAAGTAAAAATTATTTTTTTTTCTTTTAAAGAAACAAAAAGTTAGGCATGAGGAGATGACATTATTTGTCCAGATCACATAGTTAGTAAAGTTAGTAAGTTGCAGAGCCAAGATCCAAAGCTAAACCTTGAGTTACATAAAGCAAAGATATGGACCAAGGGATTAACACTTTAAATTTACTTTGCTATTTTCATGTTTGCAACAAACAGGAGATTGGACACTTCCCTACTTCTATAATCAGAATTGTATTAAAAGCAAGGGCAGACCAATGATATTTAACAAAAAATGGATGCACAGATAGTATAAGGACAGGCATCTGTGTAGTCCCACTCATGTTCCCTAACTCTTGGTCAATGATTCTCATTAACTTCTGGAGGACAGCTTCCTGTCTGTTACCCAACCCCAAATTTTCTTTCTCTTTTAAATTCCTCACTTTTTTTTGAGATGATTTTGGTTATTTTTCTACAATACTGCTTGTCACCTTGTTGGGAGAAGACAGGTGCTGCAAGCAGTTTGGAAAGTTTTGTGCACTTTGTTTTATGAATCTTTCTTTTCAAGGTCTGCCAGACCTGTGAAAGGTGGACCCTCAGTGGTGAGTGCTGCAGGGTTCCACTTAATGATAGTGTGAAAGCCTTTCTGTGTCAGAAAGGAAAGGGCCCTTTGACAACAACAGTCCCAAAGTGTTCTGTGGAATATCACACACATCAGAAGGACATTCAGTGCTCCAATTAAATGAAGACATATTCGATTGCATAGAGTCAAATAGATTTATTACTCATGCATTTCCAGAATGCCTTAGACTAATGTGCATTGAGAATGTCTAAAAAAAAGTGTTTCCCAAAGTTCTAGATTACAGTATGCATATACAAATGTGAATACGGATCTTAATTTGGTCTGAAAATCTTATTTCTTATAAAGGAAAACTCAACTCTAACTCATTTTTTTTCATTTCCTGATAAATTTAACTTTTTAAAAATTTTAATATTTTTATTGTTAATAGTATAACAGATATAAATTACCCTCCTTATCCCCCTCTGTCTAGTCCCTATATCCCCCAGGCCTAGCCCATGGACACACTATTGTCTGTGGCCATGGGCTATGCATGTAAGTATATAAGTTCTTTGGTTTATCTCTTCTCATCCCCCACCCCTGAGATATGTCAGTCTGTTCCATGCCTCCATGCCTAGGGATTTATTTTTTTATAAATTAATTTTATTCATTAGATACCACAAATAAGTAAGATTATGTGATATTTGTCTTTCTATGATTGGCTTATTTCTCTTAGCATAATAATCTCTAGTTCCATCCATGTTGTCTCAAAGGGTAAGAGATCCTTCTTTTCTACAACTGCACAGTATTCCATTTTGTAAATGTACCACTGTATTTTATCCACTCATTTACTGATGGGCACTTGGGCTATTTCCAAATTTTAGCTATTGTAAATAATGCTGCTATGAACATAGGGGTACATTATTAACTACCATCTTCTTTGACTCTAATAGCATTTTTGTCTAACTTTGTGTCCTAATACCATTGTAAACACTTTGCTCCTAACACAAGGCTATCTTCACAGTCAGGGCACAATGAATCTATGGTGAATAGATATGTCACTGAATACTAGATCTCAGAACTCTCTGTGTCAGAGGATAGGGTTTTTCTAATTTATTTAAAAAAATCAATTTGTTTCCATATTTTTCTAGATTTCAGATAAAATTACTGTGTATTATTTTTCTATAAATGTCCCAACCAGTTAAGATTCTCTGAAAAGAACAAGACAATACTTTGCTGAAAGTTATTAAAATGCTTGTTTTTGTAGTAATCTGAAAATGTTGTTGTGATATTAGACCACCATGAACAGGAATGAGAGGGAAAGTGGAAGTCAGTAGATGGGATGAGAAAGGAAACAAGAAATACCTTAGAGCCCCTGCCAGTTCAAACGGCAGTGATTTCTCTGGAGAAGTGTTTCTAATATCTGAGTACTTTGCTCTGGGTGCTGTTGATTTCAGAGAAGAAGTAGTCAGAGCTGCTGCTGGTACTGCTTGACTGTTCTAAGTGCTGAAAGCATCACAATATCTATCATTACAAATGTTATTTTGATTGAAGATGCTCAGTTGATGTTGCCCAGAAAAACCGTTGGGCTTTTGTAATGACTGCTTAAATATCAGCGTTTTCAATGAGGATTCAATTCTTGAAGCATAAACATAACTCAAATGTGTTTATCTTTGATATTTCCCCCCACCCTCAATTTATGGTATAATTTTTAAAGGGGGAAGTTTTTGAGGTGCGAGTGTGGGAGAAAATTTAGAGAAATGGAGTCTACAATGATGAACTATGACTTTATCACCCAACTATGGAATCATGTAAATTAGCATTTTTATTTTTTAACAAAAAGTTTATATCAGAAACAGTGTCAAAGGGGTGGGAAGAGAGACAGAGAGAGAGAGAGGAGACAGAGATATATCTCTGGGTGTGTGCATATGTGTGTACTCACTAAAAGTTCAGCTAAATAAAATTAAGTTTCAAAATTTTTAAATTTGTACCAATAATGTATCTGCTTCCCTTTTAAAATGAGTAATATATTATATGTAAGGAGCAGACCCTGCTATTTGTGATAAACTGAAATAGCAAAGCCTATATATTCTGGTTAATTCTTTCTGGAATCTGTAGTGACATTGCAGCTGGAATTCAGAGCAAAACTCCAAAGGTCAACATGTAGTGCAAAAGAAAAGAAATGACTAGTATACCATACAGGACTAACATAAAAAAGTTATATATATTCACCATATCATTTTGAGACGATTTGCTCATTTTTTTAGAAGGGGCAAACCCACTCAATGTCATGATCATAAATCCCAAGTAATAGACACAGCATCAGCTGTGTAAAGGAACTTGGGACTCTGTACTCCATCTCTTTTGTCCTCCACCAACCTTGAACTTTTCTTCATTGTCACCTTCTGTCTTTCTTATCTCTTCCCACCTCAGCCAAGTTGAGGATCCTTGTAGGCCTAACCTGGGCAGAGGAAAACATTTCGAGCCAACCTTCACTTTCATAAATCCTGAATAGAGACTTCATTATCATACAGAAGCAAATTCACCTTCACAAGGGCGGTGTGCTGTGGAAAGGAAAGAATTACTCAGCTGTTACTGCGTCTTTCCAGCCTCTGCTTTGTGTGCCTAATACCTTAAGTTGGGAAAATAAGCAGCTTAAGATGGTTTTGCACTAGAATCCAACTTGTTAAGAGGTGGCTGAGTTTATGAGTGCTTAGGCCTGTGGGTGAGCATTTATTTTCCAAATCCAAGCATTTATGGAAAATTCTATCCTGTGTCACTCAGCAATGTGCAGGGAAAGTCTAAGACTGAAAATCTAGGCTGAAGATAGCTGATTGGACCCGTAGAAAGTCTGGGGGCTCATGACGGGAAACACTCCACACCTGCATTTCTTCCCTTTGGCTGTCTCCACCTGTATACCCCACAGGCATCTCAAACTCAACCTGTCATCTTCCTTCTATCTCATGTTCCCCAACAAACCTGCTTCTCTTCTGCAGGCCTTTATTTATGAGGATGGCCTTTTTGTCCTCATAATTATTCAGGCTTGAAAATTCTGTCATTTTTGTCTCCTTCTTCTTATTCAAACCACCCTACCCCCCAAATCTAATCAGGTTGTTAAATTCTGTCAAGTTTTTTTTTTTTTTTTAAATATGTTCTTATTGATTTCAGAGAGAGGAAGGGAAAGGGAGTGATAGAAACATCAATGATGAGAGAGAGAATCATCCATCGGCTTCCCCCTGCATACCCCCATACTGGGGATGGAGCCCGCAACTCTTTAATGTGCCCTGACTTGACCAGGAATGGAACCCATCAACTCTTGGTTCATGGGTTGATACTCAACCACTGAGCATACTGGCCAGGCCTGTCAAGTCTATTTTTGCCACATTTCTCACTAACCCTTTCTACTGTTGTGTTTACTTTGGTTTTTTAATACCTCTCACTTCAATGATTATGATGGTTTCCTGAAATTTGCTTAAATGTAGTGGTTAAGAGTGTGGACTATCCAGACCTTCTATGTTGGTTTAAGGTCACGTTCAGCCACTTAGTGACTGTATAATCTTTGGAATGTCTCTTATATTCTCTTTCCTTTTTTTTTCAATCTATAAAATGAAGATGATGATCATCTGTTCAGCAGGTCCTCAAATACTGCCATTTTGTTTAATGTCATTTCATTATAACATTGATGAGGTGCCTTAGGAACTTAACTCTTGTTTATATCAATTAGCCTATGGTAAAATTAGGTTCATTATACCTTGTCAAGATTATCTTAAAATACCATTCTGATCAATTCATCTCTCTGTTCAAAATTTTATTAGTGATGCCCCATTATCACCTTGTCTTTCACTAATCAGATTATAGAAGAGGTTTGAGATGAAGCCACTTTGGAGAACCTTTGCAGATGTCTTTTGAGTTCCAGAGGCTGAAAGTCAGATAAACCCCCACTTAAAATAGAGAACACATGTGCCCATCTTGGGCTATCTAAGGAGTTAACTGGATGAATCTGGGGAATTTTTCTCTGATTGTGTGACTGGACACCAAGACAGTTGCATTTTAGTTGGAAAACCCCTAAGTAGTCCCAGTTTTAGACCAAGATCTGACCTGTAAAATTTTTCTCAACTTAGGCAAATTGATTTTCTAGCTCATAGTTCCTTCATCCAACAAAATAAAAATCATAATGGGAATATACTAGTATGAGTCAAATGAAATGATTGGTTTATATGTAAAAACACTTTGTAAATTTTCATGGAGTTTCCTTATCTGTGAAATTGAGATAATATATCCCTGCATAAGGTTATTCTGAGGATTATATAAAAAAATCTATGCAAATAATTTACAAAGTGTTTGAAAATATGATGCCAAAGGAAATAAGTATTTGGCATCATCATCATCACTATTACTATTCATATTCTACACCTATAAAAGGTATGACTTTATTATGGTAGCATTTTCATTATGATTTTGCTACTAACTTATTTTTAGGGTTGCAAAGGGAGAGGAGGATTGAGAGAAGGATTTACTAATCCCTATTAATGATTCCTTTAACCCCTTGGCAAAATCTTCATCTCAGAAATTGAGTCCTTAATTATAAGAAATTTTGAGAATTATAATTTGTTGGCATAGTGCTTTGTTTACTTTAAAGTGGGTTCATAAATATGTATATCATTAGTCCTAGATAAAACCCTGATAATTAAGCAGAATCAGAATGATAAACATGAATTGGGAGGTAGACACATTGAAGCATGGTTTTAGGCTGTGGTCACAAAATAAGCTTACAATGGATACGGTGGATCCATCTGGCTGCTACTGCAGAGAACTCCCAGACCTCTGGTTATGCCTCTGCTATTCCATGGCTGCCATTCCAGGTGAGCTTCTGGAAGGCAGATATTAAAAGAACACAGATGGCTTCTAATTCTTCAGACACCAAGCAGTGTTCAAACACATAGTAGACCTTGATGACTACTTCTCAAATTCATGTTTTAAAATATCTCTCCTGCTTTTTTTCTTCATAATTCTGAATATAACAAGGAGATGTAATTTGTACGAAAGTTTTCTGCAGCATCAGTGTAGGAGCTTCAAAAAGGGAGTTAAACTTCTGTAATTGCAGGATTTGCAACAGAATATTAAAGGTGATTATCTCTACGTGGTGATATTAGATGTAATTTTCCTTATTTGGGGCTTTTTCTGCTTCTCTATACTTGCCACCAGTTTTCCTCCCATTACATTTTATGTAAAAACTAGAGACTCGATGCACAAAAATTCGTGCAAGAGTAGGTCTTCCTTCCCCCGGCTGCTGGCATAGGCTTCCCTCTGGCACCTGGGACCCGGGCTTCCCTCCTCTGGCCACTCACAGGCACCTGGGACCCGGGCTGGCTTCCTTCGGGCCCCGGCTTTGTCAGGAAGGACATCTGGAATGACGTCCAGAAGACATCTGGTCTAATTAGCATATTACCCATTTATTATAATAGATAGTGATTATATTAGACTGACAACAGTGCCACATTTTGGAGCTGGTATATTTCTCCTCCACTTGCTTCTTGAAAATGTCCTGCACCTACCTGATTCTCTATAAAATAAAGATAATAAATAATAATAATAATAATAATAATAATAACACATCTTATAGGATTGTGGAGGGATTAAAAGAAAATACATAATGTAAAGATCCTGGCATATGTTAGGTGATCAATTACTCTATGTCTGCCACCACCCTTATTCTTCTTCCTTATTCTTCAAACATATAATGGTTTCAGGCCAGAAAATTTTTTCGTTGTAACTCTACATTTTATATAGAACTAAACATACATATTGCAAAAACAACTAAGCAAAAGCTTTATGGTGACAAGTTACTCCAAATCTCAGTTCTTTCTTACATATATTTGATGATAGGTTCTTACAAAATAATTAAATGCTACATATCAATGCGCAGGGAAGCAGGGGCCAGATTCTCAGAGAAGGAAGGTGGGAAAGCACTATTTTGCAAAGACATCCTTAGATGTGAGGAGATGGATGAGAGTGGCCTCTGCAGGGTGGAGGACTGCCTGTCTTCTGGGACAGGCCAGGATTCAGGCATTCCAGGTCCTACATCTGCTTGTTTTGGCCCTTATGCAGATCACTCCATCTAATAGGAACCTGTAACCTCTGTTTTAGAGCTTGGGCTCAGTTTAGGCAGCTCTCTAATTGGTTTATGTCATTCATTAAGGAGTTCTTTTCTTTAAAGTTGGAGACTTAAAGCCAGATTTTGAGGAAAGAGTCAATGCCACCCAGTGAGAACAAATAGAGCACTGTTGCTCTGAGTCTGTATACCCTTCTGAATTCTGCTCAACTACACCAAGGTTCAGGGTAGGTTCCTTCTTGAACCCTGCTTGCTACACTAACTAGAGTCCTCTTTTGTCTAAGTGGTATAATACATTGGGTCCGAGCCTCTCTGCCAGGGGCTGGACCTTCTTGGACACCCAGTCTTAGACAGAGAAACCATGAACATGGGTGTATAAGAATGAGTCTGTATTATAGAAGCCAGTAGCCATATAGCCATCAGACAAAGCAGTTCTTCAGAGCAAAGTTCTATACAGGCAGCCACACACCGACTAATGAACAAATACAACTTTCCCACAAAAGCAGCATTAGTCTCTGTACCCACAGCTATTATCTGTGCAGCCACAAGCTGCCCCTAGACTCACCACCTCACATAGTAGTGGCACCTGGACTCTCTGCCTCAACAGGTTCCCCAGTCTCTCCAGCCTTTCCTGCACACACAGTAGCTACATCCTCTGATCCTGCCTTTTCTCCCCAGCCTCTCTCCTGTCTCCAGTATACTGGCTGGTTAACAACATGTATTATACCACTTAGACAAAAGAGGACTCTAGCCAACAGTGACATCATATTTGGATTATAGAAGGGCACAGTGTAAGGTGAGATTGCTGTGGCCTTGCAGCTGTGTATAGTGCTTGGACACCCTGGTTAAAATTCTCATATTCAGAGTGGCCTTGGCTATCTGGTGTACTATCAACAAGGCCTCCACACTTTAGCCTTGGCTATCTGGCAACTCTGGCATAGTTCCCACACACCCCTATCTGTTTTGTTATTCCCCATGTTATAAATAAGGGGACATGGGCCTCCTCTGACAGTGTCCTTTGCTTGGCTCTCAGTGTCTACAGAGTTGGAGGCCTTGTCTGTTTGGATGGTAGTCCCTCCCTTTCAGCCTCCACCTTCACATACTTCTAAGGGCACTGGAGGCAATGAGCCTATGGGAGCCAGCCACTATATTCTTTCCTCCTGCTCTGGGGTGTGGACAATTAAAGAGTTTGTTCACTCCTGGAGAGGGTTTGCTAGAGGGGAGGTGGGGGAAAATGTGGCAGGAAGAGGAACAAAGAAATATCCAGGATGGTTTGCTATGCCTCAGACTCCTCAAACTCAGCAAGTCCAGGAATAAGCTCATATCTCTCCCAGACCTGCATCGACTGCTCTAGTTAAGGGTACTTCCGTCTTCTCACTCACTGAGGATACAAACCTCAGGACCACAGAATAGTTGAGAGAAGGATTTACTAAACAAGAATTTACTAAACAGTTTTTCAAGGATGTTTACAACTTGAGGTCAAGGTCCTATTGTCTTTGACTCTGTAGTCTACCTCATTCTCCCTATAGAGGCTCTTCACTAGTCTCCCTTATTTTATACTCTCCAAAATCCATCCTGCCCTTCAAGTTCTGACCACTTAAGCTTCTTAATTCAAAGCTGTAGTCAAGTGCATATTTCTCCTCTTATTAAAAGTTTTCCTCAGCCCCCAATTGTTTATAGGATAATGCCTTATAGGATAAGGATAAACTCTTTAGCCTAGTTTTCAATATCTTCTATTACTTGACGCCAATCTACTTATTGAGGAAGTCAACCTTTTTGCTGACTTCTTCCTTGTGTAGTAGGCTTAAGTCACACAGAAACATTCAGCGGTTTCTGTACAATTCTTTATAATTTTTTATGGAACTACTATATTAAGTTATAAGAATAAAAAGGTGGCTGGATATCTAATACATGTCTCTTTATCAGTTTAACCTTCCTACCAGATGATTCTGTGCCTGGGGGACTGACTTCTGGTTTTGAAGACTGGAGTTTAAGTTTCTAGACAATGAGCAAAGTAAAGCAGACTTAAAATCTAGTATTTAGATACTGTGCTACCTCTGCAGTGATATGTAAGATCTTATAGGTGAGGAAAAAAAGAAAAAGAAAAACCAAGTTCTTTCTTAGAACCAGTTCTAAATTATGTAATAATCATATTGATGGCATAATATCACCATATACAATAGTAAAATTTGTTCTTGGAGCCCACTTTGCTTCTTTGGGGTAAGAGAATCAACAAAGGCAGAACTGGAATGATAAGCTACCATGATTGAAATACTCTTACCCTACAAGACTTTTGTAAGGAGTTTGGCTGGGAAAAACATACTACCAGCCTCTAAACCCTTTGTAGACACGAGAGTGGACTGTGTATCACAGAAAGGAATATATAGGCCTTGAGGTCAAGCAAACCAAAGAGAATACTTCACTACTGTTAAGTAGGCTCTTTGAATAGTTTGGTTTCCATTTCCTCATCAATATAGAAAATAATATCTACTTTGGAAGCTTGCTATATGATATAGATATTTAGATAATACATACAAAGTGTCTATTAATAAATAGCAGCTATATTTCTTATCATACCGGGCCATAATTATCAGAGAGAGTTTGCTTTATGCAAACTGTGTGCTTCCATGCAGATATGAATGCTCCCTTTTCTAGGCCACCTCCAATTACTCAACACACACACACACACACACACACACACACACAGGGAGGTGGGGAAAAATGTCTTCCTCATTCTAGAGTGGAAAGGAACTAGTTAAAGACTTTAAGCTCAAGGATAATATTCAGTATCTACCTCATTTAGGATGAGATATAGAGTCACTCTAATACTTTCCCACACTCATGATGCATGCCTTTGTATTATGTCCTTCTATTTGGAATAACTTTACTTTTAATATTTGAATGTGCACTTCTTATTATGCTTTTATGTTCCAATTGCCATTTCTTTCAGGATTCACTGAACCTTGAGTCAGTAATGGAGTCTCCCTCTCTATAATTATAGCTTCTCTTTTCATGGTTTTCTCATACTACTTTTTTTTGAACACTTACTATTTCCTGGTAGAATTTGAAATACATAGGAATTTCCTTATCTCATATGAATGTTGCCTGGGGTAGTGTTACATTGTCTCTGTGGCTTAAACTGATAACTCATTTTGTTTAGTATTCAGTACTTAGTTAACATAAACTCCATTGGGCACTCTCAGATTGCAAAAAAGGCCAACTTGGTCTCATTGACCTTTAAATAATTATGAAGAAGCTACTTTGCTATTCTGAATCATTTCTTCTCACTCTCTATAGAAATGTATGGTGATATGGTAGAAGGAGACTGAAGTTGTACCCAAAGCATCTTCAGAGGATTGTATATAAGTGCAAACTTTAATTATAATGATCAAAAGTTCCCAAGGGTGCACACT
The DNA here is from genome assembly GCF_963455305.1 of Plecotus auritus. Classification (NCBI taxonomy): domain Eukaryota; kingdom Metazoa; phylum Chordata; class Mammalia; order Chiroptera; family Vespertilionidae; genus Plecotus; species Plecotus auritus. The sequence goes on along the minus strand of NC_137771.1, from coordinate 180,161,357 downwards.
GCTGTACTAAGCATGGTACACGATTAATTAAAGACCATGTTCAAAATCTAGCTCTTACAGCCTTTTGGATAATCTTATAATGCAAATAGAATTAATTTTGCCAGACACAGAAGTGTTCTGCCACCTCTTAATTATGTTGTGGAAAGATAATTTATTTGGTTTTATTTTTAGACTAGAGGCCCGGTGCACAAAATTCATGCATGGAGAGGGGAGTCCCTCAGCTTGGCCTGCACTCTCTCCAATCAAGGACATCCCTCTCGCAATCTGGGACTGCTGGCTCCTAACTGCTCACCTGCCTGCCTGCCTGATCACCCCTAACTGCTTTCCCCTAACCGCCTCTGCCTTGGGCCCCGCCACTTTGGCTTTGTCCAGAAGGACGTCCAGAAGAATGTTCAGAAGACATTCAGTCTAATTAGCATATTACCCTTTTATTAGTAAAGATGATATATTTATTTTTGCATAAGCAATTTCTTAAGCTTTGGTCAGGATAGGGGATTATCTATCTATCTATCTATCTATCTATCTATCATCTATTTATCAATTCATTTATTTATTATATGCTTGGGCTCTCCCTCCCTTGACTCAGAAACTATTTCTAAAATGGACACATTTTAAGATGAGCTGGTAATTTAATGCCTGTCTTACCAGAATATAACACATTTAATTGTTTTTGCCTTGAGCATTTAGCCTAAAAAAGGCATCAGGAGGGTGTGGTTGTTGTTTTTTTTTTTTATTCTCCTGCCTTATAGTTTCTGATCAAACGCTTCTTTATGAAAGATCAGGTGCCAGAGGTGTAATTTAACACTGAGCTACATTTTTCATGTCTTCTCTCTTCAAAAATCAATTGGAAAATCAACTCCTCACAATGTATTCAAACAGTGAGAGGAGTGAAAAAGACTTAGAAATTAGAAACTGTATATGCAGGTAAACTCCAGGTGAGTCAGCAGTGTGGTAAATAATCAATACAACTAGTGTTTTGGGGTAAATTAGCAGATATGCATCCTCTGGAAGGAAGGAGGGTGTTTACACGACATATTCCACAGTGATTGGATCACTGCTGGAGTGTTGTTTTCTTTTCTAATGAGGACATTGGAAAACTGGAACATATTCAGAAGATGATAACCTGGCTTTTCAGGGGCTTTAACCTAGTCCAATGAGGAATGGTTGAAGAAACTAGGTGTTTGTTGTTGTTTAAATAAAGAAAGAGAAAGTGATCAAAAGAGATATTTTATGATAAAAAAATTATCACTGCAAACATTTAAATAATTTTAATCAAACTTAACAGTTTATATTTTCTTAATAAAAATACATTTTCTTGGTAACTGCTTTTTGGTAATTCAACCATATAATAGAAAAGCTGTTTGAATTGAATCCTTTGGAATTTTCCTTTAATTGCCCTGATAGAACCCTCTTTTCCTAGCTTCCTACCTTGAAGCAGGTACAAACCATTGTGCCTTCCACTCAGCAACCAAGACCCCAGTCCTAGGCTCACAATGTAGACAACCCTGCTTTGATCCTTATCTAACTATGTCCATCCCCACAGGGTGAGGATCCCTCAGGGCCAAGGCATGTGCCCAACCACAGCCCATGCCCCTTTCCAGGCTACTTGTTAATAGGACCAGTGGCAGACTCATCTGATTTCTTGTTAGAAGTACAGAGTCCAGAACCTCAGGACCCACTCCACCAACTGAATCAGAATCTGATTTTAAATAATTACCCCCAGGTAATTCAAACACATAAGGTTTTGCACTGTTCTAGTCCACCCTCTGGGTACCTGAGACCCTAGACTTCTCTGTCCAAGTGGCCTTGTTTTTGCTTTCAGGGCCTGTCCTTCCAAGAGCATGCCATGATGCCAATGGACATACACTTAGGCCTGAAGGGTGACCAAGAAGTTACCATTTGGAGAGTGGACCTATAGCTGGAACTTGCAGATGTGGGCTGCTTGTTCTCACTTATGTATACAAAGCTGTCCCACTAAGGAACTGAGCACTAGAACTGAGAAACAAGAGGGAAGATCTTAGATCTCTATCTTTACTATTGCTCTGGACCTAGGTAGAAATAGAAAGCTCTACAGTTGAAGCAAATCTTAAGTAAAAATGCAATCATAAAAGTCCAAGCTCATAAGTATGCAAAACAGTACTATTGCAACATGAAGATAAATCAAAATATCCCCAAGTAAACGCTAGCTCACTTACCCAAAGTAAATATATGGTGGAATGCAGGTAAATTAGTGGCATTTCAGGAAATGTTTGGAATATCTTAACTTTGTACATAATTTAGTATTTCACACCATCTTCTTTCTTTGTGTCCTCCACCTCCTCACCACCTCACCAAATTTATGATTTGACAGTTTTGGGTGAATGCAAAAGAGACTAGAAAATTCAGAAATTTCTTCTCTTATTATATACTTTTCAGAGCTCTGCTTTAAACCTCTGATGATAGGCACCAGGAACTCTGCATACCAGTCCTACAATAGTTCCTCTAATTAGACATCCTTACCTCCATTTTGCAAATGAGGAAACAGACTATGAGGGTTAAAGTGGCTTACTCAAGATCATGTAGTAAATAAAGGCACTGAGGTTTGAACCCAGGTCTGCATCCTCTAAACTCTATTGCTTCTTTCATTATATCCAAGTGCCTGAAAAATAACATGATTTTTTGTTGTCTGAATTTTACTTGTGATAGGTAGAATATAACCACTTTGGGCAGAGATGGAGAGGATCATGAACATGCAATCTTGCTAAACACTGAATGGCCACACAGATTATGGCCAAGAGGGAAAATGATGTTAGTTTGTAGACTACATCTGTGTGTGGAAGTTAGATGGAAATTCTTGCTTGTCCACATAATGCATTATATGAAATACATAAATAAATTTCCCCAGAAAATGCTTTCATAAAACATAAAGAGAAAAATGTGCATCATGTTTTATCTTTTGAATTTTTTCATTTAAAATTTTTCCAAAGTAGAGAAAGCAAAATGATCACAGTCTTAGTAGTATGACCCAAGGGGAGTATTAGGAGAAAATAGCTGAGTTCTTGCTCTGTCAATCAGAGAGCCCTCTATGCCCTTTGCCTTCCTGGACAGCTCAGGCTATTTATCAATGAACCATAGAGAGTTGGGCCAAATATTTGTGGTAACTGGTCTCTCTAATTGTCCATGTATGTTTTCCAGACCTTCTACTCTCAGTCTCCCTTGAGAAGAAATATAAAGAGATGAGATTCAGAAAAATGTTTTTCTCAGAAGCTTTTTTTCTTTCTTTTTTTTTTAAACTCAGTTACTCTGTGCCTGTTGAGACTTGGTTATTTGGAATGCTTAAAAGTAACTTCCTTTTAAGAGAGGACATTAAAACTTTCACAAATTCTAGGCCAATATGGTTTGCCAAATATCCTAATTGATAATAGAGGGAGTTGCCTCAAAAGTGTTTCCTTTGTAGTGTGACATTTTCCCTTGTAGTTTTGCAAGAGCTGCCCTCTTCTCTCTACCAAAGCTGCCTCTTGGCACTGAAGGGCCCTGATGTAGACCTGTTAGGCCAACATCTTCAGCACAATGCTTTCAGAGCAGAATTACAGACATCCTGCAGGCAAAAGTACAGCTCCACTGTCCTGGGTGTTTCTCTAAAAATCTCATGCACACCTCAAAATTGATCATGGATTCCCCATCCCCCTCAAACAAACATTTTAAGAGCTCAGTTGAAAACAGTGCAATTCAGAAATGTAGACTAATGAAAAACAAATGCAGCAGCCAGATCAATCTGGTCTGAGGACTGAGTTATTTTGTTTTGTTTGACTTTATTTTTTATAGTAAAGAACCTGGGAGAACTGTTTGACCATGTACTACAAAATAAATATTGTGGGGGAAATTAATATGATTTAGACCTGAACCCTATTCTTGAACAACTCACTGTTCATTTGGTGATATAAAACAAGTATACAGAATTATTTCTTGTTGGGGAAATTATCACTAATGCTGTCAGACAGGCTCAGCAAATTGAGTTGTTTGTTTGGAGCCCTGAAGAGTCATGGTTTTGAATATTGGAAGTGAATGCTAGAACTGCACATGAAAGGCCTGGAATGTCAGGCTGGGAAAGCTTCTGAGTTTTATAAGCAACTGGAAGACCCTGTAGGTTTCTGAGCTCTTGGAACAGCACTATGGAGAAAGGCAGAAGGTAAATTAGTTCAGGTGAAGGGAGAGACTACAAATACAAATGTGAACTCTATAATTGTCTCTACATAGGCTCATTGGGAAATAAACAAGTGGTTGGTATAAATGTTCCTTTTCTTCCTTGTCCTGTCCATCCATAGGGTATGATGGAATTAGGAGTGGCTGTGGAACCGGAGAGACCTAAATCTTACTCCCAGCTCCACCACTTACTACTTCTTCGACCATGGTTTCCTCATCTGCAGAACAGAGACTATAAATCTACCACGTGTGTTTATGGTAAAGACAGGAGATAACGAATGTAGAGGTCTTAGCACACTGCCTGGTACATATTAGTTTTTGCTCTGATTATGATGGATTATAATACCTTAAATATATGGTTTATCGTTTCCATGTAAAAATAATACATGCTTATTACAGAAAGCAAGAATGTTAAAAACAAAAGTAATCTTATTGTATCAATAGTGTTAATATCCTAGTGTATTTCTTTCAATCCGTTTGTACAATTTCCACACATGTTTAGTGCTAGTGTAAGTGAACTGGCATAGAGCAATAGCCTTACTGTTACTTTTCTTCACACAATGTTTTTTCTGTTGCCAGATTTTCTTTGATATTTGTAAGGAGAAAAACTGGTGCTCTATCTCTCCTTTCTCTCCCATCATTGCAGACAGAGTCTTGCTTCAGACCTCTACTCTGAGCAACCTCCACCAGAAATGCCGCTAAATGCCCCCTTTGTTAAGCAGCCCTCAGGTCTCCTATACATTCATATTGTTTGAGTAGCACTCAGGGCTTTGGACTAGGAGACCTAGGTCAGAGTCCTACCTCTGGACCAGAAATATCTAGGTGTAAACCCTGGCTTTCACTAGCTCTGTGTCTATGGACATTTCATACCACCTTTCTAATTTTTATGAAAATAACAATTTTTTGAGTAACAATGGGCTGATGGATGAGAAATTGTTTTGTATGATGTAAGGCACTGTCCAACTAGCAAATATAGAGTATCTACTATTTATCAGACACTGTTAGAGACTTTGCATTTTAAATTTTCCTTAACTTTTATAGTGCTCTTTTAAGACAATGTCACTAGTTTTATTTAACAGAAGAGAAAATTGAGGTGCTGTAAGATTAGAAAGCCTGATAATTTAAATAGCAGCTACACTTTGAATCAATTGAAGGTAAAGTGAATATTCCATTTAAAGTTTCTCTTTCCCCTTTCTTCTGCTGTCATCACCACTGCACCCAACTTTTGATATTATCCTCTTTTTTGTTTGCCTCTAGGCTTCTTCATGACACCTAGTAGGAAGCCCACACATGGTCAAGATTCAGCCCATTTACGGCCTGGGAATCAAGGGGGAACATCTGCCTTAGCCATATGCCCTACTCACCTCTACACACAGTTCCCCTTATTTCTGTAGTTTTGAGTATGGCAGTCAGAAACAAATTTCCTTAGGTAATTAAACTGCTTCCCACTGATTTCCTAGTGGCTTTTCACTAGCTTCCATGTTAGGGGTAGGCTGCTCTAGACCTTTTATTATACTACCAAACCACCTGAACCCCCACCAAGTTCTATAGCTTTCTTCTGTCCTATCTCCCATCACCCTGCCTACTCACATGTAGCCCAACTGAGAATGAATAAGATCATCATAAAAATATAAATCATGGCACATACAATACATTTTCTCTGTCTCTCCCCTCCCTCTCCCCAGCTAGGTCTTTGTTCTCATGATTTCTTCTGTCTTCAATGCAAGATACTTGGTATAAATAAATATGTATTGAATGAATGAAGCCTTCTTTGATACCCTCAACTTTAAGAGATTTTTCCTGCCTGTGAATCCTCATTACAATTTTATCCAGAGAAATTTCTCTGGACTTCATGAAGGAATGCTAAGGAAGATTTGCTGATAATGTTGCTACTCAGAGCAATTGTTGCACATAAGTGAGAGTTACATGCTGAAAGGTTTGAAGGGGGATGAGAATATGAGGCTTCTTGTACAGAATTTGACAATGCCAGTCTACCGGAGTATGTCTCTAAGGATGACATAATCTTGGGATCATGGTTGTTTCACTTTGTCAGGTGTAGTTTTAAATATGTAGCTCCAAATGAATCTTCTAAAATATGAGCATTTACATGCTTCAAACTAAAAGAACCATAGAGATTCTTCTCTTTTATCTAAAAATTGTTTACTATCAACCTCATTGGATTAGCTCTTCATTTAAATAGCATCTGTGCAACCAAAGCTTTCTCTATAAAATGGATACATTTCCCTTACAGGCAAGGGTATGAGCAAGAGTGTTTGTGGCTGTTGTTGTTTAAATGTTTTCCTATGATTCTAAGAGTAACTTATTCCTACTCTCACTGTCAATAAGAATTCAGAAAAAAAAAGCAAATGAGAAGAAGAGCTACTGGAGTCTTGTAATGAAATGTTGATAGCAGTAAGCAATGACAGAATGATGGTGAGGAAAGAAGCAGCTGATATAAGAACTAATGCATTTAGCATGAATATTTCCTTGGCTCTGATGAGTCATAAGGGTTAGATTTGTGCCTAATTGGAGTGTCTTCTAGAGAATAATTAATCCAATGTCTCCATTATTTTATAAAAATGGTGTCCTAGTCCATTTTGGCTGCTATAACAAAATACTAGAGACCTCGTAGCTTATAAGCAACAGAAATTTATTTCTTACAGTTCCAGAGACTCGGCGAAGTCCAAGATCAAAGTGCTGACAGATTCAATGTCTAGTGAGGACCCGATTTCTGGTTCACATATGGCACCTTCTTGCTGTGTCCTCACATAGTAAAAGGGGTGATGGTCTCTGGAGTTTCTTTTGATTATTTATTCATTTTATTTTTATTATTTTTTAATTATCGCTGGAGGATATGTTTTCATTGATTTCACAGAGAGAGGAAAGGAGAGGGAGAGAGAGAAACATCAATGTGAGAGAGAAATAGGTTGCCTCTAATCCACATTCTGATCAGGGATCAAACCTGCAACCTGGGTATGTGCCCTGAACGGGAACCAAACCTATGACTCTTCAGTATATAGGGTTCTGCTGCTCCTACCAACTGAACCACACAGACCAGGGCTGGAGTATCTTTTATAAATGCACTAATTTCATCATGAGGACTCTGCCCTTATGATCAAATCACCTCCCAAAAGCTTCACTTCCTAATTCCATCACCTGGGGTATTGAGATTTCAGCATATAAATTTTGGGATACACAACATTTAGACCATAGCAAAAGGAAATGAAATCCTAGAAATGCTGTGTCTAGCTGTAAGCCATACAGAAAGTTAGTATCAATGCTAGGATTAGATCCAACTTTTATTTTTGAACTTTCAGTTCAGGGATTTTACTACCATAACATGTAACATTTTAAGAATGAAATAATGTGGCATCCAATCTCACAGGCATTCTAACTTATTCTGTGAATTTATTTATTCATTCACTGTCATAAAACAAGGATTCATGAAGTGATTACTATGTACCTAGCAGTATAAGAGCCATATTTTAGTCTAAGTATTTGCTGTGTGCATGCACATACACATACATATCCTAACTCTGTGAATCACAAAATCTTAGGTTGTGTCTGTGGTTTGGGTCTTAGTCTTTAACTCAGCCCTAAATAAGACCTCTTATTTCTAGGACAAACACAACTGAAGTTTTTCAAGAAGATAAGCATCTGTTTTAGATTGGGTGATTCCATACCGTTTCTGTAATCCTTTTCATAATTTTCCACCCCCACTTTTTCTGCATTTTGCTTTTGGCTTAACCCTAGGTCTTTTATTCTTAGTTTAAGTTATTTATTCTTCTAGGAGAAAATAATAAAGTCAGCCACCCTCTAAGAATTTCCCATATTCATTAAGTTATCCTAAGGCTTTAGGTATAACCAGTATAATAAAACGTTATTTTGGTCTTTTACCACAGACATTAATTTATTGGGATAGTAAAGGACCTTAGAGGTGGTCTAGTTCAACTACCTGGTTTTACTGATGGACTGCAAGAACCCAGAGATAAGTAAATGGTTCAAATTATCCATCAAGCTAGTAGCAAATATAGCCATTGAACTCACACCTCCTCACTGTTACTCAAGAGTCTTACCATGGCACCAAATGCCCCTGGATTTTCTCTTTATGAACACTGCTGATCTCGGTTTACTTTATCACTTACCTCTCCCTCAAGTAATATACCCATAGAATTTCTTGGTTACCCATGTCAGTAAACAGTTAATCTCACTGAGCCCAAGGCCCTGGAAACTTCTGGGAGGGAGCCAGGTGAGCAAAGAGAACAGATAAAGGCAGCACCTGTCGATGGGTTTGGAACAGCCTGGGGACATGGAGAGAATGTAAACACATTCTGCAAATCTTATTGTCTGACTCTGTGCCAGCGTCTTTTGGGTTCCTGTCATGGAAAATATTTTGTCTGAGGTCATTCAATGAGCAAAGGAGCATTGAATCCCTTCCAGGGTGCCAACTCAGTCCCCCCTTTTGTACAGATTAAATAAGCAAGAGACTAACGTTTCATGGGCCTAGAAGGCCCACCTTTCAACAATACAGCCTGAAAGGAGACATTAAGAAAATATATTGTGCAGTTCTGAACTGCTGTCTCCCCTTCCCTGCCCGCCCTCCTCCTGCACCGCCTCCCTCTGTTTGCTCACCCATACTTACAAGCACACGCCCTGCATTTAGAGCAAGAGTTAATGTCTGTGCTTCCTCATAAATCTTGCTTTGGGGCCTTGAGCTATGTTTTTAATTCTGTGGTGGAGCTTTGAGATTTGAGATGTGTAGAAAGGAGGGGGCAGCTGACGGAGGTAATAATGGAAGCTGCCATTTTTCTTCCAGAGGAACCTGGGCTCTTCATTCAGTTCTTCTAATGGGTAGTTTAATACCTCAGCCCAGTATCTGTGAAGGCCAAGAGTAGAAAGTCAAAGGGAAGGAAGTCGGATATATTGTGCTATGAAAAAGGATGTGTGGCTTCTCTCCAAAGAAAGAAGAATGTGTGGAATGAGCAAATTAACCCAGACTGGTTACTAGCTGTCATATTTTTCTAGTTCAGCTAAAAAATACTTCAAGGAGAGGAGTCTTTCCTGATAGAAATAATTTCTTGTATTACAAAGCTTTTTATTGAAGAAAAGTCTCACCTCTGTTCAACTTGCAGCTCCTCTCTGTGTTGTTAAACTGCATTTATTTTTCATAATTGGTTCTTCAGCACTTCTGTGATAGTTTCTTCTGTGTAAACCTTATCTTTTCAACATGCCTTTCTATTTATTTATTTATTTATTTATTTATTTATTTATTTATTTTTGGTGAGAAAGGCAAATCGTCTTTGGGATGTTATGATGATTTAAAGTAGTAATAGCTTAGGCCTTCCACCCTGCCAACAATTGTATTTGAGTAGAATTTGAGTCTTAGTCACTAAGTAGAATATATAATTAATGTGACTAAAGGAAGAACTCTGATCTGTGAAAATTCTGGTCTTCAGTTTATATATCTATAAAATGAAAGAATTAGAAACACACCTCTAAGGGGCCTTCCAACTTGTCCATGACAAGAATCCAAAAAAGGCTGGCACAGAGTCATACAATAAGATTTGCAGAATGCGTTTACATTCTCTCCATGTCCCCAGGCTGTTTCAAACCCATCAGCAGCCTAGGATACTAAAAATATCTATTATAAATCCCCTTCGTCTATCAAGTTCTGATTTGTCTTTATAGACCCCTTCCTCTACTTCTATACCAGTGGTCGGCAAACTCATTAGTCAATAGAGCCAAATATCAACAGTACAACAATTGAAAGTTCTTTTGAGAGCCAAAAACCGACTTCTGTGCATGGGCCACGAAGTTTCAATCGCACTTTATGTGTGCACCCGCATGTAGTATTTTGTGGAAGAGCCATACTCAAGGAGCCAAAGAGCCGCATGTGGCTTGCGAGCTGCAGTTTGCTGACCATTGTTCTATACCATTCTGTGAGATTTTGATGTTTACTAAAAGTGAAGAGTAAGAAGTGGGAATGGAGGCCAAATACAGTTGGTTTCCTTGAGTTTAGAAAGTGGGAACAAATAGGTTATAATTGTAAGAGAGTGAAATGCTCAACCTCTCTGACTCCATCTTGTTCAAACCTGTTTTACTCCTATGGCCTTCAGGTAAATAAGTTCTTGCATGTAGAACTGCTAATCATTGGGGGAACTGTGCTGGCTGCTTGAATTTTACAAAAATAACCCCTTACCAGAAAGTGTCTCTCCCAATGAGATAAAGGAAATATGTATTGTTTACCAAAGATTTGCAGGTACCTCTTGACCACACTTATACCAACCAGGGTCAACAAACTAAACACAATATTTCTTGAACCCCTGTTGGCACCCAGATATCTGCAGTCATCAATCAACTCTTTCCCCTTCCATTTGCTTTTCTGTTGACATAAAAGAAACCTGAACTCTGTACTTTCTTAAGATGGATTTGAGGCACCACTAAGTCTCCCATTTTCTTAATTGATGCTGTCTCAATCAATAAGCCTTTTCTTACTCCAAACTCTGACATTTTGAGGTTAGCCTTTGAAGCATGGGGTACATGAACTTTGGACCAGTAATATAGGAATAATGCTGTTTCTCTTCCCCCTTTTTATTTTATTCCACTAGTAGTCCTTGCCTCGGTGATCTGATGACACCTGGTTAAAGTCTTTATCTTATTTCCTATTAACTTTACATATTTCTACAAAAGAAGTTTTAAAAAATTGTTATGAGGGTTAAATGACATTTAAAAATATGAAGTCTCTAACAGTACACAATATGCATTATAATACATACTACCACTCAATATTGGCTAGTTGGACAGTGCCTTACAGAATACAAACCATTTTTATTAGTTGTTCTCTTGCTTCATATGAAATTACTGCTATCTAAAGATCAGAAAGTTGGTGTGAAATGCTCAAAGACAAAGAGCTAGTGAAATCCATGGTTTATACTCAGAGTATGATTTTGAGAAGAAAGCTACCAAATCTTTCTTTGCTTAAAATTTGACACGTTCTATACCTGGGATTGTACCCTCACTTTGAAAATTTAGCCATAATAGCTCAGTGGGAGATATACAGTCTTCTTACTCTGATGACATAAAGTTTTTAATCCCCCTCTTATTTCTAGTAATACCTTGTTTTCCTACAATCTCAGAATTGGTAATATTGAATATATTAAAAAATCTACAGTTCCATTTGAGATAGAGATTTTCTTCCTGACCTTTAACTAGAATTCCTGAGCAGGCTTTTTGCCCACAAAAGATGGCAGGCTCCTTAGGGCAATTCTTCTAACTCTGTGTCTAATTGAAAACAAGGCTATGTTGTGTAATGGCAGAACCTTAGCTTGGAATGTATTTAGTAACTATGGCCCAGAATGGTGAAAATACACCTAAACAAGGTTTTAGGAAACTATGGCTCTCACCAACTAGGCCTGTGTATAGTGATGCTTTGGGAAAAGCCCTGGTCCTTTCTGAGTCTCTGTTTTCCCATCTCCAGAAAAAAGAGACTGAGTTATAGCTTCCAAGAGCCTTTCTAGTTCTGACATTCTATAGTTTATAAGCCTTAAACTACTATTCCTCTATACTGGCTGATTATTTTTAAATGTTTGTGAAATAACATGGTAGATGCTAAAGTTGCCTAGAAGTCATGAGACAACACTTGGTGTGGTCTTTGCAGTAGAGGATATGTTTTGCTGGGGAAGGGAGGGCTAATTTGATGCCTCTAAATTGAAGAAGCCATAACTCAGAGGCTTCTTATGGATCCAGTATCCTTGACTTTGTGAATGCTAGTAGCATCATGTCCATAGCTATCTACATTATTCACCCAGAGTTAGTGAAGCCTTAGAATGTCACCATATGGAGACACTCTAAAGAACATACAGGGAAACAGATTCAGAAAAAGAAATAAGCTTTCCCATGGTTACACAGCATTAAGTGTCAAGACCAAGACTCTTAACACTGGACTACCTGCCATCCTGTTCACTGAAGTTTTTACTCTATCTTACATGACTTTCCTCATGAAAAGCACAAGTAATTATTTAATAAAGCATTCCTGGTCATAAGGATATCATATTCACCACAATTGCCCTACTGACATTTGACAGAAGAGGAGATGATAGATTTTCATAGTACGCTGGCTTTTCTGAGAAGTAACACCTTAGTTTTACCTTTGGAGAGACTATTTAATTCTAGATTTATCTTTCCATCTATCACTCTGGAGCTCAGGTGAGAAGGTTGGCTGAACTTGCATGTTTTAAGTATGCTACATCTCTGAAAAAGGCCATTGCCATACTCAAATTGATTGTCTTTTTAGAAATAGGTTCTCTCATGAATTTCATGCTTAAGGGGTTTCCCTGAGGTGAAGGAATATAAAGTGTACTTATTAGATAAGCTCTCTTGGCAGATTTTCATCCCTTTTGGATAAAAGCAAAATTGCACCCAGTACATAAATTAACATATGAAGCAGTAAATAATTCCATTGTGCAAATTGTTTTAATGGACTCAAGCCAGAATATTCCATTAACCAGCATGTATAGGATATTCACTGAGCTTTGGGTTTATTACCAGGCAAGGGGAAACAAATGAAGGGAAATACAAGGGGGATGATAAAAGTCAGTATAGCACCTGAGAAGGTGAGGGGTTAGGAAGGGAACTGTAGAGGTATGTACAATATTTTTCTTTTTTTTTTTCTCTTCTTCATCTTCCTTTTTCTTTTCATTTGCTTTTCTTTCTGGGCAAAGAATTAAGTTTAAGAAAAGGTTGGTGTAAGCTTTCAAATCATCAAAAATCTGAAAACTAGATAGCAGAATGTGCCAGGCTCTCTTCTAACTTCCCTTTTGTAAGAAGCAGCTGAAGGACCAGCCAATTGAACGAAGGTTGCTATATGTTTATGTGTGAGATGGTGTTTATACACATCTCTACATGAATAAGTATTCAGAAACCACAATAGCATTCCCAAAGGAATTCTTCCTAAATACAGGAAGTCACAGCTTTGTGAAGGGACCACAATTAAGCTCCAGTTTTTCATTCTAGATCCCAGGATTTAATTTCTAGAAGAAACAAGACCTCTGTGATATTCCATGGGGCTGTTTAGAATTACAGATAACTTAGCTTGTCAAATGCCAAGCTCCTGAGCTTGGCTTAACCTCTAAGGATCTCTTTGCAATCAGAGATGCCTAAAACCACAAACCATGAACTCTGATGGGCATATGGAAAGGTAGAGGCCACAGAAATTACAAATTTGTCAATCATTTTAGCCATACACCCCTGCCGCAACTTTCTTCCCACCACTCCCAAGATGGCTTTTTATTGCTCTGCACTTGGGTTTACTAGATGACTAGGCCTGGGCTATATCAGAGACTGGCTGCCTCCTGCATACTGTGGGCCAGAATTGTGAATTTGGTGGAAAAGGGCAGGGACAGTGTCCCTGCGAGCTTTGACATGTTTATTGCTGAAATTTTGCTTCTTAAAGATTATATATATCTTCATATTTGGGAAGTCCCCATTTTTTTCCTCTCAGTTCTTGTTTATATTTATGGCTCTGTGGAAATCTTTGTCATTTCCTTTTTTCTTTGAAATCATCTCCCACCTTCACTGTTTCAGTTTCTGTCCCACTACCTTAACTCTTCCTTCTTCCTTTCTCTTTTAAGTCTTACCATGTTGGCATGTCCATCCCTGACATCTGTCCAACCAGGCATTTCCACATAGAATTCTCAACCACACTTTGAACTCATCATATTTGAAAGCAAATTCATCCTTTTATTCTTCTATATTTTTGGAACAATTCAACTGTTTGATACTAAGTCACTTATCTCAGAAACAATATAAAGGCTGACTGAGATAGTACAACCTTTTCCCACCCTTTATTTTTTGTTTTAATCTAATGGAATGGCTAATCTAAAGGGAAACTCCTTTTTTTTCCCCTTCCTTTTTTTTTGCAGGAGACAAGGAGAAGGCCTTAGGATCTACTGGGGGAGTCTGGAGCAGCAGTCTCTATTGTCCCGTTGGAACCCATGGTCTACTGAGGTGCCTTATGCTACCTTCACTGAGCATCCTATGAGATATACCAGTGAGCAGTTCCTTGAAATTTGCAAGGTAGGAATTCACTCTTGGGTTAGCTTTGTTGCTACAGTTTTGTGTTTCTAAAGCATGTACAGTAAAAAAATAAATAATATAAGATACTAGAAGCCTGATGCACGAAGATTCATGCTAGAATTGGCTTTCCTTTCCCTGGCTGCCGGCACCGCCTTTCCACTCCGGCCCAGCCCCTTTCCACTCAGGCCCGGGAGCCACCTCTTTCTGCTCTGGCCCCACCTTCCCACGCTGCCCAGAAGTCCTGAGAGACAGGGGTGGGGCAGAATGCCCTGTCACTCGGTGCCTGTGTATGCAAATTAACCGCCATCTTTGTTGGGTTAATTTTCATATCACTCCTGATTGGCTGGTGGCATAGCGGAGGTACAGTCAATTTACATGTTTGTCTATTATTAGGTAAGATTACCTGAGGTTTATATAGGTAAAAACTCGAAGAGGTTTATATAAGTTTCTAGTAAATGGAGCTGTTTTATATATTTTAAAAATATATAATATTTATATTATCCATACCATGCTATTTTTGTCTTGCTAATTTCTTAGCAGAAAATCTTAGTGTAATATTGTTTTAAAATTGCAATAGTTGTGTTTGTCTAACTATGCTTATTACCCATAGGGTGCATATAATATTCTATACATAATTAAATTCTAATTATTTTATTCAGAGGAGTGTGGATAGTGTGCAGTATGAAGTATGCCTCTGTAGTCATATTTAAGTCAGTTTTTTCTATGCACTTTGGTTGTCTTATCTCTAAGTGGAAATAATGAACACTGACCTTCTTCCCAAACTCATTGGATCATTGTAAGGTTAAATGAGATAATGTGTAGAAAAATGTTCTACAAGCTATAAAACAATTCACAGTATTTTATGTCTGTAAATCTCATCTTACCAAATAGATTATAAATTTATTGGTGGCAGGTAGAATCACTGTTACTATTCTTTCTTTTTTCCCAGGGAAACATAACCTAAAATACTCTAAATAAAACAATTGAAACCATGCATGCAGTGAAGATTAAACTTTACATTTCAACAAAACCAGATAGACACATACAAGTTTATTATATGCCTAGACATTCTTGCCTTCCCTGTCCTTTCTATGTTTACCTTCATGTGCTGGCATTCACTTTAAATATCACAACTATCACTTTAAATATCATAAATATCACTTTAAATATCATAAATATCACTTTAAATATCATAAATTCAGAACATGACAACCTGCATGTAAAGTCCTCTGTGGCTGGATGGTATTGCATTTCTTGCATTATTTTAAACCCACTTATTCATACAAGTTTATATGTATATCAAAAACACAAATACTTTAAATTGATGACCCCTATCCTAAAAAGGATGTGAGGCAAAAATGTATGTGATTAGAGACTGGATTCCATTCTGCTTTCAGGAAAAGTCAATGGTCCTCTCCAGATTTAGGCAATCATCCTCAGGGACTTATGGTTTTAGGTTTATTCTGGCTCCAAGCTATTGCAGTCACTAAATTAGTTCATTGTATGGATAATGTTTCTACTTTTCCTGCTATAATCCTATTTCAATACCTCAACCCAAGCATCAACAGAATTCCCTAGCCTGACTCTTTACCACCCAACAACAACAAAACAAAACAAAATGAAAACCAATAAGAACAACATAGCACTTGTGCAAAGACATTTATATGAAAGTAGACTCACTGAGGCCATCAGGGAGAGAGTGTGGGAGTTTACATTATTATAACGCCCCAAACTTCAAATGGAATATCAGATATCCATGTTTTTAAAAGACCTTATGAATAATAACACCCTAATGAATTGCGCCATAAACCTCTTTCCTCTTCTCTCTATCTTGCTCTTGCCACACCCCCAAATCTTGTTTCATTTTTTCTTATTAACAGCATAGAGTAGTTTATCTGTTTCGTTTTTTTTTCTTTTTGTTAATTCTCACCCAAGGATATTTTCCCATTGATTTTTAAAGAGAGTGGAATGCAGAGGGAGAGACAAAGAAAGAGAAAGACATCAATGTGAGAGAGACACATTGATTGGTTGCCCCTCATGCATGCCCCTACCAGGGCCTGATCGAACCTGCAAATGAGGTATGTGTCCTTGACTGGAATTGAATCCTGGACTCTTCAGTGTGTGGGCTGATGCTCTATCCACTGAGCCAAACCTGTTTCTTTTTTAACACCAGCTATTCCAACTCAAGAACTTAATAATGTAACTTTCCAAAGCCATTCCCTACCTTTAAAGGGAATCTAGTTCTAGCCATTAAAATAATATATATTTTTGAATGAATAGTAATTGTAATTTATTGTATGTCAAAATAAATACCAACTTAATAAATAAATAACAGCAATAGCCTTTGTTATTATATTCATCACTTCCTGGACCAAGTCTTCTTTAATTCCTCATACTTTGTGCATCAAGTACTTATTCTTTGAGTGTCCTTTGGTAGAAGAAATTTTGGGTGAAGGATTAAAAAACAAGCTCTATTAACTACAGAGAAATGCCACTGCATTACTCTAATTCCTGTTAGTGCTTTGTTTTATTCTGTTAATGTATAAACACAATCAAATAATATAAGAAGTTGAAAAGTAAAATATTGAAAGTGGCATAGAATAATTATTTCCCAAATACCCATGAATGTAAATAGTAAACTGGAACATTAAATTTTCCTCAGGCCTTTCTATTAGCCAAAGCTAAAATGGAAATTTGATGTTGATATAGCTTTTGTTGGATAGAAGTAAGAACAGTAGTGTGTGTGTGTATGTGTGTGTGTGTGTATGCATGCATGCACAGTCCCCTACATGTGTGGGCTTGAGCATAAGGAATGATTGGCTAGTTGGTTTGTTGGTTTTCAGTCAACCAAACTATTTTGTGGATCTGTTAGGTGCGTTGCTTTTAAGGCTTTTCTTCATTATTCTTCAAAACTCTTTTTTTTTAAAAAATTCCTGGCAACAATCTGGTTCTCTCTTTTGCCAAGTCATTTCTTAATTTAAAGACCACCCAACTCCCAACTCTGTAGTAAAACAAGTGATCTCCATCTGGGATGTGTGATGGTGAGTATTCTGATCCAGTTCTTAGAATCTTAGTTTTTCTTTTGTTGTTGGATTTTATGTCACAATATTAATGTTTAGGACATTTTCCAAGACTGGCTTTAAGACCCAATTATCTTAACATAAAAGAATAAATAAGATAAAGATAATTCTGGGGATATAGAATACCTTTTATATGAATATTTTGGCATAACATAAGATATTAAAAAGATAATATAAACTAATTTTTCCATTTTCCTTATGAATGAAACAGTAAAAAGTAGAAGAATATGAGGAAAATTGCCTAACTAAATCAAATAGCTGAAATAATGAAAAAAAAAACACTATGGCACAGGAAAGGGAATCATAAAGAGCTGAGTTACATGCAGTAAAATTTTTAAAGTTATTTACACTCTAATGGAATAACTTATTATTCTTAAAAATCCAGAATCTTTTCTTCTAGGTTCTCTTTATTCAATAACTATTTTCTCACACCTACAAAGTACAGGCATTGTGATTATTGTTAAGGATACAAAAATCAATGAGATAAGATTCTTCCCTTTGTGGAATGCATTGCTTAATAGAGGAGGCAGATAAAAATGCAAAACTTTTAAATGAATACTAATTGACTTAAACGGAAGTTTGTATCAAATGAAGAGGAGTGGAGGCACATGAAGGTACAAGGAGTGTTATTTTCTTTTAATATTTTATGATTTTTTACAGAGAGGAAGGGAGAGGGATAGAGAGCTAGAAACATCGATGAGAGAGAAACATCGATCAGCTGCCTCCTGCACACCTCCCACTGGGGATGTGCCCGCAACCAAGGTACGTGCCCCTGACTGGAATCGAACCTGGGAACTTTCAGTCTGCAGGCCGACGTTCTATCCACTGAGCCAAACCGGTTTCAGCCAAGGAGTGTTCTTAGACACAGGATAATTCAGTTGAGCTGGAGTTTAATCTTATATATTTGCCACCATAATTTTCATAGCTTAAAAAATACAGGGTAGGGTCAAAGTTAGTTTATAATTGTTAATATGGAAAATAATACAATATCTAATAAATAATAAATACAGGAATAAACTCTATTTTGAGTACTCACAACTATAAACCTACTTTTGCCTCATCCTATAGGTATGTGGGTTTAAACTAAGGTAGAGTAGTAAGAATGAAGAGAAGATGAAGACATTCTGAGTTGTTCAGAATATAGACTCAATGGAAGAAGATAACTGGCAGGATATAATAGGTGAAGAAGAAGATTTCAAAGATTTCTAGCTGGGTAGATGGTGATTCCATTAATTTAAATGGGGAAATCTAAAAGAAGAGTAGGTTTGGAGGTTCACTTTAGGACATGAATTTGAAATGTCCATGGAACATTGGGTGGAATTGGTTGTCAATCAGTTAGAAATTTAGGTCTGAAGCTCAGGAGAAAAAGCTGAGCTGGCAACAGAGGTTTCATATCATACAGCATTGGGTCAAAGCTGAGTCTTGGGGATGCTTGGTTAGGAAGTTACCCTAGCAAAGAACATTAATAAACACAATTTAAATTACCTCTTAGTCTCACTGAACAAAAAATCACAACCACATTTGTGCAATACTATGTCAAAATACATTTTCTAAAATCCATCTCACTACAGCACTCTACATCGGGCAAATATGATGGTCAAACGGTCTCTTTGCAGACATTCTTGCTGATCTCAGAGCCTCACTAACATTTTCCAATCTGTGCAGATACTTTGCATTATTCATATAAAACAGTTGCAAAAATAGGAAATAATATTTTTAGGCATTGATTACATTATTATAAGATATAAACATAATATCATGTAATCTATATATATAAAAGGCTAATATGCACATTGTCCCTGCGGGAGTTCAACTGGGAGACTGGGAGTTTGATCACTCGCTAGCTGATTACCAGGGGTGGAGTGGAATGAAGAAAGGCCCCAGCCAGCAGCCAGAAGGCCCCGATCAGCCCTGATCACCAGCCAGGCCTAGGGAACCTACCTGTGCACAAATTTTGTGCACTGGGCCTCTAGTATTATATAATTATATGTTTTATATTTATTGATTACAGTTTGCATGTTTTCATGTGATTCACTAACAAAAACCTTGTGTGGTCAGGATAGGGATCTCAGTTTTAAAAACAAGGGTACTAAGAGTGATTGAGTTGACCAAGGTATTACAATAAAATAGTTATATTTCTACACCAAAACAATTTTCTAATATGCAGAGAAATGTGTTTAAATTTGAAGGAACTCTGTGTATGTGTATTCATATTTATTGATATGATATAATCTACACTAATAAAAGAGAAACATGCAAATTGACCATACCTCTGCTATGCCCACAAGCCAAGCCCACCAGCCAATCAGGAGTGAGTATGCAAATTAACCCAACTAAGATGGCTGCAGCCACGGAGTGAGCAGGAAGCTTGGGTTGCCCCCGGCGATGGAGGAAGCCAAGCATCCTGCCCGCCCTGGCTGGCCCTGGCCTCCACTCAAGGCTACAAAGTTTCAATTATAGAAGATAAATAAATCCCAACAAAAATGGTGGCAGCCACAGAGCTGGAGAGAGCAGGAGGCTTGGGTTGCCCCCGGCGATGGAGGAAGCCAAGCTTCCCGCCCACCCTGGCCAGCCCTGGCCTCCACATAAGGCTACAAAGTTTCAATTATAGAAGATAAATAAATCCCAGATACCAGGGCCTCCACTTGGGTTGCTGGGGGCGTCACTGGCCTGCAAACCACCACAGGGCCCTTGCCCAGGCCACCCCATGCCCCAAAGGAACCCCCACCCTGATCCGGGACACCCTTCAGGGCAAACCAGCCAGCCCCCACCCATGCACCAGGCCTCTATCCTATCTAATAAAAGAGTAATATGCAGATTGACCATCACTCCAACACACAAGATGGCTGCCCCCATGTGGACACAAGATGGCCACCACAAGATGGCCAGCAGGGAAGGGCAGTTGGGAGGGACCAGGCCTGCAAGGGAGGGCAGTTGGGGTCAATAAAGCCTGCAGGGGAGGGCAGTTTGGGGTGACCAGGCCTGCAGAGAAGGGCAGTTAGGGGCAATCAGGCTGGCAGGGGAGCAGTTAGGCATCAATCAGGCTGGCAGGGGAGTGGTTAGGGGGTGATCAGGTTGGCAGGCAGGAGCGGTTAGGGGCAATCAGGAAGGCAGGCAGGTGAGCAGTTGGGAGCCAGCAGTCCTGGATTGTGAGAGGGATGTCTGATTCCCCTTTTAGGCCCGATCCTACCGGGTTCGGATCTAAACGGGCAGTCGGACATCCCTCGAGGGGTCCCAGATTGGAGAGGGTGCAGGCTAGGCTGAGGGACACACACCCCCATGCACGAATTTCATGCACCGGGCCTCTAGTATAATATAATATGACATTATACATTATGACCAGGCTAAACTATCCTCCATTGTTTTATTATCTTATCATTTGTAACTTGTAGTGTTATCTCCCCTCTTTTAACTATTGCCTTGCTGGGTTTTTGTAGTGTGTGAAGAGTCTTGCTCTGAGTGACTAGTAAGAGCCCAGTACTGGTGAATAATAGTGAATGGATCAGGGAAGCTCTACAGACAAATTAAAGTGATTGCATTCTCTTTTTATTCTTTTCTGAAATCTTTACCTTTCATTGTAAGGAAATTATGAAAGTGAATCAATATTTTAGCAATTAAATGTGACTTTATATCCTTAGCCCCAATAAGAACAAAACAGATTTTGCCCTCCTGATACTTATAGTAGGAAGGGAGAAGTTAAAAAAAAAGGGAATTAACAAATTATAACTGAATGTGCTAAGACTGTTCATAGAGGGATCCTCAAGTTTTTATAGGAGCCCAGAAGAGGGAACAGGTAAATCCAAAAGTTAACAGGTGACATAACATTTGTTATACACCTCAAGGTGAGTGATTTAAGCATCAAAGAAGACTGGGGAAAGACATTTTAAGTAAAAGAAACATGGTTAGAAGCTGCAAATTAGATAGATATATGAAATGTTCTTGGATAAAGAGTACTTTATTTTAGCTAAAGTTTAAAGTGTGTGTGTTGATGGGAAGGTTGAAGGAATGGAATAGGATGAGTATGCAAATTAGAATGTGTGCAGACCTCACTTTTTTAGGAAAGGAACTTCTGCCTCATCCTCCTTTTCTACCTACATACTTGGACATACTCATAGTCACAGTGTCTCCATAAACATAGCTCCAAGTAAAATGTGCAAGCAAGATATAGACATTTTGTCCAGCTTTGTAACTTCCCAAGTGGTTTCCAGTGTTGGGTATTGGATGGACTTACTCCCTATCCTAGCATGCTTCAATTTCTACATAGGGAGACTGAAACTTATAGCCTGTAGGCTTGGAAAACCTGCTCAGCTGAGGAATGTGGCAGTGCAGGCATGAAACCAGGTCTCTTTACCCAGTGTAAACAGGAAGCAAGGGATGGTTGTAATAAGGAAAACTGAGACTCTTGGCAGTGGACTGCTGGCAGACAGCACCTGAAGCAAACCAGGTGCCCAGTCACTCAGCTGGTAAATAATAGTTGTAAAGTCAAAAACATTCAACACTCCCCACCTAACACACACACACACACACACACACACACACACACACACACACACACACAACTGCTATACCTTATCCTACCAACACACAGTTCCTATGTAATCGGAGTTGTTAAAATTTGACCCCATGTTTTTGAGACTGGAATAAAAGAAGGAGGCAGGGGTGGGTGTATAAAAGCTTTTAGAGCAAAGTATGTGGCTGGTGGTATTCATATCAGATGACACTGTGTTTTTGTCACACAGATTGAGTTCGAGTGCTTGAAACACTCAAAAGCCAGCTTGGGGACTTGGCCTTTTATCTGCCTCTCCTTCAATGTATTGCTTGTTCTGTCTTCCAGGCCCCTCCTCCTTTTAGAGGGTTCATAGAAATGACTACAGATAAAGTGCATCTGGCTCTTTGTCAAGTTCACTGAGTATAAAATAGTGTCATCTTTTTCTTTACAGCACTTAGATTCTGAGGCCACAAAGGATTCTCATGCAATGAAGCTTATGATGAGGACTGGGGAGGCACTTAGTAATCTCATTTGACAAACATTTCTTAATGTATAAAAAGGCATCTTGACTATCCAAAGGGTGCTGGCAATGGAAATGTTGAGGTGAATTGTACTTTGGTATTCAGGAAATCATAATTTGATGATGATGATGATGATGATGATGATAATGATGACGACAATGGTTTATTGACAATGTTTATTGGTTATTAGCTGTAGGCTTCCTTTATGGCCCTTTGCAATATGATTCCAAATTCCAGACTCATCGCATTTTACTTCCCCAACCCTTCCTGAAATGCATGAGCACGTGTGTACACACACAAAGAGCTTATATACAAACCCTTTATTTAAGTTAGTTTAATCCTTACAAATTAGGAGTTTGATCCTATTAGTAGCCTTATTTTATAGAAGAGATACTATAAAATTCAGAGAGGGGCTATAAAAATTAACACAGCTAGTGATTGCTATATTTGCAACTTAATACCAGATCTATTTGATTTCAATATTCACATTACATCATGCTTTACTTTCTTTAGTTTAGTGGTTCTCAACAGGGATGATTTTGCCCCCAGGGGACATTGGACAATGTGTGTAGACAATTTTGGTTGTCATACCTAGGGTGGGGAGCTATTGGGATCTAGTGAGTCGAGGCTAAGGATGCTTCTTAACTTTCTAAAATGGAGTATCCTCTCCTTAAGCAAAGAGTTATCTGGCTCTAAATAGCAGTGGTCTCAAGGTAGAGAAACCTTGGTTTAGTTGTATAGACAGACAGACATGCTTGTTATTCTAGTTCTTACAAAACTGAATAAAATATTTGAGTGGAGGTATAAGTGGAATATAATAGAATAAAAAATAACTTTTGCCTTGACTATGTGGGAAGGCATGTGGGCACTATAGATGTTGTGGATGGAATAGATAGAGCTAGAGGTTCCTAGGCAAGCTTAATACTCTATTTTCTTAAGAGACAAAAGCCATTTTAAAATAAAATCTTATTTAGACCCCAAATATATAAAACTAATAAAAATAGAGCAGGTCTAATTGATTCTATTGTAGGAACTTAAGCAGGTTACTTGCTTGGCTTCTTTCCTTCCACACCCTGTCCCCAAACCCTCAGGAATTTCTGTCCCAACATTATTAATAAGACAACTTCCTTTCTTCTAAAAATAATCCTGGTTTTATGATAAACTATATTGTCATCCACTCTATGAGGGAATCCAGTGTTCTAAGGAATGTGGTTTGAAAATTACTGAGTCTGATTTTTTTTCTCTCTACCTTTAGAAAATAAGGAACATAAATTTTTGCCTAAACATTAGAATTTTATTACTATTAATAACAGTATTTTATAGGAGAGAGGACTTTAGGACTTAAGTTAGGTTACCTGAGTCCAAGACCTTGCTCAGCTGCTTTCTAACTATTTGGCATTAGATAAATCTCTAGAACTCTTGGGCCCTCTGTTTACCTATTAGATTCCTTTGCATTGTCCCCAGTGCTGAGCATATTTTCCAACAAAAGTTCATTGAATTTGTTTATTTCTAACCCCCACCCTTTATCCTATCTTGTTTAGGCTATTAACTTCACTTATGGATATATTGTTCTTTTTTTTTTCTTTGCGGTAATTATTTTTATTTTTTAAATTAGTCATTGGCATTTCCTCGAATGCCCATTCCACCCCCATGTCTTTATTTTTTTATTTTTATTTTTTATTTATTTATTGATTAAGGTATTACATATGTGTCTTTATTCCTCTATTACCCCCCACCTCCCATTCATGACCCCACCCCCCTGTTGTCTGTGTCCATTGATTAGGCTTATATGCATGCATATAAGTCCTTTGGTTGATCTCTCCGCCTTACCCCCACCCTCTCCTACATTCCCTGAGGTTTGGCGTTCTGATTGATGTTTCTCTGTCTCTGGATCTATTTTTGCTCATCAGTTTATATTGTTCATTATATTCCAAAAATGAGTGAGATCATATGATATTTATCTTTCTCTGCCTGGATTATTTCACTTAGCATAATGCTCTCCATCTTCATCCATGTTGTTGCACATGGTAAGAACTCCTTCTTTTTTTACCGCAGCATAGTATTCCATTGTGTAGATGTACCACAGTTTTTTAATCCACTCATCTGCTGATGGGCACTTAGGCTGTTTCCAAATCTTAGCTATGGTGAATTGTGCTGCTATGAACATGGGGTGCATATAACCTTTCTGATTTGTGTTTCTAGTTTCTTGGGATATATTCCTAGAAGTGGGATCACTGGGTCAAATGGGAGCTCCATTTTTAGTTTTTTGAGGAAACTCCATACTGTTCTCCACAGTGGCTGCACCAGTCTGCATTCCCACCAGCAGTGCACGAGGGTTCCTTTTTCTCCGCATCCTCACCAGCACTTGTCATTTGTTGATTTGTTGACAATAGCCATTCTGACAGGTGTGAGATGGTACCGCATTGTTGTTTTGATTTGCATCTCTCTGATGATTAGTGACTTTGAGCAGGTTTTCATATGTCTCTTTGCCTTCCTTCTGTCTTCTTTCGAAAAGTGTCTATTTAGATCAGTTGCCCATTTTTTGATTGGGTTGTTTATCTTTTTTTTGTTAAGCTGCATGAGTTCCCTGTAAATGTTGGAGATTAAACCCTTATCATTGATATCATTGGCAAATATGTTCTCCCATGCAGTGGGCTTTCTTGTTGTTTTATTGCTGGTCTCCTTTCCTGTGCAAAAGCTTTTTATTTTGATGTAGTCCCATTTGTTTATTTTCTCTTTAGTTTCTATTGCCCTAGGAGCTATATCAGCATATGTCAGAGATGTTTCTGGCTGTGGATTCCTCTAGCATTTTTATGGTTTCTTGTCATATGTTTAAGTCCTTGATCCATTTTGAGTTTATTTTTGTGTATGGTGTAAGTTGGTGGTCTAGTTTCATTTTTTTGCATGTATCTATCCAATTTTCCCAACACCATTTATTGAAGAGACTGTCTTGACTCCATTGTATGTTCATGCCTCTTTTGTCAAATATTAATTGAGCATAGGGATTTGGGTCAATTTCTGGGTTCTCTATTCTATTCCATTGATCTATATGTCAGTTCTTGTGCCAGTACCAGGCAGTTTTGAGAACAGTGGCTTTGTAATAAAGCTTGATATCTGGTATTGAGATCCCACATACTTTGTTCTTCTTTCTCAGGATTGCTGTGGCTATTTGGGGTCTTTTTTTTATTCCAGATGAATTTTTGGAGAGTTGTTTCTAGGTCTGTGAAATATTCTGTTGGCATTTCAATGGGGAGTGCATTGAATCTGTAGATTGCTTTGGTTATTATAGACAGTATAGACATTTTAATGATGTTGATTCTCCCAATCCATGAACATGGTATATTCCTCCATCTGTTTACGTCTTTCTCTATCTCTTTTTTCAGTGTCCTGTAGTTTTCTGCATATAGGTCTTTTACCTCCTTAGTTAAGTTTATTCCTAGGTATCTTAATTTTTTTGTTGCAATGGTAAATGGGATTGGTTTTTTAGTCTCTCTTTCTGTAAGTCACTATTGGTGTTTAGAAATGCCATAGATTTCTTGGCGTTAATTTTGTATACTGCTACATTGCCAAATTCATTTATTAAGTCTATTAGTTTTTTGATGGAGTCTTTCGGGTTTTTTTCTGTACAATATCATGTCATCTGCAAATAAGGACAGCTTTACTTCTTCTTTTCCAATTTGGATGCCTTTTATTTCTTCTTCTTGTCTGATTGCAATGGCTAATACTTCCAGTACTATGTCCAACAGGAGTGGTGAGAGTGGGCATCCCTGTCTTGTTCCTGTTCTTAGGAGAAATGGTTTTAGTTTTGCCCATTGAGTATGATGTTAGCTGTGGGTTTATCATATGTAGCTTTTATTATAGTGAGTTATGATCCTTCTATTCCCACTTTGTTGAGAGTTTTTATTAAGAAAGGGTGTTGGATTTTGTCAAATGCTTTTTCTGCATCAATTGCTATGACTATGTGATTTTTACCTCTCAATTTGTTTATGTGATGTATCATGATTATTGATTTGTGGATATTGTACCATCCTTGCATTCCTGGGATAAATCTTGCTTGGTCATGGTGTATGATCTTTCTGATGTACTGCTGGATCCGATTTGCTAGAATTTTTTTGAGGTTTGGCATCTATGTTCATGAGGGATGTTGGCCTGTAATTCTCTTTCATTCTGTTGTCTTTATCTGGTTTTGGTATTAGGGTGATGCTGGCTTCATAGAATGAGCTTGGGAGTGTTCCTTCCTCTTGAATTTTTTGGAATAGTCTGAGGAGGATAGGTTTTATTTCTTCCTTAAATGTTTGATAAAACTCCCCTGTGAAGCCATCTGGTCCCGGGCTTTTGTTTGCTGGAAGCTTTTTGATGACTGCTTCAAATTTCTTCCATAATTATTGGCCTATTGAGATGTTTAGATTCTTCCTGATTGAGTTTTGGAAGGTTATATTTTTCTAGGAATATGTCCATTTCCTCCTGGTTGTCCAGTTTGTTGGAATAGAATTGTTCATAGTATTTTTTAACAATCCTTTGTATTTTGGTGGGATCTGTTGTTATTTCACCTCTTTCATTTCTGATTTTGTCTATTATGGTCCTCTCTCTTTGCTTCTTGGTGAGCCTGGCTAGAGGTTTATCAATCTTGTTTATCCTTTCAAAGAACCAGCTCTTGGTTTTGTTGATCTTTTGTATTGATTTTTTGGTCTCAATGTTCTTTATGTCCGCTCTGATATTTATTTATTTATTTTTTAAATATATTTTATTGATTTCTTACAGAGAGGAAGGGAGAGGGATAGAGAGTTAGAAATATCGATGAGAAACATCAATCAGCTGCCTCCTGCACACACCCCCACTGGGGATGTGCCCACAACCAAGGTACATGCCCTTGATCAGAATCGAACCTGGGACCCTTGAGTCCGCAGGCCAATTCTCTATCCACTGAGCCAAACTGGTTAGGGAGGCTCTGATCTTTATTATTTCCTTCCTTCTGCATACACTGGGCTTTTCTTGTTGCTCTCTTTCTAACTCTTTGAGTTGTAGGGTTAGGTAATTTATTACCATTGTTTCTTTTTTTTTTTTTTTTTTTTTTGCAGTAGGCTAGTAGAGCTCTGAAATTCCCTCTCAAGACTGCTTTCACTGTGTCCCATTGATTTTGGATTGTTGAAACCGCTCTAACTGGTTTTCATTGTAATTTCTTGCCATGATGTTTTTTATTTCTTCCTTGATTTCTCTGGTAACCCAGTCATTGTTTAATAGCATGCTGTTTAGTCTCCATATGTTTGATTTTTTTGGATTTTTTTATTGTAGTTGATTTCCAGTTTTATGCCACTGTGATCTGAGAAGATGCTTGATATGATTTCTATCTTCTTGAATTTGAAGAGCCTTTGCCTATGACCCAACATATGATCTATCTTTGAAAATGACCCATGTGCACTTGAGAAGAATGTATATTCTGTGGCTTTGGGGTGAAATGAAGATGTCAATTAATTCTATCTGGTCTAGTGAGTCATTTAGGATTGATGTTTCTTTGCTGATTTTTCGTTTAGAGGATTTGTCCAATGGTGATAGTGGGGTATTAAAGTCTCCCACTATGACTGTATTGTGTCAATCTCTCCTTTGATATCCTCCAGGAGTTTTTTTTTTTTTTTTTTTTTATGTATTTGGGTGTTCCTGTATTGGGTGCATACATGTTTACCCGAGTTATTTCTTTTTGTGGGATTGCTCCCTTCAGTATTATGAAGTGGCTTTCCTTATCTCTTGTTATGTCCTTCACTTTGAGATCTAATTTGTCAGATATAAGTATTGCTACCCCAGCTTTTTTTCATTTCTATATACCTAAAAAACCTTTTTCCATCCCTTCACCCTCAGTCTGTGTGCATCTTTTATTCTGAGGTGGGTTTCTTGTAGAGAGCAGATATATGGGTCATGTTTTCTCATCCAATCCATTACCCTATGTCTTTTGATTGGGGCATTTAATATTTGCATTTAAAGTTACTATTGATAGGTACTCATTTGTCACTATTTTTTTTCTTTACCCCTGTGTTACTTCTTTGCTTCCTTTTTTTTTTTTTTTTTTTTTTTTTTTTTTTTTTTTACAGCAGACCCTTTAGCATTTCTTGCATTGCTGGTTTGGTGGTAATAAATTCCCTTAGTCCTTTTTTGTCTGTGAAGCTCCTGATTTCACCTTTAATTTTGATTGATAGCCTTGCTGGGTACAGTATTCTTGGATTGAGACCCTTCTTTTGCATGACTTTGTATATTTCATTCCATTCCCTTCTGGCCTGATGAGTTTCTGTTGAGAAATCAGTCGCTAGTCTGATGGGGGTTCCTTTGTAGGTAACTTTCTGTCTCTCTCTGGCCGCTTTTAAGATTCTTACTTTGTCATTGGCATTTGCCAATTTAATTATAATGTGCCTTGGTGTCAGTCTTTTGGACTTCATTTTGCTTGGGACTCTGAGCTTCTTGGATTTGTGTGGGTTTTTTCTTCCCAATATCAGGGAGGTTTTTTGTCATTATTTCTTCAAACAGGTTTTCTATTCCTTGCTCAGTTTCCTCTCCTTCTGGAACCCCTATTATGCGGTTGTTGTTTTGTGTTGTCCCAAAGTTCCCGTAGGCCCTTCTCCTGCTTTTTAATTTTTTTTTCTAGACGCTGCTCTACTTGGGTATTTTTTCCTACCTTGTCTTCTAGCTCACTGATGTGGTCCTCTGCTTCTTCTAGTCTACTCTTGATGCTTTCTATTGAGTTCTTTATAGCAGCGATGTCTTTTTTCATTTCTTTTTGGTTCTTTATTTCCTCTTGGTTCTTACTCATATTGTCGAATTTGTCTTCCATTCTTTTCAGCCACCTTATGACCATTTCTCTGAATTATTTCTCTGACAGGTTGCTTGCCTCCATTTCATTTACTTTCTTTTCTGGTGATGCCTGCTTTTCTTTCATATGAGGGCTGTTTCTTTGTCTCCCCATGGTCTCTCTTCTTTGGGTGTCTGGTTATGTAGTTCTTTCTCTCCTTATCACAGGCGAAATCTGACCTTTCCGTGGTGGAATTTAGAGCTCCTCTGAATCCGCGTGTTTGCGCCAATTGGGGACCAGTGCTCTGGGGTTCGCAGCTGTTTGGTGGGTGCCGTAGTTGCAGATTTTCAGGCTTCTGATAACATCCACTTTCCCCTTCACGATGGCGCGGTCTCCGCGTCCAAGCTGGTGGCTCCGCGAGGAAACCCAGCAGCAGTGGGGGCTGCCCAGTCAGGGGAGCCGCGTACAGCAGTCCCCCAACTTCTCCTGGAGTATAGCTGTCCCTTAACTCACTAACAGACACTCTCCATGCGACCCTCAGCTGTTCTTTCTATCTGCTCCGGGACAAGGCTTGGGACACGTCTGTCTATTCTGCTGCCATTTTTTTCCCAATATATTGTTCTTGACTTCTGGATCTATAATTATTATTATGGCATTTTTAGCTATAGACATGGACTTTTCATCTGCATATGTCTTCATGCTCTAGGCTCAAGTATCCAGCTGGCTATTGTAAATCTCTAAAAAGCTTAATTGTTAAACACTTCAAAAACACATCTAAAACAGAATCCTTGAGCACTCACCACCTCCAACTCCTACTCTCACAGGCTTCTCCAACTCAGTAATGATAGTACCACCTACTGAAATGATCAGACCAAAATGCTGGATGTCATCTTTGATTCCTCTGTTTTCTCTTGACCTCCTATATTCAATGATATCAGCAAGTACTATGGCTGTACCTTGAAGAATATTCCCAATTCAACCAGTTCTCATGTTCTCAACTGTTATCTGGTCCAAGCCACTATCATCTCTTGCCTGGACTACTGAAGTGACCTCCAAACTCATATTTCTGCTTCCATTCTTTACCCTAATAGCAATTTCTTCAAACAGCAGCCAGAATTATTTTTAAAAAACACACATACATGCAACATTAAACTTGTCCTTAATATCACTTCAGTCTGAAGTCCTTAATATTGCCCACAAGATTGTTCATGCCCTGTTCTCTTACCCCCTTTTTTTGGTCACTGTAACCTAGTCTTATAGGACTTTTATGTGTTCCTTAAATCAGTGGTCGGCAAACCGCGGCTTGCGAGCCACATGTGGCTCACGAGCCACGGTTTGCCGCTCTGTTGACTAATGAATTTGCTGACCACTGGACTAGACTAAATGTTACTGTGTAGTTGGAAGCTATGAGGATTAGGCAATTGTGGCATATTGTATGCAAAGAGGTAAAGGGTAGTATATGACAGTGGTTGGCAAACTCATTAGTCAACAGAGCGGCAAACCGCAGCTCGTGAGCCGCATGTGGCTTGCGAGCCACGGTTTGCCGACCACTGCCTTAAGTGAACTAAACTCATTGCTACCTCACAGCCTTTGCATTGCTGTTATTTTCTTCCTAGAACACCTTCTCTAAATAATCACCTCTTTTTTATCATTTGGACCTCAGTTTAAGTTTTGCTGCCTCAGAAAGACTTGCCCTGAACATAATATGTAAAGTTTTCCTCAGCTACATTGCTATTTATCCCTTTATCACATTTGATTTTCTTCCTAAAATTTATGACTATGAAAATCACTTGTATCTACTTTTATTTTTTGTCTCATACCACAAGAATATAAGTCCCATGAGAGCAGGACTCTTGATTGTCTATTCACCGCACAGAGAACATGCCTGGAGTATAGTGTAGGGGCTTCATCAATATTTCTTGAATAATTTTAGATGCCCTTTCAACTTTTAGTGGCACACAGAGTTAGTTTACAGCACGGATAGAAATAATTCATGTACACACAAAATTAAAGCAACTAAAACAAAATGACACTGGCTAAACTTACATAGCTGGTAAGTAAACTGAAAAATTACATATTATTTTTGACATTAAGAAGCAAAGTTTTGCCTGAGGAAAGTTAGTTCTAATAGAGTTGAACACAAAAATAAGATAGCTAAATCAAACTCAAGAAAGTAATATTAAAAATAATATCAGAAGAAAACGTATAGTGACTAAATTTGAAATGGACAAAAATAAAAATCTTGTAAAAGTTACAAAGAAAAGAATCCATTCAGAGGAAATTTTTAGATGAAAAGTAGAAATTAAAATGGAAAAAAAAATCTAGAAAGTATTTCACTGATTTGGATGGAAAATTATTCAGTGAACTCATTTCATTTGTCTGGGTTTATTCTGAAAATCCACAGATATTGGTATACTCTAGCAAACTCTATATTGTCTTATCATCAGTGACTAACTTTTTTTCTGATATTATCTTATAAAAACAGAACTTAATTCAAACTGAGGCTCTAAAAAGAGAAGTGAAATTACAATCTGTCACACAGCTAGCAAATTACAAGTTTCATTTACATAGCTTTTTTTCTCACTCAGGTGTGAGGTCAACTAGTAATAATAGGTACATCTTAAATTTTGGTGTTTTTTTGTTTTGTTTTGTTTGTTTTTTGTAAGGAAACTAAATCTAATATGGAAAAATGGTTTGTCCAAGAGCAACTTGTTATAAAATTAAGAAATTCAGATAAAACCATATAGAAAATTAGATTGTGGTGAGACTATAGGCATATCATTTTTTATTCCATTATCACTCCTATTTTAGTTCTTTAAAGCAAAGATTGACCTCCTGATGGAGAAATGGGAAGAACAATTTATATAGTATGCTTAATAATTTGAATTGATATTAGAATATACTCTAAGAATTTTAATATAGATTAGTGATCCCTGGGAAATAGATTTGGGTTTCATTGTGAGTAGGTCCTATTCCAAATTATATATATATATATATATATATATATATATATATATATATATATATATATATATATATATTTAACTATGATCCAGAAAGTGAGTGACTTTGGCTAAGTCATTTTCCTATATAAGAATTGGTTTCTAACATGGAAATGATGATACCTTCTGTTATGTATCTGACAGCTTTATATTGGAATCACATGCTGGATATAAAAAAGCTTATTGGAAATATAAAGATAAAAGCTTTCTCAATCCATTTTCTTTTTTATATTTCTGTTTGGAATGCTCCCTGAATAACTCTCCTATTCACTCAACTGGACTTTGCTTGATCAAAGAAATATATTTTTTTCACACTCATTTTACTAAAAGTTAATGGTAGGCTGATCTAGTAATTCAAATGTCTTTGTTAAGAATTTATCTTGCTTGATGTCTTAGTTCTTTCACCTCTGTTTGCTTCATTCTTAGTTAGGTTCTCACTATGTGTGGCAAAAACAGCCATGGATACCAACAGATTAGTATTCTATCAGTTTCTCAGTCACATTGTTCAAGTGGCCATACCTGAACTAATCTTTGTAACTAGAGGAATGGATTCCTCTGAGAGATTAGGCCTGTCATTGCTGAAGTCAGCCCCACCTAAACTACTTGCACTAAAGGGAAGAGAGTGGTTCACCAAAGGAAAATTGAAATATTCTTACTAGTATTAGAAGAAGAATCTCAAATGGTGGAAAGGATGCTGGGTCAGAAAAACAACAGCTGTCAAGTAGGCCCTCCCTAACCTTATTTCACTAATTGAAATCCTATTAACACTTAAAGGATTGTCTTAAGCATCACTTTTTTTCAGTCTTTCCTGACTCTAACGGTGTATGAATTCTCCCTCTTTTGTGTTTCTTTAGCATATTATGCTTCTCTTTTGCTATTTGTTTTTGTGAACCTTGTATAATAATTGCAAGTTTATTTTTTAGATTATTATTGTATCACTTGTTTACGGAGACTATATCTTCCTTGTTTTTACATCTTTAGAAGCACCCAACAGGTATCTGATTCATAATAGACTATCAGCAAATATGGGCTAAACTGACTTACAAATGTTGCACAAATTATCCTATATAATAAAAGGCTAATATGCAAATTGTCCTCTCAATTTGGAGTTCAACCAGAAGTTCAACCGGGAGTTCGACCAGGGGGCAGGGCCAGCCTGCCAACCTCCCACAGTCCCTCTCCTGGCCAGCCCTGCCCAATCAGCCCTGATTTGGCCAGGCCTGCTGGACCCCACTGTATAAGAATTTGTGCACCGGGCCTCTAGTGAATAATAAAAATAAACAAGATAAGGTAGATTATTTTATGTACATAACTTATTAAGTGATTAATTACTTAATGATAAATAAATGATTAATTTACTAAAAGACTAACAGAAGCAACATTAACAATTCTGAGAAATGATTCTTATTTAAGAAGTAAGAATCACTGTAGCTCCCAAGAATTGTCAACTTTGATAAGAACTGTTTGGGGCGGGGGTTTGTCTGGACCTAATCTGCATTCACTAACTTTGTGCCTTCTTTTCCTCTTCAGCTGTCTGGGTTCATGTCTAAGCTTGTTCCAGCTATCCAGAATGCCCTCAAGAGTTCAAGTGGATCTGGAGGAGGAAAAAGACTGATGGTGTTAACTGAACCCATTTTGATTGAGACCTACATGGGACTGATGTCATTCATTGGAAACCGCAACAAACTTGGCTATTCCCTTGCCCGTGGGAGTATTGGTTTTTGAAACTCTTTTTGATGTATATCATTCATAGATATACCATTATTGAAGATTCTGGTTCAGCCCACCATATTTTTGGACTGAAATAATTAACTACTTTTAAATAGTATTATATGATTTTAAATATTTAGTATCTTAGAAAATCTAAAATCTTGATTAGACTGATGGAGGTGCCCTTCAGATCTTATGTAAGGCTAATCAAGTTTCCTAAAACCAGAAAATAAATTTTCCTAAACCCATTAAATAATGTTATCAAATGAATATCTGATCATAAACTCAGGACAGACTCTCTGGGTCCTTGTTCCTCTACCCTCTCAATGAAGGCATTTTCTAGGCCTTGATCTTTAGCCCTCTGATCCTGATCTTCTCTCTTATTGGTGTACTCTGTATTATATTAACTACCCTTCTTATGAGAGTGTCTTCCAAATCCACATTTGCGCCCCTGATATTTCTTCAAGATTCAGTTTTGCATTTGTGTCTGCTGATCATCTATAACACTGTTCCAATAGCCTCTCACATTCAACATCTTTACATGCCTGCATTTCTCTGTGGCATTTTCATGGACCCAGTCATTATTCTTGAAATCCATGAGTTTTGATTTCTTTAAACTCCTTTCCAAATACATTCCATATAGTATCTGTCTTAATCAGTTCGGGCCGCTATAATAAAATATCACAAATTGGGTGGCTTATAAACAACTAATATTTATTTGTTACAGTTCTGAAGGCTGAAAGTCTGAGATCAATATGCCAGTATGGTCAGCTGAGGGACTCTCCTGAGGTTGCAGACTTCATTATATATCCTCACATGGTAAAGGGGCAAAGATGTCCTCTTGTGCTTCTTTTATGAGAGCATTAATATCATTCACAAGGGCTCTGCCCTCATGACCTAATCACTGCCTATTGGCCCCACATCGGGCTTTAAGATTTCAACATATGAAATTTGTGGTGGGGGATGGGACACAAACATTCAGGCCATAAAAGTACCACATCTGTATGTGGCTTAGCATTATACACCAATTCCCAGATGTCAGACTGTTCATCCTTCTTTAAAAATTGTACGTATACTTCTCCTTTCTATTCCCACAGGTATATTATTAGATCAACATTTTTTTAATTTTAAATTCTGCTCACTTGGAGAATGGCCATAGTCTGTTTTTTTTTATAGGTCATAGCCTTTTAATTAGGGTTCTCACTCCAAGGCTACTTCTGATCCAATCTGCTCTTGGTTGCCAGATTCCTAAAGCACAATTTGATCATAGCAGTCCCTGCTCAGGAATTTTCAATGGCTCATTTCTGTTTACAGTTTTTTGTTCAAACATTTTTTTTAATAGCAGGCCCTTTTGTTCTAATGGGTGTCCAATATGTAAAATAGATAGAAGTAGGGCCACAATGATTAAAGTTAGAAGTGGTAATGCCACTGGTCTCCTTCTTTTGGGGTCTCAGAGGGGGGTCCCTGTGGAATGTTTATGGATCCCAAAGGGTTTTGAGGTGCATCCTAACTCATTCTGTTTCCATTGTTCTTCTTCCTTTTATTTCCTCTTTGTATTTCCTTGACTTATGTCTCATTTTGAACAACCTGAGAGATTATCTCATCTTTTTTCAATTTTTCAAGTTTCTTGTATTTTTCAAAATTCCAATTTTACCTTATTTTTAATTTATTTTGAATGTTGAACACCATATACATTATTATAATCAGCTTTTTGCCTGTCCCAAGACTCAAAGTTGAGAAACCTTGGTAGGTTTCAAATGAAAAAATTCAGGCATATTTTGTGTGTGTTTTGCTTATGTGATATCTATTTTTTAAGTCTTTGAAAAACTTACTTCCTCAATTCCTAAGATTTGTCCTCCGATGCATTCACAAACATCAGTTTGATGGAGGCATTCAGAACCCAAACCTTGAATAAACCTCATTTCATTTTATCTTTGTTTACTTCTATTAGTATTTCCCTCCCTCTTCTCCCCCTTCCCAGTATCCACTTTTCCCCCCATGATAGCAAATATTGTTACAATCCCCAAGGCAGGGAACTTCTATTCAGACTGTAAAAGGAAATGTTGAAATTTTTAGCTGTCCTGTCAACAGTAGTGGAAAGAAAAGTCATTGGATTGTTTTGGCAGTGGTTCTGAAGTCCTCATAATTGGCAAATTATTATAACACTGTTGCCTGAAAATCCCCATTTGCCTCAAGATAGTGGCATTTGTTGGCAGAAGCATCTGAAATGTCCAGCCCTTTCTCTTCAGTTACCATTTAAGGATTAGCCTGACAATTGACTTCTCTCTGCATAGTTGTCCTCTTTGTAACCTAAGCTGGACTGTTCCCAAATGACCTTCTAAAGGACGCATTGTAATATCGTCAATGGAATTAAATCAGAAAACATGAGAGGAGGTAGATGTCTCTGAGCCCTAAGGTCCAGTCTGTAACAATAGAATATTCATTTAATCTCACTGAAGCTGTTCAGTATGGAGAACTCAGAGATGATAACAGGATAACTGTCTTCACATTTCACAAAAACTCTCCTGAGATATATGCTATAAAATAATAAATGTGACCTAGAAAGCAGGATTATGATCCGAGGATGAGAGAATACAAGAACTTGGATAGTAATGTAAAACAAGAATAAACTCTTAAAGGTAGAAATGTCCAAAAATAGAATGGGTTGCTCCTAGAAAGAGTGAAACCCTTATTGCTTGATGTATTCAAGTAGAGACAGATCAAGTGGATATTGTGAAAGGGATTGCTGAAGAGACAATTGATGTAATCCTTTAACCTATGATTTTTAAGATCCTCCAAATCATTGTTGCTATTGATTAGATAATTAAACTCCTTTTTGTTTAAAAAGAGTTAAATCAGTCAGGTGAGACCTTGGAAAATTACTTTAACTTTCCTAAGGTTTAATTTTTTCATCTGCAAAGTGGAGGCAATAATACCTCTCTGCCTTTTTCATACAGGTCTTGTGAGGACTTAATGGAATGAGGTAAGTTATTTTATTAAAGAAAAGTCATTGAGTACTTGCCTGCAGAACGATGTGACTTTTGCAGCAGAAAGTGGGGTAACATCCAAAAACACTAAATTCAGTTCTCCCTTAGAATGGTTTCTTGGTCACGGTAGACCCACTGGCCATCTTTTTCTCTGGTGACAGTTGATGTTCTCACTTGGCTTCTCAGAAAACATCCCCAAATCATAGGACCTAGTGTACATGTGGGTTTTTCCTTCAGACTATCATCTGGACTATACCAATGGAGTTTCCAAAAGGGACACCATAGGTTTGATTGGGAATAGGTTTAGATACAAAAGTCATTTAATATGAAGCATGTAATCATTTAAATGACATAGTTGGCCATCTTCTTTATCTGATCTTTATCCAATTTGGGAATTCCCACTAGAAAATCCCAGAAAGTCTCCTTTCAGAAACCGCTTGAGCATCTCTATTGACAGCTTACTCATAGTCTTCTAGTATATTTTGACTAGTTTTGATGCTTAGAAATTTCTTTTTCTGTTTACTTAGATCTTATAATGTCCATCTGACATCTGTTTTATTGAAAAACTAGAGGCCTGATGCATGAATTTGTGCACAAGTGGGATCCAGCTATCTGCCCCGATGGGGTCTGATTAGAGCCGGGCCAGCGGGCAGGAGGGGATGTGGGAGGTTGGACAGCTGGACCCACCCATGATCAGGGTGGAGGGGCAATTGGGGGCTGGGCTGGGCTGGCCAGGGGGTGGGGCCATGGGAAGTTGAGAGGGGCCTATCGGGTTGGCCACTGCAGTGGGTGTCATAGAGACCAGTCATTCTGGTCACTTGGCTTTTATATATATATATATATATTCTTATGCTGGAGTAAGCTCAGCTTGGATTTCCATATAAGGATGTGGGACATTGGGCACAGAGTCAGGGCTGATGGATACTCAGCTATTTATAACAAAGTAGATGATCAAGAATCACTATCCCTTACCTCCCAGTAGACAACAGGGCCTCTTTGGAGGCCTGACATTTGGCCAGCCTCAAAAGTAGATAAAAAGGGACAATTTATGAGTTTGGGATCTTTTACCTTGAGGCCCATTCTCATTGCCTTTACTGAAGCATTACCAAGGAATCCAATGCTCAGGGCTGTGGAGCTGAAGAAGCATAGGAACCACCTAATCCAAAGCTTTCATTTCACAGAGCAAAGGCCTAGAAATTGGGAAGAAATTGCTCAAAAAGCAGATGGTGAATTTTTGGCAATACTGGGATTAGAGGGTAAAGTTTCCAGTTTCCTATTTCTGATCTACTGCTCTTTCCATATATCTCCATTCCCAGAGAAAGGCATGCCATCTAAATCAGTATATCTTAGTTGCTGGGTTAATTCAGAGGTGAGAGGAAAAAATGAATCACTGTTGTATAGAGGGAACTTCCAGAAATTGTCTGACTTTTCTTGAAGGCTAAGGTCACTCATAGAGCTCTCTGATTTCCTCTCTGATCAAAAAGCCCAAACAAAACTGCGGAAGCCAACACAGCCAGCAGATATTTTTTAAGTAGGGTTTACCTCTGCCTGGTATGTTGTGGGGCAGGAGAGGGGAGGGCAAAAGTATTAAATTTAGTCTTAAAAGCTCCTCAGAAATTCTTTGCACATAAGAGACCAAGTCGAAGAAAAGAAGATGACTGTGCCAAGGGGAAGAAAGAGAGAGGCTAATGCCTGTGGTTTTCAAAGGTTAACAGCAACAACAACAAAAAAAAAAGCCCCAGTATTTGCACAGGGATGAATACTTATTGGCTCTTGGCCAACAATTATACAAGGGCTTGTGCCCACATCCTGTAGCTGTGGTTTAGGGACGCTGCTCTTGAGTGACTTCTTATGCTTGGTGGTAGGAAATTTTAGTCACTCATGTGTAAATTCAACTTTGGTCTGCACCTCCCACAAAGTGCTCCTAAGGCAGGTAGGGGGCCAGGTCTCCTGATTTCCTTGGAGATACCAGTTCTTCAGAGGTTCAGGAAGAACTCCATTTGTGGCCTGAGGAGTGTTGCAGACTTAATCAATACTTATCTTATTCCACTCGATTGTAGCAGCTGCTCCTTAGTACAATTCTGTCACCACAAAGAGGAATTATGATATCCTTCACTAAGCCCTTGCTTTAGCGTCAAAACTCAAGACGCACAAAAAAGTGAATTATATTCCATTTTAGGGCTGCAACCATTGTGAAATCTGAGAGGCAAATACATGAGGTTGCTCCTGAGTCTAGATCTTTTACCTGATGAACTATTTTATACTCAATTATAAAATGTTCTTAGTAAACATCTCGCAAGTCTCCTTTTTAGTGAAGCCAACTAGAATTTGCAATAAACTGTTCAAAGAGCAGATGTTGAATACCTGGCAATACTGGGATTATATTCTAAAACCCCCAATTTCCTATTTCTGGTCCACACATCTTTCCAAATATCTCCATTCCCAGGGAAAGGCACATCATCAGAATCTGTATCATAGCTGCTGAGTTAATTTGAGGTGAGAACATAATAGGTCCAGTTTAATTAACTCTGTGTGTGTAGGTATATATGAAAGATCCTGATGCTACACTATGTATGGAACATATATTGGGATCAAGTTCTCTAAGACACCACCTTCTTGCTGACATCTAATGCTTACTGCATGCGTTGCAGAAATTCCTTTTCTTTCCTTTAACATTTTCTGCTCACTCTTCATGGTTTCATTTAAATTGAGATTAGAAGGGACCTTAAAGGACATCTAGGTCAGCCTCCTACCTATTGCAGGAATCTGCTCCACTAAAACACAGCCAAGGCAGACTCAGCTTATTCAAAAACATTCCAAGATCAGATAATCCCTTACTTTCTACAGCAACTAATTCTACTGCTTTTTATCTATTGGTACCAGTAGTATACTCAGGAAATAGAAGGTATTCTAACAATTGTGTGACACCATCATGGAAATATATCCCCCAAAATTCTGGAGCTTGTGTCACCAAAAGTCACACTGGAGACT
Organism: Plecotus auritus; assembly: GCF_963455305.1. Taxonomy (NCBI): domain Eukaryota; kingdom Metazoa; phylum Chordata; class Mammalia; order Chiroptera; family Vespertilionidae; genus Plecotus; species Plecotus auritus. The sequence goes on along the minus strand of NC_137771.1, from coordinate 180,121,546 downwards.
TTTCTAGAGTATCAGTGGCCTGGAATATGTCAAGATATACCTTCTAAGGCAACTGGAAAGTTTCTGCTCTTCTGTTACTAGGAAAGAGCCACAATGCCTAACAAGGTTCTTTAGATTTTGGAAGCAACATATTCCTTACTTGAGTTTGCTATTTCAACCCATTGATCAAATAATTCAAAATATTGCTAATTTTGAGTGAGACACATAACAAGAGAAGGATCTGGAGCAGTTTTGTGCTGCTGTTCAAGTTGCTTTATCACTTGGGCTACATATACCCAGCAGATCCAATGGTGCTTGGAGTATCTGTGGCAAATAGAAGTCCTGCATGGGACCTTTGGCCAGCCACTATAGGGGAATCACTGAGTAGACATTAGGATTTTAAGCAACTACATTCCATTCTCTTAGATAATACTTTTTTTTTTTTTTCTTTTTGATTGCTACTGGGTTCTAGTAGAGACTGAGCACTTGACTATCGGCCACCACATAGTAGTAGAATCTAAGCTGCCCATACCTAGGGTTTTATAGAGAGTTCCCTACACTCAATAGATTGAGGAAACAATTTTGAACTTCATTTTCAAATGATTCTGTGTGATATGCTGCATCACCTGAATGTGGAGACCAAGGGCACCTACTCCATGGTTATCCTGAAAGACACTGGTGACAGAATTTCCTGCTAGTAGGCAGAATAAATAGAATGCCATTCCTACAACCTGCTTCAAGAATACTTTTTATTTTATAAGAAAGCAGATCTGGGTGGTAATATGACCCAGTTACTGTCACACATACCTCATGAAGACACCACACTCGCTAGTGGCAGAGACATGATGCCACTTCTTCCATTCTGTCTCTCTCAGGTTGGGTTCAGTTTCACATAATATAAACTATTCTACTATTTTAAACAGAAAGTGTTTAACATTTGGAATGAAGTACTTACAATGTTGTTAGAAAGTCTGGAGCACAAGCTTGAGGCTGTGACTCCAGAAGTAATTCTCAGGACAGCACTGCAAAATTGGCCCACCAAAAGTTTAGTAATCTCTGCCAAACATAGGAAGCTAAGCAATCAGGAAGTTGCTATCCCCACAGCAGGTACCAGGATCACACCATACCTAAGCTACAATCTAAATATCAGGAGCTACTGACTCTGGACCCACATTGCATCTGCTAGGTCTACAAGAGCAAACTGAATGTAACACATTCTGCCCCCTTCCTCCTTGTTTATTCTGAAGTGGAAAGAACATTTCATTTCTTCCTCTTAATAGTAAGAAATTTTTTTTTTGAGTGTTTATAGATACCAGACAGTGTGCTATGGTCTTTGCATTCACTATATCAATGGATCAATCCTCAGATACTTCTGAAGAATACATTAATGTTACTGTCACAAACTCTATTGAAACAAATGAAAGCTAACTGCAAAGAGGCTATGAAACTTGGCTAAGATTGTGCACTCATGGGTAGAAGGCATGGATTAAGTTAGAATTTAATCACATCCAGACCCTAGCTAAAAATAAATCTGAGAATTATAATAGTTTTCTGATTTGTGCAGTACAAAAGATGTTAAGTCAGTCATTCTACTGGATACACAATTTGACTTATATTAAAGGTAGCTATTAAGCTATTTTCTCCCCTGATTGACTATAAACTTTTTGCAGGTATTCCAATTTCTCCTCTAACATAGACCTTTACACATTTTAGTCAATTGATCCATAATGTATTTTATGTTCCTGATGTCATAGCCATTTTTATTTCAACCCATTTTGTAGCATATGTTTAAGTTTCTGTGAAACCACTGCCTTTTTGTGATCTGGTTTTACAAAATGGCCAACCAAGTTAAGCCTTCTCCCTAACTTTAGAAGGAAATAGTATTTTGATTTTACCAAAAGCCTTTTTATTCCTCAGACTTTGTTGTGGTTACATCAAAACACATAGCAACACTCAGAATATACCATAGTTACACAAAGTGAGGAATGACATTTTATTGGGGTTAAAGAAAATAATAAAGACTGGTTGAGTGATGCCCAGAGCATCAGTCAGAAGCTTGTCAGTTTTATAATGGAGTTCAGTTAGCAGAAGTGTAAGCCACACCTAGAATAATCAAACATGATGACCTGGTAGGTGCTCTGGCCAGAAGTGGTGTGTCAGAAAGAAATGATGAGCTGAGGCAACCATCATTGATATAGAGATAGGATGTTTGTCTAGAGATAAAGTTCAGGTAGTCACCTAATAATGAGTGATTGGCAAAACCTCAACTGTGTATAGATTCCTTAGAGGGTACACGACTTTTTGCAATAATGGAAAATTCCATAATTTTATGCTGTCCAACACAGTAGCCATTAACTATGAAATATGGCAGATGAGACTTAGAAACTGAATTTTTATAATTTTGTTTTAATTAATGTAATTTCATAGAGTCACATGTCTAGTGGCTATCTTACTAGACAGTAGAGGTATAGAATAAAAAATGTATGACTAAAAATAAAATCCTTAGTAACAACAATCCTATCTGAGGTTATCTTGATGCCACCAAAGATAAACAAGATCACACCTTATTAAGTAGTTTATTTTTGCTTCCATATTTTATAAATAGTATAGAAAATCAAATGATACAAAAGAGCTTGTGGTGGACACCAAAAGCTTCCCAACTCCTTTCTATTTCCAACTTAGTGGTAACTTATTTTGAGTCTTTGTTTCTGGTTCTGTTGATAGTTACCTTTATAATTCTGAAAAATATATTTTTCTTTGTATGTATTGATTTATCATCATCAGATATCATCTACCAACATACTAGTATGTTCATGAAAGAACCAGACTTAGTTCATATACACTATACTTCCCACTTCCCTTTCCTCCTTAAGTGTTCATTATTTTCACAAGTTTATTGATTATATTTGTTTCTTAAATAATATGTTACACTTCTATTTTTTTAATATATTTTTATTGATTTTAGATAGGAAGGGAGAGATAGAAACATCAATGATGAGAGGGAATTATTGATTTGTTGCCTCCTGCATCCCCACCCCCACCCCGAGTGGGGATCCAGCTCACAACCGGAGCATGTGCCCTTGACCAGAATCAAACCTGGGACCCTTCAGTCCACAAGCCAATGCTCTATCCACTGAGCAAAACCAGCTAGGGTTACACTTCTGTTTTTTAATCATCTTTGATTATTAGCTCATCTCCTTTCTACAACAATAAAGATATTGGTGATATAACCCTTGCTTTTCTCCAGCAACTCTTATTTTTGTCTTTTGTCAAATATGTATTTACTTCTATATTATCCAGATTGTAAACATTTACAAATTAAGTGTGTCCCACTTGCTTTCACTTAATAATTCTGAGGAGAGTAGTGATGGGGTTGTAGAAGAAGGAATATGAGACAAATTACCAGCCGGTTTGTTTTAGTTCTCCCTCTTAACTTCCTGGTGCAAAATAGTAACTCATTGTCTATACATCATACTTATCATATATTTATTACTTTTGTTTTCTTATAAGCCCATAAGTTATTACTATTGTTGTTTTGCAGATAAATCAAAATAGAAATATATAGAATGACTTGAGCAATGTCTTGTAACTGGGAAGTAGGTAAGCTGAGAGTCTGGTTTTCTGATGATAGATCACCTCACAAATCTCTTTTCAATAAGTGTCCTTACCACTGAAGTTTGCAAAAATGTTATAAGTTGGGCTTCTTGCTTCAGGTCTGCAATCCATGGTTCATGTTGGAGCAGAGAAATTTGAAGCTTGCGTATTGTGACCACATTTCTTTCAAGAAACTGTAGAAATGCCTCCAGGCATCTAGATGTTTCATGAACCAAAGTTGGCAAATGTTTACCATGGGTAAAGAATCATCTAATATTAAACTAACATTTGTCAAATACTCATATGCTAGTGTGTAGGTTAGGATATTTAATATATATTATCTTATTTAATCCTCGTAGCAATTCTCTAAGTAGAGAATGTATTAGAGATGAAATTGAATAGTTCAAATTTTAATAATTCATCAATACTATTGAGTTCTTTCCTTCTGTAAATAAGTTAGAATAACCAGTCCTCCAGACATATTTCACAAATGTGCATATTTTCAAGATAAACTGAATGTGGAAAAATCAAATGAGTTTAAAGGCGTGGTTGCTTTGGGGATAGGCACTATACAAACATAACACTGATGAGTAATAGCAAAGCATTATATAAGGCTTTGCTCCTGTTACCAGCAATGGAGATGACCCAAATGGATTGGCATTGGGGAACTGTTCCTGTGTACCAAACAAAAGACTCTGAACACTCTTTTAAATTGCTAAATTTCAGTAAAGATAGTGCTAGAGTGATTATACAGTAAGGATGGATTCTTGATTCACCAAACACACCCAGAACATATCTTGTCATTCTCAGTAATCATATGATTAATGTAAAGTCATTAAAGAGGCATCTCAGGCAGGGGACAGATCCAATTTTTATGTGGTTTATATGACATGGGTGATCTCTTTATGAAAAATTAATATTACATTATCAAAACAAAATTAGACACACAAACCAATATTTTTGAATGACAAAATACATCTCCATCAACTACAAAAAATTACAGGTATTACAAATCAGACTAATACTACAAATTTTTTTTTTAAATATAGAAAAAAAACCACCATAATACCTTTGTTAAGATATGTATACAATACTTTATACCCATTATTGACTGTACTGTATATTGGCTGATCACCACTGCTTATGACAATATATTTTTAAAATTATTTTCTGTAGAAAGAATAGATAATTCAATTTTTCTTCAGTTGCTTGAAATGTATTTTTATAAAATTATTATTAATAGTTTAGAAAAGTTTCATTCATTTTCACAATTCATTATCCATAATGGAAAATGTTGATCAAGTTTCTGCAACACATGAGATATGAGATTTGGAAGAATTTTGACAGATTACCTCCAGGCTCTGCATATTTGAAACCTTGTTCTTCTCTGCTACCCTCATGTTTCCTGTGCAGGTGCCTCAGGGTCCATTTGTATCTCCGTAGGACATAAACTTTGGCCCTGCCATTTCTTTGAATCTTGGTGCTGGCTGTAGAAGTGTTCTTGGAACTCAGTCTAACATCAAGATAATCAATAATTTAACTTTTCCAAAGAGTGCCTGGGAATCAAATAAGTATATCTTACTAAATCCCAACTAAATTAATAGTTAATCTACCTCAAATTCCCCTTAGCCAGATCTCACAAATGCCCAAGGCCATTCTAACTCCCAACCTGAGGGGAAGAGTGAAGGAGAGGGGACAGGATGGAAAGAAACAGAATTCTTAACAAATTGCCATTAAGATATTTTACTTTTGAATGTTAAAAAGAAAAAAAAGAAAAAAGACCATGAGGATACATTAATAAGGCTCCTCAAAGCCTGGAAAGAAACCATTAAAGGAGGTATTTTAAAATGTAATCTTCTTTAGTTCACTGTAAAATCCACCCTGACCCCCTTGATTCTATCCCTGGCTCTCTCACTGATCCAGGACCTGGAACTTGACAAATTACAAGGTTGTTTCTCCCTCTGACATTGAGTTGTATCAAATAGAACTGTTTGCAAAAACAAAATCCACAGATGGGGACCTTCACAGGCCCAGAATACCATCACATCTAGGTCTAAATTCAGGAGACAGAATCAACCCTCGCCATTTTCACTCCGTTTTTGAAAGTGGCTGCCTTGTTTTTCAAGAATGCAGTCAGCCAGCTTTTTTTTTTTTTTTTTCTTTAAAAAAAAAAAAAAAAAAAAAGGTGTAGTTTTTCCAGGGACTCTAGTCCCCTTTACATCCCAGTTATTTTCTTGTGAGTCACTACATGATTGATGAGGGGCTTGTTTCTATGGTGACCACTTCTGCCCTTCCCAGCAGCTGGGGAGCTTAACCGGACCCTGACACAGCTTCTTCAGTTGGGCTGGGCATCTACTTAAACGAAGCATTCGGGGCAGGACTTGACAGCTCTGCACTTTGGGCCCTGGAAGGGATTCCAGAAGGGAGAAGTGTGGGAGCATGGTGAAACCACTCATCTTTGCTCTCATTTTTTCCATGGGTGAAGGTCTCAAGAGGTTATGACCTAGCTAGAAAGGAAGGTTAATGGCAAAGTAGTTTTGAGGGGCTCTCAAATGCTGAAAGAAACATGTCTTGCTGGGTGGGACTGTCCAGTAAGACTTCCCATACCATTTGCTTGTGACTTTCATAGCGAAATCTTCTATTTTCTCTGGTCCATTGGGCTAAGTTTGCTACATCTCAGTTTCAATGAAGTCCACTTCTTTTGCCACCAATAAACTTTATGACGGTTTCTAGGTCTGTCCTCTAGCTGCCATTCCCTTAGGTCTGTAAATATAAGAACAATAGTCATTTGCTTGAATGGAGAGCCATTATAAAAGTTAACAGACAGTCACAGCTGTGTTAGAGGATTCAGGCCCAAGTACATTCTAAAATAGCTCTCGGCCACAGAGGGCATGGAAGTATGCTGGGCTCCATGCTGCCAGGGAATGCTGCCCTGAAGCCTGAATTTTTCACGCCTCAAACTCATTAAACCCCGAGCCTTTATTTCACACATCATGTCCCTCCAGAATCTCTGGCTTCCTTCCTTCAAACATAACACCCTCTTCTTCCTCAGGTGGCTTCAACTGGTCCTTTACCAATTTGTTATTAATAATACTATTCATCCAAAATTTTCTGAACGCCAAGGCTATAACAGTAGGGAACAGAATGTCCCTGTGCAGAAAAAAAAAATGCTCTAATCATTAGAATTATTGGACTATAGGCATGTAGAGCTGGAGGAGGTCCTAGAAATCATGTAATTCTACCATTATTGTGCTACAGTTTGAGCAAAACGAGGGCCAAAGGTCACACAGTGAGTTTGGGTCATAACTAAGAAAGTGGAAGCTAACTCCCTGCCCCATATTTATTTCTATTAAACCATTTTAAAATTATTATTCTTAGCACCAAATAATTTTTTGAAAATACTTAAGGTAAGTTTTATAGAAGTAGGTACCTAAAACAAACATCTAGCCAATTGCCTTAACCTTTTGCTTTAGTTTTAGAGTAGAACCTGGTCTAGAAGTGCCAAAGAAATTATCCCCTGACATACACAAACATTCTGGATATCTGTTTTATCATCCAAATCTCCATGTACAAACAGCATAGTTCATAATGAAATACATTGATATATACCCATATTCATTCAACAAGCCACCTGAATTACTGATTGCATATACAGTGCCCCCTCTGGTAAAGCCAGAGAGGAAATAGGTAAAGCCTAATTGGGTTCACAGCATAGCAAGATATCGAGGAACCATCGCCCTCCCACTCCTGCATCTGTGACTCTAGAACAAGGCAGATTAGGATACCTATTTTAAAAGGGTAAATTATTTTTAGGGAAAGAGGATGAGTATTATTAAGTTAAACTAGGATGTCCATGGAAGGCTTTTAGGGAAGTAATATTTCAACTGGCCTTAAAGGATGGATAGGAGTTTTACATGCACAAAACTGTTGGGGAGGAATGATCTAAGACAGTGATTTCCAACCTTTTTTATATAATGGCACATATATACTAATTACTAAAATTATGTGGCACACCAAAAAATATATTTTTGCTATCTGATAAAAATAGGTATAATTTTGATTCATTCACACTGGATGGCTATTATTGTGTCAGCTGTTGTCATTTTTTAATTTGGCAACCTAAGGGAAAAGAGGTCAGTGCCCCTGACTAAATAGTCAGGTATTGCATGTTTTAAAAATTCTGGCTGCACACTGATTGAAAATTGCTGAACTAAGTGGGAGAAATAGTGTGGGTATAGCATGGAGATAGGGAGAGCATTGAAGAGGGAATTCTCAAGTAGTTATACTTAAGTTTATTTAGGTGTGAGTTCCCATATCTGAAAACAAAAACAACACAAAACAAAACACTAAACAGGTAGGCTTTTTATATTTTGAGACTTCCTCATTTTAGCTATCTCCCTACAAAGAAGTTTCAAATCCTGGCTTTACACTTTCTGAGTCTACGATGTTAAGCAACTGACCCATTCTTCTCTGAGCCTCTGTTTTCTTATCTGTATACCTCAGCCAGGGTGTGTGTGAGAATTAAAAAAAAACACAAACCATAAAGCCTTATGATTTCTTGGTATAGTACTTGGAACATATTGATATTTAAGTTCTTCCTGTGAGCTCAGTCTCCCGAGGGGGACAAAAACAGATATGGCATCCCAAATGACCAGACCTCTTTGGGCCTGGGTTTAATTGTTGACAAACAAAAGATTCAGTAATAGGGTGATCAACTATCCAGGTATGTCCAGGACTGATGAATTACACAGGTCAGGAAATTTTTGCTAAAACTGTAACAGTCCCAGGCAAATCAAGATGGTTGGTCCCCCTACTCTTATTGGTTAAGAGTGAGGTTTCTAGAGCCAAATAATCTAGGTTCAAATCTTAGTTTGCATACCATGTGCATAACCTTGAGCAAGTTACGCAATACTCTATGCTTTCATTTCCTCATCTGTAAAATAAAGACTAAATAATAATGCTAACCTCATAAAGTTGTCATGAGGGTTAAATAAGTCAGTATATAATGTTATCTATTACTAGTAGTAGAAGATACCAAACTCTGTTTTTTCCCACCCAACTCTAACTTCCTTACACAATTATTAAAAAACTAGAGGCCTGGTGCACAAAATTCATGTGTCCCTCAGCCCAGCCTGCACCCTCTCTAATCTGGGACCCCTCGAGGGCAGTCGGAAATCCCTCTCACAATCCAGGACTGCTGGCTCCCAACTGCTCACCTGCCTACCTGATTGCCCCTAACCGCTTCTGCCTGACAGCCTGATCATCCCCTCACCACTCCCCTGCCAGCCCGATTGCCCCTAACTGCCCTCCCCTGCAGGCCCGGTCCCTCCCAACTGCCCTCCCCTGCCGGCCTGATCGCCCACAACTGCCCTCCCCTGCCAGCCATCTTGTGGTGGCCATCTTGTGTCCACATGGGCATGGCCATCTTTAACCACATGGGGGCAGCCATCTTGTGTGTTGGAGTGATGGTCAATTTGCATATTACCTCTTTATTATATAGGATAGCTTGTTGAAAGGAATCAAATTAATTTCTACTTGTGTACTTTCATACTCTCTATCTTCAGAGGAGGTTTGATGTGGAATGAGACCCTTCTCTAGGTACCCCTATCATCATGTGCTGTCCTCACACTTATTGCACTATGTGGCTTTGTCTTTTGCATCTCTGGGTGCCATGGAAAACTAAGAAGAGAATTTGGATGAAGGATGTGGTTTATTTCACAGGTGGTCTTTTCCACCTCCCCTGCAGGGGGCAGTGTGGTCAGGTGGGAAGAGCAAAGGGCTAGGAGTCTGAACACTGGGCTCTGTCATAGGTTTGAGTTTGGCCATGGCCTTCCCCTCTCTTGGGATCTCAGTTTCCTAATCCTTTAAATGAGGGTGTTGGGTGGCATGATCCCCAAGATTCTTCTAGTCTGAGTGGAAACATTGCACAGACACAGTTTCTTCTTTCCTGTTCCTTTTTCTCCAGCTCAGGAAACAGAGATGTGAGAAGCAGAAAACAGTTTTCTTGAATCTCCCAAAATGTCTCCCAATCCTAAGGAGCAGAATTCTGAAGCCTCACATAAAGGCTATTGTAGTTCTGCCCCCTCTAATTATGTCCTATTAAGGGCCCAGTTCCCTCCTGTCTGTAAAATGTGCTATTTAACATTCTCTCTGGCTGTGCCTCAGCCAAAGACACAAGCCATTGCACTCACTTCTGTTGATGTTTATGCTGAGAAAGTAGATAATCCTTACTGCAATGACAAGTTGATTGAAGCAAGTAAAACCCGAATATAGTTTAGAAGTCTAATTGCTGACAGATTCATAATGGTGTGTGAGCCTGGTGTCTGCCTGGCTGCCCCGCTGTTCAGAACAAAGTGTGAAGTTAAAGAGTATATTGTTTCTGGTATGAGATTTCCCAACCCCAGAATTGTTTCTTTTCTGAATGGAAGTGTAGGGGAGACATTTGGCTTTCTAAATATTATAAAGAAAAACATCCACAGCACTTAAAATAGGAGAAGAAAGACAATCAGGTGGGATTTTTTAGTGAAAAGACAATGTCGAGATGGGTGTTGGAGAAAGGACTTTGGGCTCTTGTTGAATGTTGATACCACACCCACTGAGGCAAGTTACTTAACCTCTCTGACCTGTCTGTTATACTGATGTGTTAGATCAATTGTTTATAATTTTGTTTTCTTATAGTAATTGTCTACTAAATATTTCTAGAAAGAATAATATACAATCGGATAAAAATCTGAATAGTTTTGATTGAAGGGTCCCTAACCCCCAGCACTAATAGAAATTATGTATTATAGATTGATATCTGTATTTGTATATGAAATTATACAAAGTACATATCAAGGATTCCCAAAAAAAATTTCTAATACTAGCTGTCCCTGTGTTGATAAGGAAGAAAGTGAGACTAAGTGTTGACAAAAAGGTTAATTTATCTGCATCTGCATAGTTTTATTTCTTATGTAAAAATGTTTGAAGTAAACATGACAAAATATGAGCAGTTATCAATAGGTGGTGGGAAACACAGGTATTATAACAGTTAAATACTTTTTTGTACTTCTACTTCTCTAAATTAAAAATAAATTTGACTAAATATCTGTTGCCCCTTCAAATTCTAATATTTTGTGAGTTTCATAAGACATCTCTTTGAACATCAGCTTTTTAATTTATAAGATAATAAAGTAGGTCTTGGTGATCTCTAAAATCATTTGAATCCTAAGTTCTATTTCTGGTAATAAAATAATTACATGATCATTAATTGACACAGCAGATAGAACCTATTATTTTAAGCCAGTATTCTGGAAGATTGTATTGATACCCTTTTGAAAAGAAATGTGATGATATTGTCTTCCTCCCAATTTCCAGTAATTATTTATAAACATATATAGTTCCCAAATGCTAATTTTAAAATCTAACATGCGAATCACCTCCAGCATTTCTCTATCTTTGCAGAAATTACCATTATGATTAAGAGGAAAGTGTTGATTATTTGAGAGGAAGAATGGACTCTTGGAATGAAGTATGATTTGGGAATGAAGAGATCCAGGATTTTAGTCCTGCCTGGGGTATTCTACACCTGGATGGCTTTGGGCAATTTACTTTAACCTCTAAGAGCCCTGGTTTCTTCATTTGTACAGTGAGTGAGTTGGACCAGGTAATCTTTAAAATATATTCTCTCAGGAAAAAAAAAAAAAGTAAATGTTTATTTGCTATTAAAACAACTCTGGGGAGGAAGATCAGAGGCAAATAGCAAGAGATCAAGAACATCATAGGTAGATCTCAGAGTGATTATACTAGCTGTGGCCAATCTTCAGGTAATCTACAAGGCAAGGATATTGTAGTTTTATTTTAACTGTAGTCATTCTTTTAGTCCTTCCTCTCTGGACTCTGATGCCACCTTCTATTTAGCATGTGTCTTATATACTATTTTGGTCTCCTGCTATCATGGGTTCCCATATCCCTGTATCCTGAACATTATTTTTTCTTGATGCTCTGATTGTTCTCCAGGAGTTTTTTAATTTTATTTATTTACTTACTTACTTACTTGCTTGCTTGCTTTTTTTGTAGTTCGTGATCTTTGTCTGGTTTCTTAATCACTTTGTTTTCAGAAGTATCTCTCAATTGTGCACTCTAAGTAACTTCCCAGAATTTTGGTGCTAAAAACAGTTTGGAATGGATAACTTCAAGTTTATCAGAAATAATACTTTTACTCAACTCATCAATTGTTATTGTTGGCTTGAGTTAACATGGTGTTACTCCACTTAAAGCAAAATATGGAATGTCTCTTTTCAGAAATAAACTCCAAGTCTGTTCTATAGTTGTTTTAATTTTCATATCTTAATCTCACATCAATCTGACTTTGTTACAATTCTCTTTTGAATTTATACTACTCTCTCTCCAGTAAGATGGTGAAAAGCTTCAGGCACGTTATGAGCTAATAAATTGACAGTTTCTAGATTAAAGCAAATGCAGAGACAGTGATTAAAGAGCTTCTACGCCAGTAAAGTAAATAATAAGCACTCAGAGATTGTCCTTGGATAAAGGAACCCTGTGGGCATATTTCAAAGTCCATTCAGTGACCAGGGGTTGGAGGGCTCTTCCAGAAGAACATACCATAAATCACTTGCTCTTCAGATTTTTTTGTAAGAAGACAGAGACTTACAGCCATGACTCAAGCTTGCCAACACTTTAAACTTTTGGTTCCAGGAAGTCTAAGAATTCTGAAGCTGAGACCACTGAGTTATGTTTCCACTATCAAAAACCAACTGGACATTGATACTCCCCTGGCAACCTGAGGGCACTAAAATGGATGGTTCTTTACCATTCTCTATCAAGCATGTCAAACTTGTGGCTGGCAGGCCACATGCCTCGTTTATTGCATGATTTTGGCCAGCCACAACTCCCATTCTATATTATGGATAGCATTATATATTCAAAGGCTTGTATTGGTCACTCCAAATCCAGTAAATACAATTTAGCCATTTTCAACATTGACTCCTTTTGTTAGCTTTTAACACTTGCCTTTTCAGAGCTGTTGATTTTTCTTTAATGAAAAGTCTCACCTTGATCAGCTTAAAGTTTAATGTATAGAAAATGGAGCCTGAATTACTGTCACTGTCGATGGACCATAAAGAAGACAAAACCTGCAACAGTGACATGTGCTGGTGGAAGTTCCCGTGATATTTTATTTTCTGATCCACTGACAGTCAACACGTGTTTATGGATCAAACCTCAGGAAAGAAGACTGTGTTGGTGAGGGCAAGGAGGAGAGATTTGGTATTATCTTTGAGAGAGTCCACAAGTCCTTTATAGGGCCAACTTCTTGTAACTCTGCTCTACCAGGCTGCACACTTGTCCCTTTAGCCTGACAAATGCCTTGTTAATTCCATTTTTTTTTCCTTCAAGTTGCTTAGCACCAAGATAGCCCTGAACAATCTGTACTTATTTTTGTCCTATCCCTTATGACACACATATGAATTTTTTTATTTTCTTTTCTGTCTACCTGGTTTGTCTAGACATAAGTCATTAGATCAGAGACTATATGTGTTTTTTTTCACTGTTTAATCCCCAGATTCTAGAATAATGTCTGCCATGTGATAGCTGCTCAATACAGGGTTCCTTTCTCCCTACGCAAAGAGTCCTGAAGGCTGAACATAATGAAAGCTTTTGTTCTACTCCTAGATGCTGGTAAATGGGAGCTAACAGGTCAGTATCAAAATCACTGAGGTAGCAGTTTCCCAAGAAGGACCCATCCAAACCTCTGACTTCACATGAACAGGGTTTAAGAGAGAACATTGCTTTGTCCTGAGAGAGGCCTGGAATATCAACAATTAGGCCTTGGGAAAAAGAGGAGAATGGTGATTAGTGAGGGACTGGAAGAAGTATGATTTCCATTGTTTCTCTGGGTAATCCTCCCTTACATTTTCTCATGATTGCCTGCAATAAGATTTCTTAATCGTTTAAGGGGTTTAAAGTGTGATCCCTTGAATGTATAATTATCTCCATTATTCAAAACAAAGAAGACACGTGTTAGTCAGGAAAAAAATAAAAATAAATTGTAGCCTGCAGCAGAAAACTCAGCTCAACTCTATCCCTTACTCTGAGATTATTTCTCCCACCTCAGCTTCCACCCTCATATGAAGTGTTCCACATCCCTGTTTCTGTGGGCTCTTAAATTGCAGCAGGAATAAAAAAATAACTACAAATAGCCTATGGGTACTCTGGCCAAAAAGCAGGCAGCATTCAGTTCAGACCAGAAGGTTACATGGTCCCTTTACACACAGTAGGGCACATGCTGAGCCAAAATGACTTTGTCACACATGCCTTCATAATCAATCTGCATGTTAGTTTTTATTTTTCTTCTCCTCTCCCTAGGAAACATTATTTGTTTATGTTCCTAAGATCCTCACACAGTGGCTCTGGTTCTGATGGCCTGTTCAGTCATTGGCTTACACCATACAGTCCCTGCAACTCCTGGGCCATGTATATAATGAGAAAAGATGCCAGGTGGAGTTCAGATGACTGGGTTTCAGTGTTGCCTCTGCCACATACCAGCTGTGTGGCATTGAGATGTTACTTCCTCTTGGGTTTTAATTTCCTCATCTTAAAAAGAAGGAATTGGTTTATACCAGGGATAAACAATTTATTTTTTGCCAAAGGTCAAATAATACATATGTCAGGCCTTGTAGGCCATCTGATCTGTGTTGTATACACTCTACTGCTTAGTGCAAAAGCAAGACACAGACAATATGGATGAGTGTGGTGGGGCTCCAATAAAACTTCATTTGAAGACACTGAAATTGGAGTTTTACATAATTTTACCATATCATTAAGTGTTATTCTTTTAATTTTTTTCAACCTTTTAAGAATCACAAACCATTCTTAGCTAACCTGCCATACAAAGGCCTTTGCCAATTTCTGACCAACACATTACCTCTCAAAGGAGGGTCTATAATAGTCAAAGGGAAACCTATGGTATAAATACACAGCAGCACACATGTTCCATTGATCTGATTTGCTTTTTTTGTACCAGTATTAATTTACTTTTAATTTCAAATGCAAATAAATGTAGGTGTGTATTTTTTTTATATCAAAGGGAGTTTGAAAAGACTAGAAAGTCTTTTGATTTTAATTATCTCCAAAACCTTCACTTTCACACTCTGTGAGACTCTGGAATGGATAGCAGCTAATCTTCAGCTTCTAGGATGATTCTGGGCCACTGTGGACCACACAACACTTGTTAAATTTCATTTATTCATGGCCATGACAGGGAGCTGAGACATGCATAATACAAAAGAGTGGATACAAAAAATCATTTATACTGCATTCAGCTTTAAAATACATCATGGATATTTTTTTCCTCTGAAGATTTACCATTCTAATCCCTTTTGCTGATATGAAAATGAGTTTGTATTACCTAAACTCACAGTGGATTATGATAAAATTGGGATGGATTCAGAGGAGAGATGTGCTAGAAATGCAATAAAAGCAATACCCCAGGTTAAATCTTCCTCCTTGATGTCTCTTAACTTTCCCAGTTACTGAGATTTTTCTTTTTCACCAGTTCCTCCATTGTACCCTCTCATCAGAGCCGTAATGCAGTCTTTTTCACTCTGACCATGCACCCTTTGCCTGACCCCAGTCCTGGGATTTCCCTGGCATTTACCAGTGGCAACACACTCTCTTGCTCACCTGGGTTTGAGACAAGAACCTAAAAATCATTATCTATTTGCGTAGTTTATCAACCCATAAGGAAATGATTAATAATTATGTATCAATGTTAATATTTGTATTATTATTTAAGCCACTTTTACAGTAGAGATCTTCCTTGGCTTACACATGTTAGAGATGGAATAGCCTTCTATTCTAGTATGCATTTTTTCATAGCATCCAATTTTTCACCCAGGAGGATATCAACACTCTAATTTGGCAGAGCACTATGACAGATGAATGCATTCTGAACTTGTCTAGCTGCCCCCTTCCTCACCTTTCTGGGCCTGCCAGTATTCCTTCCTAGTGTGCATCTCTGGGAAGGCTTGATGTTCTTTATGGTGAGATGATTTTGCACAGGGCACTCTAATCACTACCTGAAAACCTAGGGGCCAAAAAGAGTTCTTGTGACTTGCACATGATTGGGCAGGAGATAAATCAGATAGAAACAGGTCCCATTATTTCACCTGGATGGGAGATTAATAATATAGGAATAAAGTATCCTGCAGGGTCTTCTGAACATGTTTCTTAGAAACCTACACCAAAAGAACCTGGAAGATTTCAAGGTTATGGAAATTCTGGATTATACTAGTAAATGCTTTTAACACCTCCTTTCTGGTAAGGAATTCATTCCATTTTATTTTATGAAAAGCTGAATAACATTTTAAAAATTAGTTGATGTGTGTACCTCCTTCTAATTTCTTGGATCCTGGGGCTATTTTCTTTAGCCTCATGCCCTCAGGATGTATTATTACCACAGAGACTCTGGTGCAAGAAAGGAGGGAAGGCTCAAATTTTAGTTTCAGAATAGTTTTTCAAAGACCATGGCAGAGATGAAAACCTTGAGAGAAAATGCTGTGGGACTTGTAAGAGCCTGGGTTTTTTAGAAATGTATAATGAAGGTTCTGGCATGAATTGGTATTGGCATAGCCACAATAAGCCTAGAATGGTTTTCATATTGAGCATGATAAGATTAAACTCTGGAGATGGAAATGACAGGTAAGCAAACTTGTGAGAAGCTAAAGAATGTTTCTGAGGAAGTGACTCACACCATTCAGTAGTTAACTTGAAAGAGTTGAGAAGTGGGTGGTTAAGTTTTACAATTCCCTGAAAAGAAGTGATCTGAGATTATGATGACCAAGAGGATGGATTCTGTCAAGTTCTAGGTACTTTATTCAGCACAGGAAAGCACCACTGAAATAAGAATGGTACTGCATCATATCTGGGCAGGAAAGACCAAAGACATGCCTCAGAAGTGTTTGCAGCTTCAGAATGGCATGGACAGTATCACAAAATGCTCATGTATCTATTTGGAGAGCTCAGAGACAAGAGCTTATGGACTGGAAAAGCCTCATTGTCAGAAAAAGGGAATGTCAAAGCAGAATATGACGTGGAACATATGTTAAGAGACTTGTGGGATTTCAATGACAGACTATTGAGTTCTAATTGTGTGCCAGATAGTGTTCTAGCAATTTGGAATAGACTAATTAAAAAAAAAGATAAAAATCTCTGCCTTTATGAAGCATTTTGGTGATGAAAAGCAGAAAAGAGAAGAAGGAAAAATAAGAAAAAGCACTGAGGAAGTTGAAAAAAATCATGGGGGGAAAATAAAAGTGAGTGGAGAGTGTTGGAGGGAGATGATCAAGTTTGGATATGGAAATCAGGGAAGGTGTCACTTATCAAAGACCAGAAGATGGTGAGAAAAAGAACCATGGAAATACCTGGAAACACCCAGTGCAAAGCCTTTGAGGCAGGAGTGTATTTAAAGTTTTTGAGGAACCAAGAAGGCCAGCATCATGCAGTGTGGTGAGTTAGCAGTGAGCAGGGGAAGTGAAGGCCAGGCAGATCATGTGGAGCCATTCTCTTTGATGTAAGTTTTAACTCTTACTTTTAGGGAGATGAGAAGCCTTTCACTATTTTGTGCAGAGGGTTTACATGGTCTGACTTCATTTTTTTATTATTATTATTAACTAAAGTCCATACTTTATTCAGATTTTCTTTTCTTTCTTTCTTTCTTTATTTTATTTTTTTAAATACTTTTTTTATTGTTTAAAGTATTACATGTAGTAGTACATATATCTCCTTTTTTTTCCACCTTGACCTTCCCTCAGCTGTCCCTACCCCCTGTCGCATGTCCTCATCCCACCCTCCCAAGTGTCTTCTGTCCCTTTTTTGTGCTTATATGCATGAATACAAGTCCTTTGGTTGATCTCTTCGCCGCCCCCCCGCCCCAACACTCACCTGCTTTGCCACTGTATTTTGACAGTCTGTTCAGTGCTTTACTGCCTCTGTATCTATCTTTTTGTTCATCAGGTTATAATGTTCTTTATTTTCCATAAATGAGTGATATCATGTGGTATTTTTCTTTCACTGCCTGGCTTATTTCACTTAACATAATGCTCTCCAGGTCCATCCATGCTGCTTCGAATGGTAAGAATTCCTTCTTTTTTATAGCAGCATAGTATTCCATTGTGTAGATGTACCATAGCTTTCTAATCCACTCATCTGCTGATGGGCATTTAGGCTGTTTCCAAATCTTAGCTATGGTGAATTGTGCTGTTATGAACATAGGGGTGCATATATCCTTTGTGATTGGTGTTTCTAGTTTCTTGGGATATATTCCTAGAGGTGGGATTACTGGGTCAAATGGAAGTTCCATTTTTAGTTTTTTGAGGATACTCCATACTGTTCTCCACAGTGGCTGCACCAGTCTGCATTCCCACCAGCAGGTTCCTTTTTCTCCGCATCCTCACCAGCACTTGTCGTTTGTTGATTTGTTGATGATTGCCATTCTGACAAGTGTGAGATGGTACCGACTGTCATTTTGATTTGCATCTCTCGGATAATTAGTGACTTTGAGCATGTTTTCATATGTCTCTTGGCCTTCCTTCTGTCTTCTTTCGAAATGATTCTATTTAGGTCCGTTGCCCACTTTTTATTGGATCATTTATCTTCCTTTTATTAAGTTTTATAAGTTCCCTGTAGATGTTGCGGATTAAACCTTTATCAGTGATAACATTTGCACATATGTTCTCCCATACAGTGGGCTTTGTTGTTGTTTTGTTGGTGGTTTATTTTGCTGTACAAAAGCTTTTTATTTTGATGTAGTCCCATTTGTTTATTTTCTCTTTAGTTTCCATTGCCCTAGGAGTGGTATCGGTGAAGAAATTGCTTCAGCATATGTCTGAGATTTCTCTGCCTGTGGATTCCTCTAGTATTTTTGTGGTTTCCCATCTTATGTTTAAGTCCTGTATCCATTTTGAGTTTACTTTTGTGTATGGTGTATGTTGGTGGTCTAGTTTCATTTTTTTGCATGTATCCGTCCAATTTTCCCAACATCATTTATTGAAGAGACTATCTTGACTCCATTATATGTTCATGCCTCCTTTGTTAAATATTAACTGAGCATAGTGGTTTGGGTCTATATCTGGGTTCTCTATTCCATTCCTTTGCTTCTTGGTGAGCCTGGCTAGAGGTTCATCAATATGTCTGTTCTTGTGAAAGTACCAGGCTGTTTTGAGAACAGTGGCTTTATAATACAGCTTGAAATCTGATATTCAGATCCCACCTACTTTGTTCTTCTTTCTCAGGATTGCTGTATTAGGGGTCTTTTTTTATTCCAGATGAATTTTTTGAGAGGTCTTTCTAGGTCTGTGAAATATGCAGGTTGGTATTTTAATGGGGATTGCATTGAATCTATAGATTGCTTGGGTAGTATGGAAATTTTAATGTTGATTCTACCAATCCATGAACATGGTATGTTCTTCCATCTGTTTACGTCTTCCTCTATCTCTTTTTTCAGTGTCCTGTAGTTTTCTGCATATAAGTCTTTTACCTCCTTAGTTAAGTTTATTCCTAGGTATCTTAATTTTTTTGGTGCAATGGTAAATGGGATTGGTTTTTTAGTCTCTCTTTCTGTAAGTCACTATTGGTGTTTAGAAATGCCATAGATTTCTTGGTGTTAATTTTGTATACTGCTACATTGCCGAATTCATTTATTAAGTCTATTAGTTTTTTGATGGAGTCTTTCGGGTTTTTTTCTGTACAATATCATGTCATCTGCAAATAAGGACAGCTTTACTTCTTCTTTTCCAATTTGGATGCCTTTTATTTCTTCTTCTTGTCTGATTGCAATGGCTAATACTTCCAGTACTATGTCAAACAAGAGTGGTGAGAGTGGGCATCCCTGTCTTGTTCCTGTTCTTTGGGGAAATGGTTTTAGTTTTTGCCCACGAGTATGATGTTGGCTGTGGGTTTATCATATATGGTTTTTATTATGTTGAGGTATGATCCTTCTATTTCTACCTTGTTGAGAGTTTTTATCAAGAAAGGGTGTTGGATTTTGTCAAATGCTTTTTCTGCATCAATTGTTATGACTATGTGATTTTTATTTCTCAATTTGTTTATGTGATGTATCATGTTTATTGATGTGCGGATAGTGTACCATCCTTGCATTCCTGGGATAAATCCTGCTTGGTCATGGTGTATGATCTTTCTGATGTACTGCTGGATCTGATTTGCCAGAATTTTGTTGAGGATTTTGGCATCTATGTTCATGAGGGATATTGGCCTGTAATTCTCTTTCATTGTGTTGTCTTTATCTGGTTTTGGTATTAGGGTGATGCTGGCTTCATAGAAGGAGCTTGGGAGTGTTCCTTCCTCTTGAATTTTTTGGAATAGTCTGTTGGAGGATATGTTTTAGTTCTTCCTTGAATGTTTGGTAAAACTCCCCTGTGAAGCCATCTGGTCCTGGGTTTTGTTTGCTGGAAGCTTTTGGATGACTGCTTCAATTTCTTCCATAGTTATTGGCCTATTGAGATGTTTAGATTCTTCCTGATTGGGTTTTGGAAGGTTATATTTTTCTAGGAATATGTCCATTTCCTTCAGGTTTTCCAGTTTGTTGGAATAGAGTTGTTCATAGTATTTTTTAACAATCCTTTGTATTTCAGTGGGATCTGTTGTTATTTCTCCTCTTCCATTTCTGATTTTGTTTATTTGGGTCCTCTCTCTTTGCTTCTTGGTGAGCCTGGCTAGAGGTTCATCAATCTTGTTTATCCTTTCAAAGAACCAGCTCTTGGTTTTGTTGATCTTTTGTATTGATATTTTACCCTCAATGTCGTTTATCTCTGCTCTTATCTTTATTATTTCCTTACTTCTGCTTACACTGGAATTTTCTTCTTGCTCTCTTTCTAATTCTTTGATTTGTAGGGTTAGGTAATTTATTACCATTATTTCTTGTTTTTTGCAGTAGGCTTGTAGAGTCCCTCTCAAGACTGTTTTCACTGTGTCCCATACATTTTGGATTGTTGTGTTTTCATTGTCGTTTGTTGCCATGATTTTTTTAATTTCTTCCTTGATCTCTCTGGTAACCCAGTCATTGTTTAATAGCATACTGTTTAGTCTCCATGTGTTTGATTTTATTGTTTGTAGTTGATTACCAGTTTTATGCCACTGTGATCTGAGAAGATGCTTGATATGATTTCTATCTTCTTGAATTTGAAGAGCCTTTGCCTATGACCCAACATATGGTCTCCCTTTGAAAATGACCCATGTGCACTTGAGAAGAATGTATATTCTGTGGCTTTGGGGTGAAATGTTCTGAAGATGTCAATTAATTCCATCTGGTCTAGTGAGTCATTTAGGATTGATGTTTCTTTGCTGATTTTTCATTTAGAGGATTTGTCCAATGGTGATAGTGGGGTATTAAAGCCTCTTACTATGATTGTATTGCTGTCAATCTCTCCCTTTATATCCTCCAGGAGGTTTTTTTTTTTTTTTATGTATTTGGATGCTCCTGTATTGCATGTTTACCAATTATTCCTTCTTGTTGGATTGCTCCCTTTAGTATTATGAAGTGGCCTTCCTTATCTCTTGTTATGTCCTTCACTTTGAGATCTAATTTGTGAGATATAAGTATTGCTACCCCAGCTTTTTTTTCATTTCCATTCGCCTGAAAAACCTTTTTCCATCCCTTCACCCTCAGTCGGTGTGTGTCTTTTATTCTGAGGTGGGTTTCTTGTAGACAGCAGATATATGGGTCATGTTTTCTTATCCAATCCGTTACCGTATGTCTTTTGATTGGGGCGTTTAATCCATTTACATTTAAAGTTATTATTGATAGGTACTTATTTGTTGCCATTTTTTTTTTTTCTTTACCCCCGTGTTCCTTCTTTGCTTCCTATTTCTTCTTTTTACTTCAGACCCTTTAGCATTTTTTGCATTGCTGGTTTGGTGGTAATAAATTCCCTTAGTCCTTTTTTGTCTGTGAAGCTCCTGATTTCACCTTCAATTTTGATTGATAGCCTTGCTGGGTACAGTATTCTTGGATTGAGACCCTTCTTTTGCATGACTTTGTATATTTCATTCCATTCCCTTCTGGGCTGATGAGTTTCTGTTGAGAAATCAGTTGCTAGTCTGATGGGGGTTCCTTTGTAGGTAACTTTCTGTCTCTCTCTAGCAGCTTTTAAGATTCTTACTTTGTCATTGGCATTTGCCAATTTAATTATAATGTCCGTTGGCATTGGTCTTTTGGGGTTCATTTTGCTTGGGACACTGTGAGCTTCTTGGATTTGTGTGGGTTTTTTCTTCCCTATGTCAGGGAAGTTTTCTGTCATTATTTCTTCAAACAGGTTTTCTATTCCTTGCTCAGTTTCTTCTCCTTCTGGAACCCTTATTATGCAGATGTTGTTTTGTTTTGTGTTGTCCCAAAGTTCCCTTAGGCTCTCCTCCTATTTTTAAATTTTTTTTTTTTCTGGAAGCTGCTTTACTTGGGTATTTTTCCTACCTTGTCTTCTAGCTCACTGATGCGGTCCTCTGCTTCTTCTAGCCTACTCTTGATGTTTTCTATTGAGTTCTTTACAGCCGCGATGTCATTTTTCATTTCTTCTCAGTTCTTCATTTCCTCTTGGTTCTTACACATATTGTCAAATTTGTCTTCCATTCTTTTCAGCCACCTTATGACCATTTCTCTGAATTCTTTCTTTGACAGGTTGTTTGCCTCCATTTCGTTTACTTCCTTTTCTGGGAATGCCTGCTTTTCTTTCATATGCAAGCTGTTTCTTTGTCTCCCCATGGTATCTCTTCTCTGATTGTCTGGTTATGTAGTTCTATCTCTTCTGTGTTGATTTAAAGGCACAAAATACAACACAACCAGATACAATGCACAAAACACTGAACAGAAATCTATTCATGATATTAATAACCCCAAATAAAAGGTGACCACCTATGAAAGGCAAATTAGAGGATAGGAGAGAAAGAAGAAGAAGAAAAAAAAAAGGAGTGCAAAATAAAACTGGGAAAAGAAAACAAAAGTAAGAGATAAAAGAAAGAGAATAAGAAAGAAGAGGGCAACAAACTATATATATGGGGAGAAAACTCCAATATAACTGCCACTATTCCCAACAAATGCCAGCAATAAATACCTGGAGATGAATACAAACTACAAACAACAACTAATATCAAGCGAGGCAAGGGATTACAGAAGCAAAAAAACAAACAAAAACGAAACAAAGAAACAAAAAAGAATAAGCAAAACAATCTCACAAACAAGCATAAAAAATTGATATAATCAACAATCAAGCAAACAACAACAAAAGGACAGAGAGAAAAAAATTTTTTTTTTGGATAGTGAGGACAGAGAAGAGAGAGGTGTGTATAGACTTGGAGCAGGGGATTGGAAATTAGATATATAAGTAGGGTGAAATTTTAACAGGGGGTAAAAAGAAGGAATAGGGAAAATCTAAAGCAGGATAAGGGTAAGAGAAACAGGACAACAAAAGGGGAAAAGTTAGGAAGAGAGTGATGGAATAAAGGTAAAGTTGAGATAGAGTAAAATGATGCTAAAGGAAAGTTGAAAATAGAATGTTGAACACTAATCCCAAAGTAAAATAAAGAAAAAATAAAATGACACTTTAAAAAAAAAGGTAAAATAGTAGTAGTTAAAATACTGATTGAAAATAAAAATGTAATAATTAAAAAGGTAAAATTAAGTGAGGAAAAAAGAAAAAAAATAGTTTCTTAATTAAAAGATGAAAAAAACTAAAAAAAAAAAATAAAAATAAAATGTGCAGTAGTGAAGGTCATTCACTTCCGCTACTGTTCTGTTTGGCAAGCCTGTTTCCTAGTCAGGACAGTATTGCAGTTCCCTGTGTTCCACTGCTCCTCAGTGTTGTAAGCCAGTCTTGATTTTTAAACAGGCAGTGTGTCTTAATTTCTTGTATTCCTTTATTTGTGTTTACACAAGAGTCAATTTGTGATTCAACCTCTGGGTGGCAGTGTTTCTTGATTGACCTCTGGGTCTATAGGTCCTCTCTAGCCAGTGCTTAGATCCTGCTTTCCCTGTGGCACTCAATACTGGTTTGTGGGAGTGGGTTGCCCCAGAGCTGGTTCTCTGATGGTTATCCCCAGCTCTGATCCCCAGGTTCCAGAAAAACAACTTTCCCCTGCAGTCTCTTAGGGTGTCCCCAATTGGGTGATCCTATGTATTGGGCTTAGTAATCAGAAGAAAGGATTTAAAGAGGAAAAAGGAAAAAAAAAAAAAAAAAGAATGAAAGAGCCAGCGTAAGTGTGTGAAGTCTGGGGCTATGCACAAGTCTGTGCAGTCTTTTTTTCCCCCTTGGGTCTAAGCAGCCAGCACACTTTTAAAATTTTTAGGCTGTCCTTTTGTGTCAGATCAAAATGGGTTGCTTTTTAGAGTTCCTTTCCGTTAGCAGCTCTGAGGACCCCCTTCCACATTCACGGATCACACCAGCCCCAACAGCCATGGATTTTTCTAAGCACAGACTTCCCCCAGTCCTCCAGCTCCGCAGTGTGCATGTTTCTCTCTCCTGCCGGGACCAGAGACCTCAGCTTATCCCAAGCGAAATCTGACCTTTCCGTGGTGGAGTGTAGAGCTCCTCTGAATCCGTGTGTTTGCGCCAATTGGGGACTGATATTCTCGGGTTTGCAGCTGTTTGATGGGTGCAGTAGTTGTAGATTTTCAGGCTTCCGATAACATTCACTTTCCCCTTCAAGATGGTGCGGTCTCCGTGTCCAAGCCGGTCGCTCCGGGAGGGAACCCAGAAGCAGTAGGGGCTGCCTGGTCAAGGGAGCCCATCCAGCAGTTCCCCACAGTCTCCTGGAGTATAGCTGTCCCTCACCTCACCAACAAACACTCCCCGTGAGACCACACACTCTCCCTTTGTTTTCTCACTCACGCAGTATTTTGCAGTCTGCCTTCCCATCGACAGCCATCTTCCTGTTTTCCTGACTTAATTTTTAACAGGATCACCTTAGCTGTTCTGAGTAAAATAGTTTGTAGGGTCCCAGAGGGAAGCAGAGACAGCAATAAGGAGACTCTTGCAATAATCCAGGTGAAATATGATGGTGGCTTGAATCAGGGAGTGACAGTGTATATTAATATAAGTAGTTAGATTCTTGATGCATTGGGAAGATAGAAGAACAACATTTTGTAGTAGAATAAATGTTGCTATGAGAAAAAGAGAGAAAAAGTCAAAGATAAGTTCTTGGTTTTTGTCTTGTGTAACTAAAAAGGATAGAGTTGCCATTTCCTGAGTTTCAGAAGGCTGAAAGAAGAGAAGGTTTGGGGTTATGGATATCAGTAATTGATCTGGGATAGGTTAAAGGTGGATGTCTTTTCACTTTTAGGAGGAGGTGGAATATAGTGTACAAGTGGAGGGGTTGGTAAGGAGAGAAGGCAATGGAACACATGGCATTGACATTGTTAGATAGAAATACCAACATCTTGCAATGATATAGATTCAGCCTGATGTTTTCTAATGACATAGCCTTCTCAGAGCTTAGATGTATTCTTGCAAAGAAGATTGAAAGGTGAATTGGCAAAGTTAAAATGCAAAATGACCAAGGTTCCCAGGATGACAAAAATTAAGTATTCTTTTAGCCACCATGCTGAATGGGGGCATCAATAAATATTATATACAAATGTATTACACTTTATTTATCTGTTATCTGTGTTTTCTGTGTTGGAGATGTTCTGTGTGCTACCCATTTTAATAGCATGGGGAAAGGAAAGGTAATGTAATGAGTGTATGAGCTTAACATAAGAATACACTGAAAGTTAAATTTAGAAACAGAATGGAAAATATAAGACCAAGGAAAGAGATGTGGAGCTCAAGTCAATTGATGAAGGAGGCATACAGTGGTCTTGATCTAGCTGTTTCTTCAGAAAACATCTAGATGGCTGCTCTTGAATCTAGGGACCAGATTCTTGAGTGTCATTGATAATCAGAGGACTCTCCAGGGGACATGACTGAAACTTGTTCCTATGAGGGAGTTACTTACAGAAAACAATAGAATTGCCTTATCATCTTCACATATCTGAAAAGATGGCATGCAGAATGGATTATCCTTGTGTCTGTGGCCCTATGAGATAGATTAGGAATAATGTTATGGGAACTCTAGGCAAAATTATTTCAGAAGGTGAAAGCCAGTGTTGTTCAAAGACAGGATGAGCTGCTTTTAGGAGTTAGTGAGTTCTCTGTTAAAGGTGTTTTCAAACAGAAATTCCACAGCCATTTGGCAGAGAACTTTATAGCAAGGATGCAACATCAAGGTCCCACTCAAACCTGAAATTCTATTAGCCAATAATGGCACCATGAAAATATCAACTGAAACAAATGCTGTCCATAAAGGCTCAGCAAGATATGGGAAGACCAAAAATAAGAACAAAATACATGAAGTCATTTTCTGTTTATATGCATTTGGCAAAGAAGAATAGTGACTGGCCTCACAGTCTACCATACACTTTCATTGGCTTATTTGATAGAAGGAATTATGTTTATTTTAAACACAGAGACTTGACTATTGCCTGAATAAATACTGGATAATTTGGCTGGTAAAGCTAGTTTCAAAAGAGAATTCTTATTCTCACTTTTTTGTAAACATATGTAAGAAATGAAAAAGAAAGTTTCTAAAGGAGGTTTTAAAGGATCAGAAGCTGGAATTGAAGAAGGGGCCACAAAGCTCCATTTTACTGTGGGGTGTCACTTTTCAAATGGTTCCTAATCACATTTCCAAGCCGTCTGGAGGGCTAAATTGTTAGTGTTCTTAGGAGCAAGGCAGCTAAGTGATGACTGTCTTATGCAAACACACCTTGGTTTCAGCTGAGATCGACACAGCAAAATTATAGTCTCTTTGTCCTTAAGTTGGCCTCACATTTTTTTGTAAAACAAAAAGACTTGAGTGATGCCACTAGGGCATGTGTAGAACTTAGAATCAGGCTATAATCTCAGCTGCATGGCATCCTTCTTTGTGTCTACAACTCAGAGTTTAGAAGTGGGGCATCATCTTTTTGGTCCAGAAATTTCACATTTCACATTTATTCATTCAGCAAGTTCTATTTTAGTACTTACTATGTTTCAGTTGCTATGTTAGTTGTTGTGGGATTAAAAATTAATATGGGCAATGTTCAGGCCTCAAGGAGCTTCATGGGAGTGGAAATTCAGAAAAACAATGAGAATAGTGCCATGCTATGTGCTACAAT
This sequence comes from Plecotus auritus, assembly GCF_963455305.1. Taxonomy (NCBI): domain Eukaryota; kingdom Metazoa; phylum Chordata; class Mammalia; order Chiroptera; family Vespertilionidae; genus Plecotus; species Plecotus auritus. Next base: position 180,094,773 of record NC_137771.1, on the reverse strand, counting down.
AGAGGTGGAAATGGTAGTAGTGGTGGACTTCAGAAAGTTGATATAGGCCAACATTTAGAGGTAAATAGAGAGACTGTGTCTGGCAGAAAGAGTAACATGTATTAAGTTCTAGGAGCATGGCAGAGTACCTTATGCTGGTTGGTATCTTACACTGGCTGGAGGAAAGTTTGGGTAGATGTAGGGAATCTGTGGTTAGAGATGAGGCCATAGTCCCCGCAGGTAGAATGGAGCCAGATCCTAAAGGACTTAGTGTGCTAAACAAAAAAGATAGAATTTCATCCTAAAAGTAATGGAAGACATTCTAGTTTTACAGGGTTGTTGAAGATTAAATAAGATAATACATGTGCACATGTTTCAAATTCATAGGTGCTATAGAGGGCAGTGTGAAAGTGGAAGTTCTTTGGAGGCATTGGGAAGGTCAGCAACCCATTATGGTCTCATTAACTGCTCTCACTTTTCCACATGCATCACACATATTTTCAAACTTTAAAAATATTTTTATTGATTTTTAGAGAGAGAAATGGAGAGAGAGAGAGAGAGAGAGAGCGAGACAGAGAGAGGAAGAGAGAAAGAGGTATGAGAGAAACATCAATTGGTTGCCTCCCGTATACACCCCAACTGCATACCAAACCCACAACCTAGGTACATGCACTGACTGGGAATCAAACCTATGACCTTTGGCTGTAGGAAGATGCTTCAACCAACTGAGCCACGCCAGCTTGAGCTAACACTCTTTTTTTAATTTAAATATTTTATTGTTGACATTATTGCAAATGTCCCCCACTCCACTCCCTGCCTTTGCCCACCTCCAGCCAGGCCCCTTCATCCCTTCCTTGGTCCTCACCACACTATTGTCTGTATTCATGGGCTATGCTTATATGTTTTTAGCAAATCCCTCCAACTTTCTTTATCCAATCCCCACCCCACCCAACCCCCTCCCAGCCTCATATCCATGTATCGATGTCTCTGGATCTATCATTAGATTCCACTTATAAGTGAGATTGTGTGATATTTGTCTTTCTCTGACTGACTTATTTCACTCAGCATAATACTCTCCAGGTCCATCCACGCTGTCACAAAGGGTAAGAGTTCTTTTTTTCCCAGCTGCATAGTATTCCATTGTGTTTTCTTTCATCATTACTTTGACTTCAGCTTGAAATGAGTTCACCCCATATTCACCTTATCAAAACCTGCCTGTCCTTTAAGGTTTAAGTGTAATGGCACTGAATTCATGAAAGTCTTCCTGAAACCTACAGCCAGAATTAATTGTTTGTGTATTCTCTGAATTTATCATCTGCCCCTCGTAATCTGTATTTTGTTTTGCCTAATATCAGAGTTCACTTTTTAACCTATTTATTCTGTGTGTGTGTGTTTTATTTTTAGTACAAAATGTATGGTTCGTCTCTTATGCTTAAGACAGGGCATGGTAGTTGCTCACTGAATAAATTAATGAATTCATTCGTCATTTTGTTCAGAAGTAGGTATGCAATGGCCTGCCAAAGTACCAAGGGCTAAAGGTTTCCAGGAAGGAGCTGGGCATGAAGTAGTTATATTTTTCTGAAACAATTACTATTTACTCATCTGTTTTCGGGTCAAGTGCTTCTCCATCCTGGCATGTCCAGAAGAACATTTTTCTTGGATCCAGCTTTCTTCCTTTTCTCCATCACAGAAGAGAAGAGCCAAGTTGAAGCAGGTTGTGCAAAAACAGTTGAGGTGACAAGACCGGGTCATAAAGATCACAAACCAACATTTCCCGATTGTAACTTCCAAAACTCAGGAACTTCCTCATTCATGGTCTGGTGTAAAAAGATTCCTTTCTCGACAACAACCTGCTCTCATTACATTAAATAATAAAACCACCCAGAATCTTCCCAGTTCTGGGTTCTCGATCAGGAAGACTCAGAAATCCCTGGAGTTGAAACTTGCAAGGCTTATTACAACCTCCCCACTTCACGAGCCTGGATGAGGCTCTTGTCATCTCTTTTCTGATGTTTACACACCATCTCAGAGAGGTTAATCCATTCGTTCAAGATCTCAGAGCTACTTATTAGGACATTTAAAACTAACTCCCTCAAATCACATGGAGCTAAAGTAAAGTTACCAGGCATTGACTATTATTTTAGAATTTCAATCATAATCAGTTTCTCCTTTCTTCTCACTCAAGAGATCTGAGAGAATGCATCTGAACTTTTAAAAATGAATAAAGGGAAATTTTTATGAATCAAAGGGTTAAGACAATAAAAGAAGGCATCGTTTCTGGTTTCCCTATCACTTAAAGTCCTGGTGGGTCAGGCTGTGTCCCATCCCAGCTAGAGTATTAAGTTAACTGCAAGCTGCTCAGAAACCTGTATCTATTTCAAGGTCACAGCCTTGGTTGTGCCTTTATTTTTTTTTTTCATTTTCTTTTCTTTTCTTTTTTTTTTTTATTCTGAATTATTGGATGGGAGAAAGGTCCAGGAGGTAGAAAAGAGCGGGGGTTATTTCAGGATTTGCTTCTCTAAGCTTCCAGTGTCTGAACTACAGGACAGACCTTCTTGTTGTGAAACATTGGACCAGTTGTTGCGGTCTGAAGATAAACAACATTCCAGTAGTTCCCCTAGAGGCTGCCTGAGGGCTTGTGCTTTTTAACATTTCCCTGGCTCTCCGAGGATGCAGGAACTGAGGGTTATTGAAGTACCAGCTGCAACACACGCAGCCATAGTGCTGTGGTCTCTTGTGCTCTTAAACTGGGTTGTGGTAATGAGCCCAGGATGAGATCTCTATGCCTCTGCCTGGTCGTTAAACTGATGAAACACTAGCTTCTTTTGTGTAGCTTTGGATACCCCAGATGTGCTGATTGGAGGTTGGTGAGCACAAGGGCACTTTGCCCAGATGTGCAAGCTTTCTGTCATTAAAGTTTGAGGCTGAATTAGGACTCACTTGGGTCATATGAGGGCAAGTTTGAAAATCAGATGCCAGTTGTTGACAAAATTAACCTGAGCTTATCATGAAAGAGTTGGACCTAAGGTTGCTATACCTAATAGAACAAGCATTTCAAATGAATTTCTCAAAAGTTCTTGGTTCTTATATAGGTAGGTATGGCTTAAAAGGGCATAAAACCACAACAAATGAAAGAATAGCTCAGACTAGCCTTTCATTTTATGGCAGATGATTTGAGAGATGATTCATGGACTGTGAATGCCAGCCCTGGTCCCTGGCTTAGGTCTACCTGCATACACCGTCAGGGCCAATGGATTCATGACACCACATTCTCTTCATTCTGGATCACTTTTTACAGTTCAACTATTGCACTTGTATCCATTGTTATCATTGTTCTCTACAGTCACCTACAAGCCATATGAAGTGGGTATTAACCTAATTTTAATGATAAGAAATGGAGACTCATGGAGCTAACATAACTTTCCTTAAATCTTACAGCTGCTATCATTGTATAAATAACACAATTTTAATTTTTGTTTTCATTAGGTGTTATTGTACCTTGTGTATATGTATATATGAATTGCTAATTCAGTATGTTTAGAATGGCTATGACAGGCAGAAAGCTAAAGTGGACCCTAGTGATTCCTGCCCCCTATATTCTTTACAGAACATATATATTTTTTGTTGTTCTTGTTGTGGCAACAACATTACTATCAGGTTCTGTAGAGTTCAGTATGAAATAGATTGAATAAATATTCTGATTAAAAGTTTGAATGTGATATTTTCAATAAAAGTAAAAAATCTTAAAATAGAAAGATAAATAAAAATATTTTTCAATAATTAAAAAATTAATACAACATTAAAACCTACATCTTCTTAATAAAGCTTGGCACATGGCAATGCTCAATTGTTGAACCAGTGACATAATGGTAACAAATTACAGGAAACGGAGAAAATCAATAATAATGATAAATAGATTTATGCATCGTCAGGTCATGTATTACAATTAAAGAGAGCAACATCTTTAAGGTTAAAAAGAGAAGTAAATGTAATCATGGTAAAAATGCCTCCCCTGTATCAAATAGTTTACAAAGCTTTTAAACATAAATGGTTCCTTTTAATCTTTATAAAACCTCTGTGGTATAATGAGGGGGGGGGGGGGGCAGGATGGAGACTATCATTTTCATTTTACAGGCATTAAAAACTGAGGACCAGAGATGTTAAAAGTCTTACTCAAGGTTATATAAATATAAAAGAGAAGAGGTTGATAATCAACTCTTGCATTTGTAGCTTTTCATTAGTGCTTATGCATAAATAGTTTAGCTTAGCATTTTATGACAGTTTGCATGTCAAATTGTATGTTTACAAATGTATAAGTACACTTTTGGTGGGCAATAAATATGGACAGATGGGAAAAATGTAAAAGATGGACTCCAGATATTTTAAAGCAGTAGTGTAATAATTGCAAAATAATTTTACTTGCCATTAAAAATCAATGAAATAATTCAAGGACTGTGTTAATAAAAACCCTTTCTCTTTTGGTTTTTGTTTATTTTTTTTATTTTCAGGAAATAGAAGTTTAGCATCTGTAAAATTTTCTTACAAAAAAATGGACTTTTTATTGATTTAAAAGTCAATGTCATTTAAGGATAAATTTAACATAATTATTTATATTCTGTTTTTAAAACTTACTTTAATGTGTGACATGGACTTACTGTACTTTTTGCTTTGCTTTGCCTTCAGCAAAGAAAGCTAGGAGTGTGGCATTCAGGGAACCACCAGGGAAGGCAGTCATGACCCTATAACTGAGGAAGCTGTAATAAAGGAGAAACAGGCATCCTCACTCCCACCCTTAAACTGGCTAACAGTGCCAGTGGAATTAGCAGATGTCAGAGCTAAAAATCCCTCTGGGCCATATATATATAGACAGAAAAACAAAAAGCCCAAGAAAAAGAGATACTTGTAGATTGATAGGAAGAACAGTCACTCTGTGATTTCCACTCTTGCCCTCCTCCCATATTTAAAGGAATAACTAGTGCCTCACTGGCTGTTACAATACATATGGGATGTAGTGGTGAGAAGAGAGAGAATTGGGTATTACTCTATGGCCCTGAGCATAGGGAATTACCCCCATCCCTTTCCCCAAGGGACAGGAGATTCTTCTATGACTCTATGTAATGACTTGGTCTGAGGCTTGATCATGACACATCTCCATGACCCTAAGGGAAACTGCAGTACATTAGGGCTCAGAAGTTCTGTTTCTATACTTTTCCCCTGTAAGGCCAGTTCCTCACCCTTACATGGTCTCAGTTTTATCATCCCTTACCCTTACATGGAGTTTAACAGTTCCTACCATGACACCCTCCCACATTTATGAGGTTTAAATAAGGTGGGGCTATTAAGATTTATAAACCCTGAAGGACAGCATAGGTATTAATGATCACCATCTGTTCAGAAGGGGAGTATAGAATAGTGATTAGAAGCTCAGGATCTAAAATTACACCAAACTTGCTCAAATGTTGCTTTTGACACTTACAAGCTGTTTGAATTCAGGCCTGTTCTGTGACCTTGCTAAGCTTCAGTTTCCTAATTCTAAAATGACATTAATACTATTTCTTACCTTCCTAATGGATTATTTTGAGAGTTAAAATGGGCAGTGCCATAGTACTTGACACATTTTTCTATTACTGTTATTTTACTGTGACTACTGTTCTCAAAGTCTGAAATAAATGGGTTTTTTTGAAGTCTACACTAGAATTCCTGACACTGAAACAATTGCCTGGGTATTCTTTTGAGTCAATCCTTAACTATTCTTGAAAATTTCATTATTCGCAAGGTTTAAAATGCAGTTATTTTTATAGTGGGTAGTATGAGTAAAAATAGTAAAAAGGTTATTTTTTAGTTTTTTAAAATATTTTCTGTGTTACCTCTAAAATTATATGGGAGAATAATAAGCTTTTGGAGGGATTAGAACAGTTTGGACATGTCACTGCATTGGGGGTCTATCTAGTCCTGGGTCTACTCCTAAATCATTGTATCACCTGTCACCTTACATATCTTTACTGAGGATTCCAGTTCCCCACCTGGCAAAATGAGAAGGTAGGACTAGATTTCCTCTATGAGTAAAATGGAACTGTAGTCACGTTAAAGCATCTAATGTAGTTTCTGGCACAGGATTAGTAGTAAATAAATAATTATTATCTCCCAATCTCCCTTTTAGTTCTGACATTCTGTAATTTTAGAATTGTGTCTTTTGACAAAGTAAGATTTAACCTAGAGGTGTTTAATTCAAAGACAGAACCTAGTAGAAAAGTTCCCAGGAAATACAGAGATTTCTTGAACTTACAAACTCTTTTCTAGGCTACCTCTAAGATAGCTTCTTTGATAATAATTTTGTGACTTCCATCCAGTGGAGGCCAAAACACTATTGCGTAAAAAGGAGTGTGTACTTTGAGTCATTTCCCCCAAAGTAGTGATCAATATCTTGTTGTCATGTAATGCAGAGAGAGCTATCAGAGTCCTTTGGAAACCAATGTGTATTAAAAATGAATTGATCTTCTTACTGATCCAGCCTTTCAAACCACGTAGAGAACTGAACTTACAACCATCACCTAATTAATTTCTGTAATTGGCTCTACAACCAGACAGCTCCACTACACAGGTATCTTTTAGAGCTGAAAAAGAACCTTCAGTATCCTCTCTAATCAAGACCCTCATTATATAGGAGGGAAAACTTGGAATGAAAGAGTAAGAGTGATTACCAAGGGTCAGAAATCTTAGAAGAGGTAGCACTGAAGCTAGCTCTCTCTGCTCCCAGACACTATATCACCAACACCTAAAAACAATGTCAAAGGATAGAGAATAAGCTTTTCTTCATGATAAACTAAACTTTCTCCCACCAAATTTTCAAAATCTCCTCTATTTATTGATGTGCTGAAGTTCAAGAATTTAATGAAAAATGTCTTGCATTTCTTAAATGAAAGGCACTGCAGAAAGCTAATGAAAATGACCTTGAGACTGAGGCTAATGTCCTTGCACTGGGTCAATCTCTGGTTGGGAGTGGGGGGGTGTTGGACACCAGTTACTAACTAGAATCTCAATGCATAGATTTCAGGATTTTTGTCCCGTATGTTTAGTTGGTCTGTTGCCCCAGGTCTTAGCAGTGCATGCTGTACAGTTTCTTGCCTTTGTTGCCCCTGTGAGGAAACTAGTTCTTGGTAATATCATGAAATGGGTCTTTGAGAACCCATAGGGACCAAGGTGCAAGTTTGAGAAGAGGCATGTTGACTGAATGAAGGTAATGGGATTATGGAGAATCCTAAGGAAGCTAAGCAGTGTCATGCACATAGAACCCAGGTTCTCAGTCTTGAGCATACATCAAAGTTACCTGGAAAATTTGTTGAAAATTTGTCAGTCCCTACCCCAAGAATTCCTGATTTAGTAGGTCTGATTGGGTCCAGAAAATTTGCCTTTCTATCAGTTTCCTTAGTGGTGCTGATGCTACTAGTCTGGGGACCACACTTTAAGAGCCACTGGTGTATTGCATAGTGTGTGGATGCACACAGCTGATACCCAGCAACACACAGCTGATATCCAGTAATTTGAATGTAATATAAAGAATCCTGGAGGCTCTCTCTGTAATGGGCTCTTTGGGCAAGGACTTCAGCTTTTTTCCTTTGGGTCAACTTGGGTCTTCCATGAGCTGGCTAGCATTTAAAAAGCATTTGATATTCTGGTTTTAATGTAAACACTTCCCACCTGTCCCAAGTATGTGTATCCTTTTCCAAGAGCCTCAACATTTCTGACATTGATAGAACCCTAATCTCTCCTCCCCTTCTCCCTCTCTCCTGTCCAGCATCTGTTCTTTTCACAGCTGTGGCTGTTTCATTCTGTCTGCCTCTTTCTCTTCTTGTCCTCAACCTCTCACTACCCCTCCCCCCATTAGGATCAAAATACTCTGTTTTTATTTATTTACACCACAGCTGTCAGTGTTGTGTCTGGGTCACTGCAGTGCAACTTGCAAGGAAATGTGATCCATTGAGAGTCCTTAAAACTGCAGATACTTGTAGTAACCAATGTACACACACTCAATAACAGACACCTTCCTCAGGCCCTGGGCTGATCTGAAAATGGCTGGCTTAGGGTTGTGTGTTGGGGTGACCCCAGGAGGAATGAAGCCTCATGGTGCTTGGACTTTACACCAGGCCATTTATTTTTTTTTAATTTTATTACATTTTTTACAGAGTGGAAGAGAGAGGGACAGAGAGTTAGAAACATCAATAAGAGAGGAACATTGATCAGCTGCCTCTTGCACACCCCCTACTGGGGATGTGCCTGCAACCAAGGTACATGCCCTTGACTGGAATCGAATCTGGGACCCTTCGGTCTGCAGGCCTATGCTCTATCCACTGAGCCAAACTGGTTAGGGCTTATACCAGGCCATTTGAAGGTATTGAACAAACCTTAGCTCTAGAAAAGGAGATAGAATTGTTTAGTGGAAAGAGCTCTAAATTAAGAGTTCAAAAACTAAAGTTCTAATTCTAGTTCTGCCACTAATAAGCTGAGTGAAAAAAACTCCCTCCATCCTTAAATTGAAAAATAGTGGACTTTATAATTTCCAAAGTCTCATCCCAAGGGGGTATAAGTTATAGACATATGCCAACTCCATTGACTAATTCCTAAATGGTGGTTCCACATACTAAGAGATCCCCGGTTGGTTTCTAGAGAGTTTCCAATCTTTCACTGAGTTAACTGTAAAACTAGAAAGTATAAGGATTTAAGGCACAGTTACTGGGACACTAGAAGCAATGTAAATCAATAAATTTACCAATGAGAATTTATTCAGCAAGTAATATGTTTAAAGGCAACTTGAGAGAAGCAACCTGACAGCCACTACTTTCACCAGTTAAGGGAAAAGAATCAAGATAATGATATGAGAGAAGAATTTAGGTGATGCAGAATGAAAGTGACCAGACTCTGTGAGTCTGTGCTGTCATTTATCCTTCAAGTCCATGTTCCAAACTACACCAGACTGAAGAATAAGTAGTACAGAGTCAATGCCAATAGCAGTGGGGAAATGACCTAAAGTGTGAAATGAATGAACTGCCTGGTAAAAGTTTTACTTTAATTGCACTGATTTCTCAGATTTACTAGGTAATCATTCTGGCAAGTGGTCAGTGTCATATTGGTTAAAGAAAAAAAATATTAATCCTTACTTGAGGATATGTTTTTTTTAATTGATTTTGAGAGAGAGAGAGAGAGAGAGAGAGACATCAATTGGTTTCCTCCCATATGCACCCCAACAGGAGATTAAACCTACAACCTATGCCCTGACCAGGAATTAAATCCACAACCTTTTGGTGCGTGGGACTTTGCTCCAACCAACTAAGCCACCTGGCCAGAGCAAAATAATTTTCTTAATGTCCAACCTACAACCCTGTGTAAACCTAATTTATTTTTGTTCTTAGTGCCTTAGTATTTTTTGTTAATAAATGATAACACTAAAAAAGATGAAAAGTGGCATTGTATCATAATTTGTTTTTAGAGTCAATTAAAATTATAATATACAATCACACCCTCTTTTTCATTTGATTAATACAATAAACCTAGATGGTGGGGAAATAATCACAGTTATTCTCATTCTTAACATTAGACTTAAGGAATCAGATTGGATAATGGATTTTGCTAAGTTTATACTTATGGGTGTCACCCAACTGTAATGAGAGACGTCACCAAAATACAGACCTTAATTTAATTTTCATTAATTAATTTAAAAACACTTAATATGTCTAGGAAACAGACTTACCTGGGTATGTAAGATACATGAAATATGATTTCAGTCCTAAAAGATAAATTCAATGGAGGAAGTCAAGTGTGTAAACAAGTGGGTGCAGTAATGAGTTACAGGTGCTGCGATAAAGGTACTTAATATAGGTGCGCAAAGTTGGAAACTTCAGGAGGGGAAGTCAGATTTTATTCTGTTAATCTCTAAATAGGAAAGGTTTCTGACAGATATATAGAATACATTCTATTATAATTCTATTTCTTGATATCAAACAATTCAATATTTATTCACAAGAATTTATGTGAATAAACGCCTTCCAGAAATATTATCTGAGATGCCCATTTTTGTGAAACAAATGCTACTTAGCACTTCACATGAGTTATAAATCAAAGGTATTTCCATAGTGATAAACACCTTAAAATATGATTTTGAAAACATTATGCTGACGAGATAGTAAGGGTGTTGTCTGTTCAGGCATCTGTGCAATATTAAGATTATTGGTCTACAGCAATCAGGTCACCTTTCCTTCACAGGACCTTCACTATATTACAAAAGCTTTTAAACTTAAGGGTTTCTCGCAACATTTTAGTCATCATCCCCCTTTTATCGCTTACCCTTCATTTTGTGATTTCTATGTTGGTAAAATCCCAGCCTAAGAATTCTGCTGTGAATAAAGACCATTTCAATAGGGGTTACTTACTTTTAATATTATTTTTTAAGTTTTTTACTTCTTTCAGAACTAAATGTGTACAATTGTTATTCTAGAGCGTTAGGGAATTACCTCACAAAGGTTATATAGAGTCTAGTTGTTTGTAAAATAAATCAATAAGCCTGGCTAACATTTCCTCATTAATTTCTTATGATGAAAGATTTGTTCTAAACCTTATATGATGAAAGAATCTTTCACCGAGCATATATGCAAAATTCCTTTAATAAATGCTGATTGAGCAAAAACAGCTATGCTGGCTAAACTACTGGAGCTCTCACAGAGGACTCAGGAGTGATTAATTTAATCCCTTCATTTTAGAGAAGTTCAGTAGTTACCATAACTCACCCTACAATTCCTAGCCAGAGATGGCACTAATATACTGATGATTTCCCTACTTAGAGACTAGTTTTCTATAACTGACATAAGGTCAATGTCATTTTCAAGCAGATGATTTTCCTAAATACAAACATTTTACCACAGATGTAGTTTAATCATTGATTTTTTTAAAATATGTTTTTATTGATTTTTTAGAAGAGAAGAAAGGAGAGGGAGAAAGACATTGAAACATCATTGAGAGAGAAACATCGATCCACTACCTTCTGCATGCTTCCTATAGGAGACTGAGCCCACAGCCTGGTCATGTGCTCTAATTGGGAATTGAATCAGTGACCTCTTGGTGCATCGGATGAAACTCAACCAACTGAGCTACATCAGCCAGGCGACATAGGTCTTTTAGAGACTTCTAATTCACCTGATGTTGTACCAAGTCCTGCTACTAGGTAACAATGCTTGTTGTACCAAGCTACTAGGTAACAATGATACTTATAAACTTCAATCAGCTATTTGCAGAGTTCCTAAACAGTACATTTTTCTATAATTTTAAGTCATTCCCCATTAGTTTGATGCTGATACTGTAGATCAAGCTTCTATACATATATATCTATAGCGCAAAAATCCCTGATTTATAGATCTGTGAAAAATCCTACAAAAATTTTTCTAGGAACCTTTAAGCAAGTCCCTCAATTTCTCTAGGTCCTCATTTTATCGTTAGTAAAATTATGAAACTAGTTTAAGGATCAATTATCCCTGATATTTTGATTCTATAGCTCAAATTTGGCTATTGTATAGATATTCAGGATAATAATGATAAGATGAATCACATTTATCTTAAAGGGTATTTCCTGTCATACATATTTTAAATGGTTGTGTCTCATTGTTTATTGATTTAAGAACTTTATATTGAATTCTTGTGTTGTTTTAACATCTATAATAGTAAAAGTGTAATATACTAATTAGACCAGATGTCTTTCTGGACGTCCTTCTGGGGCTGCTGCTGCGAGGGCTGGGATGGCACCCAGGGCTGCTGCCTCGGTCCTTGGAGCCCCTTGCACGAATTTCCTTCATCGGACCTCTAGTGTTTATATATTCTCATGTATATATGGTGACTTAGGATTTTTATTTACCAAAAGATAACTGTCCTGTGAAAGAAAATGGCAATATAAAGTAGTCTTTTTAATGAGAAGCCATTTAAATCTAACTGTGAATAGACTGTTAACACCCCTATGTTTTTGCTTATGAAACTGACAGAAATTTAGCCTTGACAGAAAATCAGCTCAACACAAAGGGAGAGGAATGTGGTGGCCTACACCAACCTTGGAGAACAAACTAAAAATTCTTAAGTGGCCTGAAGCTGGAATGGATTGCTTTGTGAATTCTTTCCATATCCAATTCTCATGATTGTACAATAACTCTACTTCCTGAACATAAAAATAGGCTGCTAGCAGAACCATGGAATGGTGACTCCCTTTCACCCCAAGAAGGATGAGTCTCTGTGAGGTGAGCAGCCCACAAAACTGGACAGGTCCATTTCCCAACTGGATTTACCTTTTTTTCAACCCAAGTGAAACACCATCATCTAACTTAAAAAAAAAATAATAAAATAGTTGAGGGACTGGTATGCGAATACTGAGATATAGTGGACACATTCTTGGAAGTGAAAGGTACTCTAAAAATACAAATATCACTGACCTGGCATCAAGAGGCTCTTGCTCCATCCCTTCCTTCCCCTCCCCCTGCAGTCTATCTTCAGTAAAAGTAGCATCCAAATATAAAGTAGATGGGTCGTGTCCCATTCCATGGGATCTTGAAATGTCTGTACTTAAAACGGGATAAAGCTAAAGCTGTGTTTTAAGTGTCCTAAACTAGGGCACCAAAAGCAGCTGCTCTTATTTCCAGCTGGATCTCTCAGCCTGGCAGTGAGGAAGAGCAAAACAAGAGTTACCATGACAAATTCTCATTTCCAGGCTTTTAAAGATTCATCTGTGTACATTGCTGAAGGCAAAAAGCGGACAAGTTCAAAGCAAAACAAAACAGGAGCAAGAATAAGAACAGTAATAACAAAAATCATTCCAACGTGATTCATTTTGTAAAGGAAATAATCCATTTAAAAGTGTGAGTAATAACATAGTACTATCTGTACTATTCAAAAATGACAATTTTTTTATAGCTCATTCAACTCTGCTGCTCCTGATTTTTATAGTGTTTTATACTCAGGATGAGGAGACATGCAGGCAAACCTTTGCAGGTAGATTTTGTTGACTATATTCAGGAACTAGGTACATATATCTCTAGAGGATTGGTCCAAAATATCAGCCTTTATGTAATGAGGAATGCCTTATGTTAGGGAAAAATTCATCATTTTCTTTATTATCAGTACCTACCATTTATTAAGATTATACTTTATATCAGACATTGTACTAAAATCTTTGCTTATGTTATTTTATTTTTACCACAAGCATGGAAATAAGGCAGGATTAGTGTCATTTTATAAATGTGGGAAGCAAAACTCAGAAACTTTAAATTAATTAAGTTTACACAACTAAATAATGGTAGATCAAGGATCCAAACTCAATCCAACTATACTATAAGTCTGTCTTAAAAAATTGCATGCAGGAAAATAAGTTGAAATTATAGCTGATGTTTTTCTTCCTCAACCTCAGTACTTCCTCTAATACTATGATGCTACCCAGCCAAAGTAGACACATCTTAATTTATTGACTAAAAAAAGAGATAACAGAACAACATGAGCAAAAAATACTATTATTTTGATTTTTGAACTTCAAAATTATAGTCCCTGAAGAGTGGCAGACACTAGCTGATTGTACTAACCCCATTCCCTCTTCCTCCTAGTACACAGCCCAATGTTACTTCCCAGACTTCTTTGCAGTTAAGTGTTGCCTATAAGTGGAAGTGATGTACACCATATCCAGGCTGGGGCATTGAGGAAATAAACACCTCACATGAGATAATCCATGTTCCATTTCCCTCCCAGCTGGCTGGCTGACTGGAATGAGTAGACTTGCTTGACAAATTCAAAGGTACAGGATATGTTAGACACCATAAAGCCACAAAGATAAAGATCCTTATACCTGTCTCACTGCATGAAACAGAGCAGGTCTCTGAATCATTGTATGGAGGAAAGCCACTGTTCAAAGTATCAGAAATACCAATTTAAAACTTTACCTGAAGAGAATTATATTTCTACTAGAGGCCCAGTGCATGAAATTTGTGCATGGGGGGCTGGGGGGGGGCCCTCAGCCCAGCCTGCACCTCTCCAATCTGGGACCCCTCGGGGCATGTCCAACTACCGGTTTAAGTCCAATCCCTGGGATCAGACCTAAACCAGCAGTAAGACATTCTTCTCACAATTCGGGACTGCTGGCTCCTAACTGCTCACCTGCCTGCCTGCCTGATCACTCTTAACTGCCCCCCCCCCACCAGCCTGGTCACCCCCAACTGTCCCCCCCTGCAGCCTGGTCACCCCTTACTGTCCCCTTCCCAATCTGGTCACCCCACGCAGCCTGCTTTTTAGTCACTTGGTCATCCCTCACTAACCCCCCTGCCAGCCTGGTTGCCCCAAACAGACTGCTGTTTGGTTGTCAGTCTGGTCATTTTGGTCTTGACAGCCCCTGGCTTTTTATATATTAGGATTGTGTTAAGCCACTCCTGTTTGGGTCTTATGTGTCGGGCATTAATTAGTGTGGGGACAATAGAATGAAGTTTGAACAATAGATTTAGGATGTATGTGTATATGTATGGAAAGGAGGAGGGAAGGAAGAAGTTTCCCCACTTGGGATTTAGATAAAGATTTCCTGAAAATCTGCATGACAAATGACCTGGTTTCTTCAAGATGTTAAGGTGTTTTTATTTTGTTTTTGTTTTTGTATTTTGTAGTGGGGACCTATGAAGATTAATGGAGCAATTATCTATAGATAAACATGGCTTTGTAATACATATCAATCAATAACAATGAATCCTTCCTGTTTGGATCCCAATTCAAACAAATTATTGAAAAGCAAAATATTTATTAGACATTTCAAGTGTGCAATATGTATATACTAAGTAGATCTTTTGGTGTTAGAAAATTTTGTTTTTTATACTCATTATAGTATTATTATATTCTGCTTTTTAAAAGAATTCTTATAATTTATAGATCACCTAAATGTTCACAAATGAAATGATATAATTTTTTTATTATTTTTATTTTTTTTAAATATATTTTATTGATATTTCACAGAGAGGAAGGGAGAGAGATAGAGAGTTAGAAACATCGATCAGCTGCCTCCTGCACACCTCCCACTGGGGATGTGCCCACAACCAAGGTACATGCCCTTGACCGGAATCAAACCCGGGACCCTTCAGTCCGCAGGCCGACGCTCTATCCACTGAGCCAAACCGGTTTTGGCTGAAATGATATAATTTTTGGGATTTTCTTCAAAATAACAGTAGTAGAGAATGGGCAGGAATATAAACTTAAAAAAATTGGTTTTGGGTAGATTATTGCTGAAGTTGGGTAGTGGATATATGAGTTAGTTAAACTTTCTTTACTTTTTATACATATGTTTAAAATTTTCTATAACTAACAAGTTTTATTTTTAAAAGTATGTTTTTTATTGATTTCAGAGAGGAAGGGAGAGACAGAAACATCAGTGATGAGAGAGAATCATTGATCAGCAGCTGCCTCCTGCTTTACTCGACCCTCCCCCCACCCCCACAACCAGGGCATGTGCCCTGACCTGGAATTGAACCGTGACCTCTAGGTTCATAAGTTGATGCTCAACCACTAAGCCACACTGGCTGGGCATAAATTCAAAAAAATTTTTTTTAAAGAAACAATTTCCTAGGTTGGGGAGAGAACTGAGTCACAAAGCAATATACATATATGTAGATATTATTAGACCCTGAAAAAATTGTGTTGCCACTTTTTCTACCCCACACCAAAACCTTGGGGAAGATAATAAAATCCTCATGTAGATTTATAGAATTGGAGAGCTGAGAGGCCTGTGCCTTGCTTCCCAGAAAAGTATGGGGAAAACAAACAAAAAAACACAAAATTCATTGTGGAAATAACTGTATGGTGTATGCAAATAAGGCCTTGTCCTCACAGAGTCCCTGTGTGGCCTGGGGACAAAGGAGACACACAGAGAGAACCCGACCTCTTGGTTATGAGAATGAGGGATGACTGAGCAGGATCTAGGGAAATAAATCAAATTTATGTGGGTATCTCAGTGAATGGTCAAATGACAGAAGAGGACCAGATGCTTCTTGGTACCATAGCATAAATTCAATCTTTAGCACTTAGATAAAAACCAGGAATTAGAAGAGGCACCCTAAAGTGACTAAGATTAAGTTTCCACCAACTAGTAGAACAGGAATTCAACATATACAATAGGTTAAATTATCTATGCTAATAATAGACTAGGGCCGTCATGACCAGATGGATGACAGGTCCAGGCAGGAGCTCTGCTCAGACGCACTGGGCCTACCGCCAGGCGCGGGAAAGCAGAGTCTGGGCGGGAGCTCTGTGTAGGCACACTGGGCCCACTGCTAGGTGCGGGAAAGTGGAGTCCAGGCAGGAGCAACCCAAGTGCGTGTGGCCGGGTGGCCTCAGGGGCCATGCAGATGGACAGACCGCACTGGATGGACCGCGTTGGATGGCACCAGCGGGCTGCGTGGAGGGCCGCAGAGGTATGGAGTTGTTAGGGCAGTGGCCCGCAGGGTCAACAAGGCTGGGGTGCCAGGTAGGCCCCAGGTCCTCGGGCGCCACTGTGGGAGCATGGCCATCCAGAGTGGGAGAAAGAGCCCTTCATTCTGGAAAAACGTGGATGGTTTAAATGTGCATAGAGAAACTGCAGCTGTACCAACATGGTATGAGAGTTTCCCAAGCTGCCTGTCGGTGTCCAACTGCAGGCTTCACTGTGGGGCGTAGGCCTGGATGTGGGCCAGGACGTGACCTTGGCAGCTGTACTCACCCCCAGCATCGCCTCAGAGTCACGACTTCACGACGTCACCCGCAAGTGGCCATTGCTGCTGGTCTGTGGGCCCCGGTGAGCCAGCACTGTGTTTCCGTTGAAAGGACACCATATGTGATGGGTGCTGTTGATTCCTTAAGGTTGAAATGTGGCAGCCTGAACTTGTTTACAATGCGATCTTTTCTTCGTATTTTACTGCACAGTCTTCTCAGGTTCAGGGAACTGGTAGCCACTGGAGTGCCAGCTTGGCCATCCCACATAGCCAGAGGCCACCAGGAAGCACAGAAATGCCAAAGGCCCAATGGAACCTGTCATGAAACAGACCTCAGTTCACATACTGGAGCGGAAACAAGAAGACAGTGGCACCTGTTGAACCTCAGCTGGGACTGTGCCCATGGGTCTGTCTGCAGGGTTCCTGCACCCTGGCCATGGCCCAATGGCTGAGGAAGCTCTGCAAGCCTTGATTCTGGGATTACAGATCTTAGCAAGTAGGCAGGTGTACAAAGGTGGAGTTGAAAATAGCAACTGTTTGTGAGTGTGTGCATTTATACACATATATGCCCATTTCCCCCAGTCTTTTTCTGAGCTGTTTGAGAGCATGCCCTACACATGACAGGATGCCCAGATACTCCCCTGTGTATTTCTCAAAAGCAGACATAACAATTCTCTACCCAACCATGTGAGGAAATATCCATTCATATGGTATTAAGGTTCAATCCACAGACCCCATTAGAATTCTGACAACTGTGTCAACAATGTTCTCCACTCCCCACCCCCAGGATCCCATCCACCTAGGATGGGTCCTCTGTCATTCCTGTATCTGACAGTTTTTCAGTTTAATTAAAAATCATAGACTTTTTCCCTAAAAAACTTAAATAAATAAAAATAAAGAAAGACCTGCTGGTGCTCTGAGTTAGGAACCAGTGGTCCCAAACCTGAGGGGTCCCAGATTGGAGAGGGTGAGGGCTGGGCTGAGGGACACCCTGCCTCCCCCCATGCACAAATTTCATGCACCATGCCACTAGTATAAAAATAAAGAAAATTGAAAATTCTGCCCATCTGCATGTTTGAATTACAATTTACATGCACTACAATTATAGTGCTTTCCAAAAACCCAATGATTACTTTCACCACATATAAATACCCGAGATGAAACTCTAAACACACTCCTTGCTTCTTTATTTTTCCTCTTCATTACCTTCAATTCAGCCATTTAAGTCAGTTAAGTATTGAAATTCTTAATTCCTATGGAAAATGCTTTTCCTGGGAGATGAGAACTAACTCTGTGTTCTGCTAATGACAATTTGTGTGACAGGCTGAAATAATTTATCTCTCTTAACCTAAGTTACTTCTTCAGTGAAACGAGGCTTTGGCTCTAAATCTACATTCAAACTTTTTTAAGACTGCAGTTTTTTGGGGGAGTAGTTTTGTTTGCTTATTTTGTGTGTGTGTGTGTTTTTGTTTGTTTGTTTTTGTCCTCCAGGTTGCCCAAAATGGCAGACTGTATAGTATGGATTCACTAGTTGACACCATATAATGAGATTGAATGGATCATAGTCTCAGAATTTCTCAAGTTGGATTAGGGGTTGGGACAGAAGTTATCAGTATTTTATGTCTATAATTTACTAGGAAAACCATAGAGTGACAAATTTTAAATATTAGAAGGAATCTCATCTAACACATTCTCCTTTAACTCAGAGAGACAAAGTTATTTGTCTGGTCTTACAAGAGATAGTGGTAGATCCAGGCTTTAAACCCAAGATTTTGGGTTTCTGGTTCAGTTATCTTTTCACTAGTCCTTCCCCTCAAATATAAAGCCATAGATTTCAGCACATCTATTTTGTTATTCTCTTATAGAACATATATACAAAACACTATGAAAGCTACTGTACAGACTATGTGAGCTATTAAACAGGGAGTGGGGTTCCTATTTGGCGGAAGGGAAGGACACCCATGTTAGTTAATTATACCAGATAATTCAATTACAAGTGAGTTTTGATGAGAGCTTTCTTAGAAGCCTTAAAAAAGTGTTTGGACATAAAGTAAAAAAATAACACAATTCTGGGAGAATAGGGTATTTGAGTTGTGCCTTGCAGTTTGGGTAGAAATTTGTGAAACGGTGGGAAGAATTGGGAGGGATATACATCGGGGGAGAGGGAGGGAAGCATCAGGAAAATCTGAAAGAAAAAAAAAAGTAGAGTATTTGAAGGGAAATCTCCATTCTACCAATAGAGCCAGAACAATGGAAAGGCTAGAGATAAGACCTGGGGTTTGGACTTGCCAATGGAAGAGGCAATCTGAGTAATCAGTAAGTGGCTAAAGGGATCAGGCAATTATGTGAGTGAGCTCTGTGGACACAGTTTCTTTTAAAGAGACTTGCAGTGGACAAAGTTTACTGGATCACAGTTTGGAAAAACATGTATGTTGTTTGCATGTTTCCGTGCAGCACACCTAAGCCTGGGAAAGTTACAGGGAGGAGCTTTCTCCTAGTCCCTAAACTTAGCTTAGCTTCACTGGAAACATGAAGTTTAAAATTTGAATTCAACTGGGACCAATTTAGAACTGGGAAGATGCTGGCTTCAGGCCAGAACTCAGAAATATGATGGTAAATTAGCATAAACTGGTTTAAATAGTTTTAAATAAAAACACTTGCCCATAAGAGCTCCAGGGCTCTGTAAGGCCTGAAATAATTCACAGGTTTGCATTTCTCCAGTGACAGAAGCAGCTGACATTGTCTATCTGCTTTTTCTCCTGAGGGCTCATTTTAAACCTGTCTTACTTTCACAGCCTGTAAAGTTTAGTTTTTCATAAGGAAAACCAATGCTCAATTCTAAAGAAAAGGGGAATAGGTTCACCAAGCTGTAGGGTTTTTGTCAGTTCCCATCTGGATTGCCTGGCCTTTACATGTGATGGTACTTACAAATAACTATTGTCCTAGGGGAATCATTTAGGTCAAGGAAATATAAAAATAAATGAAGTCTGTATGCTTTCTGGTGATAGCAGCTGATTCTGTAAAAGTTTCCTCCATATGCTGTCACTTGAAATACTTAGTTTTTAAGAAATCTCGCTCTGGAGCCTAATACCTAGATGCCAGTGCCTTTTCTACTACTTTCTAGAGCTTGGCAAACTTTTACCTTTTCTGGAATATAGTTCCTTCAACTATGATATGGAGATAATAATAGCTACATCATAAAGTTGCTTTAAGGCTTAAATAATTTATTATATTAAAAAACTTAGAATGGTACTGACAGTAAGCATCTAGTGTCTTATATCTGTATTCAATATAATAATGATTAATTAATGTATTTGCATTAAACACACTTTTTCCCTGCCCCTCATACTGCAACTACACTGATTATCACCTCCTTTCTTCTTCCCAATCTACCCAGGCATGTTCCCATCATATATATATATATATATATATATATATATATATATATATATACTTTAAAATCTGTTCTTATTGATTTTAGAGAGAGAGAGAAAGGGAGAGAAATGGAGAGATAAAAACATTGATGAGAGAGAGAAACATTAATAAGCTGCCTTT
The DNA here is from genome assembly GCF_963455305.1 of Plecotus auritus. Classification (NCBI taxonomy): domain Eukaryota; kingdom Metazoa; phylum Chordata; class Mammalia; order Chiroptera; family Vespertilionidae; genus Plecotus; species Plecotus auritus. The sequence goes on along the minus strand of NC_137771.1, from coordinate 180,074,503 downwards.
TGCATGACCCCTACTGTGGATCGAGCCCAAAACCCTGTGCATATGCCCTGACCAGGATTAGAACCAGGGTTTCCTGGTTCATGGGTCGATGCTTAACCAGTGAGCCACATCTACCAGGCATGTTCCTGTCTCTTCTGCTTGAATAGGTTATTCTACTAAAACAAAATGTCCTCATTTAACCTCTTGTTGAACTGTTTTTATTCTTTTTTTATTTTTCTGTTAATCCTCACCCGAAGATATTTTCCATTGATTTTTTAGAGAGTGTGAAAAGGCGGGGGAGAGACAGAGAGAGAGAAACATTGATGTGAGAGAGACACACCCATTGGTTGGCCCCTACACCCATTCTGACTAGGGCTGGGATGGAGCATGAAACTGAGGTACCTTGAATGGAATAGAACCTGGGACCCTTCTGTGTATGGGCTGATGCTCTATCCACTGAGCCAAACTTGCTAGGGCAGAAATGTACTCATTCTTTAACCTTTGGTTCCTGTGACATTTCATTTATGAAGTTCTCTCACACAAAGCCCTCTCCTAACAAACCCTAGCAGAATTAACTACAATTTCCTCACATAACATTTTCTGCATTATATCATCCTTATTTGTCTTCACTACTTCAGTGTGAGCTTCTTAAGTCACAAAATTGTGCCTTTTAGTCTCCTCTTTCTGGAGCCTTAAGGAGGGTTATGCTTCAAAAACATCCTATCTAATAAAAGAGTAATATGCAAATTGACCGTCACTCCAACACACAAAATGGCTGCCCGATGTGGTCAAAGATGGCTGCCCCCATGTGGACACAAGATGGCTGCCACAAGATGGTCAGCAGGGGAGGGCAGTTGGGAGGGACCAAGCCTGCAAGGGAGGGAAGTTGGGGGTGACCGGGCCTGCAGGGAAGGGCAGTTGAGGGGGGGGACCCAGGCCTGCAGGGGAGAGCAGTTGGGGGGGGACCAGGCCTGCAGGGGAGGGCAGTTAAGGGCAAAGAAGCTGGCAGGGGAGCAGTTAGGCATCAATCAGGCTGGCAGAGGAGTGGTTAGGGCATGATCAGGCTGGCAGGAAGAAGCAGTTAGGGGCAATCAGGAAGGCAGGCAGGCGAGCAGTTGGAAGCCAGCAGTCCTGAATTGTGAGAGGGATGTCCGACTGCCCGTTTAGGCCCGATCCTACTGGATCGGGCCTAAACGGGCAGTCGGACATCACTCGTGGGGTCCCAGATTGGAGAGAGTGCAGGCTGGGCTGAGGGACACACCCCCCTGTGCACAAATTTCATGCACCGGGCCTCTAGTACTGTATATGTAGTCATTGAGTTAATTAATTAGATATCATTGTGCATATGGATACCAGAATAAGTAAAATAATCAGAAATCATAAAAATTTCAATAAATGAGTTAACGTATGTGCTCTTGACCAGGAATTGAACCTGTAATCCTGTGGTGCTCTGGCCAATGTGCTAACCATTGAGAAACACCAGCCAGGGCTCTTTTCATTTCTTAATGTTTTATAGTTTCTAGCAACAAATGCCCTTTATTAAACTTCCAAATGTTGAGGTGCTTGTTTCAGGAGAGAAGGAAAAGATCTATGGGACATTAGAGAGGAGAGAAACATGGCCATACACCTGAGGAATATGAAAGGGTTTACTGAAGAAAAGGAAGGATAGATGGCTATGCGGATTGAGGATTGAGAGGTGTCCCTGAAGAATTGGTTCTAGAAGTGATTCTCTGCTCTGCACTTTCTGGGTCCTCAATGCCTCTTGGCCACATTCTTTGCATTCTTACTCCCTGTCCTCCTGACCCTGTCAGTAGGGTCTTGAAGTCTCCATCTCCCGCATCAGGAGGGTAAAGGTGAGATTTTTCCAAGCATTCCAAATTTAAGCACATTTCCCCACACAAACTTGTTTGTACTTGACTGTCTGTTACTGTAACTATTTTTTAACAAGATGTTTTTATTGGTTTTAAAGGGAAGAGAGAGGGATAGAGAGAGAAAGATCAATGAGAGAGAAACATCAATTGGTTGACTCCTGCACACTCCCCACTGGGGACTGACCCAGCAATCCTGGCATGTGCCCTAATCGGGAACCCAACAGTGACCTCTTGGTTCATGGGTGGAAGTTCCACTACTCTGCCACACAGGCTGTGTAGTTACTGGAACTATTTTGATGCAGTGTTATAGTTGCATTATAAATTAGCATTTTGTGAGATAAACCTGGGTCCTTAACCAACATATATGCCATGGTTTCCTTAAGAAAATGATATCTCAGTTACTGCTCAGTCTCTCCTTTGAGAAAGACTTGAAAATAATTTTCTTCAAATATGCCATTTCAAATCTAGGATAAGAGACAGACAAATAATAAAGGTTTGGTGCTTGATATCTCCTGAGTCTTAATGGCTTAATCTCCCCAGCTTCAGTTTGCCCAAAAGCAATGAGAGATGAAATATTTCTCTAATGAGTTGACAGGGAAATGCCCAACATCTTCTAATAATTCTTATGTTTGTTTCTGAACTCAGGCCATGTTGAATTACCAATTCTCCAAGAGAGTCATGCTGTCTCACACCTCTGTTGTTATACTCCCTCTGTATCTTTAAAGATTTAGGTCAAACACCATTTTCATGAAAACCTTCCTAAGTAACATGCACAAGAGTCCCCCTGGAGCTTTCACATGCCTTGTCCTTACCACCATTACAGCACATATCTCACTCACTACATAACATGTGCCAATTTACTTGCCATCTCTCACTTTCTGAGAACAGGAGTATTGTTAATTGCTGTTGTATACTTGAACATTTGCACACCTCCTGGCATATGGTATGTGGTATCAATAGATATATCTTGCATAAATGAATAAATGTAAAAACAATAATAAATTAAAATTTTTTTTTCTGCAAAAGCAACTCTCTTTTTTCACTCTGTTCATGTAAAGTGATGCTCAGCTTACCTTGGCCAAGCATACCTTGAGCTGGGTGAGTAATCAAAGCTGCTCCATGTCCCAGAACTCATTAGCAGGAGCCCTGCAGGGTGAGACCATACTCCTCCCTCCACCTCTCCCTGCAGTCATGTTGACAGAACTTGGGAGCTATGGGGAAGCGCCCAGAGCCCACACCCTTCTTTCAGACTGCTGCTCACCCCTTAGGCGCAAAGTGTTCCGATGTCTGAGTCAGCCACCCCTGCCCATCCACATGCCTGGCTACTGTCCAAGACTCCGATAAGAAACCACCCAGGTGCTCAGCCTCAGAAGGCTAACAGAGACCATATTAACTGATTGCAGAATAGAGCGGGAAGCAAGCCCTCACTGAGAATCTGGAGACCCTGCAGAGTTTCTCCACCCATAAGCTGTACAGCCTTTGGCAAGTCACCTCTCTCTGGCACTAGTCTCATCATCTGGGGAGTAAATGGTTTAGGGCTAAATGGTCTCTAGGTTCTTGTCCAATTCTCAAATTCTATGATCTGAAATAAAGGGCAAGTTAAGCATTTACAATACCTGAAAAGATATTACTACTTGTCTGCAGCAACCCTATCTCCATGGGCAGGTCCAAAAAGGACAACTCGTTGGGCTGGTGTGGCTCAGAGGTTGAGCATCAACCTATGAACTAGGAATTCATATTTCCATTCCTGGTCAGGGTATATGCCCAGGTTTCAAGCTCCATACCCAGTAGGAGGTGTGAAGGAGGCAGCAGATCAATGATTCTCTATCATCATTGATGTTTCTATCTCTCTCTCCCTCTCTGAAATTTATATATATATAAAAGACAACTCAGACTAACTGCTGATAAAGGGTCAAATGCACTCAGGAGGTTTGCTTTTAAGGAAACTTAGACTCACTGTATCATCAAGCCCTATTTATTAGCAGCGGATACTTGTAATGCTGTACTAACACCAAGCAGGGGCCATGGACTGGGCTATACCTACTACTTAGAAAAGCAGTGCAATACTACATCCTGCACACCATGTGTGATTGCACCATCCCCTCTGCACAGTCTCCTGCATAGTCCCCAACAAGCATTGCATTTGTACCCTGTAAAAAAGACAGGGTTCAAATACTGATTTTTTTGGAATTAATCAATAAAAGTAGTACTAACAACAATGATACTTCTACTAGGGCTACCACTTTTACTCCGTGTTTAGTATTTCCAAGACTTGTGTCGTAAAGTCCACATGTTTACTCATTTTGTTCTTATACCCATTCTGCTAAGGCACTGTTTTTATCCTCATAATACAAAAGAGGAAAATGAAGTTTACTGTTAATGCAATTCAGACAAAAAGTATAAACTGGCTGAGAAAATTAGATGACAATTAAATTCCCTGACATTCAGTATTTGCATAGCATTTCAAGCTCGCAAAGAATATTTTACATCTTTCTATTTGATTTTACCTATGATGTAGTGGCTGAGTCATGACTGTTTCCACTTTAAGGAATAGAAACTTGAAGTGAGGTGAGGTAAGATAGTTCATTAAACCACTAATTTGCGCTGGAATTCCAAATCTATAAAGAGGGGCCAAGGGACAGGGAGTTTCTTGGAAAACTGGCTTGAGTTCAGACATAGGGTATGAAGCTGAATTTCCAGAGCTTAGTTGAGATTGTAGATGAGATCAAGGTATGAACAAATGTGGAGATGGAAGGAAGAATGATCTCTCTGTTCATAGTAGCTTGGGCCATATAGAAATAATGTCAACAGGGTATAGTCATATCTGTGCTTAACTCATATTCAACAGCACAAAATAAGATCCCAGAGTGTAGTAAGAAGAGAGATCATTCTGGGTGGAGATGTTTTAGTTTCCGTTGGGGGTTTTGGTGTGTATTCAACTTGAAACTTCTAAAGTAACTCATGTGTGGAATAGCAGGTGTTACAGTCAACATATTTTGCTGACCTCACCTTTATCTGTTCTGTGGCAATTTCTTCTCTTCTTTTCTTTTACCTACTGTCAGGTTATTAGTCAGACAGGGTGAATCATGCACAATATTTAGAAAGGAATTACTATGTGTCTGAGTCCTTATGATCAGAAAAATTGACATCTCTGTTTCCAGGTAAAAGTGGAATTGCCAGACAAAGTTTTTGGTGGTCATTCTGTCATTTGATGAAAGTCAAAGCATAGAAAATTCAAGGTTATTCTTGTTTTGTCAAAGCTTAATTCACACAAGATATGTGGGTGAAATTCCCATTTGGAAACTATTGGTTGTATTTATGCTTTGGTCTCTCTTAATTTAGTTCTAGAAGACTATAATTGGAAGGATGATCAATGTCATGCTTTAGCAATGTGTATGTTTATCTCCCTATCTGTTCCACATTCTCTGAATCAGTCTCTCTTTTGCAGTCCCTGCTCATTCAACAGTTTGCTCACTTCTATTAATTCTACCTGCTAATGCTCTCAGATTCACTTTTCAATCCTACTTCTATGTCTTTAGTTTGGGTTCATGTCATATTTCCTGTGAACTATTACAATTCCCTTTTAATCATCAGACAAACTCCAACTTAAGCTACATCAGCAATACATTACCAAGACATTACCCAATGTGTGAAATCTCCCATCACTCTGTAACCTCAGGAGAAATTTCCAAATTCTGCAATCCTGCCCCTGAGTCTTATTGCCCATCCATCTACTATATATTTATGTAGTCATTTGGAATTGCTTGCAGTTCATTGAATATTCTATGCTCTTTTAAGCCACTACGTCTCTGATTTTGATGATCCTTTATTTAGGTGGCTTTGTGATTGAGATTGTTTAGGTATAAATTCCATTATTACCTCTGAATCCCTCCTGCATTTGTTTATTTTTATCTTTTCAATTTGTGTAAGTAAAGGAAGTGATCAGAAAATGAGTCTTCTTTATTTTAGTAATAGGTAGTAAATTCTGAGAAAGCAACCAGTTTTCTTCCCCCCCCCCCTTTTTTTTTCTCTTAATTAGGATATGGACAAATAAAAATCAGCAAATACCAAATAAGTAGAATTGTGCAAGTACAGTAAAGCAAAATCATTGCTTTGAGATTTTAAAATAATGTGTCAATAGCGAGGTAGTTTTAGAAGGCATTGGGAATTTTATAAAAGGGCTTATGGAAATAAGGAATCTATTGACAAGAAGCTTGGGGCAGTCATCTGTCTCTTATAATCTGTGTTTTGTTCATGTGGAGTAAGTCTGAAGAGTTATACAAGGCCACTTGCAGGGCATCTGATAGTTGATATAGGATGTAGTATGAAGGCAGAGAAAGAGTCTTGATTACTTTTAAGTTTGAGATTTCTGTTTCCTAACTGTTAAATTACAAAAGTGATGGAGAGTGTAATGGGACACAGTTTAGACACCTGAGTTTAGGATTCTAAAGCTAACTCTGTAAGGGCAAACTCTGTCACCTTGAGAAAGTAATTTTCCCCATTATAGGGCTGTTTTCTTGTGTAAAAAAATAGAAGACATTTAAACCATGTTTTATATTCTTCTCCTTTTCAACTGACAACTATTCTGATTAGCTGAATTGTTTGAATTAAATGTCAGAAAATCCTGTATGGGAATGTTTCAATGATTCTAATTTCAGTCATACTCTTTAGAAGTGAATTATAGAGGTTCAAAAGTATTTCAGTTCAATTTTGCCTGTTAGGGGGTAGTCTAGCCTTCAAAATAGCATATTATTCAATGTTATTTATAATCTAGCTATCATCTTTTGCCTACACAATCTTACCTAATAAAAGAGTAATAAGAGTAATATGCAAATTAACCATCACTCTGCTATACCCATAAGCCACGCCCACCAGCCAGTCAGGAGCGACTATTCAAATAAACCCAACCAAGATGGCTACACCACAGAGAGCAGGAGTGAGGCTTGGGTTTGCCCGGCAATGGAGGAAGCTAAGCTTTCCACCAGCCCTTGCCGGCCTAGGCCTCCACTCAAGGCTACAAAGTTTCAATGACAGAAGATACATAAACCCAAACAGAAATGGCGGCAGCCACAGAGGTGGAAAGAGCAGGAGGCTAGGGTTGCCCCCGGAGATGGAGGAAGCCAAGCTTTCTGCACACCCTGGCCTGCCCAGGCCTCCGCTTAAAGCTACAAAGTTTCAATTATAGAAGATACATAAATCCCAATAGAAATGGCTGCCACCATGGAGCAAGCAGAAGGCTTGGCTCTGCTCCAGGCTACAAAGTTTCAATTGTAGAAGATAAATAAACTCCAGATACCAGGGCCTCCACTTGTGTCACCAGGGGCGTGGCCAGCCTGCAAACCACCACAGGCCCCTCGCCCAAGCCACCCCATGCCCCAAGGGAACCCCCATCCTGATCCGGTACACCCTTCAGGGCAAACCAGCTGGCCCCCACCCATGCACCAGGCCTCTATCCTATCTAATAAAAGAGTAATATGCAGATTGACCATCACTCCAACACACAAGATGGCTGCCCCCATGTGGTCAAAGATCCTGCCCCCATGTGGACACAAGATGGCCGCCACAAGATGGCCAGCAGGGGAGGGCAGTTGGGAGGGAACAGGCCTGCAAGGGAGGGCAGTTGTGGGTGATTAGGCCAGCAGGGGAGGGCAGTTGGGAGGGACCAGGCCTGCAAGGGAGGGCAGTTGGTGGTGATCAAGTCTGCAGGGGAGGGCAGTTAGGGGTGACCAGGCCTGCAGGGGAGGGCAGTTGGGGGGGACCCAGGCCTGCAGGGGAGAGCAGTTAGGGGTGACCAGGCCTGCAGGGGAGGGCAGTTAGGGGGGACAAGACCTGCAGGGGAGGGCAGTTAGGGGTGACCAGGCTTGCAGGGGAGGGCAGTTAGGGAAAAACAGGCTGGCAGGAGAGCAGTTAGGCATCAATCAGGCTGTCAGGGGAATGGTTAGGGGGTGATCAGGCTGGCAGGCAGAAGTGGTTAGGGGCAATCAGGAAGGCAGGCAGTCAAGCAGTTAGGAGCCAGCAGTCCTGGATTGTGAGAGGGATGTCTGACTGCCCTTTTAGGCCCGATCCCACTGGGATCGGGCCTAAAAGGGCAGTCGGACATCCCTTGAGGGGTCCCAGATTGAAGAGGGTGCAGGCTGGGCTGAGGGACACCCCCGTGCATGAATTTCATGCACTGGGCCTCTACTTATATAATAATATCCTATATAATAAAAAGGTAATAAGCAAATTGACCATCACACCCTCACACAAGATGGCCACCCCCATGTGATTATAAGATGGCCGGTAGAGGAGGGCAGTTGTGGGCGATCAGGCAGCAGGGGAGGGTAGTTTGGGGCAATCAGGCAGGCAGGGGAACAGTTAGGCATCAATCAGGCTGGCAGGGGAGTGGTTAGGGGGTGATCAGGCTGGCAGGCAGAAGAAGTTAGGGGCAATCAGGCAGGCAGGCTAGCAGTTGAAAGCCAGCAGTCCAGGATTGTGAGAGAGATGTCCCAGATTGGAGAGGGTGCAGGCTGGACTGAGGGACAGCCCCCACCCTTCCTCCAGTGCACAGATTCCGTGCACTGGGCCTCTACTGTAGTATAACTATAAATATAAAATGATAGCATTTTGCTACATACCATAGCTATTAATTGTTAAGCATCTAGTATGTGCCAAGAATTTCAATACTTCACATAGTTTGATTATAACCAATTTACAAAGCTTAATGTTATCATCACTTACAGATTACCCTTACAGATGTTTAATAGTTGTCAAAGATCACACATGTTAATACATAATAAAATTTATTTAATATTCTAATTTTTAAATCCCTTTCAGTTATGAATTAAAATATAAATTAGAAGTAAAGTCTGTATTCTTTTCTGTAAACTGAATTGATAAAAGTAAGTGTCCAAAAATCCCATTTCTCCCCAATAACTTACAATGTCACTTGAGCAAGTCACTTTCTTTCTCTGGATCATAATTATCTCCCACAATAAATGGAACAATAAGCAAGGTGATCTCTGTTTGCCTCCATAGTCTTAAAATAACAAGGTACTAATGCTCTTCTCTGAGTTCAATCTCTTTTTCCTCTTTCCGTGCATGTACAAGTTATCATGAGATAATATTTTGGCTTATTACAATGTGATGTTTACTCCTAATGTTTTCTCTTCAACTCCACCATTAATCCAAGTAGACATTCTTTGTTTTGCTTCAAAGAAGGGATGACATTGCAGAATTAAAATAAAAAATAGAGTTATTCTATGACTTTTCAGTTTTGAAAGTCTTAATTTCAGAGAAGTTGGGTAAGATTCATGTGCTTAAAATCAGATTAGAAAGAATATGGCTAGAAGGAAGACAAATGCTTTCCATTCTGGATACTTGAACAGCTCCTTTGAGTGGTGCAGAAAAAGACTATGTTGTCCTTACCGGTTTGGCTCAGTGGATAGAGCATCGGCCTGCCGACTGAAGGGTCCCAGGTTCGATTCCGGACAAGGGCATGTGCCTTGATTGCGGGTACATCCCCAGTAGGGGGTGTGCAGGAGGCAGCTGATTGGTGTTTCTCTCTCATCGATGTTTCTAACTCTCTATCCCTCTCCCTTCATCTCTGTAAAAAATCAATAAAATATATTTTAAAAAAGGAGAGAGACTATGTTGATGTGGTGAGCAGGGAGCTAGTATGTCCTGGGAAGAGAGGGATTGTTCTTGAGTGGCACAGAAAGTAGCAGCACCAGCAGCCAAAGACCTTCACACACATTCCAGACAAGGCCTTTGCTGGCCTGGGATCAGAAGCCACATGGGAATAAAATCAGAGCCACAGCCACTCACTAGATATTTGTTGGAATGAGGAACATACATTGCCCAGATAGAAGAATTTTCTCATCTGTTTTTCTTCTTGGCTTCTAGCTGACAAGACAGCAGCCAGCAAGTTGTCCCACAGATAGTTCAACAGAAGTGTTGTTCTGTCCTGACATTTTGCTCAGTCACCATCTGACTTGCCCCATGTTTGGACACTTATTTTAACATGACAGAATATTTATAAGCACTCTCGATTGAGAGTTAGTCAGGAAAACTAGAAAGAAAAAATCAATATGGAAGGCAACATTCCTACCCTCCCCAACCAAACACCCATATTTGTATGTGGGTAGGATTGAACACAACAGCTCTTGGTTTCCTCAACACACTAGTTCAGAAGAAAACGCACTTTGTAAAAAATAAGTCCTGCATGTTAAACTAGACTATATTAAGAATCTCAAATAGGAGAGATCCCTTTTAAGGAATAAGACAAAATATTACAAGTGTATTATTCCATTAAGAAAAAAAATATTTTGGATGGTGAGAAAAAATCCAGGGTATTGTTAACTACCCTGATAGATACATTTTTTTATACTTTTAATTAAGCTTCATGGCATCTCAAAACCCTAAAATTTATTTATCCCCAGGATTAATTAACTTCTACCTCTACCCAGGATAGTGTGTGGTTAAAAGATAAGGTTTTTAACTCTTATTTCTATAAGAAGATGTAATCAGATAGAAATATGGGATGAGTTTCATCATTCTGCCATGGATTTTAAAAGAGATGTCTATGTGTAGCTAGGTGTCATAGTTTTACCCAAGCACATTTATTAAACAGCCTTTGATTACTTAAGTGTATGAATGTTGTTGTTTTTCCTGGAAATATCCCATGGTTCATTATTCCTAGATGCCATTTGTTAATAGATCCCAGGTAAACATAAATATTAGTATATGTATACCAAACACAACCAGCACCAAGAAGTATCAGAGAACTTATAGTTATAAGTGCTCCTTATATAATGAATAATTCTTGCTGATAACGAGTACTTATTTTATCCTAGAAGGAACAGGAAGAGAGTTATTTTTATGCAATAATTAGGACCAGTGCTGTGAGGTTTTGAGGTGAATACATGGTCTCTGTGCTGGAATTACACTGTGGGAGAGAGTCAGGGACTCTGAGTAATATGATGCATAATATCCAAATCAACAAGTGACTTTATGTACTTGATATTTTTTTCTTATAATACTGGATATTTCTAGTAGTAAAATCTTCTATCAAAAGATAAACATTAATAAGTTGCATTCAAAAAATATTTGTGTTGACCTATCAAGTTCCAAGTATTATGCTAAGTTCTAGGGTGACAGGCAAAATTAAACAAACTGAGCCCTTAATGAACTAGCAGTCTGGTAGTTAAAGAAATCACTAATAGTGTGCCCAAACTAGGTATAATGCCCAAAGAGGATTTCTAAATACATTTTGATTAATAGTAGCATATCTGAAAATGTCTAAGAAGACTATTCTGAATAGACAAAAAGTGAATCTACATTTATTTGCGTATGTAATCTCTAGCTTAAAATATATACAAACTGTAGCATGGTGCAAAAGACACTTTCCTGAAATCCTGAGATCTGGTTTCTGTGTGATTTTTGGGAATGCTTTTACCCAGTCTAGTCCTTTGATTTCTGTGCTGTATAATTAAGAAGTTTAACAGATTAGGATCTAATGACCGGGTCAATTCAGTGACCGTAACTGTATAGAAATTGCAGACTTGACTTACTCTATTGTCTATCTTCAAGGTCAATGATGAAAAAAAAATGACTATGGTGGTTTAAAATGACAGGGCCAGCTATATTAAGAGCTTCATAAAATGAACTGAGAAATGGACTTAGAAACCAGAGGGACTTCCCAGTGAGCTGGTGAAAATCCCTTCTTTCCCAGAGCCCAGTTTCTAGCTTCCATTTCAGATGTAACAGTTTTAATGAATAGTAGGCTCCTGACATGAGCCTGTTTGTGATGACAAATACATTCTTTAAGGCCCAGGACATTCTAATCCCTTGACCTGAAGTTGTACTGAATAGGGGGATTAGGGTATTTGGTGTGAAAGGTGAGATGTCTCGAGGTGATATCACTGACATGGCCTCTTATTTATGAGACCTCAAGTAAGTTCTATGCCAATGCAGAGATCTCCTTATTTTGCTTGTGATAAGTACTGGGCAATCACAGCAGTACTTATAAAAAACTAAACAAGGAGAAAACAAACAGCTATTTGTTTGCATAATATTTTCCCTTGAACCACATTGGACTATTGCAGAAGGAATGGTACAAATACAAATGATGCCATTTCTACCAGGGTTCTTGGGGTGACTTATAGTCCTCAAAGATGAATTGTCTTCTCTACGGCTTATCTTACTTCTCAAACTATTTATTTGGAATTAACCTTGGCTATTATTAATTTATTTTATAAATGTATGTTATTGGTTTAAAATTTGTATTCCTGATATTTTTATTTCCTTAGTATTAAAAATACTCAAAGCTGCTTCAAGCAGAACCTGTTTTGTGGGAATGATACACAGAATGAATATAATTTTTTGTATATTTTCAGTGGAGATTATCCTATCATATATTTATTGAGACTTTGGTTGACAGTTAATCTGGTGCATTATATTTACGAGGCAAGTTCCTGAATATTTGGTCCTCAGATGCAATCAGAAAAATTCCTCCTGAGTGTTAGTTCTCTCAATGCAAAGTGGAGTACATGATAAACTTTGCTACTCCCATAAAGAGACAGTGAGAGACTGTTCTTTGAATTATCAAAGGACTATTATATTATCATTTTATTTATATCTTGTTGTCAAATATTATTTTTTTATGTGCCACCAAAAGCTTTGCATTATGCAAAGGTTGTAGTCACTAGAGGGAGATGTAATCACAAAATCTGTGTAATCGGTTGAAATCCGTGGGACAGATGGAAAGGCAAAGTAGCCAGGAAATGACATGGTCCTATATCCTGCCAGAAATCTCGATGGTAAGAGAGCACCAATGGGTATCTTATGTTTAGCTCACTCACTGATATTTTGATACCAGAAAACAGCTCATCCATCCAAACCTGCAAGGACATCTCTACTGAAAATCTGGCAGCCTTAAGGGACCACAATTTCCATCTGTGTTTGAGTAAACACCTGTTAGTGTTAGGTGTCATAGGTTGTTAAAAGACTATGCTACATAATATTATCATGCAATACAAACATTTTAAATAATATTTATGGACCCCGTAATTTTTTTTTAAAGAATCAGAGAGTCTGGAATGTCAGAAGAGGTAGGAAACTTACAGGTCATTTAATCCCCCTTTCTCCATTTGCAGAATAAAAGACTGAGTCTTAGAAGAAATTTATTCAAATTTGCTACTTTTTGAATTAGAACCTAGGTCTCCTCTATCCTAATTTAATGTTAACTTCACCACCGTCACTTCTACATTTCTTAAGCATGTACTATTTGCTTGATCCAAATAGGGATACAAAAATGAATGAGATCTGTCCATACCTAAAGGGGTATATGGTTCAGTAAAGGAAGTAGACATATCAGTAACAATTGCTAGGAAGATTATATAAGTTTCCACAATGAAGGGGCACATAGAGCCCATAAAAAAAAACAAAAATTGCTAATTGATGTACTTGTTTTGGGTTGCATATTTTACAAATTCATACTGCAAAGGAAAAATTTTCATACAAATTCCCTCTCTAAACTTTGCATATCTGGATTCTCCAGCCTCAACCTTCTTATTGTGAATTACTATAGTTTTTTTTTAAATATTAAGTGTTATTCAATAAAAATGTGTATAAAATATAGGTAATCTATCATCTCACTTATATAACAAAAGGGTATGTATACAGAAATAAAACTAGAATAGAATAAATATTAACAGTACTTGGTTTTCTGGGGGCTAAAATGATGCATAATTTTTACTTTTTTGTCCCTTTGAAAGTGGTATTAATCATAGAAATAATAAATAAAATATTTTATAAAAATTCAAATATGAAACTCAGAACTTTAAAAAATTAGAAAAAATAGAATATATTAATGATATGAGAATTCGGAAGGATATCATAACCCCCCAAAAGCATAAACTGTGAAAGAATAATATTGATAATGTTGACTACATAAAACTTTTTTTTAATTAAGGTATATTGACATATACTATATTAGTTTCAGGTGTACAATGTAATGATATGACACACATATACACTGTGAAATGATTACCATCCATCATCATAAAAATTACAAAAAGTTTATTTTTCTTGTGATGAAAACTTTCAAGATCTACTCTCCCAGGAACCTTCAAATGTGCTCTACAATACCATTGACTTTAGTCACCATGCCACACACAACATGTACATGCCTTATTCATTTCACAATTGGAAGTCTGTTATCTCCTGATGCTCTTCACCCATTTTTCCCTTCCTTCAACCCCTCTCCACACTTTTCTCCATGCCCATGACTTTAAAAAATTGGTTTGTTTTTACATTCCATATATAACAGTACATCTGTATGGGACTTTCTCTGTCTGACTTATTTCCCATGGTATTATGCTCTCTTTATGACAGGACACTGTGAATTTAAGAGCAAGTAAAAACCTGGAAGAAGATTCTTGCAACTCAAATAAATGAAAATTAATAATAAAAATTTGTCCAGAATTTATAAAGAACTCCTAAAATTTATGAGAAAATCTCGTATAACTCAATAGAAACCTAAATAGATGTTAAATACTGGAATTTTGAAGGAAGGGAAATCTGAGAGGCCAATAAATACTATATGAACACCTCAATCAATCAGAAAAATAGTAATTAAAATCACAGGCATAAGACTAGCAAATTGAAAACTATGAAAATATCAAAGCTTAATGAGGATGTAGTAAAAGGCTGTAGAGAGAAAATTGGGAAAATCACTTAGGAGCACAATTTGACATCAAGTAAATTTGAAAATGCCATATCTTATGACTGAGAATCCATTTTTAGGAATATTACTTAGAGTAACTCTCATATTTACATGAATAAATATACTCAGGAAGGATCATTCTGCTAGAATTCGTAAGACGAAAGTTGGGATAACCTAAACATCCACCAATAGGAGAACTGGTATATGAATACGGTGAAGTTCTAGGCAGCAATTAAAATAAATGAACTTAATCTTCATGTATCAAGATAGGTAAGTATTAGAAACATAATGTTGAAGGTAAAATATATATATAACTAGAGGCCCGGTACACAAAATTTGTGCACGGTGTGTGTGTGTGTGTGTGTGTGTGTGTGTGTGTGTGTGTGTCCCTCAGCCCAGCCTGCACCATCTCCTATCTGGGACCCCTCGAGGGATGTCTGACTGCCTGTTTAGACCCGATCCCACTGACATCCCTCTCACAATCCAGTACTGCTGGCTCCCAACCGCTTGCCTGCTTGCCTGCCTGATTGCCCCTAACCGCTTCTGCCTGCCAGCCTGATCACCCCCTAACCACTCCCCTGCCAGCATGATTGACACTTAACTGCTCCCCTGCCGGCCTGATTGCCCCTAACTGTCCTCCCCTGCTGGCTTGGTAGCCCCTAACTGTCCTCCCCTACAGGTCTGGTTGCCCCAACTGCCTTCCCCTGCTGGCGCAGTCACCCCTAATTGCCCTCCCTTGCCAGCTTGGTCACCCCTAACTGCCCTCCCCTGCAGACCTGGTCACCCCTCACTGCCCTCCTCTGCTGGTCTGGTTGCCCCCAACTGCCCTCACCTGCAGGCCTGGTCCCCCCAACTGTCCTCCCTGCAGGCCTGGTCTCCCCCAACTGCCCTTTCCTGCTGGCTTGATCACCCACGACTGCCCTCCCCTGCTGGCCATGTTGTGTCCACATGGGGGCAGCCATCTTGTGTGTTGGAATGATGGTCAATTTGCATATTACCTCTTTATTATGTAGGATTAGATTTATACAATACAGTACCATTTAAATTTTTAAAAATAATTAGCACAAAATAATGTTTTTATTTTTATTTATTTTTTACTTTTTAAATGCTTATGGATATATTAAACTTTTAGAGTATATAATGAGGAAGATATATGTGAACAACAGAAAAGATATAATCTTTGGGGAGAAGGAGAATAGAATTTTAGGAAGGTATAGGATACAATTGTATCATGAACTTTTTATTTCTCAGTATTTTATGTGTGTTTTTAAAATATTTATTATTGAAAAGTATTACATTTGTTCCCCCTTTTCCTCCCATTGATCCCTTCAAGCCCACCTCCTACCCCTACCCCAGGCCTTCACTACCCTATTGTCTGTGTCCATGGGTTATGCATATATGCATACAAGTTATTTGGTTAATGTCTTCCCTCCCGCCCACCCACCCACCCACCCCCATCTTTCCTCTGAGATACAACAGTGTGTCCCATGCTTCTATGTCCCTGGATCTTTTTTGTTCATCAGTTTATTTTGTTCATTATATTCCACATATGAGTGATACTGTGGGATACTTGTCTTCTCTGACTTGCTTAGTTCTCTAGCTATTGGATACATTTGTATCATGAAATTTTCATTTTTCAGTATTTTTATGTTTTAGAAAATATGTTTTATTTCCTAAAGAATGATTGTACCTTTTCTCACAAAATATGTTGTTTTCCAGTTTTATTGAAAAACTAGAGGCCCGGTGCATGAAATTTGTGCACTGGCGGCGGGGGGGGGGGGGGGGGGGTTGTCCCTCAGCCCAACCTCCACCCTCTCCAATCTGGGACTCCTCAAGGGATGTCCTACTGCCTGTTTAGGCCCGATCCCTGTGGGCAGTCGGACATCCCTTTCACAATCCAGGACTGCTGGCTCCCAACTGCTCACCTGCCTGCCTGATTGCCCCTAACCACTTCTGCCTGCCAGCCTGATCACCCCCTAACCACTCCCCTGCCAGCCTGATCAACACCGAACTGCTCCCCTGCCAGCCCTATTGTCCCCAACTGCCCTCCACTGACAACCTGGTCACCCCCAAATGCCCTCCCCTGCATATTCCCTCTTTATTAGATAGGGTTTTTTCTTTAACATATTGGACAGCTCTAACTGGTTTGGCTCAGTGGATGAAGCATCAGCTTGCAGACTCAAGGGTCCTAGCCTGATTCCGATCAAGGGCATGTACCTTGGTTGGGGGCACATATCCAGTGGGGAGTGTGCAGGAGGCAGCTGATGGATGTTTCTCTCTCATAGATGTTTCTAACTCTCTATCCTTCTCCCTTCCTCTTTGTAAAAAATAAATAAAATATATTTTTTTAAAAAAGAAACATTTAAGATTCCTCCATATCTGCCTGGCTGGTGTGACTCAGTGGTTGAGACCCCAGGCTGCCACAGCTGGGAGAGGATCTCATCTTGGGGGTGCTCACCATTCCCAGGCTGAGGCCCCAGCCCAGGCTGCCACCACTGGCAAGGGATCTCGCAGTGAGGGTGCGCGCCCCAGCCAGGCTAAGACCCCAGCCCAGGCTGCTGCCGCTGGCAGGGGATCACATGGTGGAGAGTGAATTTTTTTGTTCTTTATAAAGGGTCAGTAGGGCCTCTGGGCAGCATTCCGCCAGGCCGCTTACTCTGCAGGCTCTCAGCAGCAGCCCTCCCTGAGACTGGGGGACTCCGGCAGGGCTGAGAGGATTGGGCGCTGCCATCTCGTGGCTACGGGCGCCTCCATTTTTGTCGCGAGTGACAGTTAATTTGCATATTACTCTTTTATTAGATAAGATAATTGACATACATCACTGTAAAAGTTTAAGGCATGCAGCATGATGGTTTGATTTATATATATTGTGAAGCAATTACCACAATAGATTCAGTAATATCTGTCTTCTCATATAGGTACAATAAATAGAAAAGGAAGAAGAACAAATAAAGTAAAAATATTTTATTTTTATGAAGAAATCTTTTTGGATCTACTCTCTTAACTTTCCTATACATCATACCATGAACAGTGTTTGCTATAGTCACCATGTTGTACATTATATCCCTAGTATTCGTTTATCTTATAATTGGATATTTGTACCTTTGGACCACTTTCCTCCAGTTCCCTCTCCCTCAAGTCTGGTTTCTTTTTCAGTTCTTTATATATATATATGATTTCATGTATAAGTGAGATCATATAGTATAGTATTTGTCTTTCTCCAACTTATTTTACTTTATGAAGTATAAACCCTTCAATGTCCATCCATGTTGTTTCAAATGATATGATTTTCTCATTTTTAATGGATTAATAATATTACATATATATTATTCATCCATTGGTGGGAACTTGATTTGTTTGTTTTCTTGCTTGACTATTGTAAATAAAGCTGTGATGAACATGGGGTTGTAGATGCCTTTTTAAGTTTTCATTACCTTAGAATATATCAGAAATGGAATTGCTAGATCATATGGTACTTCTATCTTTAATTTCTTTGAAGATCATCCATACTATACTGTTTTCCATAGTGGCTGCACCGATTTGCATTCCCACCAACAGCACACAAGTGTTCTCTTTTCTCCACAGCCATGCCAGCATTTGTTATCTCTTGTCTCCAAAAGTATGTGTTTTAAAATTCTGAAGCCAATATGGCAAACTATAAACAACATATATATCTGGTTAGTATATATTTATACGAATGTCTGTAAAATTTTGTTTCTACTCCTCAACCACAGATATTTTTCCATTTTTTTTTAAAGAGAGAAAGTGAATGGGAGGGAGGAGGGGAGGATAGAGAGAAACATCAATGTGAGAAAGACACATCAATTGGTGGCCTTCCATAAGCACCCCAACTGGGGCTGGGGATCAAGCTTGTGACCAAGGTGCATGCCCTTGACTTGACTGTTTTGGTGTATTTTAAATATTTTATGACCCAAATTCAACAGTGAAAAATATATGTATTTTGTAGCAACAGTAAACTAACAGCTTCTCAGAATATAGAATTCTATGTTAATCCTATATAATAAAGAGGTAATATGCAAATTAACCCTCACAACCTCACAAGATGGCTGCCTATGACCAGGCTGGCAGGGGGGTTAGTGAGGGACAACCAAATGACTGAACAAGCAGGCTGCATGGGGCAAACAGGCCAGTAGGGGGGTTAGTGAGGGATGACCAAATGACTGAAGAGCAGGCTGCGTGGAGTTACCAGGCCAGCAGGGGGGTAGTTGGGAGTGACCAGACCAGCAGGGACGGGGCAGTAAGAGGCAACCAGGCTGGCAGGGAGGCAGTTGGGGGCAATTAGGCTGGCAGCAGGGCAGTGATGAGCAACTAGGCCGGCAGGGGACAGTTGGGGGCAACCAGGCCAGCAGGGGGCCAGTTAGGGGTGACCAGGCTGGCAGAGGGGGCAGTTGGGGGTGACCAGGCCAGCAGAGGGGGCAGTAAGAGGTGATCAGGCCAGCAGGGGTGGGGAGTTAGGAGCAATCAGGCCAGTAGGGAGGGGATGGTTGGGGGCAACCTGGTTGGCAGAGGGGGCAGTTAGGGGTGATCAGGCTAGCAGTGGGGGGGGGCAGTTAGGGGTTACCAGGCAGGCAGGCAGGTGAGCGATTAAGATCCAGCAGTCCAGGATTGTGAGAGGGATGTCTGACTGCCGGTTTAGACCATTTCCCTGGGAATTGGGCCTAAACTGGCAGTCGGACATCCCCCAAGGGTTCCCGATTGGAGAGCATACAGGCTGGGCTGAGGGGACCCCGGCATGCACTAATTTTGTGCACCAGGCCTCTAGTGTTAAAATAATCTTCCCTTACAACTTTGAAGTTATAATTCTGTAGTTTCTTTGATATTTTGTTCTCATTATTTATTTTATTTTATTTAAATTCTTTATTATTTAAAGTATTACATAAGTCTCATTTTTCCCCCATTGACCTCTCCCTGGCTGCCCCCACCCCCAGCACATGCCCTCACCCCTGTTCCCCCATCTGTGTCCATTGGTTATGCTCATGTGCACTCATACAAGCCCTTTATTTTCTCTTTCTAAAAATTCTTTGGAGGATATTATACATCCTGACTGTTTTGCTATGTCACTAGTATTTTCTATCTCTAGTTATTTACTTTTGCATCTTGATATTTTTTTCTCAAACTATTCTTCAAATACTTTTATTAAGCTTGAATTCCCACAAATAAATTTTTAATTTGTTTGATTGTTGACTTATATTTTTGCCTTCATTCTTATTTCATAGATTAAAATATCTTCTCAGATCACTCTGACAATATAGTTGTAATATAAAAATTACACTTATTTCCTATGTCATTTTTGTTCATCTTTGACTTTTATTTGATGGTGTTTCCCTTAGGTCTTGTGCTTTTTTTTTTTTTTTCATAGATAAACATGAATGATTCAATTAGCATTCATTTGGTTATTCAGGTATATGGAATTCTCCTGCTTTTGTGAACATAGGTTCTTTTCCTGACAGGTTTCTCTCTAAATAGGAGACTAAGAGAAAGTTCAGTGTACTTGAAAATGTTTATAAATTGCAAATCTTACATTCAGGTAGTAGGTCAGAAGTGTGCCTTTTAACTGAGAATTTCCAAATGCAGGAATAAAGAGGCTCTTACTCTGGGTTAAATAGCACTCGTTTTTGGAGGCTGTAGCTATTTCAGGTATTCATTTTCCTTAGGGGAATTGCTCTCAAATTTTTGGCTAAGATTCATATTCAAAGTAGTTAATAAGAGAGTTTCATCTCTGAAACTTCTGGCCCTAATACCTTCTAGCTTCTCCCAGGGAAACCGTCTCCCACATGGTCAGAGTTTTGTCTGCTTTTTATCCATTCACTTATAAGAAATTTGTTAAAATAACTCATCCCTCAGCATTTGTCTTGCTATTGTGACTTTGTCATATCTTTTCATTGCTGTGCTATAATTGAACAGAATCTCCAGGGAAAGAGAGATGTGCATGTGTCCTGGTTACTGTTGAACAGGAAGCTGAGTTAAACTACCAGAGGCTTTTGGGATCCTTTTAATGTGCTATTTGTAGGATGAGGAGTAGAGAAGGTACTATTTCAAGTTTTTAATATTTTATATTAAAAAATCAGACTACTGCCGAAACCGGTTTGGCTCAGTGGATAGAGCGTCGGCCTGCGGACTGAAGGGTCCCGGGTTCGATTCCGGTCAAGGGCATGTACCTTGGTTGCAGGCACATCCCCAGTGGGGGGTGTGCAGGAGGCAGCTGATCGATGTTTCTCTCTCATCGATGTTTCTAACTTTCTATCCCTCTCCCTTCCTCTCTGACATCAATGAAAATAAATATTTTTTAAAAAATCAGACTACTTAAAATATTTTTTGTTTAATAAATAAATACACACTCATATATTTGTGTAGTTATACTGAGACTGAGCCTGAAAATGTGGTTCAGAATATATATATATATATATATATGTATATATGTATATATGTATATATGTATATATATATATATATATATATATATATATTTCAAGTGTTTTTATTTTTTTCCTCCAGTCTTATTGAAAACTAATTGACATGTGTTTTTCCTTTAAGCTTTGCCACTTACAGTTGAGACTAGTCCACTGTCATCTTTCCCCAACCTGATGGAAATTTCTCTTTGTGTGGGTCTGATATTTGGAGTTGATAAACATTACTCAGTGCATTAACAGGCTTCATATAATGGAGAACTCTCTTCACATTAAAAAGTCATTTCTATAAATAAGAAATCCCCTAAATGCAATGTAGTATCCTAAGTTGTACTTGGAACAGAACACAGATATTAATGTATAATCCAATAATGGCATAAGTGTAGCTGATGGTAATGTATTAAATGTTGGTTTTCAGTTTTGACAAATACGTAAGACTGGAGACCCGGTGCATGAAATTTGTGCACTGGGGGGGGGGGGGTTGTCCCTCAGCCCAGCCTGCACCCTCTCCAATCTCGGACCCCTCGAGGGATGTCCGACTGCTCGTTTAGGCCCGATCCCGGTGGGCATACCTTCCTGATTGCCCCTAACTGCTTCTGCCTGCCAGCCTGATCACCCCCTAACCACTCCCCTGCCAGCCTGATTGATGCCTAACTGCTCCCCTGCCAGCCTGTATGCCCCCAACTTTCCTCCTCTGCCAGCCTGGCCACCCCTAACTGCCCTCCCCTGCAGGCCTGGGTCTCTCCCGACTGCCTTTCCCTGCAGGCCTGGTCGCCCCCAACTTCCCTCTTCTGCCAGCTTGGTCACCCCTAACTGCCTTCCCCTGCTTACCTGATCGCCCCACAACTGCCCTCCCTTGCAGTTCTGGTCCCTCCCAACTGCCCTTCCCTGCTGGCCATCTTGTGGTGGCCATCTTGTGTCCACATGGGGCAGGATCTTTGACCACATGGGGGCAGCCATCTAGTGTGTTGGAGTGATGGTCAATCTGCATATTACTCTTTTATTAGATAGAATAGAGGCCTGGTGCACGGGTGGGGGCCAGCTGGTTTGCCCTGAAGGGTGTCCCAGATCAGGGTGAGGGTTCCCTTGGGGTGTGGGGAGGCCTGGGTGAGGAGCCTGTGGTGGTTTGCAGGCTGGCCACGCCCCCTGGTGACCCAAGTGGAGGCCCTGGTATCTGGGATTTATTTATCTTCTACAATTGAAACTTTGTAGCCTGGAGTGGAAGCCTAGGCTGGCAAGGGCAGGTGGAAAGCTTGGCTTCCTCCATTGCCAGGGAAACCCAAGCCTCCCTCCTGCTCTCTGTGGCCCTAGCCATCTTGGTTGGGTTTATTTGCATATTCCCTCCTAATTGGCTGGTGGGTGTGGCTGGTGGGCATGGCTTGTGGGTGTAGCAGAGTGATGGTTAATTTGCATATTACTCTTTTATTAGATAGGATATTAACATTAGGAGAACCTAGGTGAGAGGTATATGGCAACTCTATACTATTGTTGCAACTTCTCTTTAAATCTAAAATTACTTCATCAACATAAAGTTTCACACACACACACACACACACACACACACACACACATATTTCAATTTCCTTAGTTTTATTCCTTGAGCCTGGCCATTTTATCAGTATTGTCAACTCCTTCCACAAATATTTGTGAAGCATTTGCTATCCAGACATGGTAGTAGATACTTGAGGATATGAATAATAATATGTTTTAATTTACATTTAGAGATAGTTACATTTTTAAAAAGGCAAGAAAGTCATTTATAATTTCCAATTCACATCTGCTAAATTGGTTAGCTTGCCTTTGCAGAATGGAATAAATGAAACAGCCCACTAGGTGAAAACTAAAACTTACATCTTACCTTTGAAATCTTACCTAGCTGAGTAGTTTGTTGCTCTTAGAGGATAAACACAAAAGGTGAAAATGATGCTGTATCTGTGAGGGTAAGAACAGTCTTTGATTCTGCTTGTGTCCAGCACAGTGTTGTAGATATAGTAAGTTTTTGAAGATGTTGAGTGGAAAATCAGTTTATTTATTCAATAATTAAGTATTGCATGCGTACCTTATGTTAGGCATAGTTTTAGCATTTGAAGGAGATATTTGCATGTCAAAGACAAAAGTGATCTACCCAGGGTTAATGTTGAGGGCAAATGTGTAGCAAATGTAGTGATGTGGAAAATGCCTGGGATCTAGAGTCAGCACTTAGTTTTTTAACTGGCTCTGTCAATTATTTTCTACGCCTCAGATCTTTCTTGTGTCAAATTGGATTTATAATATTTCCTTTAAAATGTTTAAATAAAACAATAATATCTTAAAGCATTTTGGAAATAAGAAAATGTTAAAATAGATATATTAATATGTATAGATCCCAAATAAAGTAAATACAAGTTATCTCCACTCCACTGATTTTCTTCAACAATTTTGTTTTTCAGAAAATCATTCATAAATATCTTTAGAACATATTTTAAAATATTTTCAACAAACTAGTAGGCAACTTTCAAATTTTTCTAATGTAGAATGAGTCTAAAAAGGTCCAATTTTGAGGAGGATCCAAGATGGCGGCGTAGGTAAACACCTAAACTGCTGCCTCGCACAACAATTTCAAAACTACAACTAAAAGACAAAACGTCTATCACCCAGAACCACGGGAAAGCTGGCTGAGTGGAAGTTCTACAACTAGAAGGAAAGAGCAAACAGCATTGAGGGGTGCACAAGAGCAGAAAAGCTGAGGTATGGAGACGCACGAATCCGGAGCACTGCTGTTTTCAACCCGAAGGGAGATAAGCTCCCGATTACTCCGAACTCCAATTTCTGGGGAGACGCGGGGGACCCAAACTCCTACGGGGAGAAGCTGGACTGTCTGCCGTGGGGTCGGAAAGCCAGGGAGGCTTGCTTGCAGGGCTGCACGCAGGAATAATTGTTTACTGTGCTGGGGCGCAGGATGCGGGGACAGGGTCGGAGACACAGAGCCTGCTAACTGGCAGCCATCACTGTTTGCCACGCCCTAGCCTAGTGACGCCCTGAGACCCCGCCCCGCACAACCTACAAACCCACCCAAGCTCCAAGCAGCGGTTTTAGCATATGAATGGTCTGCCCTATTGCAGCTTAAACTAGCAAACTTGCAGCCTGGGTCAGACAGCTCCAAAACCTCCAAACCCCAAGCAAAGAGGAGGAAACTGTAGGTCTCGCTGTAGCTCCTGCTGGGTGGCCTCAGACAGTAGCTGACCTGCACCCCATTGGAGATCCAGAAGCCAGTGTACCTAGTGGTCAGAGTGAGACACCAGATTTCAACTCCTCACATCCATAAGTGACACATTCAAGAGGCAGACTCAGTGAGCACCAAAGCCCCACTGAAACAAGTCCTGCACCATAAGCGTGTCTCCAGCGCAGCAGTTCTTCCATTATAGACACAGTGGGTCCTCACAGCCAATTGGCCTGGAGGTCAATTCCTCCCAGTCTACCAACAGCAATCAAGGCTTACCTACACCAAGACTTTGCACTAAGCCCACAAAGGGGTGTACCAAAGGCGTCCACCTCAAGTGATTGGGGAGGCTGAGCTACTGGCCCCTATAGGTCACCTACCACACAAAGCCACTCCATCAACACAAGGAAGCAGCAAGATGCGGAGAACAAGAAACATGTCACGAATGAGAGAAATGGAAGAAAGCAAACTACTGGACGACATAGAGTTCAGAACCACATTTATAAGGTTACTCAAGAATCTTTTAAAAACTGCTGAGCAACTTAGTGAGACCTTTAAGGATCTTAATGAGAATACCAAAAAAATGGAAAAGGACCAGTCAGAAATTAAGCATACACTGTCTGAAATAAAGAATATACAGAAACTCAACTGTAGATCAACGTACCCCAAGAATCAAACCAAAGATCTGAAATATGAGGAAACAAAAAACACCCAACCAGAAAAACAAAAAGAAAAAATCCAAAAATATGAAGATAGTGTAAGGAGCCTCTGGGACAACTTTAAGCATACCAACATCCGAATTTTTGGGGTGCCAGAAGAAGAGAGAGAGCAAGATATTGAAAACCTACTAGAAGAAATAATGACAGAAAACTTTCCCTACCTGCTGAAAGAAATAGACTTACAATACCAGGAAGCACACAGAACCCCATACAGGAGGAATCCAAAGAGGACCACACCAAGACACATCATAATTAAAATGCCAAGGGCAAAAGACAAAGAAAGAATCTTCAAAGCAGCAAGAGAAAAACGGTTAGTTACCTACAAGGGAGCACCCATACGACTGTCAGCTGATTTCTCAACAGAAACTATGCAGTCCAGAAAGGAGTGGCAAGAAATATTCAAAGTGATGAACAGCAAGAACCTACAACCAAGATTACTCTACCCAGCAAAGCTATCATTCAGAGTTGAAGGGCAGATAAAGAGCTTCTGAGACAAGAAAAAGCTAAAGGAGTCCATCACCACCAAACCAGGATTACATGAAATGCTGAAGGGTGTTCTTTAAGAAGAGGTAGATGAAGAAAAAGGTAAAGATAAAAATTATGAACAACAAAGTGACATCAAATACATACCTACCAACAAGTGAATCTAAAAATCAAGTGAATAAAAAATCTAAAGAACAGAATGGACTGGTGAATATAATAGAATCAGGGACATAGAAAGGGAGTGGACTGACAATTCTCAGGGGGGAGGGGGTGTGAGGGGTGCAGGAAGAGACTGGACAAAAAGCTTACACCTATGGATGAAGACAGTGGCGGGGGGTAAGGGCATGGGGTGGGGTGGGGTGGGGAATCAGGTGGAGGGGAGCTATGGGGGGAAAAAAAGAGGAACACCTGTAATAATCTGAACAATAAAGATTTATTTAAAAAATAAATAAAGGTCCAATTTTGTTAAGAAAATTGTTGACACTTAATTACTTCATTTCAAGGTAAAAGCAACTTCTGCTATTTTAATTGCTATACGTATTTACCATAGTTGTTCTTTATGTCTTAGAGTGTACTTTACATTGACATATAACACCAAAGCGTGGGCTTTGACAGTGCTCCTCTCATAAAGGATTTGGAAACGAAGAGTCAATAATCCCTTCTAGCTCATAAGGTTCGATATTGAAAAATTTCCACTCACTTCTTTCAGTGAAGAGGGTATTCCTGGGCGGGTCTATTCTGAGTGACTCTGTGCTTTCCTTTCCTTAAATGACTCAGTCCATGCTTTGCAAGGCATGTTTCTTCCCTATATAGTGATTAGGAGCCTGAAACATAATAAAGACAGACAGTGGCAAATCATTTAACAACTACTTCTTGAAAACCTTCAATGTTCAAGGTCCCCAATAAACAGTTATGTAATGTTTCATAATGCAATATAGCAAAAAATATCTCAATAAAGACTCAGAAAAATCCTAAATGTTAATAGATGGATGTTAATAGCATTTCACAAAGTGAATACTTCTTTTGCAATATCTCCTAAGTTTTACATCATAAAACCAGGATTTAAAGTCAAAGCTCTTGAGGGGAAATCCCTGTATTCTTGGTCAATACTACAACTAACTCCTAAGATAGCTGCTGTGATAAAGCAGAGATAGTGAGACACAGATTTTTATCCTCAAGATGTCTGCAAGATAAGATTTGACCTAAACTATGGCCACATAGAGTAGAAATTAAAGGCTATAGAAATACAAATATAATAAAAATATGAAAAGCAATCAAAAGAGGGAGGGAAAATATCAGTGAAGTAAGGAGGGATTCAATGAAACAGGCAATAATTAATTTGGGCTTTTAAGATAAGAGAAATGGGGAGGGCATTTTGTCCCATTTGTGTACACTTTTTAAATTAAAATGTTATTATACATACAAAGACTATAAACATTTTATAGCTTAAAGAATATCAGTATAACTAATACTCATTTATCTATTATATACTCAATACCCTTGAAATTTCCCCAGTATTCTTCCTCTATAAAATAATCTCATTCTCTCACTCTCAGAGGTAACCAATATCCTGAATTTTAATTAAATTGTTTGTTCTCTGGCTTTTCTTACAGTTTGCCACAGATATATGTATCCCTAATCATATATTGCATAGTTTTGATGCTTTTGACTTTAAATAAATGAAATCACATTATACATGGTTTTCTTTGACTGCTTTTCTTTTTTTTTACAATTTCTATATTTTATTTTTAAATTTTTATTATTGACAGTATTACAGCCATCCCCCATTTTCTCCCCTTTGTCCTCCTTCACTAGCCCCCACCCCACCCTAAACTTTCACCACATTATTATTTCTATGTCCATGGACTATGCGTATATGCATATATGTTCTTTGGTTACTCTCTTCCCGCCCCTCCACCCCCCTCCATTCTGAGATCTGTCGGTCTGTTCCAAGTATCCATGCCTCTGCACCCATTTTGTTCATCAGTTTATTTTGTTCATTAGATTCCACATAGAAGTGAGATCATTTGTCTTTCTCTGACTGGCTTATTTTGCTTAGCATAATAATCTCCAGGTCCTGTGACTTATTTTCCACTCAACATTATGATGTTGAAATTCATTAGTATTGATCTACACAGCTGTAGTTCATTCATATGTATATTTGGATGTTTCTATTCATTTCTATTACAAACAATACGGCTATGAGCATGCTTATATGTGAGAGCTAGTTGCATACATGCAATACTTAGATGTGTTTAAAAACTTCATTCAGGTGTGAAAATGCTGAATCCTAAAAAATGCAATCACATCTTAAGTGTACCAACTAAGCAAACTGTTTTCCAAAATGGGTATGCCAACTTATTCTCCCACAGCAGTGTGTGACAATGTCCATTACTTCATATCTTTGAAAACAGAAGCCATTTTATTTATTTATGTGTCCTAATCCCATAGCACAACACTTGACACTTGGTGGGTACTCTGTAACAGTAATTCATACAGATGAATGAATGAGGAGATCTTATGCTGAAGCAAATCTAGAGAAAAAGGATGCAGATTTTTTTAGGGATTGCTATAGAATACACATACTTTTTCTTTCAATGGGAGGAGACAGATGACCTTATTAATAAAGAATGCCTTCAGAGGCAAAATTATATTTTGCACCCATTATGATAAATGCTGAGTCAATTTCCAACTTCTGCTCTGCCTCTTGCTATCATCATTCCTTCCTTTACTCCTGGCTTGGACAATACACTCTCTCTTTTATCATTAGTACATAAGGGACTTATATATTTGAAAGATGAATAATAAACTGTAGTAAAGGATATATTTTTTAAAAATTATCAAACATAAAAAATTAAGATCCATATGATTTCACTCATATGTGGGATAGAAAACTGAAAGCAACAAATGAACAAACAAGAAAAACAAACAAAAACTCATAGATATAGACAACAGTATAGTGGTTATCAAAGGGAAAGGGTTTGATGGGACTAAAGGGTAAAAGGGGTCAAATATATGGTGAAGGAAGGTGATTTTAGTTTGGGTGGTGGGAACACAATGCAATATGAAGGTCAGGTGTCATAGAAATGTACACTTCAAACCTGTATAATCTTATTTAAAATGTCCCCCCAATAAATTTAATAAAAAATATCATCTGAATTTGTTCCATTATGAAATAACCACTATAAGCATTGTATGGCTGTACCAAAATCTGTCTATTACTGAGATCATTTTGATGTTATTGACATCAATGTTGGAGGAAGTAGCTTTTGGGAGTGTGCTTATTCACACAGAACGCATATGTAATAACAACTTTTTTGGTTTTAAAATTAATCAGACATTCAAGGCAGCAAGCATGGATTTTCAGAATATCAGTTCAAGGAAAGAATTTCAGAACATTTAAACAATTCCCTCATCTATACTAGTAAAAGGGTAATATGCTAATTAGAGTGGACGTCTTCCAGACATCCTTCCGGAAGTCCTCCTGGACATCCTTCCAGACAAAGCCACAGTGGCTG
The DNA here is from genome assembly GCF_963455305.1 of Plecotus auritus. Classification (NCBI taxonomy): domain Eukaryota; kingdom Metazoa; phylum Chordata; class Mammalia; order Chiroptera; family Vespertilionidae; genus Plecotus; species Plecotus auritus. The sequence continues at coordinate 180,045,600 of NC_137771.1, read as the reverse complement.
CAAGGGTTGAGGGCCTGCAGCTGCAGCAGCTGTGAGAACTGGTCCAGCACCATGGTCCCTTTTGCAGAGGCCGCTGGAGAAGGCACTGCAGGAGAAGGCAGAAGGGAGAAGGCTGGCACCCCACGAGAAGGGAGGTGAGAAGGCCGGCACCCATGTGAGAAGGCAGAAGGCAGAAGGCCAGCTCAGCGGGAGAAGGGAGAAGGGAGAAGGTGGCAGTTAGGCAGTTAGGGGGATCAGGCTGGCAGGGGAGAGCAATTAGGCAGTTTGTCGGATCAGGCCAGCAGGGGAGAGCATTTAGGGGCATCAGGCAGGTGAGCAGTTAGGAGCCAGTGGTTCTGGATTGCAAGAGGGATCCTGGATTGGAGAGGGTGCAGGCCAGGCTGAGGGAATCCCCTCCCCATGCACAGATTTTGTGCATCGGGCCTCTAGTCTATATATTTAAAAGCCTGGTCGACCAGTCACTATGACATGCACTGACCACTGGGTGCAGATGCTTAACGCAGGAGCTGTCCCTGGTGGTCAGTGTGCTCCCACAGTGGGAGTGCTGCTAAGCTGACTGACCCATCCAGGCAGCCCACCAGCCTGGCGGCAGCCACTCATTCCCTCAGTAGTCCTGTAGGTCCAAACTCCAGAGAATTGACCAGGCACTGATGGACTGGTGCTGCTGGCATGAACCTGACAGTGCTGCCAGCCTCCTGGAAGTCGTCCTTGGGCCGCTTCCCCTCCCAGCTCCCTAGATGCTCCACAAGGAAGAAATGATATAAAAGTGGCCGCCAGGTGGCTCCCGACAACTGGCACGAACATCAATGGGATGGATCCAGATCCCAGGCCAGCTAGGGCATCCCACTACCTGCCAGGATGGCTGATCTCATCCTCCCCCTCCTCAACCCCTTCGAGATGGGCATCAGATGCAGGGCTCATGGCTGGTGAGCGCAGCTGTGGCGGCATGTGTCTCTCCTGATCAGGACTGATTGGGCGCAAGATGTGGCAGGTGCAGTGTGGCCGAGATGAATAGTAGTTGCAGGCAGGAGTGTTGGACTGCTAGTTTCAACCCAATACCCACAGGACATGCCGACAGACCCCCCACCTGTGCACGAATTTGTGCACTGGGCCTCTAGTTTTCTATAAGAGGAAACAGAGCCAAGAATATGATCCCCAACTCTGATATGGCCTTCCCTTGCTCTGAAACCCAAGATCATTCCTAATGAGTTGAAAGGTCCAAGTCCTCAGTTGGACATGCTTGAACTTCTTAATATAGTGTTTGTTCTAGTGTACCAGATTCAGAGTCAATAAAAAGTTTGCTACTCACCTTAGCTGGTTTTTCTCGGTGGATAGAGCATTGGCCTGTGGACTGAAGTGTCCAGGGTTCGATTTTAATCAAGGGCACATGTCTGGATTGTGGGATAGATCCTCAGTGGGGGGGGGGGTGCAGGAGGCAGCTGATCAATGATTCCTTTTCATCACTGATGTTTCTATCTCTCTCTCCCTCTCTCTTTCCCTCTGAAATCAATTAAAATATATTTTTTTAAAAAAGTTTGCTACTCACTATGTGCCAAGCTCTGTCAGAAACTTTTTTTTACTTTACCTAATGACAACTGTGATGTAGTTGTTTATTGCTGCCACCAAATAACAACCTATTTTACAAATGAGGAAACAGGCTGAATATTCAGCTATTTTTTTTCCAAAGTCTCAGAAAAAACACTACATGTTTGGTTAATTCTCTTCTATGCAGTATCAATCACATATCACATTCTATTTCATGGAACCAAGGGAAAGTAACACCCTGAGTTTCTACCTGGCATTATTGTTACCCATTAAGTCTGTCTGTTCTCTTCAGTTCCTCCTATATGGTTTTGATTAATATATATATATATATATATATATATATATATATATATATATATATATATATATATATATTCAAAGAGGAAGGGAAAGAGAGAGAAACATCAATGATGAGAAAGAAAGAATCATTAATCAGCTGCTTCCTGCTCGCCCCCCACTGGGTATTGAGCAGGCAACCAGGGCATGTACCCTTGACCAGAATCAAACCATGACCTCCTGGTTCATAGGTTGACACTCAACCACTGAGCCATGCGGGCTGGGCAGCTTTGATGTCTTACCTTCAGCTTGTGCCCAACCTAACATGTGGCTATGACACATGAGGCAAAGAACAATAGGAGCAGAGATGGGTAGACTATGTGGGATGTGGTTGGGGGAATGAGAAGTTAGATGACTGGGTGCTGTCTTTCCTGGGATAATATTGTCTAGTTAAGATCCAAGATGCTGTCCCTCTCTTGTTGCTGTGTACTCTTTGCTTTGTAACTCAGAAGTGTTTATCATGACAAGCTGTGAGCAGATGGACTGGACAGAGAAGAGAAATTTGACCCAAGAAGATGTCACCTAAACAGCTGAGGCTAGTATTTCACCAGATGTCCAAGCATTTAACCCACTAAGGGCTGTAGGAAGATCAGCAGCAATGCTTTTACTTGCTGAAATATTAACTTTTCTGACTTAGTTAATGGTACTATTTGCCTATTTTAAAGCATAGTGTGTATTTAGAATTCCATGTGATGCATTTATCAATCTAGAAAGATAATCATGATAAATATTATTACTCTTAGTTTACAGATGAGGCAATTAAAGCCCAACAGCTCAGACCACTGAAGGAGGTTGGAAGTTTGAAGGCACCTCAATAATTACTTAGTCCAAAGCTCAACAGATGAGGGAACTGAGACTTAAAGCTGTGATTTCCTGAGGCTCCCCCAGTGTGTCCTGAATTCATATGGGACTTGAACCCAGGTCCCCATCTTGTAGCCCCAGAGTTTTCCCTACCAAACTTTTAGTTCCTGCCTCTACACTGTCTCAACATGCCTGCCTCACTAACTGGCAAAGGAGTAATCCAATGTTTTGGCTGAAGATGAAGGGGGAAAAGGGACTGCCATGTTCTACCCAGTCATCCTGTACAGTGTGTCAAGCTTCAAAAGCCCTTGTGCTTCTTAATAAGTAAATGGGTTACCTAAAAAGATTGAAATCAAACATTCCTAGTAATTTTGAGGATTGCTTAATGTTCAGCGTTGTTTGTTTCTTTCTAAAAGTTCATCTCTTTGATTTAATCACCTAATCACCCTACCAATCTTTGGAGGGAATGAAAAGGGGGAAAAAAATCTTATTTTAAATTCTCCCTAAGGGAAAATAGAGAATTGAGAAAACTAGTGGTGAGTAAAGGAAAGAATAATGGATCAGTACTCAAATAACTAGGATCTGAACTTCGGATATGTCTTCCCCTGTTAATTTGATTCTCTGAGCTTCAATTTCTTCTTATGTAAAATGAGAATTAATAATAGTTTTATCTGCGTCCTGGGACTATGCTGAAAATCTGTGGCTAATCACTGTGAGTGCTTTATGTAAATTTAAAATGATGCTATACTTGTGTAAAGTTGTATTAAATATAATATTGATTTGGCATCTCTCCCTTGGTATGGTGAGAGAGTCAGGTGAGCTTAGCAGCTCAGAGAACAGATTTCAGAGTTGTATTATCTGGATTTGAATTAGAGTTTTAGCACTTATATCTGAGTGGTCCTGGACAATGTACTAAGTGCATCAGTGAAATGTGGGTAATAAGAGAATATCCCTCACTGGTTTGTTATGAGGGTTAAATGGGTTAATGTATATAGCTTTCTTAGAGCAATGACTTTTGCATACTAAATGCTGGACAGATGGTTATTAAATAAATCATTTTCAAAAAGATATTGATTACTTCATGGCAAATATATCTTCTGGACAATAGGGGTGTTCTCTTAAGGTTTCATTTTAGTTGTATTCTTGTCTCAAATTGTAGCCACAGGCCTTTATTTATATAAATAATATCTTACCTTCAGGGAGTTTGGGTAGATTCACACCCAGACTCCCTGGACAGCTACAATCAGAGATGACCTTTATTTTGTTCCCTGGAGGTACCAGGGTGCTTGGTCTTCCCAGGCCCATGGTCACCAGATGTCCTTCCGAGGATCTGCAGAACAGGTTCCCTGCCACTGTGAACACTGCCTAAGGATATGCAGAACAGGGTCCATGCCACTGTGAATACTACCTCAGGAGCAGGGGTATGATGCCCCTGGGAAGGCTGAATCTCCTTTAGTTTGAGACCCATGGCCCACTTATGGAGCAAGGGCAGACAACATCTGCTCCAGGGTGAAACCTTATTTTGGCATTCCTGATGGATTTGCTAATGCTTATACATCTCTGACCTACTGTGTCCTGACACTGGCCTAGGAATTTAGTATGTTCTAACTCATTTTTAACTCTGGCATGTTGATGTAGTTCCAATGCCATTTCCAGTTTTAATATCTTTTAAGTGAAGCAAAGAAATTGTAAAACACTTGCAAAGCACACTTATAAAAAATAAGGTGAGCCCCCAAGTTCAGGGGTCTTGGTAGAATGCAAAGCATACTTGGGAGCCAGGCAGCAAGGCAAATATCTTTACTTCTGTAGAAGGGTGCACAAGCACGTGGTCTGGGAGCATACACACACCAATCAGGCGGTCTGCTCAGCTTTTTAATCTTGATGCATTTGACCTGTCCCTTACTCTTGATTGGATCTCAGGCTCACAGTCTTTTGTGATTGGCTAATTCAAAGGGACGGGTTGGCCTTTGCCATTTCAAGATGGTGGCCCCCAGGGGAGCTACAAGTCATGTGGCCAACATGATGGCTGTCTAAACTGTTCTTTGACAGAAAAGATGACTTGTTTATTCTCACACACTGAATACAGAAGTTAAAGAGTTTTATAATTTTCTATTCCCACCCCCAACATCAATCTTTCACATTCTCACCCGAACGCAATTAGTTTGACAACATTTTTTAATTACTTAATCCTTACCCAATTATATATTTATTGATTTGAGAGAGAACCATCAATGTGAGAGATAAATATCAATCAATTGCCTCCTGTATGCACCCCTACTAGGGATTGAATCCACAACCTAGGTATGTGCCTTGACTAGGAATTGAACCCACAAGCTTTTGGTGTATGGGATGACACTCCAACCAACTGAGCCACTGGCAGGGTGACAATTTTAAAAAGCAACACTCCTTATGGGATTTTACAAAATATTCTACTTAGCTATTGGAGGAAAACAGAACAAACCCTTGTTTGCATTTGAGTATTGTTAGGTACCTAATATTTTATTAAATTACATTAAAGAGAATAAAAAACAGATCTGGGAGCAAACATCATCATCTTGACAGGTCCATGGAGGGAGCTCTGCTGTGTTAGAAGAGCGGGTCTCAAAGTGTGGTCCTCAGACCAGCAGACCAGCCTCATCCAAGGACATGGACTTGTCAGAAGTACAAATTATTGAGCCCTCCACAGACCTACTAAACCAGGAATTCTGAGGTGAGACTTAGAGCCTATAATTAATTTGAATTTTTACATTTCTACAAGCTTATATTTTGCATTGTGTTGTTTAACATTATCTCTTTTTATCTCTGCCTTTTAAAACGTATTAAACTTATTGCTGTGTGTTATGGGGAATTATCAGTCTTCCATGTAGTTGTGATGCACACTAAGTCTGAGCACCACTTGGATGAGAGTGGTCCAGCAGCCTGCAGACAGAGTCTGTGGCACAGGAAGAGGTCTGTTTCCAGTCTCCTGCTTTACCTTCAAATCCTCTCAATTCCATTGTGAGTTGGCTGTATCCCTTTCACTGGCCGACCTGGGAGGCCTACTCACAGGTATGTGTTTAGTACAATTCTGAGCACCTAATAAACATTCACAAAACATTTGTTCCTTTTCTGAATATGGGATGCTTTTTCAGGCCTCCAGGGAAAGGAAACACTTCTTGCCAGAGCTCAGTGTTTGAAGAAAGGCAGGTGGGGTAGCAGTTCTGAGCCTTTTGCTGCTCTTCACAAGTTTTCCCCCCACACATGAAGTGAAGGATCGGCTCCTTCCTTACTCTGATTCTTATAGTCTTTTCTCAGGTTAATAAAGCTTTGCTAGTCAGAGGTGGACATGCCCCTCTCCACCCATTCCAATGCCTTCAACAGGCCAACTAAGAGCCTCTCACCTAACTCTATGAGCTGTGAGCTAGGTCGGTGTGAAGAGCTGTGCACTGAAGCCTTATATCGAGTTTATTCTGCACGGTTTCCCTTGGATGCAGTTGGGGTGGCTTGGTTTAAGGCTGTGGCTATCCACTATGCTTAGATATTTGAATCACTTGGGGAGGTTTTAGGGGAAATACCAATGCCCTTGTCCATTAAATCAGAATCTCTGAAGATGGGGACCTGTGAAAGGTCTTTTTAAAAAAAGCTTCTCCAAGTCATTCTAATGTCTGGGTTGAACCGAACATAATTTGTTCAAGGAACACATATCACCTCATCAGAGGCCTTGTATCACAGATTCACAGATGAGCAAATTGAGACCCATTGAGGTTCCATTGCCTCTGGCCACTAGCATTGTAAAGTCCTTCTGACTAAAATTTCATGTTTCAAATAATTTACAGAAGAGTCAATGATTAGTGTATTCACATCTCCCTGTATTAAGACACACACAAAAATTGGCTGTGAAAAAGTACTACGTGAGCACCAAGACAGGAGCAATTTATAACTATAAAAGTCAAGTCCAAAAAGAAGTAGATGCAGGTAGAGAAGAAAACATTCAGTGGAACAATGTTTTTAATGCATCCTGGACTTTAAATCTGAAATCTTTCTTTTTATTTAAAAAAAATCTTTATTGTTCAGATTATTACAGATGTTCCTCTTTTTTCCCCCCATAGCTCCCCTCCACCTGGTTCCCCCCAACACTCCATGCCCTTACCCCCTGCCACTGTCCTCATCCATAGGTGTAAGATTTTTGTCCCATCTCTTCCCGCACCCCTCACACCACTTCCCCCTGAGAATTGCCAGTCCACTCCTTTTCTATGCCCCTGATTCTATTACATTCAACAGTTTATTCTGTTCATCAAATTTTTTATTGACTTTATTTTTAGATTCACTTGTTGATAGATATGTATTTGTTGTCACTTTGTTGTTCATAATTTTTATCTTTACCTTTTTCTTCTTCTTCCTCTTCTTAAAGAATACCCTTCAGCATTTCATATAATCCTGGTTTGGTGGTGATGAACTCCTTTAGCTCTTTCTTGTCTGTGAAGCTCTTTACCTGGCATTCAATTCTAAATGATAGCTTTGCTAGGTAGAGTTGTAGGTTCTTGCTGTTCATCACTTTGAATATTTCTTGCCACTCCCTTCTGGCCTGCATAGTTTCTGTTAAAAAAATCAGCTGACAGTCATATGGGTACTCCCTTGTAGGTAACTAACTGTTTTTCTCTTGCTGCTTTGAAGATTCTCTCTTTGTCTTTTGCCCTTGGCATTTTAATTATGATGTGTCTTGGTGTGGTCCTCTTTGGATTACTCTTGTTTGGGGTTCTCTGTGCTTCCTGGACTTATAAGTCTATTTCTTTCACCAGGTAGGGGAAGTTTTCTGTCATTATTTCTTCTAGTAGGTTTTCAATATCTTGCTCTCTCTCTTCTTCTGGTACCCCTATAATTTGGATGTTGGTACACTTGTTGTCCCAGAGGCTCCTTACACTATCTTCATATTTTTGTATTCTTTTTGATTTTTGCTTTTCTGGTTGGGTGTTTTTTGCTTCCTCATATTTCAAATCTTTGATTTGATTCTTGGGATCCTCTAGTCTACTGTTGAATTTCTGTATATTATTCTTTATTTCAGACAGTGTATGCTTAATTTCTGACTGGTCCTTTTCCATTTTTTTGGCATTCTCATTAAGATCCTTGAAGGTCTCACTAAGTTCCTTGGAGGTCTCACTAAGTTTCTTGGAGGTTTCTAGAAGATTCTTGAGTAACCTTATAACTATGGTTTTGAACTCTATATCCAGTAGTTTGCTTTCCTCCATTTCTTTCATTCATGACATGTTTCTTTGTCTCTGCATTTTGGCTGCTTCCCTGTGTTGATGGAGTGGCTTTGTGTGCTAGGTGTCCTATAGGGCCCAGTGGCTCAGCCTCCCCAGTCACCTGAGGGGGACACTCTTGGTGCACCCCTTTGTGGGCAGTGTGCACAGTCTTGTTGTAGTTAAGCATTGATTGTTGTTAGTATCACTAGGAGGAATTGACCTCCAGGCCAATTGGCTGTGAGGACCCGCTGTGTCTATAATGGAAGAACTGCTGTGCTAGATATAATTTTATGGGGCAGGACTTGCTTCAGTGGGGCTTTGGTGCTCACTGAGTCTGCCTCTTGAGTGTGTCACTTATGGATGTGAGGAGTTGAAACCTGGTATTGTCTCACACTGACCACTAGGTACACTGGCTCCTGGATCTCCAAAGGGGTGCAAAGTCAGCTACTGCCTGAGGCCACCCAGCAGGAGCTACAGTGAGATTTGCAAATTTCTCCTCTTTGTTTGGGGTTTAGAAGTTTTGGAGCTCTCTGACCCAGCTGCAGTTTGTAAGGTTATGCTGCAAAAGGAGAGTCCATTCATATGCAAAAGCCGCTGCACACAGCTTGGGTCGGGTTGTAAATTGGGTGGGGCGGGGTCTCAGGGAACCATCAGGGCTGAGCAAACAGCAATGGCTGCCTGTCAGCCATCTCTGCGTCTCCGTGTCCCTGCTTCCTGTGCTCCCGTGCAGTAACAATGATTCCTGCGAGCACCTCTGCGAGAAAGCCACCCTCACTTTCCGACCTGATGCCAGACAGTCCAGTATCTCCCCGTATGAGTCTGGGTCCCCAGAGTCTCGCCGGAAACTGGAGTCCAAAGCAGTTGGGAGCTTGTATCTCCCTTCCAATTGAAAAAACAGTGCACCAGTTGCCAGCCCGATTTGCGCACCTCCGTACCTCTGCTCTTTCCATGCCTCTGCACCTCCTACCCAGTCTCAATGTACTTTTTTCTTCCCTTCTAGTTGTAGAACTTCTACTCAGCCAGCTTTCCCATGGTTCTGGATGATAGTCATTTTGTACTTTAGTTGTAGTTTTGGTGTGGTTGTGAGAGGCAGCACATATAGGTGTATACCTAATGCCGCCATCTTGGTTTCTCCTTTGAGATCTTTCTTAATGGCTGCCCAAATGAAGTCCTTTTAACTGAGGGCTAATTACCAAGTACATTCAGAAATCCAATTTATTTCATTTTTTTTCTGAGAGTTATCTCTTAGCAAAACGTTGCCCCTGATTTAACTAATGTGTGATTCTGTACAGAACTGAAACACAGTGCTCCGGCTTAGGAGGATTTACTTAGAGTGCTTTTTTGTCCCTTTTTCTAAATAGATATTCTGTTTCCCAAGACAACTCATCATTGAAGTAAATTATACCCTCTGCCTCTATAATCAGAGCCTGATTTTCCAAAAATCTAAAGTTATCTCCTTTCCCCACAAAAAAAGTAAAACACACACACACACACACACACACACGCACGCACACACACACTCAAAAAGTGAAGGTGTGTTGTTGTTTTTTTTCTTCTTTCTTTCTCTTTCCCAAAAGAACAATTGGCTCTGAACTTGGAATATTACACTGAAATTTCTCCAGAAGGCTATAAATCTTCTAAAGATGTGAGCTTGTTGCCAAAAGGAGGATTTTTCTTTTCTGAATGGGCTGAGGACAAGGTACACAAGAATGGATGTCCTCAGTTTAATTTGCTCAGTACACATGGAATAGCCTCATTCTCCTGATTAAAACCCTTTGATGACTTCCTACTGCCCCCAGGCATCTGTGGCATTAAAGGCTTCTGCTTTGTTTTCTGTCTGCCACTAAAGCTTGACCTTCTGGCACATTTCTTTCCCTCTGAAAATCTATTCTGCTTACTGGAATTAGAAGTCTGTACATCACCTAGTCTTCATGGAAATTTCTGTGCCTCTTGCCTAAATGACATTCACCCACACATATGCCTGATTAACTGCTTTCTTTCCTGAAAAATCCAATTCCATCATTACCTCTACCTGAAAGTATTCTCTGCCATTCCTAATTCTCTTTGAATTCTTATCTCATCCTTGACCACAAAAATAAATAAATAAATAAATAGGTAAATAAATAAATAAAGCATCTATTTGATGTAGGAGCCTCTTCATGCTTTCATAACTATACTGCTATTATTATTAACACATTGTGAAAGATGGTAACTTCTGTGTCTAACATTTCCTTCATATAGCAACTTGTCGGACACCAAACAGAATCTCTAGACTTACAGAGATTAATGCTGCAGAGACATAAAGCACAAATTCCCCAAGTGTGTCACTGACAGTGATGATGCTGAATGAGATCACTCTTATTTCCATTCCTTGGTTCCTATACTGTGTATTCTATCTACTGGAGACAGTACCATGTAATGGTAATTTATTTAGGTATACTACTTCTTGAAGGATGCCATCCCAACTTTAGAGATACCATCTCTAAGTTGATGTATCAGCCATGTCTTCAAAACACTGTTTCATTATCCCATCATGCGATCAGTGTTTGGGTCATGAAGTATGTCATAGGAGCATTGATCATGTGCCCATTGCTGCACTTTATTTGCTACAAATATGTACCCTTGGGTCCTTCATAATTTGATGCTATGAGGGATCCTGTATCAGTGTATCAGATGCTCTGTAAGCCCTTAGTTAGTGATGCTGGTGGAAAACAAACAAACAACATATCCTTGCACATATGTCTATTCCAACCAATATGAAATTCTGACTTTTCCAAATGAATCACCACTAAGTGATGACTTGGCCTCCTGAAGGGATGCAGTTATATTTAGAGTTCAGCTTTAATTGGTCTTGGTGCAGAAGAGACCATACTAGTAAGTCTATCTATTGGTTACAAGCCTACTTCCATTTTTTTTTTTGTTTGTTTTGTTGTTTTCTAAGAACCCATTGTGCAACTGGGCAGGTCAGGAGGGTCAATGAATGACCCTGACTGACATCAACTGGCCAGGTGATTTTTATCTACCATATTTTTTCATGTATAAGGCACTATTTTTTTTCTAAAATCATTAGACTGAACATCCAGGGGTATCTTATACATGGAAATTAATCGAGGAGGGAGCCAAGTGGGTGCCCATGTCTTGTCAAACAGGCTTTCTCCAATTATGAGCCTTTTTGTTACTGACCTCAGCTGATGCTGTAATTGGAGTTGGAGGTGGAGGGTGCACAGATGCAACAGGGACCAGAGCGTTCTGAGCCCATTGTCAAAGATGTAAAAAAATAAAAAGATAAATACGGTAAGTGATAGTCTTACTCTGCAAAATTCAAACTTAATGTAATCAGCTATGCAAAAGAGCATGGAAATAGAGCTGCAGAGAGACAATTTGGACCTCCTCCCACTGAGTGTATGATCCAACAGTGGAGAAAATAGAAAAAAAACAACTCCTTAAGATAAAAAAAAATAAAATAAAATAAAGGAGAAGGCCTTAAAAGGAAAATCAGCAAAATATTTAAAATATTGATTTCTTAATTTTGGGTTGGAAAAGTAGGGGGCATCTTATATATGGGGGCATCTTATACAAGGAAAAATACGGTACTTGGTTGTTACTGACTGTTCTATAATAGGTGCTCTCTGGTGGGCATTAATACGCAATGTAAAATCCTTTCCCATAGGTCCAGCCACAGCTTCTTCCTCAGATACTCCTTATATCTTCAACTAGATGCCGGTGCACAGATTTGTGCACTGGTGGGGGATGTGGCCTGCGGGGATCAGCCCACTGTAGGACTGCTCATCCCAGTCAGCTGAGTTGCGGGCCTGGGTTAGGCCCATATGAGAGACAACTGATCAATGTTCCTCTCTCATGTAGATGTTTCTCTTTCTCTCTCTCTCTCCCTTCTCTCTCTAGAGAATACTCATGTTTGAAGAGAAAAAAAGACATATTAGAAATTAAAGAAGAAATTTAATGGAAAATACAAAATATTTGACCTAAGCAAATAAATATATTACAAAGCAAAACTTGTGGGATGCAGCTAAAGCAGAATTTATAAAGGAATTTTTATCCTTAAAATGCTTATATTAGAGAGTGAGAAAGACTGAACTTAATGAAGTAAATGTATGCTTTCCAGTTGATGTACCAATAAATCCAAATGCTAAGTAACAATAAAATTCAACCCTCACTTAAGTGACAGTGCAGTGTGAGTAGCTCTTATGCGGTGGAAACAATATGGCATTTAGCTAACTAGGCTTCCCTCATCTTGTAGTTTACTTTCCTGTAGGTTCTCAGAGTCTTCTCCATTTGGTAAATAGTATAGGGGAGGAAGGAAATGAAGGATAACATGTAATTATTTGCTAGATAAGTGCTGGAAGTATTATGCATTTCTCCTAAATTCCATTGATAAGGATTTAGTCATATATCCACCTGCAATTTCAAAAAGAAGCTTGAAAATGTCTAAAATGTGGCCAGAGGAATTCTAGATATCAAAACTTCTATTCAATATTTTACAAGAAGTGTAGTAAACAACAAGGGATAGAAATAAAAGGTAAAGAATAGGAAATAAACTATTGTCTACATTGCAAATTCAAAAATATATTGATAAATGATGAAAATAAGTAAGAAAATTTAATAATGTTATAGATGCAAACTAAGTATACAGAAATAAATTAAACACTATCTACCAGAAATAAGTAGTTAGGAATTAAATATGTCATTCATTATACTATAACATAATACGATGTACCTAGAAGTAAAGCTAGCAAAAGATGTACAAGATATAGAAAATGCTAAAATGTTTTGAGTGACATGAAAAAAAAAAATGTGAAGAAGTGAAAAGAGTGCTTTATATTCTTAGATTAGAAGAGTCAATATTATAGAGACATAAATTCTCTAAAATTGATCTGAGGTTTCAATGCAATACAAACAAAATCACAAGTTTGTGTGTTTATAATTTAAAAATCAGCTTCTAGAATTTATAAAGAAGTGAAATAGATGAGAATACCTAAGACTGTCTTGGAGAAAAAAATAAAGTGGAAGAACATATTGTACCAAATATAAAGACTCATCATAAAGTTATAGTAATTAAAACAGAATGAAATTGGTACCTGGTTAGACAAATAGACCAAAAAAAAACACAAACTGATGTTTTAAAAAGTACCCACAAAGGTAGGAAAAGATTGATTTTTTGTTAGTTATGGTCGCAAGTCATTGTCTGACCCAGTTTTAAGCTTGTTAAATAATGAACAATAACTTGTCTTAGTGAACACACTTTTGTAAGCCAAAAAATCAGTATCACCTCTCTCTTCTGAAAATCAGCCAATCCGTGACAGACCGACACCAATGAACCCACTTCTCAGTGTCAATCAGTAACAGTCTTATCTGAGTTAACCACACGTCTAGATTATGCCAGTTCCATTGGATTTCTGAAAATGCATGCTTCCCCAGAACCTGGAATATGATCAGCTGTCTTTCTCCTCAGAGACTGTTCTTGGTGGGCAGACCTCTCCCTTACTCTGGTAAACAATAAGTACAGCTTTGTGTTTTTATTTTATATCGAGTGATCATCTCATTATCCTTTGAATAAATGTGTGATGAATTTAGAAACAGAAGTGGACACTTGATTTATTATTGTGATGGAATCAGAGGTGAGTGAGGAATGAATTTGCTGAGGCAAAAGGCTGACCTTTATCATACAGCATGCAAAAATGAATTTCATGTGAATTAAAATCTTACTTGTAAAAGTCAAAGTTTTAAAGTTTTTCTAAGGTAATGTAGAACATCTTCATGACCTAAAAGTAGTAACCATAACAAAAGTGATGCATTTGATGGTATTAATATTTTAAACTCAAGTCATTCAAATACTATAAAGAAATTAAAGGAAGTTACTGATGTTGGAAGAAGATATTGGTTCCACAGTATCTGGAACTAGTACCTAGAATATATAAAGCACTCCAACAAATAAACTTTAAAAATCTGGCAACACAATAAAGAAATGGGCAAAATATTTGTACATGTAAGTCACAGCAGAACATAGCCACGGGGCCTAACAAATATATTAAAAGATCCTCAATTAGCAATCATAAAAATGCAAATTAAAAACACAATGAGATTAAGTTCTCAATTATTTAACAAAAGTTAAAAAGTTGGATAACACCAGAATTTATTATCATGGGTAATCTCCTATACTTTTGCTGGGAATATAAATACTAAAAAATATTTGGCATTATATAATAAATTTGAAAATATGTACATTCTATGATACAGAAATTTTTCTTTAGGTGTATAACCTAGATAATATCTTGGAGATAGATACCAAGATATCAGTATAAGGATGTGGATGTCATAATTTTTGTTCTTTGTCCCAGAAAACAAAACAAAACCAAATGCCAGTATCATGTATAAATAAATAGTGACATATTTATGCAATGCAATAGTATGCAACAAAGAGAAAAAAAATGGAAGCTTTGCACAGCAAATTGATAGAAGTCACATGGAAATCGACAAAGAAACCAGACAAAAAATAATACATAGAGTATGATTCCATTTATATACAGTTCAAAAACAGACAAAGCTAAATTATATTCTTTAGGGATGCATATGTAGGAGGTGAAGCTGTTTTTAAAAAGGCAGGAAAATGTTTATGACAAAATTCTGAAAAGTAATTATCTCTAGAGGGACAGGGGAGAGTTGTGATTATGAAGAGTTTCTTGTGTGGGATACCGTCAATATTTGATTACTTAATGTAAGTGATGATTTGTATTGTACTTGTAATTTTTATGCTGTCTTCTGTGTATAAGAAAAAAGAAAACTAAATGATGTAAGTGTTTGGAGGTCTATGTCATTGTAGTGGGTCCCAGAGGGAATACATGGTGACATGGCTCATAGGCTACAGTATCAACTGAGTCAATTTGGATAAAAGTAATCAAAAGAACTTGAATCGAATTGCCTTAAACAATAAGGAAGTACATTCTCCAAAGTAGTAGCAGTTGAGTGGCTTGGCTATAGCTAGAGTCAGGGTTGTGTCTTTTTCTCTGGTTTTGTTCTCTTATTTTTCCATGTGTGGTTTTTGTCATCCCCAGGGTTGAAGCAGGATGGATGAAATGCTTGCAAGGGTCATACATGGCTTCTCTTTCTCTTTGATTTATGAAGATCTAGGATGCCTTCTCCCATACTTACCCTCACATTGCCTTGGCTAGTTTGGCATCACATGCATATTTGTAAAGCAATCGTTATCAAATAGGAATGGGATTAAATTAATTCTCTTTGATGGAAAGAGTCTTGTGAATAAGGTACCATAATCCCTGCCAAGAGCTGGGAAGAGTGAGATTTTACTTGCAAGATAACACGTTTGCCTGCCACAGTGTATGGCTGTTAATAGAAGACACAAGACTATTAGTAGTAGGTCAGCAACTAAAAGAAGCAGTCTGAGGGTGAGCAAGTTTGCACTGGTTCCCTAAGGCCTGATTCCCAAAGGACAGCAAAAATAGTGCCAAGTGACATCTGCACACACTCAGATACATTACAGGAAAGAAACCCTGAATTTAGGAAATCTGGATATTTGATAATAGCCATAAGCCTATCTTTTTGTTGAAAAAGAGACACTATCACAATCTTCCAGGGCTCTTCGCCACATGAACATTCTGGAATAAAGGGTAATTAGTGTCTCAGCTCAGAGGAAGTACAGAAATGCGGGG
Source organism: Plecotus auritus (assembly GCF_963455305.1). Classification (NCBI taxonomy): domain Eukaryota; kingdom Metazoa; phylum Chordata; class Mammalia; order Chiroptera; family Vespertilionidae; genus Plecotus; species Plecotus auritus. The sequence continues at coordinate 180,030,011 of NC_137771.1, read as the reverse complement.
GACCCATGGTAATTGTCTCTTAACAACCACTGCAACTTTTCTATCTTGAAATTATCTCTGAATAAATAGAGCAAGTGAGGGCAGGTTGGAAATGCGTCATTTGGTTTAGAGGCAGGCTCTTTTCCTAAACATAGCCAAGATATCCATCTTCCAAGGGCAAAAGCTTAGAGGAAGCACGAGGAAATCTACAGCAATTGGAATTCAGAAGCCTGGATATTTCTAAAACATATATTTACATATTTAAAGTTTAAAGATTTTTTTAATGTTATGCCTTTTTTCTCTGAGAGATAGCTTGCCCTGAGAGAGTATACTTTTAGAGCATAAAACTTACTCTAGAAATCTAGAATTGTCTACTGAATTAGTTGATATGTACACACTCACAGTAGAAATATCAAAACACAAAACAAAAATCGTTTAAAAAGTCACTGTCCTGAATATTTCTGAACTCATAAAATATGACTGTTACTGCTAATTTTTAGTTAGCTAAACTATGTGAAAGTTTAATATGACACACATCTTACTTAATAGTTTTTTTTTTTAATATATTTTATTGATTTTTTACAGAGAGGAAGGGAGAGGGATAGAGAGTTAGAAACATCGATGAGAGAGAAACATCGATCAGCTGCCTCCTGCACACTCCCCACTGGGGATGTGCCCGCAACCAAGGTACATGCCCTTGACCGGAATCGAACCCGGGACCCTTGAGTCCGCAGGCCGACGCTCTATCCGCTGAGCCAAACCGGTTAGGGCTTAATAGTTTTTTTTTAATGGGCTTTCTTTGTCATTCATATAGTGAGAATATGGAACTAAGTCATCTCTAAAGCCAATAGAGTTCTGAACTGAATGGCTGTTACCTATTGTAATTTCCCATTTCCAACACTTATCACTCTTTCCATTTTACCTCCAAAAATATACCCTCCCATCTAACATGCATGACACTCTTTAAAGACTGCAAATAGAACCATTTTGAATTTCTCAATCCTCCTATGAGGTAGACAAAAGTGGTCACCACTTAAAAAAAAATGTTGCCCAGAGGGACTAAGTTGCCTAGGGTCATTTATTAGATCAAACATGTACTTAGTAAGTTACAGATGTAGTACTCAGCTTAGAGATTCTGAGTTTGAATCCTTGGTTTTGACATCCTCCCATGTGATTTTTCCCAAGAATTCTCAAATTTCCTCCTGCAACCCAGAAAAACAATCATCAAGGAAAGTGAACTCCTTGGTTGCTGTGTAAGTGGGGGATGTCCCAGAGCAGAGTTCTGCATGAGAATATAGTTGACTTCAGTAATGACCCATTAATTACAAAACTAAGTGGAAATAATTTTTTCTCTATAATTTACTCAATTTCAATCAAGGCTTTTATAAGTTTCTCACAGTTAACCTCTCTCCAAAAGGACAAAGTAAACACAAATGAAATGCAATGAGTAAATCGTCATCTTTTATCTTCTGTGATAGACCTTCTTTAATTAAAAGTTATCTCTGTGAAGTCTGTCTTTGTTTGAACTTTTCTACAATTAATTTGCTCCTGTAAGAGGATGGTTGTGTGTGTGCAGAAGCACACATGTGCACACAAACATACATTAAGAGGAAAAGATGAACATGTTTATTTGACTCATAATTGAGAGAGTAATTAGTGATCATTATGAGTTATTATTATTAAACAGATGTTGTAATTCTTAAAGCAGGGATCGTCGTCTCATCCATCTCTAAGCAGCAACTGTAAGCATATATCTTGGCATTTGGTTGGTTTCAACAAATGGTGGTTAAATAACGATGCACATGAATTTTCCAGCCCAAGCTTCTCATTTTTGTAGATGAGAAAAATGAGGCCCAGAAAGATGACAATTCTGTTCTCACAACTAGTTAGTAGCAAAGCCATGTACAGAATTTGAGTTTTGACTCTTACAGTGTACTTTCTAATAGTCCAAGTCTCTTTATACCATTTTCAAATTATACAAGAAATGCTTCTCTAAAACACCATCTCCTATGAGAGTGAGGTTAGTGGTATATAGTTATATTAAACTAGAGGCCCAGTGCACAAAATTTGTGTACTGGGGGGGTGACCCTCAGCCTGGCCTGCACCCTCTCACAGTCCAGGACCCCTCAGCAGACATCCCTCTCACAATCTGGGATCCCTCACTCCTTACCGCCCACCCGATTGCTCCTTACTGCTCGGCTCATTGTTCCTTAGCACTGCTGCGGAGGCGAGAGGGGCTCCCACTACCTCCGCTGCGCTTGCCAACTGTGAGCCTGGCTTCTGGCTGAGTGGCACTCCCCCTGTGGAAGCGCACTGACAACCAGGGGGCAGCTCCTGCATTGAGCATCTGCCCCCTGGTGGTCAGTTCGCATCATAGCGACCGGTTGTTCGGTCGTTTTGCCGTAAAGGTTGCTTAGGCTTTTATTATATAGATTGTGGGAAACACTGAATGTTCTTAGTCTGGACAAATATAACCACCTCATTCAAGATTAGCCACTGTGAGTGGGATGGGACAGGTATATAAGACACACCGAAGACTAATTATACAGTGCTGTTTGCCCTCATTCTGAGCTTGAAACTAGTCAATAGTCCCAATGCTGTTTTGAGTTGTTTTGAAAGGTATGTGACTGTATCAAAGAAAAATAAAACTGCTGCTTTGTAAAGCCACTACACAATTAGAAGACAGAGCTCTAGCAGTAATGATTTTTAAGTAGAGAGAGAGAGAGAGAGAGAGAGAGAGAGAGAGAGAGAGAGAGAATGTATATTTGAGGCTAAAGTGAAAAATGACTTTGACTTGAATAAAAATATTTGCACCATATTGAGGAAGAATTAAAAAATTCAATTTTGAAATATGACATTGCATTTCAAAAGAACATTTCCTTGCAGATGGTATAGCTGGATGTATGATCTAATCTTACATTTCCTCTGAATGGCAAGACAACACACGAGGAATAGATAAGAAAGCAGATAATAACTAGGAGTGAAAAAGGAAGAAATCACAATAGGAGATATATCAGGGTCAATTATTATTCAACTCAATCACTGAATTTACTTTTTAAAATAGCCTTCAAAAACCATCCTTTTTCTGTGTTCTATATGTTCTCTTTGGGGTTTTGTATTGATTTAAGATTCTGAGGCAGAGAAGAGATTTCACTGAAAAAAATTTGAATGAAAGGATCTTTTAGAACATATCAAAATTATTAAAATATAAACCTATAGAATAAGATTTCAGTATCTATTCTCAACTCTATACTGCAGAACCAGGCTGTCAATGGAGTCGCTTCTCCTGCCATGATCAGAAAGCTGATTGTCATATCAGGAGGCATCCCCTATTACGCATATGAATATAGGACTGCCTCAGTCTGATCTGCTAAATACAGTTACTGGTTCTGGAACAGTATCACTGTCCTCCAATCAGGAAACTTCATGTGTAAATTCAGGAAGTGGTCATGATAGCTTTAGTGTCCAACATCATGCCACCTTTTCTACTTTCAAAAGGCCATTTCTCCTAAACCAGCAAGCCTCAGAGAGTTTGTTTCCAGAACCATGCCAATTTTCTATAATTCAAATTGATAAACTATATGTCCATTATCCCCTTATCTCAGTTCAAATTTCATGTCTCATGTAATTTCATCTGCTGTGGAACTTGAATCTAACTTGGATCACCAGATGAAAATAAGTTGGAGACATCTTGTTTTGCTTTTCTTCTCTCCACAGGAAAGGGAAGCCACAATGGAAGACAACTGGAATACATATTCTGAGCCAAATCTTCATAACTGCATTAGATGTCAATCGTACTCCTCCATGTTCATCTTTGAAAATTTCAAACATTTTTGTATATATTGTACAGATAATTATATATTTGATTATCTTTGAGCAAACTTTCAAAGTCTAGAACATTCCTACTGCAAACAAGTGCTTAATAAACATCTATTCAATAAGAAAAGGGAGATGCATTAGACAGACTGACAAAACCTTGTATTTCTGCAGTGTTATACTTCGTGCAAAATGGTCTCAGTTCCATCCAGTAATCACCTTGATCTCCTCAAACAGCCTGCAGAGTAGGCAGGACAGCTATTAAAAGCCCTCATTTAAAGGGGAAGAAGTTGCAATTTGGAAAAAATAAGCAATAGCCTTACCTTAAGACCTTACTAATAGCAGGTGGTTCTCTAACTTAGCATCAGACATTACATCTAGTTCTACCACTAATTAGTTGTATGATTTTGGGTAAGTTACTTCTCAGTCCAGACTTAAGTTTCCTTTCCTTGTCTTTTTGGAGATGCCCAGTTGAGAAGATTAAGAGAAGTGCCTGAAATGTATAGGGTACACTTAATAAATGCTAGATGTTATGTCTTCTAGTTTATGTTCTAAGTAGTATGTGAGGTTGTACTGTTATTAACAATGTTTTCAAGAATCCTTTACTTTCACTAGAAGAACAATGCCATTCTTTTTCAAATGGCAATATTATTTGGGATGAAGTTCTCAAAAGTACCTTCTGTTAAAACAATTGTTTTTAATGAAAGTAAATGCAGTGTGACGTGGAAATTGTGAGAGTTAGAGGAGAGGGTTACTGGTGGTTGGTGGTCTGGATAATGAGGCAAAATAAGACTACACATGTGAATAAGAACAGCTGACATCAGTTGCAAAGTTAAGGCAAATCCATCAAGAAGAAAAATGAAGTTTGTTACAGTGGCAATGGATTTATTCTTTTTCCATAATATTCTTCTACATCTGAGCTCCATCAGCAAATAAGCAAAGAAGATATCGGATTGCCGAAACCGGTTTGGCTCAGTGGATAGAGCGTCGGCCTATGGACTGAAGGGTCCCGGGTTCGATTCCGGTCAAGGGCATGTACCTTGGTTGCGGGCACATCCCCAGTGGGAGGTGTGTAGGAGGCAGCTGATCGATGTTTCTCTCTCATCGATGTTTCTAGCTTTCTATCCTTCTCCTTTCCTCTCTGTAAAATATCAATAAAATATATTTAAAAAAAAAAAAAGAAGATATCGGATTTGTAAACATGTCATTCATAGTGCTAGGCTGATCATAGTGAACAACTTAAGCATCATAAAATAATAATGTCATGGATGCCTCATTTTCTCACCTCCCAATTCTGGGGTAAAAGTCATTCCTTTAAACCAGCCATGGGCAAACTACAGCCTGCGGGCCGGATCGGGCTGTTCTATCTGGTTCTCTTGATCTCCCCTCCGCTCCTTTACTTTGAATTTATATTAGTTCACACAAACACTCCATCCATGCTTTTGTTCCAGCCCTCCAGTCCAGTTTAAGAACCCATTGTGGCCCTCGAGTCAAAAAGTTTGCCCACCCCTGCTTTAGACACATCCTAGTTCTCTCATTTGCCAGATATAACACTAGCTGAGCTTATAAATATTTCTGATAACTTTTCCTCATCTGTAAAATAGGGAGAAGTACTTCAACTTAGAGGCTTGTTTTGAAAATTATATGCAAAATATATGCAAAACTGCCCAGTACAACACCTGGTATATAATGGTTTTTCCAAAAATATTTCCTAAAAGTTGTGTTGCTGTCCATTTTCAAATGTTATAGCAACTGCCAGATCTTTGGAAATCATAGATCTTATTAACTTTTTATATAAATACTAGAGGCCCAGTGCATGAAATTCATGCACTCAAGGGGTGGTCCCTAAGCCAGGATTGCGAGAGGGTGCAGGCCAGGCCAAGAGACCCCAATGGTGCACAATCAGGGCTGGGGAAGAACATGGGCAGTTGGCCAGCCGGGGAGGGACTATGGAAGGGCTCCAGGGCATATCTGGCCCATTTCACTCAGTCCCGATTGGCCAGACACCAGCAGCAAGCTAACCCACTAGTTGGAAAGTCTGTCCCCTGGTGGTCAGTGCACTTCATAGCAAGTGGTTGAGTGGCCTTAGCATATCATTAGCATATTATTCTTTGATTGGTTGAATGGCTGACTGGATGACTGGACACTTAGCATATTAGGTTTTAATATATAGGAAATGTATAGTATTTCAATTTCTATCAGACATTAATAAAAGTATATATTTAAAATTAAATAACTCAGGCCAAAACCGGTTTGGCTCAGTGGATAGAGCGTCGGCCTGCAGACTCAAGGGTCCCAGGTTCGATTCCGGTTAAGGGCATGTACCTTGGTTGCGGGCACATCCCCAGTGGGGGGCGTGCAGGAGGCAGCTGATCGATGTTTCTCTCTCATCGATGTTTCTGACTCTCTATCCCTCTCCCTTCCTCTCTTCTTCTGTGTAAAAAATCAATAAAATATATAAAAAAAAATTAAATAACTCAGAAACATTATAACAAACAATAGGGTATTATAATATATTAATACATATATTTTGTTATAGATAATATTAATAAATACTATATAATAATACATTTTATATATTTTAATATCAAAATAATAGATTAAAGCTTATTTAAAGTTATTAATGTTGAAAAAATTAAAATGAAGTTTTTAGTACAAAATGTAATGAAAATACATGGAAAATTATGCGGAGCTGACTAATGAGTTAGGCCAAATCCTTGACTCTTAGTAAATGTCACAGAAAGCAGATAATTTATTCCCAGATGCTGGGATCTCTGTTACCTAACTGTTGGAGTAATACATTTCTAAAATATGGAAAAGACAAATATCTAAGAAATCAACTATGAAAATGATCAGTGCAATTACTAAGCTGAAGAACTAGTCATGGATGCTCAGGCCTAACACTAATTTTATTTGTAGAAAACATTCCGCAGCAAGAGCTGTAGTATAGAATAAATAAAGTGGTTTGCAGTCCTGTGTAATTTAGAGCAAGCAACAAACTCTGACTCAGTTTTTTTGTTTTGTTTTGTGTTTTTGTATATTTTTTTGTGTGGTATGCTTCCTATTTATGGGTAAGAGAAAGACAGTAATATCAACCCTACACAGTTTTCTGTTTGAGCTGAAATAATAATGTGAATAAACTTTTGAATCTGAAGTATAATGCAAAAGTAGTTATCTTTCTCTCACTATAACTTGAGTATAATTCTATGTCTTATGAATCTTTATATCACTGGAATTTGACATATTTTCTCACTCATCGTAGATACTCACCAAATATTTATGAAGTAAGAAGACTAGGTGAAGTCTACATTCATTGTATTATGCGGTGTTACTTCAAGATTATTCTTGCAACTCCAATTCTATATCCCCTAGTAAATCTATTTGAACTACATATAAGGAAGAAAAAATCCTTCAATGTATAGTTTACTCCCATATGCCTTCCTGATATCCTCCCAGGCCATCCCTCTTTCTGTTTTAAAATGTTAATTCTTTTTGCTTATATAATTCCTTTAATAACTGCTTATTCACCATTTCATGTATAAGTCTATCATTTCTCTAACTAGATTTTAAATTCCTGAAAGTTAGACTTAGGAATTTAAATGTGTTTGCACCCTCCAAAGGGATTTTCTTGTTCATATTATTAAATAACTTAATATTTATGACATTCACGATCTGGGACTCATCCCCATACTGATTTGAATCAACAGAAACAGCCAGTAACAAATCTTCCCTGTCTTTATATAATGGAAGACCGGTCCTCATGTCAGATAGTTCAGTTCACTATTTGCTAACCTTCTCAACTAGTACTACTTCTAAATAGTAAAGGTTTTTTTCTTCAAGTCATATTCCCTCTAGGAACTTGTACAGTTTCTGGTTCATCTAGTTTTAGGAAACATTTGAGGAATGATGATGTAACAAGCAAAAATTGCTAACATTCAGTTTTCACCCTAGTTCACCATATAGAATCCTCTACTTCCTTTCCCATTTTCCTGTTCTGATGAGGAAAGATTCTTCTTGCTGAGAAGGAGATTAAGTTGTTTGACAAAATAAAGGGTCAAAGAGAATGGTGTCATATTAGTTGCAAGATTAAGGAAAGTCACCAAAATTTGGTTAAATGTTTCTATGGCCAAGTTATTTGGGCCCCTTTAAAAGTGCATGTTAGCATAGGTAGCTAGATATTAATAAAGGAAGGGAGCAAAACGAACTAGACATTAAAGAGCCTAATAAACTGGGAAAATTAATCCAATATTGAGTCTGCTTCACTAAGAAGCTACAGCTTCATCCACTTCCCAGGCCATGGCAGCATTGCCCAGCAAAGGGGATTAACACTCCTCTCTCCCAAGAGAAACTGCTGGCTGGTGGGGGAAAGAGGAGGGGGAATTCCTCTGCTGAGTGCATGCCCAGTAGAAGTCAAGATGATGCAGAGGGAGGTGCTTTTACTATGAGTTATGCAGAATGGAAACCAATATGGTGACCATAAAGATCTGTTTGTCTAGTCTGGGCAAAGGATCTAATTGGTTAAGGGACACAAAACCAGAAAGATCTAGGAAATCGATTAATTAGGGGGAAGATCCAATGCAAGCCCTCAAAAGATTGAAAAGTTGATTGGTTATTTTTAAAATTGATTTTAGAGAGAGAGGAAAGAAGAGAGAGAAAGATAAGGAGAAATATCCATGTGAGAGAAACACATTGACTGGCTGCCTTCCGCATGAGCCCAATCAGGGATCAAACCCACAACCTAAGTATGTGCCCCGACTGGAAATCAAAACCATGACCTTCCAGTGCACTGACCAGTGCTACAACTAACTGAGCCAAACCCACTAGGGCAGTTGGTTATTTTGAAAGAGTAACTGGTCTTTCCCAAGCCCAAGATTATATAAGCCAAGCTTACAAAGCACTCTATCTCACCTGGTAATACACGCTCACCCATTTGTTTACCTGTTCTCTCTTCACAGCTACCATGTGGCCCTAAGCAGCCATCTGGGCCAGGCAGACTTCAAAGGCCTGGGTACTGCACCAGCCAGAGTGCAGCGGAGAAGAGACCTAGCCAGCCAGATGGGGACAGACAAAGATTGGACTAAGCTGTAATGTGGACTGGACCAATGGTGCAAAATGTCAGGACACCACTGGCCCTATTTCTGAGGCTGATGAAAACAAAGTTGGACCTTTTCCATGACGGGGCTGGTGGCGATTAGATACTGGGAACCCAGGGCCAGTCCTTTTATTTTGCTTCTCCAGTGAATCTTACCATAAAGCCTTCACCTCCCACGCATGAGTCTCCTGGAATGCTTTTTTCATTATTCTTTAAAAGAACATCATTTCCACCAGCAATACATATACAGTGAAAAGTAAAGATTTAAATCCCTTTTATTACTTTCACCTGTTGAACTCTACTGGATGAACATGACATGGCTCATGTGCTGAGCTGCTTGGGTCTCTATGTGCTGCGGGATGGTAATTAAAGGGATGAGTGAAACTATAGATCAATTAAAGTCTGAGAGAATCTTGGGGCAGGCTGTTTAGTAAACAGGAATTTTTGGCAATAGAAAACTGTGGGCTGTAATGAGCCCAGAGAACTGACAATTGCAGATTCAGTTCTTTACCTTTTCACTCTCCCTGTGCTTTCCAAACCTTCCATAATCCAGTATTGGATTGGTTGGCTAAATTTGAGAAAGCAGATCAGTTCCTTATCTCACAAAGTAGAAAGAGAATTCATTCTAAGAAAATCATAGAAATATGCACAACAGAAGATTTTGTACAAGACATGTATCACTGTGCTGTATACAGTAATCAAGAAATAAACCCTAATATCCAACAGTATAGAACTAAATAAATTTTGCGATAGCTCTATAATATAATACTATGTTACAAAAGTAATCATGCTGTGAATGAAAATTTACTAACATGAAAAAAATATTTTAATGTGTATTTATTTAAAAATTTGCTTAAATAGATTGCTTATATCAAGGATCCATTAAATGTAGGTATATTTATGTATATGCATACATATACACAAATATAATAAAATTTCTGAAATTTCTACAGTGAGCATATTACTTTTGTGTCACAAAAACACACACCACACAACATTTTTTAAAGGGAGGGGGATGCATATGAAGAATACCTATTTCTAAAGATCTACTATTGAGAACTCAGTATTGAAGAGAAATGTATGTGAATTGAAATTAAATCTAGAGACTCTGTTAACATCTGATTTATAACCCCCTCCTCAAGAAAAGAAAACAATTCTTGTTGAGGGCCAGGAGAAAAAGGGAAGGAGGAGGCTGAGGACCGCTCATATGTCCTGTTAAATGGAATCTGCCTGAGCATGCTGTGCTTAAGCTGCCAACATCTTTACTCAAAGAAATATTGAGGAGCTGCTGATGAAATCAATCTGACCCATTCTTTTTGTCTGCCTTCCTCCTCCGCCTCTAGTGCATTGTGCAAGAGAAAGTTTAAACCATCTTCCTGTCAGGTGGAATGAGGGGATCAGCACCAGGTGGCCATGCGCCTGGTCCTCTGGCTCAGGGTGCAGCTGCTGGGGTAGAAGGCCAGGTCCTGGCCAAGGCACACACTGTCCCTGTGCAGAGGGCTGGCTATGCACAGTGTGATCATTTTGTGCCTGCCAGCCAGAGTTTTAAGGTTGAAGAGCCAGATTCTTGTGCTGTGGGGTTTAATGACTATTAGGAATGCATGGAGCAAATTAACTATTTTGCAAGAGGAATTTTACCTGGCAAGTTCAAGTCGGAGACCTTTTAGTGAATATAGTAAAAACTGGGGCATGGGAAAGAACTATGAAAAAGCAGATTATTTATATCAGTTCAATTGATCATTGATTGGGTATTTAATAAGACAAAGCACCTTCTAGGTGCTATAAGGTAAAATAGGTAAGTCAGAGGGGCTCTGTCCTTCAGGACCTTCCAGTTTCTGCGGGGAGTCAGACATACAAATAGCTAAGCCTCAGATGATTTAACAACAGAGAAGAGAGGCTAGGGTGAGCTTTCTGGATTCAATCAGTCACCCATTGTTCCAAATATATACTACTTAATATAGACACTCTGGCCTTCTGCATTCTTATGTAGATAACCAGTAAGAAGATAGATAGAAAAGGGGACATATGTAATACTTTCAACAATAAATATTTTTTTAAAAAGAAGGTAACTAGAAGAAAAATAGATACATGTTACCCTAAATACTAAGGTAAATGGTCCAAGTTCTGGGTTAGCTGCTAAGTTTTGTGCTGTGGATTAATATTCCCTTGCACTGAATTTCATTTTTTCTTAAGCTCTAACCAGTTCTTGCCTTTTTCTGATTGTCAGGAAAGCAGCATTTTTGTGAAAGTCAGTGAAAGGTAGCCATGTTATAACTGTCTTCCCAGCTTATATCATAGAATAAATCATAGATAAAAGACCATGATGGCCCTTGAATTCTTTCCTCTCTTTCTTGTTCCTTTTCTTTTTGATCCCTCACTGTAACTCCATTCAATCTAAGTTGTATTAAGCTCTTTTTTTTTTTGTCAAGTTCCCCAGCAATGCTCACTGACATGCAGACTGGAAGAACAAAATTAATTCTGGAAGTGTGCTCCCACAAGTACACCAAGAACTCAGAAGCTGGCTTGACAAATCTATTTGCCCTTTGATTTTCTGTCCCATTTCCTCCTGCTTGACTCTGTGCCATTCATTAGATTTGCTTCTGGTCCAGCCCAATTCACTCTCATTCACCTTGGAACATGCTGGTAAGTGAAGTGCAAACCTTGCCTGCTGCTTACTGAAAGTCTAGCTTAAGAACAGTGTAATGGGAGATGGCTCATTCAAGCTTCACTTTAGACAATGGAATAATGTTTTAATAAGAATGGAGTGAAGAAATAAGGCAGGGCATACTGAACAACTTAATATTACAAAGGTATATGCACTGTGGGGTGGGTAGGGTGCGGAGACATGCAGTTTACTGAATGGTAGGACATGTGACAGGAGCTGCTGATTGTGCCAGATCATGAAAGGCCTTGGACACCAGAGGTTTTTTTGTTGTTTTTTTAAAGGCCTGTACAGTAGGCAATAAAGAACCTCTGAATGCTTCTCATTATAGGCATGGCATAGTGAAATAGCTCAGAAGAATACTTTAAACAGTTAAGTATTTGTCTAAGTATAAGCCATTAGCATAGCAGTAGATATTGCAATGGGGAAAATCTGCTGGACTCAGTCAGTGATTAGCAATAGAGGTCCAAGAAAAGAAATCAGAGCTAAATTGGAAATTCTGAGTCAGGTTAACAAGTAGATGTTGCAAGAGCCAGAGAGGTCAGGAAGACATCCATTTATGATGAAAGATAATAAAGGCAAAGTAGATTACACTGGCTTCAAGGACATAGTACAGGCCTTGTTATTTAGTTAGAAAGTGGGTTACAAGCTGAGACCCTAGTTCAGGTTATAATTCCCGAGTTGGTAATTATCATTGTTAGGTGGTGATTGAAACTATGAGTGTGCATGAGAGATAGACTACTCTTGCCTAAAGCCTTCCTTGAGCTCTGGTTGGTGGTCTGGCCAGCACGTGTAGAAGCACAGATTTGTGGGTTTCTTGGATACAGTGACACAAGTGAGTAGGCCATTCCAAAGCCCCAACAGTTGGTTTGGATCAGAGTGTGACCACAGGAATCTGCTCTCGGCCAGAGTAAGCTCTAGAGGTCAACTCTGCTTCAGAGAGAGCATGGAGTGAAGGACTCCTCAGCTCAACTTGCCCTCTCTTCACTATCAGAAGGTCCTAATTATAGGTTGCAATATTGAAAGCACACCTTCATATATGTGAATAATGCATCTATAAGTGATTTTCAAATTGTAAATTTTTATACCATTATTCATGTTACAAATGGTATAAGGAATAACCATAATTAAAATGAAGATCACTCAAAATAAACAGTCTTGGCAATAAATCTATTCAGCCTTCTTGTTTGTCCATCGAGGACATTGAGGCTCAGAGAAGCGAACAGCTTGCCTGAGGTGAGACAGAGCCAAGGGCAGAGCTCAGACCTCTGGGCTTCTAGTCAAGGCCTCTTTTGTTGTCTCATCCAAGTTATTTCTCCCCACGCTGGCTTTTTTTGCAATCCATTTAACACAATGCAAGACTTAGTTGAGAAAGATCTAATTTCTTTCCTTTCCATTGTAATTCTGAGTTTGAGGGCCTACAAGTTGGAAAATGTGGAAGAGCTTAAGAAATATCAGCAGGTTCAATTCAATTGAACTGAACTTGATTATTTAATACAATAAAGCTTTCCAAGTGCTATGGGTAGTAAAGTAGAATCAGGGGGGCTCTGTCCTCCAGCATCTCACAATCCTTATGGGGGAGACAGACATGCAAACAGCTTAAGCATCAGAATGAGATGGAATTGCCCTAGGAAAATAAATAAATTTCCTATTTTTTGTTTTATTCACTTCCTGAATGGATAGACAACTGACATTTATGATGCTTGGTACTTCCCAACATGCTAGGGAAGGAAAGAGGAAACCTTGAAGCAGGCTACTTTTTAATAGTTCCAGGCATTCTCAGAACATTTAGTTTAAAAGGTAAAATAAACCTCTCTCCACCTGCCTTTATACACTCCCAGACTTCAGTAGCCTTAACAGTAGACTCAGGGAGAGGCAGTGGAAGCATCCTACGACCCAGCACACCCAGGACAAAAGGCCACAGGGCTTTTGGAGCATTGCCAAGCTGGGAGATGAACCTGATAGGGTTCTTAAATAACAGCATGGCCTCAGCCTCGGGCCTGACTTCATGCTATTCCAGTCGTGTGACCTGTCTCCTCCGCTGATCTAAGATAACAGTTACCACAGTCTGCCTTGGAGTCAAGTTACTTGTGTGTGTGCGCCTGCTTCCGCCACTTGACGAGAGAGCGATGGCCATGCCTTACTCAACCCTATCCCCCAGAGAACTTGGCACAGGCCCGGCACTCAGTAGATGCCCAGTAAGTGTGCAGGGCTGGCTGGAATTTTGGCAGGCCTCTTTTTTGTTCATTGGTTAAATCTATGGTTCTTTTTGCTCACTTTGAGGAGGATAAAATGCACATTGTGTTGAAAGCCTTGGATCTGATTTTAGAGACCAGGGCTCTAAAAGAAATGCAGACCTTCAATTTACTCCCTGTGGAACTCTAGTCAGGCCTTTCGCCTTCCACACCTGTGTTTCTGTAGACAGTTAGAGGGGTTAATATATGTTGTTCTTGCTTTTTATGATTCTATTATTCGTAGGGTAAATTTAAATGTAAAATATCTGTTGATTTAATTTCTCTTTTTTCTAATCTCTGCTGGTCCTGCAGTTATTGTTCTAAACTTATATTTATCTTTTTAAAACAGTAGAATATAAGAGAAAAAAATCACTGCACTCTTGTGCAGTGATTATTCAATGAGAATAATAATTTATTAACTGGCTGTTACCTTCTAAGCTCTGAACGAAAAGTTCCTTATAAATTCTGAGATATTAATTTAATTAATTGATTGATTGATTGTAGAGAAAAAGAGAGAGAGAGAGAAACAACAATTACTTGTTCCACTTATTTGTGCGTTCATTGGTTGCTTCTTGTATATACCCTTGACTGGCTACTGAACCCAAAACCTTGGTGTATAGGGGCATTGCTCTAACCAAATGAGCTACCAGGCCAAGGACTAATTTCTTATTATGTATCTGAAGAGAACGTTGCTAATTTTGATTGGTAGACAAGGAAACAGCTTAGGGATGTTAGGAAATTCTTCATCATAACAGAACCAGTCAGTGATAGAATCAGAATTCTAATACAGAGTGACCTTCTACTATACCTCTCTGCTCTTTCCATCCACTTTGAGCAAATAATTTAAAATCTCTGGGTCTCATTTTGGCTGTAAAATGGAATTAATAATACTTTACAGCATTCATGAAAAATTAAAGTCACAAATATAAAACAGCTTTGGAAATGTGGAACAATGAGCTAAGTAAATCTAAATTATTATTACATTACTAAATAGCCAGACTAGTAGCCAAGGTAACCAAATTCTGCTTTCAAATAAAAGTGACATTTGAAAGTTGTTGATCTCAGTAACAAAAATCTCTCCGTCCTGATTTTGTACAACGCCTTGCTCTTTGACAGCCTTAGATCAAGTTATTAAGTTGCCTCTTTCATAAATTCAAGTTTACTTGCCATGTGGAATTAGAGAAGTTAGAATAAAAATTAAAACTAACAAAATCTGAAAATTATTCCTTGATTATGCTTTATTAAGTTAGCAATCATTTCAAGGATACAGTGAAACCCGTGCTCTCATATAGCACTTGTGGCAGTAGCAAGTTCTTTGTAATTCAACTTGTCAATGTTAGCAGATGAAAATGCTCTTCTATCATAATGTAAATATCTGTGTTTTCCGATGGTCTTAGGCGACCCTGCTAGCGGTTCTCAACCTGTGGGTTACAACAGAACCGCTGTTGTAGAGCCTAAGACCATCGGAAAACACAGATATTTACATTATGATTCATTAACAGTAGCAAAATTACAGTTATGAAGTAGCAACGAAAATAATTTTATGGTTGGGGGTCACCACAACATGAGGAACTGTATTAAAGGGTGGCGGCATTAAAAAAAGTTGAGAACCACTGCCTAGGGGGAAACAAAGTGGAGAAGTACAAAGAATAATCAGGACTGGTATAAGAGAAATGCAAAGAGAAAAAGTTAATATTCAGTTTCTGGCAACCAACATAGGAATTGTATGTCCACAGAATTATAATGAGATTTAAAGCAAAGCTTGTTAAGAAAGAGAAAGATTTTTTCTGAATTTCCCATCTCCTAATTTACCTTTAAAGCCTGAAAGACTCTGTCATAGCTCATTTTTTTTTAAAGAGGGTACTGGTCATGTGGAAAGAAAAAGCTGAGACAGCTCATTCCTGCCAGTCCGATGGTTGTGAGAAGAAGAAGTGAAATTGAGATCAGGTACCAGGTTTTACTTCCCCTGGTACCAGCTCTATTGATGTGTGCAGAGATGGGATATTTTAGAAATAGCCAACTGAGCATGGGGAAACCCAAAGACTACTGGGACAATGGCCTGCTTTCATATTCATAGCATGCTGGAACCTAAAGTACTAAAGAATTCCAGCCTTCAGCTCAGTGACACCTTCAAGACTGTGCAAGCAATGAAGATGAAGTGGGGAATACTGATCTGTCCATTGCAACAATGTTCCCATAGCCTCCAGGTCAAATAATAAAGGAATGTTTATAAATTTAAGTACCCACTCCTGACAGAGAATTTTGTGAGTAAATTGACATTGATTATAACAAATATAGTAGCATGATAATCTGAGCTACTATCATTCATTGATTTTTGCGAAATTTGAATCTTTAAGATCTATTTTGCAAACAAACCTGTGTCCTGCAATTACATTAAACTTTTTGTAAATGAGGCTCACACATTTTGTTTGCATTTCATTCCAAATAAGTTGGAAGTTTTTAATTTAAGTATCCAGTAAATAGCACAATAAAAATTTTAACTTCAAATTTTTAGGTAAATGCAATTATTGAAAATAAAGCTTACAAACAGGAAGATATTATTTTTTCCTTATAAAAGCAAAAGAGGAACAAAGTAAATTAAAATGAAGAAAGTTCCCTGTGTCAGAATTTAGTTGTGTTTTGGAATATGTAAACTTGTGGAAAAAGAATTTTAGTGAAACTCTTCCCTACATTGCATAAATTTATATTTTGTTCTTGAACGATAGAAAATATAAAAGAGCTTTTATTTTGTAGTACCTATGTTTGGTGAAACTTTCAAATAAATACAAAACCAAACAATTATTTAAATGAGTTTTCACTTATCAAAATATTTATTAAAGAAAGATATTCTAAAAAAAGGCAGAAGACAGTATCTTGGCAATATTTAAGCTGAAATATTTGCACTTTTTTATGTGAAATAGAAGATATTTTATATTTACAAATTTTGCACTGAGCTTATTAAATATTTCAACTGCCAAGAAGAGAATATTTTCTCAATAAAATTAGTCTATAGAGAAGATTTAACTAAAAATGTCAATAATTTCAAATTTATTAATTGTATATTCAACTTTGAGTTTGTCAATTATCTGAAAAAAATTGCATTTAAAAAAAAACTTATGTCATAATATTAGAAAGAAATGCAACTAAGAAAATTAGTAAAGTTTATAAACTTATATACTGATTACTCAGGTAGATTGTTGAGTTTAGATAATTAATATAAAAAAACAAAAACTTCAAATATAACTTTAAATGTTTTAATGAAAGTAGATATAGGTTACTTAAATTTTTGTGAATTTTATTTTATTTTTTTATTTTTTTTAATATATTTTATTGATATTTTTTACAGAGAGGAAGGGAAAGGGATAGAGAGCTAGAAACATCGATGAGAGAGAAACATCGATCAGCTGCCTCCTGCACACCTCCCACTGGGGACATGCCCGCAACCAAGGTACATGCCCTTGACCGGAATCGAACCCGGGACCCTTGAGTCCGCAGGCCGACGCTCTATCCACTGAGCCAAACCGGTTTCGGCTGAATTTTATTTTTAAAAATAGTTTTTGAAGAGTACTATTTTACATCAATATTATATACCTCAGTATCATCTAAACAATTTACCAGTCAATAAATAAAACTTTCAGGATTTTGTATAGTTAACTTTTGCTCCCTTCTTATTCTCAAAATTATTCTGGATTTAATATATTATACAACCCCCTTAGATATAACATGGGCATTTTTCCATATTGCTATTTATTGTCCAGAAGAAGAGTTCTAGCTGGTTTGGCCCAGTGGAAGGAGCATTAGCCTGTGGACTGATGGGTCCTGGGTTTGATTCTGGTCAAGGGCACATGCCCAGGTTTCAGGCTTCATCCCCAGTTGGGGGCATGCTGGAGGCAGCCGATCAATTATTCTCTCTCATCATTGATGTTTCTATCTCTCTCTCCCTCTCCCTTCTGCTCTGAAGTCAATAAAAATTATTTAAAAAATATTAAAGTCCAGAACAAGCAACAGAGACAAAACATAATTGAATATTTAAAAGTATAGTGAAAATACTTTAAATAATTTTTGAGGTGCTAAAATAATTGTGGTAGGTAGTACAGATTAGTATTTCCTTTTTCTTCTCTAGTTTCCATTTGAAAAACTGAGATCATGTTATTTTTACAAGGAACAATTATGCTAGAGAAAAAGACAAGAACAGAAAGTGTTTGGGACAACCTGGAGAGAGATGCCACATGAGCCAGGAAGGCTTCATCAGCCTCCACACTAAGAGGGCATCAAAGGTCAAGATGCAGGAAAGCATGCCAGCTCTCACCACATCTCCAGCACATGCTTCTCCTGCATCTGTCAAATCATCAGCTGGTCAAGATGTTCTCTCCTTGCCCTCCAGACCCAGGCAAGGTAGCACCGACAAATAAGGTCAGATTTGGGGGCTGAGGTGAATGAAGCATTTTTTATTTATATCCACAGACACATACTCTTGTGTATGTTCCAGTGACTTCAGGGGACTTTCCACAGCCATGGGTGTCCTGTGTCTGGTGTGAGGTAACTCTGCCTGGCCCACTGTGTTCTCTGGACACAAATCATTTGGTGAAGGGGTAGGTTCCAGGGTTTATGGATTGAGGTGCCAATCTTTCTTAATAATATTCATCTCTATTTTGTATTGTCTGTTCACTAAGATAGGAACATGTATGCAGGGTTTTTAGTAGGGTGTTTTGTTTTCTTCTGTGATAGCTATCTCCAAATTTAAGGATGCATGGAATATAGAGACTTCATGATTTCCAACTTGGACATGGCTAGGGCTTTTCTGGATGACTATTATGATAAATTTAACAAAATGGAAGTGTGCTTGCCACAAAATCAATGCTAGATAAGGATTGGTTATTTGACATTTTATGAAGAAACAAAGCTTTCTGTCTAAAAGAGATAAAATTTCAGAGGAGACACACTTGGTGTGGGGGCTAATTGAAGATGACAAATAGCAAGTTTAACAATTTAGAAGACATGTTGACCACATATTATGTGTAAGGTACTGCCTGTGACTCCAGGAATAAATGGTGAAAAAAATAGGCTAAATTTCTGGCATCAAAGAATTTACAATCAAGGGATAAAATTTAACTGAGCACAATGTAATATCTGCCATTTTCATGCCAATCCTTGCCACAATAGTATGTATAAAATACAAACTGGTATATGTGTTCAAAAGAGCTAAAGAAAGTTGAACAATATTCAAATAGTTGAGGGAAGAGTGATGTCCTCTCATTAGCATATTTAGAGGGCAACATCTGCATCACAGGACTATTCTTCTACCTGACATCATCTAGCCCAGTGGTCGGCAAACCGCGGCTCGCGAGCCACATGCTGCTCTTTGGCCCCTTGAGTGTGGCTCTTCCACAAAATACCACGGCCTAGGCAAGTCTATTTTGAAGAAGTGGCGTTAGAAGAAGTTTAAGTTTAAAAAATTTGGCTCTCAAAAGAAATTTCAATCGTACTGTTCATATTTGGCTCTGTTAACTAATGAATTTGCCGACCACTGATCTAGCACAAAGGAAACGTTCACATGAAGTAGGGGCACATTATAGTAGTGGTGGAAGACACTGTTAGATTCCCCATCCACCAGCCATTTCCATTTCTTTTTTATTAACATAATTTCTTTTTTGTTTTGGCATGCAACCCTGTTCTGGATAATGGAAAGTGAGGGAAAATGTGTTGGGGAATTTCAGATGAAAGAGCTGGAGACTTAATGTAATATGAAAAATAAATTTGACATCTACATGGAGAAAATAACTTGCTATGTAAGCTTTGAACATGTCATTGTATCTATCTTTCTAGGTCTGTTTTCCCATTGTGTTAATCATTCTTGCCTTGTCTAATTAACAGAATTATTGTTAGTATTATAGAATTATGGATGCTAACATTATTTCTAAATTGTAAGTGCCTATAATATGCACATTATTACTATTAATTGAAAATTACTCTAAAATACTTAGATTAAAATAGATATGCACTAAATCGGTGATACCATGAGAATATGTACTAACATGACAATCCTAGGAAAATATGCTTCTTATTTAAAGAAACTTACGATAAATATAATGTATAAAATTATTTCCATGCATTTACTTATGTGTACTTATTTCATTTTCATTGTCTTAATTAATTTCTCTTAAGATCCATGTGCAATTTTAAGAATTATATTACTTAATAAGGCTCAGCGGATTCATGTTTATAAAGAAACATTTTGAGATCTTCATCTCTGCCCTTTGAGATCATAATGACAAATGCAGTAAGTACAGACTCAGATGTTTTATTCTGGGCTCCCAATAAAACATTTATTTATTTCACAAAAATGTTCAAATTTACCCAAAGTAACATAATAATCACCAAACACCAACGGTGCTTATTTAACAAATATTATTTGCCATATTTTTTAACTATCATTTTTAGAATAAAATATTACAAATACATTTAAAGTCCCTTTGTGCCTTTTCCAAATCACATTTTGTGGTTGTTGTATAAATTTCCAGGTCATATTTTATGCTTTGCTTATCTCAGTCTGCATGATGTAAGGTATTAACTATGCTTCTCTAACCAGGAGTTGCCAAAACACAGTGGCTCAAACGAAGTTGAAGTTTATTTCTCTCTCACATAACAGTTCATAAGGAGATGGAGGGTCCATCTCTGTGATCCATGAGATTTTGTTGGTTCACCATCTCTTAAGGCAGCAGTTTTCAGCATAAGATATGACAGCTTCTGGGGTCCTTGGGAGTCTTTCAAGGTGCCTGTAGCCTCTTCCTTTTTCTTTCTTTTTTTTAAAAAATATATTTTTATTGATTTAACAGAGAGAAGGAGAGATAGAAACATAAATGATGAGAGATAATTATTGATTGGCTGCTTCCTGTACACCACACAGTGGGATCAAGTCCGCAATCTGGGCATGTGCCTTGACTGAGACTTGAACAGTTACCTCTTGGTTCATAGGTGGACACTCAACCACTGAGCCATACCAGCCAGGCTAGCTTCTCCCTTTTTCAAACTATATATCTATGTAAGGCCAAGTTTTCCTCATGAACACCAATAACAAAAATTAATGTACATTGAAAGCAGAAATAGAAGATTCTATTTGTCTTGAATAAAATCAAACATTAAAAAGATTTTTTTAAATGTAAGAATGTTACACTTTTACTAAATTTATTTTGAAGTTATTTTTCATAAAATAATTTTAATCAAACATTATGTTTTTAATGAAATAAATATATTTTAATGTTTTAATTTTGAATATGATAAATATCAATAAGTATTCCAATGTAAATAAAAGCTCTTTGAGGTTCTAAATAGTAAAGATTAAAAAAATTAAGTGTCTATTTGGTGGTCATACCAGCTAAAATTATTTTTACTGTGAAGTAGGAAGAATAAATTTGGGGAAAAACTAGCAATTCAATGTTATCTGTGTGTCCATAAATCATCCTATCTAATAAAGAGGGAATATGCTAATTGACCTTCACACTGTCACAAAGATGGTGGTGCCCACAGCCAATAAGGAGGGAATATGCTAATTGACTGCCACACCCTCAAAGATGGCAGCGCTCACAGCCAATAAGGAGGGAATATGCTAATTGACTGCCATGGCATCAAAGATGGTGGCGCCCACAGCCACAAGATGGCAGTGCCCAGTCCCCTCAGCCCCACCTGGGCGCCTGCCTCTGGAGTCCTCAGTCCCCTCAGCCCCCCAGCCACCCAGGGCCAGCCCGAGGTGCAGGCAAGCCTCGGATGGTGGCTGCCCAGCTGCCCAGGGCCGCCTGAGGCTCAGGTAACCAGGGCCGGCCAAGGTTTGTGCTACCAGCAGTGGCAGCAGTAGAGGTGTGATGGGGGCATTGCTTTCCCCTGATTGCCGGGTGGCCTCCTGCCCCTGAGAGCTCCCAGACTGTGAGAGGGGGTAGGCCAGACTCAGGGACCCCCCCTCCAGTGCATGAATTTTCATGCACCAGGCCTCTAGTATATAATAAATATGTGCTTTAAGAATTTGCAAGCATGGTATCTTTCTACATGCATCTTTCTGCTATTACTTTTTGTAACTCAAAATTAGTTTTCAAGATTTACTTATGCTGACACATATAGATCTAGTTCATTTATTTTAACTGTTGAATGCTATCATACTGTAGGACTGAGCCAGAATTTACTTAAACATTTCTTTTACTTATGGATATATAGAAGGTTTCCAATTTTTTTATCTTAAGCGAATTACTGTAATAAACATCCCATCCTTTTGCATAACTCCTTGCATAAATATGCGTATTTCCTTAGAGAACTTAAATTAACCTTTATGTTTTAGGACATACATGACTATAAACTTTATTAAATGTTGTTAAGTTATTCCTCAAAGTGATTGTGCCAATTTGCAAACCCACTTATGCAGCATAAGAATCCATTTGCCCTTTCTGCTTCACTTTTGGCATTATCAACTTTTTAATTTTGTCAATATAATGGTAGGGGAATTAAAAGTAATTGATGTTTAATTTGCAGTTCTTTTTTTAGAAATTAGAACAGTATGATGTAGATATGATGGAAATCAAAAGAATTATTGATAACAGTGATTACATAATTGAGGCTTATTTTTCTCATGAGAAGTGTGAAGTTTTGAGTTGTAGTTTTTAGCATTGGCTTTACAAATCATCAATGTAATCAAGAAACTTAGATTCAGCCAGTTTTCTGTTGTATTATCCTGGGTATGTTGTTTTTTCTGCCTATTCTAATCATCTTATGGTTGCAAAATGCCTGTCACTATGTCACTTACATGTTTATTAGAAAAAGGGGGAGGCAAGAAGATGGGTCATATACTCTCCTCTTGGATTTGTTCCCTTTTATCAGAAAACAAAAGGTCCCCAGTCTCTAGTCCAGCAGACCTCTCCTTACTAGGCTTTTGTTGTTGCTGTTTTTGTTTGTATATATAATTAGTTCTGTTGGTATTGAGAAACCTGACTAATATACCTCCTTTTCGCTGTTTTATAGAGTTGAAAATAATATGCTATTCTACCTGTTTTCATTACTCAAGACCCTGGGTTTCAAGTAATATATTACTTAAAATGTCTCTCTTGGCCATCATTCACATTCTGAGGGCAATGATACATTGTTTGCAGGTAAGTATCACCAGAGAAGAGACAGTATTCTGAATTTGCTGAATATTCTCATTCATTTTCCTGGCCATTGCCAATATTTAGCAAACAATATGACTTTGCCATAGTTACTGGGGAATCAGTGCCTGTGCACATCCACTTTAGGCTGCAGTGTCTATACCTGAGCATGCATGTGCCAAAAGATGCTTTGATGCTTGCAACCTGCAGCATTTCCTAGAACAGCCAAATCATATGAGATCATTTTTAATTACTCCCTAAATTTCTTCAAGAGAAAGCCAGAGAAGTAAAAGGCTGTCAGCCAGAAAACTTTTTTTTTTTTTCCTAATAGAATTCAAGCAGAATGAACCCATGAGTAAATTACTTTAGGGTAGTTTAAATAGGCCAACCTGCCTTTGCAGTGAGTTTTCAGTGCACCACCTCTTTTCCATTCCCTGGACTACTATCCTTTGCTCAGGTTCTCATTTCCACTTCTTATACTGTTAGCAGCAAATCTTTCTATAATTGCTTAAGGTTTGCATAAAAATGATATCAATTAGTCTTTTCAGTAATCCTCTAGTGTAAGTGATATTTCCTCCATTTTGCCAAGGATGAAATTAAAAATAAGAGAAATTAATTTTTTTTCTCCTAGGTTGTAGTATTACTTTCAGAGTTTAGATTTCCCACTAATGCACTTGATATGCTTCTGGTTTGCACAGTAGTTTGATGCTACTATTTCAATTCAGCTAAATTAGTCATTGTGGGCTAAGTACTGTAACAACAACTTCTAAATCTCACAGATTAACATAATAGAAACTGCTAGATTATCTACCTTTTATCCAGATTGCAGGCGTTGGGGGTGGGGGGGGGGAGGAAAAATAGGGTATTTTCCCAAATGTCTGTCTGTCTTCCTTTTATAGAAACTTCCAATAAATCCTTTTCAACATCTCTTACTTATATGTCACTAGAGGCCCAATGCACGAAATTCATGAAAAAGTAGGCCTTTGGAGCTGCGGCTGCCTCAATCCTTCCCTCGCAGGCGCGGGTGGCTGCCTGGATCCTGCGGCTGCAGCCCTGGCTTAGTCCTGGAAGGACATCTAGAAGGATGTCTGGTCTAATTAGCATATTACGCTTTTATTATCATAGATTGCTAAAAGTTATTCAGATAGCCACTCTAGCTGTTATGGAAATTAAAAAGTTTTGTCTTTTTGCTGGGTATTTGATTGGTCCCTGTGAAATAGGAATTCTATCATTAAGAAAGGAAAGCACTGTAAGTTAGAAATGCAAATAGCTGTCTCCATTACCTCCTGCCTCCATATCTCAGACTTATTCCCTTTCTGGTTATTATATTTAGGCTACTATCAGAGATGGGGTTCAGGGCAAAAATAAAAGCTTGGCTAGAATAAAGTAAGAAATTGTGCATATTATTTGGTAATCAAGACTAGGATTTTAGGTTTTGGTGAACTGTCCTTCCTAGGATTGCTCAAAAGAGCTGTATCAGCATGTCCTACTAAACAACTCACACTGCCACAGATAACTACTACTTTCTCTCCTTCTCAGTTGTTTCCCTTATTTTCTTACTTTCTTTGATATGTATGTATGTGTGGAAAACTATTCTGTACTGCCTACACATTGCACATAAGAAGTCAGTGGTGAGCAAAACCTTTATGGTTTCTGCTTTTGTGAAGTTCATAGTCTTTGTCTTCCATATATCCAATGCCTTTTTTTAAACACCTTTCCAGGTTAATCTTACTAAAGGGTGTAGTTGAATAATTATCTCTCACTGAAAAATATAATATTTAGAGGTGTTGTGTTCATAGTGGTCGAAAACAGACAGACTTGCATTTGGCTTTCAACTCCATCATTTGCTAACTGAATGACCTTGAAAAATTTACTTAATATTTTCATATCTCAAAATTTTTAGTGTTAAAATAGTCTAGTTAACGGAGGTATAGTTGTAAGTAGAAAAACACAAACCTAGATTTTTTTTTTTATCCCAGGGCATTACACTGTAGAAAAGCTAGACAATCCATGCACATCTTCACTGACATAGAAATAATAGAATTTGGTATCAAATTTATTAATCAATGATCAAAAATATAAGTTAAAATGTAAAGCTATCATGTGTTTTACATGATTGATAATATCTATGCATGAAGCATACAATAAATAAATTTATTTGAGGTATAATTCTCCTTTATTGTTTATTATAGCTTTTTGTGAGGATTGATTGAAATAATATATTTAAGATTCTTAACAGTGTCCTTGAGTGATGGACAGTTTCTGAGGCATCCCACCATGATCCCTGATCCTAGTGTTCATGCCCTTAGGTAATGCCATCTCCTTGAGTGTGGGTAAGATAGGCGACTCCCACCTGGCTTCTCTCCAAAAAGACATTTGGATGCGTGGAGGGAAAATAGTAACTTAAATAATCCCATGGCTGTAAAAGAGGTACAACTAGATGTAGCATTTTCTATATTCATGACATGGTCAATGAAGTCAGATGGTTTGTACTATTCTTTGGACTGGTGATACTTGAAGTATAACTTGTCCTGTTTATTTTGTTTTTCAATGGGGATACATTATGATGTCTAAGGATCAGGCCACTAACTATTTAATTTCCTTTTGATACCGCTGGGTCTCATTCTCAAGGTAGGAAAACTCTTCCCTCAGAGATTGAAGAAGCAGGGACCTTGCCCAGGATCTCAGTCCCTCCATGCCATTGGTCCTATACTTACATGTACAATATTAAAGGGATGCTTAGCTGATGGCCTGAGTCCTTTTAGGAGTCTTTACCCACTCCATGTTCTTTGAAGGCATATTGGAGAAGCTTCCCTGTTCTTAGGCTCCTCCATCTTCCTGGAATGTTTCTAAAACTTTTAATGATTACTACTAAATTGTAGGTTCTTACAGTAATGTGAAAAACAAAACAAAACAAAACAAAACAGAAAAAAAAAACAAGAACATTGGTACTTGCCTTCATATCTCTTCTTATCTCCTTTCTTCTTCACAAAATTCCTTTGGTTGAGAGTTTTTCTCTTTCCTTTCCTTTTTTTTTTTTTTTTTTTTTTTTTTTTTTTTTTTTTTTTGTAAATAGAACACTAAACCTCAAGACATATGCAGAAGGTTACTTTCTCAACACTTGAATTTATGACTATTGTCTTGTCGCAAAAATTCTATCTTGGAGATTTTTTTTTTCCAGCTTCAAAGAAATAACTAGTATATTTGCCTTTTTTTTTCATAATCAACTATAAAACCAAATGAAATACATGAAACAATTATTTTCAGACTTTAGATCACAGAAATCATAGGAATGTGACCCTGAGAGAGAGAAAACAAATATGGTAAGCCATGGTAAGGCCATATGAAAGCATGGTGCAAGAGAGAAAAGACCTATATAGAGAACAATCTTACTGAGTTGAGAAAAACATTGGAGTTCTAGAGCACTGAGGTATCTAGAATTTGTGGATCAGATTACTAGGTAGGATAAATTTATCAAAGAAAAACACTCTAGCCCTAGCTGGTCTGGCTCAATGGATAGCGTTGGCCTGTGGACCAAAGGGTTTCGGGTTTGATTCCAGTCAACATACCTTGGTTGCAGGCTCTTCCCCAGACCGGTCCCTGGTGGAGGCTCATTCAGGAGGCAACCAATCAATGGGTTTCTCTCACATCTACATGTTTCTCTCTGTCTTTCCTCTCTCTTCTACTCTCCCCAAAAATCAATGGAAAAATATCCTTGAGGAAGAATTAACAAAACAAAACAAAACAAAACAAAAAAAAAAAAGGAAAAGCACTTTAGAAATATTCATTAAAATCTTCTTAAGTCTGCAGCTTTACATTTGTAGGTGAAACCCCTTGGGACTTGAAAAAGCTTATTCAGGTTCTGTGGGGAAAAAATCGGGGAAAGCTAAGACTTGTTCAGTATCCAGCCAGCCAAAGTGAACACTTTGGCCATTTATCAGAGATTACAGAAATGTCATGCCTTAGTAGTAAAATTAAACTAGCACCAGAATAAAGGGTCCTCTAGAATTGTCCTAAAAATGCTTAAAAATAATTCTTAAAAGGATCAAAATGATTCACAAACAAACTTTAGCTCTCTTTAAAGATCATAAAATTCAAAATTCATGCATATAATATTTATAATGTTTGAGATTAAAATAGAAATTAATAGACATATGAAGAAGCCAAGGAATGTAAGCAATCATCAGATGAATAAATCAGTCAATAAAAAAGACACCAACATGACAGAGATTATGGAATTATTAGATAAGTATCTTAAAACATCTGTTATACTAGTATATATGTGTTTATATGTATATATCTTTATATATATATATATATATATATATATATATATATATACATACATATATATATATAAGATGTTTTAAGATACTTATCATAAATATTCAAGAATTTATAAAACAAAAACATGAGTACAATGAGGAAAGAAATGGAAGAACAAAAAGCCAAATTAAAATTGCAGAGCTGAAAAGTACAATAGCTGTTTAGGTACTGCAGAAGAAAAGATCAATGAACTTAAGGACAAAGCAATAGAAATTCTAAGCTGGAGCATAAAAATAAATAGATTGTAGAAAATTAAGGCATTAGTGATTTATGAGGCATATAAATAAAACTAAAACGCATGTAACTGCAATGCCAAATGAGCAAGTGTGTGTGTGTGGGGGGGGGGGGGGGAGGTGGTACACAAAATACTTGAAGAAAGAATGGCTAAAAAGTTCTAAAATTTGATGAAATCTGTAAAGCTACAGTTTTAATAAAATCAATAAGCATCCAAGCATCATTAACAAAAGAAAACCACGCAAAGAAACATCAAAATTAAATTGCTAAAAAACAATGATAAAAAGGAAAATTCCAAAAAAGTGAGAGGAAAAGATATATTTATATACAAAAGACAAAAGATAAAAATTTCTACAAAAATAATGGAACCCAGCTGGCGAGGCTCACTGGTTGAGCATCGACCTATGAATCAGGAAGTCAGGGTTCGATTCCTGGTTAGGGCACATGCCTGGGTTGCGGGCTGAACCCCCAGTTTGGGTCATGCAGGAGGCAGCCAATCAATGATTCTCTCTCATCATTGACGTTTCTATCTTTCTATCCCTCCCCTTCCTCTCTGAAATCATTAAAAATATATTTTAAAACAATAATAATAATAATAATGGACACTAGAGAACAATAAAATTACATTTAAGTGCTGAGCAACAGAATTTAAAAAAATCAATCTAGAATTTTATATCTATTTCAAAATATTTTAAAAATAAAGGGGAAATGTGACTGATTTTTAGGCAAACAGAAATGAGAGAATTTATTGTTAGCAGACCTGTACTATAAGAAATATTAATGGAGATTCTGAAGGCAAAATAATTATAGACAGATGGATATTTGGATCCATATAAAGGAATAAAGAGTCCACAAATAATAAACATGTTAAACATAATTTTTATAATTTCTAAATTATTCTAAAGAAAGTAGTTGTTTAAAGGGGATATAATAACAATATATTGAAGAGTTGTGAAACATGTGGAAATACAATGTTTAAAGACAATTGAAAATAAATAGCATGGGATGACACAGAAGAATAACATATTGAAGGCCACACATTGGATGTATTATATATATTGTTGGTTAAAGATAAACTATTGTATTAAAAATGTATATTGATGTAGTCCCATTTGTTTATTTTCTCTTTAGTTTCCATTGCACTAGGATCTGTATCACTGAAGATATTGCTTTGGCATATGTCTGAGATTTTTCTGCCTGTGGGTTCCTCTAAGATTGTTATGGTTTCCCGTCTTATGTTTAAGTCTTTTACACATTTTGAGTTTGTTTTTGTGTATGGTGTAAGTTGGTGGTCTAGTTTCATTTTTTTGTATGTATCTGTCCAATTTTTCCAACACCATTTATTGAAGAGACTGTCTTTACTCTATTGTATGCTCTTGCCTCCTTTGTCAAATATTAATTGAGTGTAGTGGTTTGGGTCGATTTCTGGGTTCTCTATTCTAATCCATTGGTCTATATGTCTGTTCTCGTGCCAGCACCAGGCAGTTTTGAGAACAGTGGCTTTGTAATATAGCTTGATATCTGGTATTGAGAACCCTCCTACTTTGTTTTTCTTTCTCAGGATTGCGGCAGCTATTCAGGGTCTTTTTTTTATAAAGCTTCTGCACAGCAAAGGAAATAAGAAAGCCCACTGCATGGGAGAACATATTTGCCAATGTTATCTCAGATAAGAGTTTAATCTCCAATATTTACAGGGAATTCATACAAATAAACAATCCAAAAAAAAAAAAAATGGGCAATGGACCTAAATATATACTTTTTGAAAGAGGACATACAGAAGGCCAAGAAACATATGAAAACATGCTCAAAGTCTCTAATCAAAGATACAAAACAAAATGACAATGAGGTACCATCTCACAACTGTCAGAATGGCTATCATCAACAAATCAGCAAACGAGAAGTTCTGGGGAGGATGCAGAGAAAAAGGAACTTTCATGCACTGCTGGTGGAAATGCAGACTGGTGCAGCCACTGTGGAGAACAGTACAGAGTTTCCTCAAAAACTAAAAATAGAACTCTCATTTGACCCAGTGATCCCACTTCTATGAATATATTCCAAGAAACTAGAAATACCAATCAGAAAGCATATATGCACCCCTATGTTCATAGCAGCACAATTTACAATAGGTAAGATTTGGAAACAGCCTAAGTGCCCATCAGCAGATGAGTGGATTAAAAAAATGTGGTACAGCTACACAATGGAATACTACACTGCTGTAAAAAGGAAGGAACTCGTACCATTTGCAACAGCATGGATGGACCTAGAAAGCATTATGCTAAGCGAAATAAGTCAGAGAAAGATAAATATCACATGATCTCATTCATTTGTGGAATATAATGAATAACATAAACTGATGAACAAAAACAGATGCAGAGACAAAGCATCGATCAGACCATCAAACCTCAGAGGGAAGGCAGGGGAGGGTGGGGGAAAGGGAGAGAGATCAACCAAAGGACTTGTATGCATGCATATAAGCATAATCAATGGACACAGACACCAGGGGGGTGAGGGCACCAGTGGGGGTGGGGGGAGGCAACGGGGTTAAGGACACATATGTAATACCTTAATCAATAAAGAAAAAAAAATATCCACCTTAAAAAAAATATCCACCTTTAAAAAAAATCCCAGAGCAACTGCTAAAATAAACAAACAAGCAAAACAGAAGTATACCTAATAGATCAATAATACAAATAAGAAGGAATACAATTAATCTATAGGAAGGTAGAAAAATAAAAATATGAGAAAAAATAGACCACCACAAACAGCAAGGTAATAGACTTAAAATCCATCAATTAATAATAATATTAAAACAAATGGTATAAATACTCCTATTAAAGAGCAAAGATTATCTGTTCAGATTTAAAAAAGTGAGAACCAAATACATGCTGCCTATAAGACACACACCTTAAAATAAAGATACATATAGGTTAAAAATAGGAACACAATAAATAACTATAGGTACGCATGTATACATGGGAGCAGTATATATGCATATATTTTCTAGCTATATATCCATTGATCCATAGAGATGTCCTAGAACCAGTGTTAACCAGTAGTAATAGGCACATCTTGCATTCTGGTCTTGGTTTCTAAATAAACTTTCTGTTTTAGTTATGACATGTAAAGAGCTTAGAAGTTATCTCTCCATCATCACAGCAACAACAAAAACTGTGAAAACTGAAAATTAATGGCTTTTCTTGGACCCATTAGAGAACTGAGATAACAGGACAATCCACCACTCTGATATTTGGAGACTGGTGCATCCAGAGAGAAGCAGCTAAGATCCATTTACCTGGAGCAGAAGCCCATGGAGCCATACACTTGTAGAAACCCTTAACTGTTCATTTTGATGGACTTCTGTAGGCTGACTGTGGAATAGCATTAAAGTAAGAAACTCTTGGGCCTTGCAATCCTAAGGGGACCTAAACACTTTTGTGAGCTTTTCATCCAAAAACTCAAATAGATACTCATAGTGAAGATTCAAGAAAGGTCCTTTCATGGGTTTGTCAAGGGAAGAGAGAGAGTAATTGTATTAGTTCTCTATGTTTGCCATAACAAAGTACCACATGTGAGTATGGCTTAAAACAACAGAAATTATTCTCTCAGAATTATGGAGGCTAGGGGTATAAAACAAGGTGTCCACAAGGTCATTCTCTCTCTGAAACCTATAGGGAAGACTTTTTTTCCCCTTCCTAGCTTCTGGGACTGAGATCAATCCTTGGTATCCTTGACTTGTGGCTACATTGCTCCAATCTCTGCCTCTGGCATCACATGGTATTCTGTCTGCATGTCTGTGTCTAAATTTTCCTTTTCTTAAGGATACCAATCTTAATGGATTAAGACCCACCCTAATGATCTCATTTTAACTTGATTAAATATGCAAAGACCATTTTTCCAAAAAGGTCCCATTAATAGGTACTAGAGGTTAGGAAGTCAACATATCTCTTTAGGGGAACACAATTCAACTTGTAACAGTAATAATTGTGAAATAGGCCCCAAGCCCTCATAACAAAAGTTTACTATTCAGAAGAAAGGAATTTTCCAGAGCCTTATTCTAACTCAGATAAGGGAATTCCTTCCACCAGCCCTTTCTAGGCTTCTGTCTCACTTAAGAGATAAGTAATAAAATATGTTCAGTAGAGAGGATGGCTTTAAGAGAATAGTTTGAAAATGCTGTGGTCAAGGATGGCAATAGGGGATACAGGGGGAAAACAATACCACATGGGAAACCTTTATGAAAGTCACAGTCCCACTAAAAGACTAAGATTTTAATCAGAGAATTATCAAACGCTCCCTCCACCACCAACCACATACTTTATCACCACACCATAGGCCTCAGTATAATAACAGTGGATTACAACTTAAAAAGCTGTAAGACACAGACTCTCTCTTAAGAAGAATACTTAAGGAAGCCCAACATCAAGAAAGGAGGCAAAAACAAGGACACTAAAGGAATTTGAATCTTCTGGCACTTATAGATACTGCAAACATTAAACACAGCCCAACTCCTAGGCAGATTAACATAAATCCTCATACTAAAGGCCTGTTTATCTCAGTCTCTATTACCCAATAAAACATATTCAGCTTTCAAAGCATGCCAAAAGGCAAGAAAAAACACAATCTTAAGAAACAAATCATCTTCAGAACCATCCTCAGATATGACACAGATAGTGACATTATCACATAAGAAATATAAAATAATTATGAGTAATATGCTAAGGACTCTAAGGGAAAAGCAGACAACATGCAAGGACAGATGGGAAATACAAGCAGAGAGATGAACACATTAAAATTAAAAGGAATTTCCAGAAATAAAAGAACACTGTATCGGGAAAGAAAAATGCCTTTGATGGCTTATTAGTAAAATTGACATTGCTCACAAATCAATGAAATTAAAGACAGGCAATAATAAAAACTTCCCAAACTGAAATTCAAAGGGAAAGAAAAATATGGAATGAAGGAAGGAAGGAAGGAAGGAAGGAAGGCAATAATTTGAAATACCAGAGAAAAATAACAGAGAACAGAAAATAAAACATGATGTAATAATAATGACTGAAAACATTCCAAAATTAATGACAGGCATACCAAACTGTAGACTAAGAAACTTCAAAGAATTCCAGACAGGATAAAAAATAAAGAAACACACAAACAATATATCAAAACACATCTCTAAGCATATTGTATTCAAATTCAGAAAACCAAAGGAAAAGAGAAAATCTTGAAAGAACAAGGTGGGGAAACCTTTATCAAGGAACAAGACAGCATGGATGGACCTGGAAAATATTATGCTAAGTGAAATAAGCCAATCTAAGAAAGACAAATATAACATGATCTCACTTATTTGTGGAATCTAATGAGCAGAATGAATTGACCAACAAAATAAGACCTGAAGCATGGAGACATGGAACTGACTGACATACCTCAATGTGGGGTTGGGGGGACGAGAAGAGATAAACCAAAGAACTTATATGCTTATAGGTACAACCCCTGAACAGGGGCAATAGGGTAGTGAAGATAGGGGATGGGTGGGTAGGGGCTTGGAGAAAGGGAGTAAAGGGGGGAGAAAAAGGGAGGAAAGGGGAGCTATTGTTGTAATACTATCAAAAATAACAAGTAATTAAAAAAAAAAACAACACAGCAGACTTTCTATCAAAAAATATAAGCTAGAAAAGAGTGGAATGGTATTTTTAGTGTTGAAAAGAAAAACGAAAAATCGCCAACCTAGAATTCTATATATGGATAAATGATGCTTTGAATATGAGGAAAAAATCAAGATTTTTCTTGGACAGCCAAAACCGGTTTGGCTCAGTGGATAGAGCGTCAGCCTGTGGACTCAAGGGTCCCAGGTTCGATTCCGGTCAAGGGCATGTACCTTGGTTGCGGGCACATCCCCAGTAGGGGGTGTGCAAGAGGCAGCTGATCGATGTTTCTCTCTCATCGATGTTTCTAACTCTCTATCCCTCTTCCTTCCTCTCTGTCAAAAAATCAATAAAATATATTTAAAAAAAAAAGATTTTTCTTGGACAAATAACTGAGGCAGATAATCCTTTTGGGAAATGTTAAAAACAACAACAACAACAACATTTAGGCAAAGGGAAAATGATAAAGTCAGAAACTTGTATCTACATGAAACCAAAGTCCCTAACCAAATTGTTAATTTTAGGCCTAATGCAGGGAAAATACAAATAAACCTACATCATCTTGCAGTGCCAGGAAGTAAGGAAGAGCTCAAAAAACAAAAGATGGTGTCTGTCAGAGGAGCATAGGAGTCAACCTGAAAGAGCCTTCCATGGTTAAATTTGGAATAATTTGAGCAACAAGACAAATAATACAGTAGTGGAATATAATCCTATCTAATAAAAGAGTAATATGCAAATTAACCATTACTCAGCTACACCCACAAGCCACTCCCACCAGTCATGCCCACCAGCCAGTCAGGAGCGAGTATGCAAATTAACACAACCAAGATGGCTGTGGCCACCCAGAGAGCAGGAGGGAGGCTTGGGTTTCCCCAGAGATGGAGGAAGCCAAGCTTTCCGCACACCCTGGCTAGCCCAGGCCTGCACTCCAGGCTACAAAGTTTCAATTATAGAAGATAAATACATCCCAACAGAAATGGCTGCAGCCACACAGTGAGCAGAAGGCTTGGCTCTGCTCCAGGATACAAAGTTTCAATTGTAGAAGATAAAAAAAGCCCAGATACCAGGGCCACCGCTTGGGTCACCAAGGGGCGTGGCCGGCCTGCAAACCACCACAGGCCCCTCGCCCAGGCTGCCCCATGCCCCAAGGGAACCCCCACCCTGATCCGGGACTCTCTTCAGGGCAAACCAACTGGCCCCCACCCATGCACCAGGCCTCTATCCTATCTAATAAAAGAGTAATATGCAGATTGACCATCACTCCAACACAAGATGGCTGCCCCATGTGGTCAAAGATCCTGCCTCCATGTGGACACAAGATGACCACCACAAGATGGCCAGCAAGGGAGGGCAGTTGTGGGCGATCAAGCCTGCAGGGGAGGGCAGTTAGGGGTGACCAGGCTGGCAGAGGAGGGAAGTTGGGGGCAAACAGGCTGGCAGGAGAGCAATTAGACATCAATAAGGTTGGCAGGGGAGTAGTTAGGGGGTGATCAGGCTGGCAGGCAGAAGCAGTTGGGGCAATCAGGAAGGCAGGCAGGCGAGTAGTTGGGATCCAGCAGTCCTGGATTGTGAGAGGAATGTCCCACTGCCCATTTAGACAGGCAGTTGGAGATCCCTCAAGGGGTCACAGATTGGAGAGGGTGCAGGCTGGGTTGAGGAACACCTGCCCCCGTGTATGAATTTTGTGCACTGGGCCTCTAGTGTGTAAAATAAATATGTCAAGTCCATTCTAATATAAATGATTAAACCAATAAATAAAAGGGAGAGATGGACCAAATCTTTCTTACAGAAGAACTCCAAATATTGTGCAAAGAGATACCTCCATACAGAAACTGTAGTTTAATTCTCTTCTTCTTGAGTGTGGGCTGAATTGAGTAATTTGCTTCCAAATAATGGAGTATGGAAAGAAAAATCATAGTAACTTTACAGGGAATACCTGGCAAATTCCACCTTAATCAAGGTATCAATGTTAGTATCACTGATGATAAGTTATGTTACTATTATTTACTTCCTACTATACTATAATTGAAAAGCACACTTCACCTCTGTGTTATTCTTCTCCAAGATTCATAAACCTATTGTCATGTGAACCCATACCATAATCATAAAAATCACAATGAAAACTCTTAAATATTTTAAACATGAAAATAAAAACACAAGGTAAAATGAGATCTAACAAAAACAGCATTACAGGGAAATTTCTTGCTCAAAATGCTTAAATTATAAAAGAAGAAAGGCACTGTATAAGTGTCCACAAGAAACTGGAAACATAATAATGAAACCAAAGTAAATAGATAGAAGGAAATATACAAAGTGTAAAATAGTGATGTAAAAAATAAACAAAAGAAAAAAAACACACAAAAATACCAATAAAATAATTGATTTATAGCATTACTAATAAAAAGAAGAAAAAGTGATAGTGTACAGATATCAACATGAAATATGGTTCAATACTAAAGGCAAAAGTATAGTAGGGAATATTGGTAAAAAGTTTAGGGCAATAAGTTTAATGACTGATGGAATAATTAAATTCTAGGTAAAATGACTGACAACACTATTTTGGTGAGAATAATAATTGAAATTTGCTTATATGCTAGTGAGAATGTAAAGTGATGCAATCACTTTATGGTAGTATCTTATAAAGTTATATATATATCCTTTCTAATAAAAGAGTAATATGCAAATTAACCATCACTCTGCTACACCCACAAGCCATGCTCACGAGTCACACCACCAGCCAATCAGGAGCGAGTATGTAAATTAACCCAACCAAGATGGCTGCGGCCACCCAGAGAGCAGGAGGGAGGCTTGGGTTTCCCCGGGGATGGAGGAAGCCAAGCTTTCCACACAGCCTGGCCAGCCAAGGCCTGCACTCCAGGCTACAAAGTTTCAATTATAGAAGATAAATAAATACCAACAAAAATGGCGGCAATCACAGATTTGGAGAGAGCAGGAGGCTAGGCTTGCCGCAGCGATGGAGGAAGCCAAACTTCTGAAGCCCTGGCCTGCCTTGGCCTCCACTTAAGGCTACAAAGTTTCAATTATATAAGATAAATAAATCCCAACAGAAATGGCTGCCACCAAGGAGCGAGCAGAAGGCTTGGCTCTGCTCCATGCTACAAAGTTTCAATTGTAGAAGATAAATAAATCCCAGATACCAGGGCCTTCGCTTGGGTCGCTGGGGGGCGTGGCCAGCCTGCAAACCACCACTGGCCCCTCCCCCAGGCCGCCCCACGCCCCAAGGGAACCTCCACCCTGATCCAAGACACCCTTCAGGGCAAACCAGCTGGCTCCCACCCATGCACCAGGCCTCTATCCTAATAATAAAAGAGTAATATGCAGATTGACCATCACTCCAACACACAAGATTGCTGCCCCCATGTGGACACAAGATGGCCACCACAAGATGGCCAGCAGGGGAGGGCAGTTGGGAAGGACCAGGCCTGCATGGGAGGGCAGTTGTGGGAAATCAAGCCTGCAGGGGAGGGCAGTTAGGGGTGACCAGGCTGGCAGAGGAGGGAAGTTGGAGGTGACCGGGCCTGCAGGGAAGGGCAGTTAGGGTGGACCCAGGCCTGCAGGGGAGAGCAGTTGGGGGGAACCAGACCTGCAGGGGAGGGCAGTTAGAGGTGACCAGGCCTGTAGGGGAGGGTAGTTAGGGGCAATCAGGCTGGCAGGGGAGCAGTTAGGCATTAATCAGGCTGGCAGGCAGAAGCGGTTAGGGGCAATCAGGAAGGCAGGCAGGCAAGCAGTTGGGAGCCAGCAGTCCTGGATTGTGAGAGGGATATCCGACTGCCCGTTTAGGCCCTATCTTTTTTGGATCGGGCTTAAACGGGCAGTCGGACATCCCTCGAGGGGTCCCAGATTGGAGAGGGTGCAGGCTGGGCTGAGGGACAACCCCCCCCCCAATGCACGAATTTCGTGCACTGGTCCTCTAGTGTGTGTGTGTGTGTGTGTGCGTGTGTGTGTATGCTATATAATAAAAGCCTAATATGCTAAGTGTCCAGTCATCCGGTTGTCCAGTCATCCATTCAACCAATCAAAGCGTAATATGCTAATGATATGCTAAGGCCACTCAACCACTCACTATGATGTGCACTGACCACCAGGAGGCAGACAGTCGACTGGTCGACCAGTTACTATGACGTGCATTCACCCACTGACAACTGGGGGTGCATGGGGAAGATGCTCTGACTAGTAGGTTAGTTTGCTGCTGGGGTCCGGCCAATCGGGACTGAGCGAGATGGGTCAGACATGCCCTGGAGCCCTCCCACAGTCCCTCCCTGGCTGGCCAACCTCCTGGGTCCCTTCCCGGCCTTGATTGTGCACTGGTAAGGTCCCTCCACCTAGCCTATGCCCTCTCACAATCCGGGACCCCTCGGGGGATGTCGGAGAGTTGGTTTTGGCCCGATCCCACAGGCCAGGCCAAGGGATCTTACTGGTGCATGAATTCGTGCACCGCCACCCCCTTTCTCTCTCTCTCTCATATTATATGTGTACAATAATTCTACACATATGCAAAATATAAATTCACACAGATACACATATGCAAATACTCTTAGCAGTGTAATAGCCTCAACCAAACTGGGAACAACCTAAATATTCATCAACTGATGGGCAGGAAAACAAATTATGGTAAGCCTATACTATGGAATACTACTCAGCAATAAAAAGAACAAAATGTTAATACACACAACAATAAGAATGAATCTCAGGACATTATGTAAAATGAAAAAAGTCAAATATAAGGCTATGTACTTTATGACTCCTTTATAGATAATTCTATGAAAGGCAAATTTTTAGTCACAGAAAGCAAATCAATAATTGCTTGAGGCCAAGTTGTGGTCAGGGTCATTGACTGGGCACTAGGGAACTATCTGTTATGTTGGAAATATTCTACATCTTAATGATTGTGGTTCTGTGAGATATGCATTTGTCAAAACTCATTGAGCTATATAGTGAAAGTGCACATATTTTATTGTTAACAAAATATACCTTAATAATGTTGGTTTAAATTTTAGAAATCAGAAACAATAAAAAATTAGTAGCGCTTTACCCCCTACCACCCTGACATAAGTAAATGCCTTCAGAAAAATAGGTAAAAGATCAGATAAAAACCTTATATGACAAACCTACAGCCAACATCACACTCAATGGGCAAAAACTAAAACCATTTCCCCTAAGAATAGGAACAAGACAAGGATTACCCCTTCCACCACTCCTGTTCAACATAGTACTGGAAGTGCTAGCCATAGCGATCAGACAAGAAAATGAAATAAAAAGCATCCAAATTATAAAAGAAGTAAAACTGTCATTATTCACAGATGACATTATGTTGTACATAGAAAACCTAAAGAATCTATCAAAAAACTAAATGAATTTGGCAATGTAGCAGGATACAAAAGTAACACCCATTAATCTATGGCTTTTTTAATACACCAATAATGAGCTCACAGAAAGAGAAACTAAAAAAAATTCCCATTTACCATTGCACACAAAAAAATAAAAATAAGATACCTAAGAATAAACAACTAAGGAAGTAAAAGACCTGTACTCTGAAAACTACAGGATTTAAAAAAAAAGAAAAGAGATAGAGGAATACATAAACAAATGTAAGAATATACCGTGTTCATGGATTGGTAGAATCAGCATCTTTAAAATGTCCATACTACCTGTAGATTCAATGCAATCCCCATTAAAATACCAAACCTAGAACAAACTCTCTAAAAATTCATATGGAATAAAAAAAGATCCTGAATAGCCAGAGCAATCCTGAGAAAGAAGAACAAAGTTGGAGGGATCACAATATCAGATATCAAGCTATATTACAAAGCCACTGTTCTCAAAACTGTCTGGTACTGGCACAAGAGCAGACATATAAACCAATGGAACAGAACAGAAAACCCAGAAATTGACCAAGCCATTATGCTCAATTCATATTTGACAAAGGAGGCAAGAGCATAAAATGGAGTCAAGACAGTCTCTTGAATAAATGGTGTCAGGAAAATTGGACAGATACATGCAAAAAAAAAATGAAACTAGACCACCAACTTACACCATACACAAAAAAATAAACTCAAAATGGATAAAAGACTTAAACATAAGATGAGAAACCATAAAAATCTTAGAAGAATCCATAGGCAGCAAAATATCAGATATATGTATTAACAATATCTTTACTGATACAGCTCCTAGGACAATGGAAATTAAGGAGGAAATAAACAAATGGGACTACATCAAAATAAAAAGCTTCTGCAGAGCAAAATAAAGCATCAACAAAACCACAAGATAGCCCACTGCATGGGAGAACATATTTGTCAATGTTACATTTGATAAGGGCTTAAGCTCCAAAATTTATAGGGAACTCATACAACTTAACAAAAGGAATATAAACAATCTAATCAAAATATGGACAAAGAACCTATATAGATACTTTTCAAAAGTGGACATACAGAATGCTTAGACACATATGAAAACATGCTCAAAGTCACTAATCATCTGAGAGATGCAAATCAAAATAATAATGAGATACCATCTCACACCTGTCAGAATGGCTCTCATCAACAAATCAACAAATGACAAATGCTGGCGAGGATGTGGAGAAAAAGGAACCTTAATGCACCGCTGATGGGAGTGCAGACTGGTGCAACCACTGTGGAAAACAGTATGGAGTTTCCTCAAAAAATTAAAAATAGAACTCCCATTTGACCCAGTAATCCCACTTCTAGGAATATATCCCAAGAATTCAGAAACACCGATCAGAAAGGACGCACCCCTGTGTTCATAGCAGTACAATTTACAATAGCTAAGATTTGGAAACAGCCTAAGTGCCCATCAGCAGATGAGCGGATTAAAAACAGTGGTACATCTACACAATGGAATGATATGCTGCTGTAAAAAAGAAAGAACTCTTACTATTTGCAACAGCATGTATGGACCTGGAGAGCATTATGCTAAGCAAAATAAGCCAGTCAGAGAAAGATAACTATCACATGATCTCACTCATTTGTGGAATATAATGAACAAAAATAGATCCGGTGACAAAGAAGCATGGAACAGACTGTCAAACCTCAGAGGGTGGGCGGGGGGTGGGGAGGGGTGTAAGAGATCAACCACAGGGCTTGTATGCATGCATATAAGCATAACCAATGGACACAGACAGCGGGGGTGAGGGCATGTGCTGGGGGGTGGAAGTGGCTTGGGAGAGGTCAATGGGGGGAAAAAGGAGACATATGTAATAATTTAAACCATAAAGAATTTATAATAAAGAAAATCAAATTAAAAAATTAAAAGAATAACAATACAGAAATAGAAGCACATTAATATATTTAAAATATTCTTACTCAAACTCTTAATCTTTTATTTAGATGACAAACTTCTTTCTATACCTAATGCTGATTCAGAATAAGCCATTATATATATATATATATATATATATATATATATATATATATATATATATATATATGTATTATGCATACATTTGACATAAAAGTACTTAAGAGTTCCAGGAGGAAAGGGCATGCCAATTTCTGCTACCAATTCTGGGACTAGAATTGGCAAGTGACTCCATCATCTAGGTCACAATTTCCTCATCTTCACATGGGGGATGGAACTTGATAACATCTAAGTTTCGTTCTAGATGTGCCTTTCTGTTGTATCATAACATTAGTGTCCTTATCAAAAAAATAGAAGCTAGAAAACAATATTTAGCAAGATAGCTGAATTAAATTCCTTCTCAGGTTTAAGAGATTATTAAAGGCAACTGAAATGGGCAAGAGCTGAAATAATCTATCAAACCTACATGTAATCAATTTTTTAATATATAGTATTTGCCTTTTTTATTTAAGTTTTAAGTTTTGGTTTTGTTGAAGGAAATCACACCATTTCAAAATCAATCCTGAAATGCATTCCCTCTTGTTCTTTCTGAAAACTTGGGCTACCACAACAGAGGCAACAGGGAGAAGGATATTTTCAAAGGAAGTCACTATGAATTTTGTTCTGGGAGTTTGTGCTTTTGTTATTCCTTTTATAAATGTTTTAACTTCTCCCTCAGTGTCAGGGATGAGGAGTCAAGCTGCCTCTAGTGAACCTGCTGGAGATGTCACCTGCAAAGATAGCCAGAGAAAGTTAAGGTTGTCAAGGGACCTGGCACAAGTCTGACCTGCATTTCTAATCCAGTTTCAGAAATCTCCAGTGATGGAATAATTTGTAAAGATTACTGTGGAAGACTCATTTGTATGAAAGTTAACAGTTGTCACAGATGCTGTGATGTCCCTCACTGTACCCTTCTGCCACCCTTGAAGACTAAAGCACACAATTCCCTGGGTTCTGAGAGTGCTGCCAGCTAAATGCTCTTGGCTCAGACCTTCCTGGGACTGTCCTGAGACTAAAGATTTTCTGTCTTTTTCTTATTGAATTGCAGAAGTTCTCTATATATTCTGGATATGAATCTTTTGCCAAATACATTTATTTGTAATATTTTCTCCCATTTCTGAGTAGGTTTCTCATTTTCCTGGTGGTGTCTTATGATGAATAAATGTTCTTAATTTTAATATAGTTCAATTATCAAACTTCTAGTTGGACTATAAATTGCTATTGTTACAAGTACTTTGGAAAATTGTTTGGAAAATATATCATATATAGAGATAGATAGAGATAGATATATAGATATAGATATAGGTATAGATATAGATATAGATATAGGTATAGATATAGATATTTATCTAGGAATTCACTTAATTGAAATGCATTTATGCATCACTAAAAGAAAGGCAGGTAGTAAAATCCTCAAAGAGGCACTATTTGTAATAGTCAAATATTAAAAATGACTATCAGTAGACTGTGTAAATAAATTGTGGTACAGTCTCACAATTGAATATTATATATCAACTAGAGGCCTAGTGCACAAATTCTTACATGGATGGGGTGCCTTGGCCTGGCTGGTGATCAGGGCCTTCTTGCCCAGTCCCAATTGGGCAGGCCGGCTGGGGAGGAGGGACTGTGGGAGATTGGCTGGCTGCAGGAGTTTGGCTGTGGGAGTGCATTGACCATCAGGGGGAAGCTCCTGCATTGAGCATCTGCCCCCTAGTGGTCAGTTCATGTCATAGCTACCGGCCAGTCATCTGGTTGAAACAGTCACTTAGGCTTTTATATATATAGATGGGAAATAATGACGTAAAATTACATCCAAAACAAGGGTGAATCACAAACAGGTTATTGAGTGAAAGAAGCCAGACATAAGAAGGCATATGTTGTATTCTTTTTAAGTTTAGTACAAAATCCAAGAATATTTATCTTTATTGTGAGGGTGTGGTTATCATTGGGCTAAAAGGGTAGTGACTGAAAGGAAAAAACAGATTTCTGGAATTCTGATAATATTCTGTCTCTTGTTCTGTATCTGAATGGTTATTGTGTTACTGGAGGCCCAGTACACGAAATGCGTGCATGGGGATAGGGACCTCAGCTCAGCCTGCACCCTCTTGCATTCTGGGACCTCTCAGGGATGTCCGACTGCCGGTTTAGGCCCAATCCCACAAGGGTCCCTGCTGGATCAGGCCTAAATGGGCAGTCGGATATCCCTCTCGCAATCCAGGACCACTGGCTCCTAACTGCTCTCCTGCCTGCCTACCTGATCACCCCTAACCACTTTGCCTGCCTGCCTTATCGTCCCTAACCACTCGCCTGCCTGCCTGATTTCCCCTAACCACTCTGCTTGCCTGCCTGATTGCCCTTAACTGCTCACCTGCCTGCCTGATCACCCCTAACCACCTCTGCTGTGGCCCCTGCCTCCGTGGTTTTGTCCAGAAGGACATCCAGAATGATGTTCGGAAGGTTGTTCGGCTGTCCACTCCAATTAACATATTACGCTTTTATTATTATAGATAATACAATAATATATTCCATACAATATACTATAATAAAACATTTCAAAAAAGTGCTTCCAAACACAGTGTTTCATTTGAGCCTCATAACAATCTATTGGGACTAATGATTCAGAGACCATTATCATTGTAGAATGAAGAAAAGTGAATGAGGTTTTGAAAATCAGCTCAATTAATATTTTTAAGCACCTAATGTATCATAAGAAGAGAAGACACACCATATAGTAAGGTATTAAAAGTCCTTATAATTAAAAAAAAAAAAGTAATAATGTACTCTCAGAGCACATGGCTTAAAAGGATCATGGAATTTAGGACATAGAAGGGACCCCAGGCATCATGCTCACTCTCCTTATTTAGATGAGGGTGAGGTCAAGAGT
Organism: Plecotus auritus; assembly: GCF_963455305.1. Lineage (NCBI taxonomy): Eukaryota > Metazoa > Chordata > Mammalia > Chiroptera > Vespertilionidae > Plecotus > Plecotus auritus. Next base: position 179,986,646 of record NC_137771.1, on the reverse strand, counting down.
ATGCGCTTTGTGGTGGCTCTGCTTTGGGTTTGATTTCTAGTTTCAATACTCAATCCCTGGGGGACCCTGGGCAAGTTGCCTGGCCTTTCAATAACTCAGTTCCATGATCTAAACTGCATGGCTCTGATGGTCAATTTAAAAAATCTGGAAGCACCCAGCAACTTGCAGTTACAAGATGAGTTACTACCCCTTCATTCGGGTGCTTTGAGGTGAACGGTTCAAAATCCAGCACCCTTCCTAGCATGTTTTCTGCTTCTCTAAATATCTACAAGAAAAACATGAGTGTTAGGTACACTGGGGGTGTGAGGGACATGCCACACAGGCCCTGTCTGCTTTCCAGGGAATCTGCCTGTGGAGTTTCTGTGTTTCACAACCTGTGGGTTTGGAGATCTTGTGGTTCAGCAGGGTGGCAGACGCTTTCCCTGGAGTTGAGAGTACAGATGAGTCATCCTTTCTGGGAGGAAAGCAGATCCAGCAGCCTGGAAAGCACACGTTCAGGGAGGCTGAGAATGAGCTTAGATGAGCAAAGACCACCTTCCTGGGTGTGTGATGCAAAGGCTGGGGAATGTGTCCGAATCCAATCCAGTGGCCTTTCCATCATGCACTGTGTCCTCTGAGCCTTGGCAGCTGTCACTGTGACTGGTGTGTGACACCCTGATCTTTGCTGACAATGTCCTTCCTTCTTGTCTTTCACCCACTGCTATCCCCATTCCACATACACACTGATGGCATATAGTTCAATGGAACTGCTTGAGGGAAAATCATTCTCTATGATCCTTGTGCCAGGACTGCAATGTCCCACCTGTTCAATAAAATGCTGAATTCTGTAAAACACTGCTTGTCTCTCTGCAAGAGGCCCACCTATACCAGCCATTCTCCTTGTGCCTTTAAAGGAGGGCCAGGCTCTTCAGAGTATATTCCCCACCAATGAGGAAACTCACTTACAAAGCACCTTCCTATCCAGAGCTTCATTGGCTCCTCATGGCAGCCTTCTGAGGGAGGCAGTCAAGGACATTATTTTATTTTCACTGATGAAGGAAATAAGGTTTAGAACAGTCTCCTGAATTGCCCAAGATTACACAGCAAAATAAGTGGCTGTCAGAATTAGACTTTTAAGTCTACTGAAAACCAGCCCATTGCCTTTCACTATGCTATTTCTTGGACTCCACAGATAAATTTCTGCAGCTCCTACTGCTTAACATTCTATTTGTTTCTAATTTGTTGTTGTGCCAGAGAGGCCTTTAGGAAAAAGAATTCTCTCCCGTACACACCACACTCTATTAAATGATGAAATGGGGTGAATGATGGATCAAATAATCAATCAGAGGTAGCTTTGAGAATCAGTTTGCATGTCATCTCTAGAAAGCTACACCTAACATCTTCGATCTGGGATTGCTCCCTCTTCCCGCTATGTTCTCTAAACCCTCTGCACATATTTACATTGTATTTAAATAATCTATTTATGCATCATTCAGAGACTATGTCTTACTCATCCTTATGTTTTCTGGTACCTGAACATGGTAAATAGAAATATTTGATTGGATGCTTGATTGATTGAATGTAAAATAATGTAGACAGTGTTACTGAGAGTCAAAGCTATCTAAAGGTAATGTACCTTGACCCTCATCTTACTGAGGAAGGCACTGAAGTTTAGAGTGTGAAAAGGACATATTCAAGGTCAGAAAAAGTAAGATGCAGGAGCAGAACCAGTTCTCCAAAGGTTGGTTTGTGCTGCTCAATTCTGGATTTCTACTGCAATGTTCAAGTTCTCTGTCCTTTTAAATAATCTGTTTGGTTATATCTAAAGGTAATAAGGATGCCCTAATCTACATTATTGGGGAAGTCTCTTCCTCTAGAAATATTCTGAGCATTCTTTAGAAAAATTTATGTGTTGTAATTATCCAAATGGTGGCTAGAGCCAACTCTTGGGTTCATGTATGCAGACTCCTAGCCACTTTGGTGGACTACTTGTCCTCTCCCCCTACTGATTCCTCTAATGATGGATGTGCCTCTTCTGGCAGTCCCCAAGCATTAAACATGAGGCTCAAAAATATTTACCAAAGAGGTGAAGACAGCAACAGGGAATTACAAAGCCAGGATGGAAAACTAAATATTGGATATTAGACAACAATACTTTTTGGAGCCTACCTGCCAAATCACATCAAAGGTCTGCTACGACTGTCTGTATCCCTCTTGAGTGCCTGGCCTTCCATCACACTGTGAAGACCTACTCTTCAGAGCTGTTTCTACCAGATCCTTTCCCTGGGTATCAGTCCCTTACACTCAACTCTGGTCTTCAGTCCTTCAAGAAGAAATATAAAAGGAATTGTTAATGTAAAGAAAAAAATCTTTGAGGAGATACACCACCCCCACCTTTCATGATTCATTAAGTTAAGCCTGTAAAGGCAGGTCTGAGAAATTTGCATTCAGATCCCTTTACTAGTATTGAAAAGACGAAAGAGTAGGTACTTATGTGCATAACCAGAACACTCCACAGAGTGAACTCTCCCAGAAGAGACAGTTGCTGCCTCAAAACAAAAACAAAACAAACAAGCAAACAAACAAAAAAACCCCACATTATTTCTTTATTGAACCACAAGGAGAAAATTCACAGTAAACTTACATCTGTTTCTGTCAATCAAATATTTAGGTGTCCAGCCCCAGAGCAATTTTCCCAAAACCTGGGAGATATCTGCTCAGGTACAGATAGCCAGTAGTAAATATTTGGGATCCATACATATTATTAACAATAATTAACATTTATTGAGTTGGTACTATATGCCAGGGACTGTGCTTAGCACTTTACATGCATTCTCTTATTTAATCCTTCCAAAATCCTATGAAATGGCACCATGATGCATTCTGGGTGTGGTTTAGGGTGTGGCTGGTGTGGTGCCTAAATCTTACCATTTATCCCTTCTCTTCTCAATAGTTCCCAGCCAAACAGCATATTCACCAAAGAATCAGCAGCCAAATGGGAAGGAAAGTGCTGATTTTATTAATGTTTGGGAAAGCTCACAAAGGAAAACTCTTATGAAATAGAAATGAAGAACACAGCTATGCCTGAGGCTTGGGAGAAACACACCCAGTGTCGACTCACCTAGCCTTCAGCTTGACGAGAAGCTAGTGTGATCATCTTCCTAAAGGGATTCCAAGAGTGGAAAAAAGGGTCATAAAATCTGACTATAAGATGTCGTTCTTCCCAGTGACCCTCTCAGGTTATGACCAATTATATAAACAATTCCTGCTCCTTAGGAAGGCTCCAGTGAGATCAGACAACGAACTGTGAAGCAAGGGTGGATATGAAGCTGCCCACACTATGGGCCAGGCAAATTAGTGAACCCAGAGAACAGAGACATATACAGTGTATTTGTCCCCTTTCCCTATTTCACAGAGGAGAAAACCACAGCTTAATAAGGTGAAATATCTAGTCTATTACCATATGGCCAGGAAGCATTTTTCAAAGTCAGTCTCTTTGGCTCCAAATCATTAACTTTTAGCAGATGTCTAATGATACCACCGCTAATCATTGACTCTTGCTATCTCCAGTATATATGATCTTTCCAGAGTTCTCCCCCATTATTTCTGGGAACCTCCCAGGACAATTTCTTGTTTGTGTTCATGAACGTGGCAGGCCTTCATCACAACATACCTGTCACTGCTTTTTTTTTTTCCTGTTCTAGCACCATTGAAGTTGTTACTACCTGTGAAGCTGCTAACATATTCCTTTGCACAGTCTCTGGAGACCTTTAGGGTTTCCCTAGGATCCATCTTACCCTCTGCCATCACTTATCCATCACTGATCCCATGGAACTTAGGGGTCTGGAGTTCTCTTGTACTAAATTCATGTTGGCTTCTATGCAGAAGTTCCCAGACTTTTAGAGAAATATGTTCCTTTAGTATCTGCAAACAGATACTATGAGACAGGTCAGGATGACCAAGGCAGTATGCTACTCAGCCATTCCTTTCCATTTTGATGTGTGATATTTTTAATCAAACAATCAAACGCCTTTGTAATTTATTTTTTGTGCTGACTCTCAAGATTTCAAAATTTTATAAGATATATTTGAATTCCAAGAACAGAACTGCTTTAATTCAACTGTAGAGTCTTATTGAAAACTGTTCCACTAATCTTTTTTTTTAATTGTTGACACTATTACAGATGTCCCCCATTTTTCTCCCCTTAACCCCTGTACTCAGCCTCCCCCCCCCCCGGGCCTTCACCACATTATAGGCTGTATTCATAGTCTATGCATATCTATAATAATAAAAGGGTAATATGCTAATTAGACTGGACATCTTCGAGACGTCCTTCCTGATGAAGCCAGGGCCAGAGGAAAGCCAGCCCCAACCTGGGTCCTGAGTGCCTGTGGGCAGCTGGAGGGAAGCCAGCCTGGGTCCCAGGTGCTGGCAGGTGGACAGAGGACGGAAGGCTGGGTCCCGGGACCAGAGGGAAGCTGGTGCAGGCAGCCAGGGGAAGGAAGGTCTACTCTTGCATGAATTTTCATGCATCAGGCCTCTAGTATGCATATATGATCTTTGGTTAATCTTTTCCTGTGCCGCCACATCCCTCCCCTCAGTCTGTTCTACTAAGCTTAAAAACTACATGCCTCTCATTAGTAATATGCAAAAAAAAAAAAAAAAAAGAGAGAAAAAATAAATGTGAAGGGACCACATTGTCATTGGCCCTCTAAGTGTTGCTAAGTCTTCTTAATCTCATGTGATGGGGACATGTGAAAAGCAGCCATGGGCAGTAGCACTTCTCTTGGGTATTTGCTGAGGGTTAGACTTCAGACTTACCAGTGTCCTACTGCCCATTTCTCTCTAGTCTCTACCACTATGCTCTGTCCCCTGTCCTTACAGTGTCAATTTGATCAGGGTGCTTCACTAAATAGACACACCCTTCCCCCAAACACACACTCAACTCTCACCTCTGTGTTCACCCATACTTTTCTATCAGTTATGGCTTAGTGGAATGAATTCATTCCTCAGAGCTGTCAAACAAGGAAGATTGTTATACATTTCTGATTCTTATATGTTCAAAAAAATACAAAAAACAAAATTAACAACCTAGATTTCAGGTATATCAGATCATCATGTCTTAGAAAAGAACAGGGTTATCTAATAAATCTGTTCAATCCTCTCTTGCTAAGAACATACTGTATGCAAGCTCTCACCAGGCAATGGTGACAGGGAGCAGAAAGAGCTGAATAAGACACAGGACTTTTGCCCAGCTGGCATGGCTCAGTAGTTGAGTGTCAACCTATGAAACAGGAGGTCATGGCACATGCCAGGGTTGTGGACTTGATCACCCAGTGTGGGGCATGCAGGAGGCAGTCCATTAACAATTATCTCTCATCATTGATATTTCTATCTCTCTCTCTCCCACTCCCTCTTTGAAATCAATAAAAATATATGTATTTTAAAAAGACATGAGACTTTGAAGATTACTAAATAGGGACACATATATGTCCTGAATTCTGTTTATATGGACCCTCAGTATGTAACAATAACAAGAATGACTATAATTGAAGGCAGTATACTGTATAAGGTAGGGGCCATGAAAGGTAAAAGCAAGTTGCTTTTTCCAGCTGAGGTGATCAGGGAGGATCTGAGAAGTTTTGATTATGTTTTGATACATGACATGTGGGGAATGATATTACACACAAAACCATATTATTCTTGTAAGGACTCAAATCCTTACAAGCAGGGAGTTAAATTTGTCATTCAGTTTGACCTGAATATAGAATTTGTTTAGAGAAAAAAAAATAGTATAAGCATAGACACACACTCAGGGAATAGGAGGTGGAGAGCTTGCTTACTGATGTCAAATTTTCAAACTCCATCTCATAGGGAGCAAGTGATTCTTAGGGACCTGTCAGCATTGTGGAAGATAGGATGGGAGACACAGAAGAAAAGAGTCCAGGAGAACAGTTGGGATTCTCTTTGAACAGCCTAAAGGTTATGTGGGCTTAAAAAAAAAAAATACCTGTTGGTTTAGGATTTATAATCAATGACATCTAGCTATCAATCTATTTTGTTTTTGTTTTTTCTTATAAAGTCCATTTTATCTAATTGCAGAAATTTAGAAAAATATTAAACAAAATAAATTTATTCCACAACTAAGAACAAAGTAGTTTATATTTCTGTCCATTTACTTCTGTGTTTATTTTTCTGTGTAGTTAAATTTTCTAGGTTTATGATCATAACACATTTAATAGTGTTTTTAACTTAATATCATAGCACTAGAGGCCAAGTGCATGAATTCATGCATGGGTGGGGTCTGGCTGGCCCACCCCGATGGGGGACCATTGGGGTGGGCCAGTGAGTGGGGAGGGGCCATGGGCAGTTGGCTGGCTGGCCCTACCCCTGATTGGGGTGTTGGAGGCCAATTGGGGGCTGGGCCAGCGCCGGCTGGGGAGGCAGGGTGGTGATCAGGGTCCAGATTAGGCTGGCTGGCTGCTGCAGTGCTGATTGTTCTGCTGTTCTGGTCGCTGGGCTTTTATATACATAGATTTTCTATGCATGTTAATTATTGTCTTAATTTTTAAAAATGGAAAAGTATAAAGACACAGGAAGAAACAAAATACAGGTATAATACCATCATTTAGAGCTAAATACCAATAAGTCTCCTTGAACTATTTTAAGCATAAAAACACATTAAACATTGAGATAATACTGCATAAAATGGTTTATAACTTTTTCATGTGATAAGAATCATTTAGCCCTAGCCAGTATGGCTCAGTGGATAGAGCGTCGGCCTGCAGATTGAAGGGTCCCAGGTTCAATTCCTGTCAAGGGTACATGCCCCGGTTGTGGGCGTGCAGGAGGCAGCCGATCAATGATTCTCTCTCATCATTGATGTTTCTATCTCTCTATCCCTCTCTCCCTTCCTCTCTAAAGTCAATAAAGAAATATATTTAAAAAAAAAAAACTTAAAAAAGAATCATTTATGTGCATTTTAAGAGTTGCATAATATTACCTCATGTAGATATGTCATCATTTATTTATATCTGACAATAACTATATTAATTTATTCATGATTCAGAGCCAGAATTACACTAAAAGGCAGATCATTTATAATGTTTGATTATAAATCAAGAAAGTAACCAAGCATAAAAGATAAGAAATTAAAAGGAGGTCTATAAAGTGAACTTAAGAAATACTAGGAAGGATTAAACAAAGATAAAATCAAATACCACTGGATGGGGAAACAAAAAAAAATATCAACTTAGTAAATAGAATTGGTAAGATTGCTTTTTGAAACTAACAGCTTTTGATCTTCAGTCTTAAATGGCATGGATTCTTCTAGCTCCACTGAAAACTGTCTTGGGGGAATATCCTCAGTCAAGCCTAACTCCTGGCTTCCCTTCCTTCACACCATATCAGTAATTTTTTTATTGTTATTTTGCTCATCAGTTTATTTTGTTCATTAGATTCCACATACGAGAGAGATCATGATACTTATCTTTCTCTGACTGGCTTATTTTGCTTAACATAATACTTTCCAGGTCCATCCATGCTGTTGCAAATTGTAAGAGTTATTTTTATTTTTATTTTTAACAGCCATGTAGTATTCCACTGTATAAATGTACCACAGCTTTTGTTATCCACTTATCTGCTGACAGGCACTTGGGCTATTTCCAAATCTTAGCTATTGTAAATTGCACTGCTATGAACATAGGGGTGCACATATTCTTTCTGATTGGTGTTTCAGATTTTTTAGTATATAGTCCTAAATGTGGGATCGTTGGATCAAATGGAAGTTCCATTTTTAATTTTTTGAGGAAACTCCATACTGTTTTCTATAGTGGTTGCACCAGTCTGCATTCCTACCAGCAGTGTACTAGGGTTACCTTTTCTCACATCTTTTTCAACACTTGTTTGTTGATGATAGCCATTCTGACAAGTGTGAGGTGATACCTCATTGTCAGTTTACACTGCAGCTCTTGGATGATTAATGACTTTGAGCATTTTTTCATATGCCTCTTGGACTTCTGTATATCCACTTTGGAGAAGTGTCCATTTAGTTCCTTTGCCCATTTTTTAATTGGATTGTTTGTCTTCCTTTTGTTAAGTTGTATTAGTTCCTTATATATTTTGGAAGTTAACTCTTATTGGATGTATCATTGGCAAATATGTTTTCCCATGTAGTGGGCTTCCTTTTAACTTGGTTGATGGTTTGTTTTGTTGTGAAGATGCTTTTTATTTTGATGTAGTCCCATTTGCTTATTTTCTCCTTCATTTCCTTTGCCCTGGAAGATGTATCAGTAAACATATTGCAATGAGAGACATCTGAGATTTCGCTGCCTATGAGTTCTAAGATTTTTATGGTTTCACAGCTTACAAGTAGGTCTTTTATCCATTTTGAGTTTATTCTTGTATATGGTGTAAGTTGGTGGTCTAGTTTCTTTCTTTTCTTTTTTTTTTTTTTTCATGTACCTGTCCAGTTTTTCCAGCACTACTTATTGAGGGGACTGTCTTGACTCCATTGTATGCTCTTGCCTCCTTTGTCAAATATTAATTGAGCATAATGGCTTGGGTCAATTTCTGGGGTCTCTGTTCTATTCCATTGACCTATATGCCTGTTCTTGTGCCAGTACCAGGTTGTTTTGAATACAGTGGCTTTACAGTATAACTTGATATCTGGTATTGTGATTCCTACAAATTTGTTCTTTCTCAAGATTGTTGCAGACATTCAGTCTTTCTTGGTCCCACATAAATTTTTGGAGTGTTTGTTCTAGATCTGCGAAATATGCCACTGGTATTTTAATAGGAATTGCATTGCATCTATAGATTGCTTTGGGTAGTATAGACATTTTCATGATGTTGATTCTATCAATTCAATCCATAAGCATAGTATTTTATTCTACTTTTTATATCTTCCTCTACCTTTTTTTCAATGTCCTATAGTTTTCCAAGTACAGGTTTTTTGCCTCCTTGGTTGAGTTTATTCCTAAATATTTAATTTTTTTGTTGTTGCAATGGTAAATGGGATTTTTTTTTATTTTTAGTTTCTCTCTCTGAGAGTTAATTATTGGTGTATAAAAATGCCACTGATTTTTTGGGTGTTAATTTTGTATCCTGCTATGTTGCTGAATTTATTTATTAAATCTAGTAGTTTTTTTGTGGAGTCTTTAGGGTTTTCTATGTACAATATTATGTCATCTGTGTATAATGACAGTTTTACTTCCTCCTTTCCACTTTGGATGCCTTTTATTTTTTCTTCTTGTCTGATCACTGAGAATAGTTCCAGTACTACATTGAATAATAGTGACAGTAGCCAACATCCCTGTCATGTTCCTATTCTTAGAGGAAATGGTTTTAGTGTTTCTCCATTGAGTATGATGTTGGCTGTAGGTTTGTCATATATGGCCTTTAATATGTTGAGGTATGATCCCTCTAGTCCCATTTTGCTGAGAGTTTTTATCAAAAAATGGTGTTGGATTTTGTCAAATGCTTTTTCTGTGTCAATTGATATGATCATGTGATTTTTGTCTTCCAGTTTGTTTATGTGATGTATCACATTTATTGATTTGCAAATATTGTACCAGACTTTCATCCCTGGAATAAATCCCACTTGATCATGATGTATGATCTTTTTTTTATTGCTGAATTTGATTTGATAATATTTTGTTGAGGATTTTAGCATCTATGTTCATTAGGGATATTGGACTGAAATTCTCTTTCTTTGTAGTGTCTTTATCTCATTTTGGAATTAGGCTAATCTTAGACTCATAAAAAGAGCATGGAAGTATTTCTTCCTCTTGGATTTTTTGGAATAGTTTGAGGAAGATAGTTGCTAATTCTTCATATCAGTGATTTTTAAAAATAACCTATAAATATGCAATTCTTTTGATGAAGAGTAAATAAATATAATGAGCTACTGCAAAATTAGGATGTTGTTATTTCCTGGTTAAAAAAAAAAAAAAAGCTCAAGTTAAAATACATCCAGAAGAAGGCAGATTTCACAGATATGAAATGTTATCCCAAAATCCAAGAATACATTTCAGAATTATAGGTCCTTGCACAGGCTGTAAGATTGGGAACTGGTCTTAAGCTTTCTTCTTAGATTACTTCTGTCAGGAGCAAAGGAAACAGATAAATAATCTTGTTTCACAGAAGAGGCAGCTGGAAGAGTAGCATAGTCGAGGCATCATGACACAAATTCAATGTCAAACTCCAATGTCAAACTCCTGTTTTCATATTGTTTCTCTACCCCTTACTGCCCCATGGACTTGGGTAAGCTAATTTCTCTGCACCTGTTTCTTCAACTGTAACCTGAAACACTGAGGATGCTATGCTTCCAAAAGATTTTGAGAAATAGGAAGAGAAAGTACCATTTTGAAAATCATTTTAACAGCAACCACTTTTAATGATATCACTACCCAAGTTCATCTTTTCTTCATATCCTGTTATTTTTCAATCTTTATAAGATTTGTCTGCTGAATTTCTAAAATTAGATTTGGACAGGACACCAAGAACCAGCAGAGTACAAACTACATTTGGAACCATGAAGGTGGCCCATTGGAATTATACGATTTCTTTATTCTTAATGTTTGTAGCTCCATGATATTTCTCCACCACCTGACTAAAATCTTCTTTATTAAGACTATACTTTTGATCAGAAATTTTTCTATGAGAAAAAGGCAGTTATGCTTAAGTCTTTCCTATGTTTAACTGCAAAAAAACTGTTTTTTTAGCCACTAATTCAGTAAACATAAAATTATATTTGATTAGCCACTTCAAATGCTTTACAAGATACAGAAATAAATAAGATAGAGTTTCTGCTCTTGTGGGATAGGAGAGGGCATTCCAGCTTAAAGTGAGGTAAGTCTTGAACGCTTGTTGCACTATTCTAGATGGCAGAGGTGTTTTAGATTCATATTAAAACTTATAGCATGACACAAACTGTGTTTTAGGAGTGTTATTTTGGCCCTAAAGTGACAAAGAATAGATTGGAAGATTATGATGGGAGCAGTTCCCTCTCTATTAGAGAGGAGTGACATTGTAGAGGGGAACTGAGACCTGTGGGTCTCTGTATTTAACACATGCTCCAAGAGAAAGCCTTCTCTTTCTCTAATGCCATCTCAAAGATGTATAACACAGTTTGCTAGCATTAATTCCCTGGTATTTACCTTCTTTAAAATAATATGCAGGTTTTGGGCAAATTTTATCTTCTTGGCATGTTAAATTGCTGATACATTTTCTTTCCTCAATGGATAAGTAAGCACATCTGACTAAATCTGGAAAGTCTTGTTGCATGACTGCAGTAATGCTTTCCACAAAAACCTTAGATGGGCCATGTGCTTGTATCTTGCTAATTGTCATCCTTGTTGTAATAAACTAAAAATGTGGCACTCACTCTGGAGCACACCCAACCCTCTGCCTAGCTGTGAGTTTATGTGAGAAATCATTACCACCTATCCTCACAGAAAGACTGGAAGTTTCATTTTGCTCCAAGATTGGAAGCAGACTCATGTTTGAGCAATTTAAACACAATGGCTATTTTTAACCACAATATCAGTAGAAATTGGATTTTTTTTAGAAACTTACAAGAAAATGATTGCATTTTATTTTAGGAGTAATCAGTTTTGTCATGAGTAGTATAACATTTCTGAATACAAATTAGTTATTTTTAAAATTTGAGCTCTGCTCTTTTATAAGTGTTCTTTCTGTGCCAATCCCTAGTACCGTGGAGTGTTTAGTCATTGATTTTATTATACGACTATCAGATCTAAATATATCAAATGAGCATAATACAGATAAAATAATTTTATTTGCTTATTTATGTATTCATTAATTCCAAAATATATTTAATGAATACCTACCGAAATTCAGGCATTGTACTAAATGCCAGGTATGGGGTTAATATGGCCCTTGACCTCCAGGAACTTACATTTTCTAGGAGTGTAAGGCATGCACACAAATATCTCTACTATTATCCATAATGATATATGTGTCTATAAGCAAAATTATGGGACAAAGAGAAGAGAATATTCCATTAGCAGAATATAAAAAATATTCATAGGTGATCTGACATTTTAGATGAGTCTCAGGAATGAGTAGATTTCTGACAGGTAGAAATGGAAAGAACATTTCAGAATGGAAAGACAGAATGTGTGAAGAAGATAAAGTATAAGCTGTCTTTGGGAAAGCAGTGTAGGCAAGTGGAAAGAACATGAAGATGCAGACACCTGAGTTTGAGCTGCTCACCCTCTGATAGCTGAGAAACCTTGCACAAGTTATTCACCCTCTCTTGAAAATTAAGATAATACCTATCTTGAAGTGTATTATTTAATTAATAAAATAATGTATATAAAAGCACCTGGCACTTTGAGAATGCTCAGTAACTATTGTCTGATGTTGTTCTAGACTAGAGAAACACATGTTTCCTTGGGATAGAGTATAGGGTGTGTGGATGAGAGTGGAGAGGGAGCTATTCCCAACCCCCAGCATATGCCCTTACCCCCTACTATCTGTGTCCATGGGTTATGCTTATATGCATGCATACAAGTCCTTTGGCTGATCTATTACCCGCCTCACCCCCTGCCTTCCCTCTGAGGTTAGACAGTCTGTTCGATGCTTCTATGTCTCTGGCTCTATTTTTGTTCATCAGTTTATGTTGTTCATTATATTCCACAAATGAGTGAGATCATGTGATATTTATCTTTCTCTGACTGGCTTATTTCACTTATCATAATGCTCTCCAGGTCCATCCATGCTGTTGCAAATGGTAAGAGTTCCTTCTTTTTTACAGCAGCATAGTATTCCATTATGTACTAGTAATCCACTCATCTGCTGATGGACACTTAGGCTGTTTCCAAATCTTAGCTATTGTAAATTGTACTTCTGTGAATATAGGGTGAATATATCCTTTCTGATTGGTGTTTCTGATTTCTTGGGATATATTCCTAGAAGTGGGATTATTGGGTCAAATGGGAGTTCCATTTTTAATTTTTTGAGGGAACTCCATACTAGACCATGAACTTATACCATACACAAAAATAAACTCAAAATGGACTTAAATGTAAGACAGGGAACCATAAAAATCTTAGAAGAATCCATAGGCATCAAAATATCAGACGTATGTCATAGCAACATCTTTATTGATACAGCTCCTAGGACAGTGAAAACTAAGGAGAAAATAAACAAATGGGACTATATCAAAATAAAAAGCTTCAGCACAGCCAAAGAAACCATCATTAAAACAACAAGAATGCCCATTGCATGGGAGAACATATTTGCCAATGTTATATCTGATAAGGGTTTACTAGTAAGCTCCAAAATTTATAGGGAACTCATACAACTTAACAAATGGAAAATGGATAATCCAATCAAAAAATGGGCAAAGGATCCAAATAGATACTTTTTGAAAGAGGACATACAGAAGGCCAAGAGACATATGAAAACATGCTCAAAGCCACTAATCATCTGAGAGATGCAAATCAAAATGACAATGAGGTACCATCTCACACCTGTCAGAATGGCTATCATCAACAAATCATCAGAGGACAAGTGCTGGTGAGGATGTGGAGAAAAAAGGAACCCTCATGCACTGCTGGTGGGAATGCAGACTGGTGCAGTCACTGTGGAGAACAGTATGGAGTTTCCTCAAAAAAATTAAAAATGTGATCTGATTTTGTTCTAGGTAGATTAACTTAGGACAAGGAGTAGCTAGAGGGAGAGGAAAGCTAAGCATGGATCAGAAGGCTATTGCAGTGATTCAGGTCAGAGAGATTGAAGATTTGAATTCTGCTTTGGCTGAATGCGAGAAGGAGGAAGTAGACTGCCACAAGAATGTAATGCACATGCAAATTGGCAGAGTTTAAGGAACACTCGAATATGGAAGTGAAATATTTTAAGTTATCTCTCCATGAAACATGGAGAAATACAGAAAACTTATTATTTTCTTTTGTAGTAGCACAAATATAACTGCTTGGTTGCCCAGCTGCTTGGAGCTGGAGGAAGCTAAATCCACATGGAGAGGAACTTGTCTATTTTCTGCTGTTAAGTCATTCACAGGTGTGTGGGAGTGTAGAAGGATTTTAATTGTGTCATCTCCTAAACCCTTTGGTGTTCATTGAAAGATCCGTGACTTATCGAGAAAGTTGAATAATTTAGTAGATTCTACCTCATTTTACAGATTAAGAAACTGAACTCAAAAACTGGCAGTGACCTAAGAATCAGAGAGTATGCAAAGTGCCAGAGCAGACTCAAACCCAAGTTCTTCATTCTTAGACCATTGCACTGTTTTTACTCCTTTAATATAAGTTGCAGAGAATGCAAGCAGACATCATTAATAGTCTAGGAATGAGCATTAATTTTGTTTACTTTCACCTATACAGTAATGAGGTGAATTGTTCAGTTTTTCTTTTAAAGCTTAAATGCCAGTTGAAGGTCAATCAAATGGAGCAAAAACATTCTTAGTTTATATGTAAATTAACAGAAAAAATTAGATGATTTAAGAAAAAATATACACATTTATAGGGGCATATTATTGAAGTAAAGTAAAACAAAATAATTTTTAGTTTTCTTAGTTTTAATCACAAATTCAAGGGGACTTGTTTACCAAATGATTAACTGCAGTCTACTAATCAGAATTAGCCCAAGCATCATTTTCCATGAATAGAAAGTATTAATTTCCTCAAATTTGAGATATACTTGCAAGAGAACTATTATTAAAACACCTTTAAGGTTAACATCCTCTGTCCTTTACAGTAACATATCTTTTTTTTTAAAGATTTTTTAAAATTGATTTTTAGAGAGAAAGGAAAGGAGAGGGAGAGAGATAGAAGTGAAAGTGAAACATGACCAGCTGCCTCCTGTATACCCCTTACTGAAGATCAAATCCACAACTCAGGCATGTACCTTGACTGGAAATCAAACTGGCAACCTTTCAGTGCATGGAACAATGACCAACCAATTGAGCCACACAGCCAGGGCTCATCATTTTTCTTTTCTTTCATTTTTTTTAACACAACATTGCATAGAACAAAATTCTAAATTATTAATACTTACCTTTTAAATGGTAATTTAAAAATTATTTTGGACATGGATCATTTTACCTACATCCCTGTTATTTTAAACAGTATATTTGGGAACTGGGTTGGAATCATCATTATGACTATAAAAAATCACAGAGCTTTAGATTTGGAAGTGTCCTCAATATGATTTACTATTTGTGATCCCCTGTGTGGTGAAATATATATGTAACTAGGGGCCTGGTGCACGGAATTCGTGCACTGGTGAGGGGTCCCTCAGCCCAGCCTGCCCCCTCTCACATACTGGGAGCCCTCAGGGGATGTCCTACTGACTGCTTAGGCCCGCTCTCTTTGCGGGAGGCGACTGGGCTGATCAGGGGAAGGCGCCAGCCCCATCACCCCTCTGCTGCAGCCACTGCCAGCCACTACAGCTACCAAGGTATTTTCATCAACACAGACTCCAGTCCCTTCACCATGAAAAAATGACAACTTTCTTTAGGCATTTTCAAGATGTGTCTTTCATAGGATATGACATTTCTTTCTTTCTTTTTTTATTTATCCTCACCTGAGGATATGTTTCCATTGATGTTTTCCCCTTCCCTCTGAACGCAGGCTCAGCCCTTGCCCAAGCCTAAAACCTCAGCTCAAGACTTTAGGCTTGGGCAGGGGGCCCTCCACCCCTCCGATCACTGGCTTGGCCCCTGCCCAAGCCTAAAGCCTTGGCCCGAGGCTTTAGGCTTAAGCCGGGGGCCCCTCCCCTCTGATGGCCAACTCGGAGTGACCTGGGTGCCGAGGATGTTTCTGGGACCCAAGTACATATGCAAATTAACAGCCATCTTTGTTGGGTTAATTTGCATACTCACTCTGATTGGCTGTGGGTGTAGAAGAGGTATGGTCAATTTACATGTTTGTCTATTATTAGGTAAGATGTGCTCATGAGACCTTCCATTAAGATAGGTAGAATGAATGCAAATCTATTGGGGGCCTCCAGCCTAAAGGTGAAGGTATATGTCTTATCCTCAGGGAGAGACAGTACTTAATGTAGAAGAAAGTTTATAAAATGGGCCAAATGCCCTACCCAGTTTGGCTCAGTGGATAGAGAGTTGGCCTGTGGACTGAAGGGTACAGGGTTTGATTCTGGTAAGGACATGTACCTTGGTTGCAACTTGATGCCTGACCCTGGTCATGGTGTATGCAGGAGGCAACCAATCTATGTGTTTCTCTCACATTGTTATTTTTTTGTCTCTCCCACTTCCTTTCACACTCTAAAAATCAATGGAGGAAACAAATATATCCTCAGATGAGGATTAAAAATGGGCCAAATGCCTGGGGAAGAGTGCATTGTGGAAGAGTGCATTGTGGAGGGAGTGAATGAGGGTAGAAGTGGAACATTTGTTAAACTTTCACCAGTAAAGATAACATTTTAAAAAATGGGCAAATGCAAACTGCAATAGACATTGCTGTCTCGGGCAGGGAAGAAGGTGATGGACTGGGGAGAAAGAGATCTGGGTTCAAATTTTAGTCTATCACAGTCCTGGGTTACGTCCCTCTATCCAGTGTTGGCAGTGGTGCTGTTTGTTTGGTTCTTGCCTCATTTGTAATTAGGTGATCACAATGCATGTTCCTTTCAGGTATGACCTATGATTGTGTGATTCTTCCACTGAGGGTGGGTTACTTTAAGCAGAGTTCAGGATAGACAAAGTGGTGAATGGCCCAATTTAAGACAGAATATCAAAAATTCAAATTTACTCTCATTTCAACCTACTTTTTATTTCAAAGTGACATTTAATGTGCACGTAATAAGTGCCAACGTGTTTGCAGAGCACATTAAATTTGTTCGCACATTAAATCTTTCAACTCTATGAAGTAGGAACTATTTGGTCTTAGCAACTTCACATCATGGGATATTTTTGTCATGTATCTAATAGGAAATTTAAGCAGCCTTGCTAGTGTTACTGTAAGCAGGATGTGAATCCAAGACAGCTATCTGAAAGCATTACCAGAGCATCTCTCTTGACTAGAGAGAGCTCATTGGCCACCCATGTTCCTGCCCTGACCAATGATATAAGCTCCTGCCCAAAGTTACCAGTATCACTAGGTTGGCAACAGTCTTAGGAAGTTTACATCATCTCTATATTTTTGAAGTTACTAAATGTGAAAAATATTATGACCTCAGTGTTCCCTTGCTGAGCCAGATTCATAGCATTACCACCACCTGCTCTTCCAAAGGTTTCCATTTAATGCAGGTTTAAAAATAAGGACTCTGAGCTCTCACTTGCTTTCTTTAGAGAAAAGGTGTAAGTCTGGTTGGAGAGTTTAAGAAATTCCACAGTGATGCTGTGGAAAGAACTTGTCTCAGCTCTGCCACATGACCTTGGGCAAGTCAACTGTACAGGTTCTCAGTTTCTCCATCTCTAAAACAAAGTGATTGAAGAAGACAATTTGTTGGAGAAGGGACCTGGATTGGATTATACATCAGTTTATTGATTCTTTAAAAAATTTGTTTTAATTCACTTCAGAGAGCAGAAGGGAGAGGAAAAGAGACAGAAACATCAATAATGAGAGAGAATCGTTGATGGTCTGCCTCCTGCACACCCTCCATTGGGGATTGAGCTCAACACCATTGAGCAACAACCAGCCAGGCAGGTTTATTGATTTTTAAAATCCACACAAAACATTTAAAAATTAAAATGCACAATACTTGATAAAACATGTACTGTCTAATGAAATGTTTAAAGCAGGTAGTTTAAAACCTTTTCACAACCCTTTGTATCTTTTCCCCTTCCTCCATTCCTCATTCTGTTCCCTCCCTTCCTCCCTATTCCCTTCTCTCACTCCCTTCCCTTCCTCATTCTCCCTCCTTCACATCCAGGCATTACTTTAGGTGCAAGGGATGTAGTTGTATTGAATAGAATGGATAGGCTTCTGCCATGAGCAAACATTCTGGTGTTGGAAAAAAAATGATAGTAACAAGAAGCCTGATAAATAAAGTAATTTAAAGTGGTAATGGGCAACATGAAGAAAATACAATGGGAGAGTGTCTTTTTCAGACACTTTATTTATTTATTTATTTATTTATTTATTTATTTATTATTTGGCATGACATCAATCTGTCTAATAAATCAGGAGAGGGCAGTGTTAAGAAAACTAAATGAGGAATGAGATTTTGGGGTGGAAAACTTGACAGGAAAATGCTGTGGAGGAAGAAATTAATTTAAGACTGAATATTTTTTACATTGAGTATATTGATAGGTGATCATCTGTGACCTTCCAAAGAACAGTGAGAAAGAAAGAAAGATAATACAGGAGGCCAACAAAGGAACTGGGTATCATAAGTTCTGATGGGTTTTCCAGGAGTTTTTACCCTAAGGAGAAATGTGAGTTTAAAATGTGATTTTAATAGCCACTCATGACGACAAGGATAGGTCTTGCAGGAAGGCCTTGCAGGAGAAGACTGCATGGTCACTATATATAGATAGATAGATAGATAGATAGATAGATAGATAGATAGATATAGATATATAGATATATAGATATATAGATATATAGATATATAGATATATAGATATATAGATATATAGATATATAGATATATAGATATATAGATATATAGATATATAGATATATAGATATATAGATATATAGATATATAGATATATAGATATAGATATAGATAATAAAAGAGTAATATACTAATTAGACCGAACAGCCGGATGACCTTCTGGACAAAGGCGTGGCTGGGAGGGTCAAGACCCTTGTAAGAATATCGTGCATTGGGCCTCTAGTGTGTGTGTGTGTGTGTGTGTGTGTGTGTGTGTGTACACACGAGAGGCCCAGTGCATGAAAGTAATGCACTGGTGGGGGTGTCCCTCAGCTCAGCCTGCACCCTCTCCAATCTGGGACCCCTCAGGGGATGTCCGACTGCTGGTTTAGGCCCAACCGCTCGTCTGCCTGCCTGCCTGATCACCCCCTAACCACTCCCGTGCCAGCCTGATCGATGCCTAACTGCTCCCTTGCCAGCCCGATTGCCCCCAACTGCCCTCCCCTACAGGCTTTGTCTCCCCCAACTGCCCTTCCCTGCTGGCCTGGTCACCCCTAACTGCCCTACCCTGCAGGCCATCTTGTGGCAGCCATCTTTGACCACATGGGGGTGGCCATTTTGTGCGAGGGTGTGAGGATCAATTTGCATATTACCTCTTTATTATATAGGATATATATCTATGTCTATATCTATATCTATATCTATCTATCTATCTATCTATCTATCTATCTATCTATCTATCTATCTATACCTTTTCAGGCCTCTAGTATATATATCTTCATTTAAGGGATCAAAAATATCAGGACAGCAGCCCTGAAGGGAAGTGTGTATCTGTTGTTTTCAAATAGAAAAGGTATCTCCTTTGGGAGCCCAGGAAAGAATTCAGTTCCTTCGAGGCAGTGCTTCCCAGTCTTAGCTGTGCATTAGAAGCACTTGGAGAGATTCAAAAAGCCAATGCCCAGCCCTGCCCCAGCTCCTCTTGTAATCTCTCAGGAGTGAAGCCTAGCGGTCAGTCTGTTTCTAAAGCTCCACAGGTGGATTCTAATATGCAGCCTGGGTTGACGATCCTGCTGAAAGTATCCAAAGTGGAAATGATAATAAAATGCCAAATATTTATGAGCATAATAACTAATAATTGTCTTATATTTATAAAAAAAATTTATGTATGCCAAAAATATCCACAACCCCCAAAACTTGTGTTTATTTGTTTTTCAGTAGGTCTTTCTGATCACAAAAAAATGTTTAAAAGAGAATGTGACAAAATAACAGATGTCTTTGGATAATTGTATATAGGTGTGGTTTTTCTGTTCCTTTATATTTTTTGTTTTTTCTAAGACATATTTAGAATGTGCTAATTTTGTAATCAGAAGATATAAATAAGACACAAAGCAAAAATCTACATAATGAACCACTTTATCTACATTATGTAGAAATATACCTACAATCCTAATAAAAGAGTAATATGCAAATTGACCGTACCTCTGCTACACCCACAAGCCACTCCCACCAGCCAATCAGGAGCGAGTATGCAAATTAACCCAACCAAGATGGCTGCGGCCACCCAGAGAGCAGGAGGCTTGGGTTTTCCTGGCAATGGAGGAAGCCAAGCTTCCTCCTGCCCTGGCCTGCCTTGGCCTCCGCTTAAGGCTACAAAGTTTCAATTATAGAAGATAAATAAATCCCAACAAAAATGGCTGCAGCCGCGGAGCGAGCAGGAGGCTTGGCTCCACTCAAGGCTACAGAGTTTCAATTATAGAAGATAAATAAATCCCAGATACCAGGGCCTCCACTTGGGTTGCCAGGGGGCATGGCCGGTCTGCAAACCACCACAGGCCCCTCACCCATATCACCCCACTCCCCAAGGGAACCCCCACCCTGATCCGGGACACCCTTCAGGGCAAACCAGCCGGCCCCCAACCATGCACCAGGCCTCTATCCTATAATAAAAGAGTAATATGCAAATTGACCATCACTCTAACACACAAGATGGCTGCCCCCATGTGGTCAAAGATGACTGCCCCCGTGTGGACACAAGATGGCCACCAGAAGATGGCCAGCAGGGGAGGGAAGTTGGGAGAGACCAGGCCTGCAAGGGAGGGCAGTTGGGGGCAATCAAGCCTGCAGGGGAGGGCAGTTAGGGGTGACCAGGCTGGCAGAGGAGGGAAGTTGGGGGAGACCAGGCCTGCAGGAAAGGGCAGTTGGGGGAGACCCAGGCCTGCAGGAGGAGTAATTGGAGGGGGACCAGGCCTGTAGGGGAGGGCAGTTAGGGGTGACCAGGCCTGCAGGGGAGGGCAGTTAGGTGTGACCAGGCCTGCAGGGGAAGGGAGTTAGGGGCAAACAGGCTGGCAGGGGAGCAGTTAGGCATCAATCAGGCTGTCAGGGGAGTGGTTAGGAGGTGATCAGGCTGGCAGGCAGAAGTGGTTAGGGGCAAACAGGAAGGCAGGCATGCGAGCAGTTGGGAACCAGCAGTCCTGGATTGGAGAGGGTGCAGACTGGGCTGAGGGACACCACCCCCATGCACAAATTTCGTGCACCGGGTCTCTAGTTACATTATAATCTGAGAAATATTCATATAAGAAAAGATCCTTCAAATATAATAGCATTTAAACTTTAAAAAAATGTCACCATTGACTTTAAATATTTGCCTTTGTTAATAAGAAATATGTTCACTTAGTTAGCATATGCTATTGACCACTGGATGTTTTGTATTAATCTTTTTCACTCATTATACATCCTAGAGGTTGGTACTTTCATTAGCCCATCTTACAAGTGATTAAATAAAGGCACAGGTGGGCTAATGAGCTTGTCCAATATCAAGTGATTATAAAATGGCAGAGGTAGGATTTTATCTCTGTCTTGCTCTATAACCCAGACAGTATGCTATACTACCTGGTGCTGATGTGCCCATGTGATTTTGGGAAGCCTTCAGAAGTCACATACATCTGGGAGGTCAGTTCTTATTTCATCAGGAAGGCTTGGCAATTTATTTTAATGTCCAGAGAGGCTCACTGAAGCTATGCTTGTTATCAAGTACACAACAAACACCTCCTCCGATAGAATCCTAAAAAGAATTTCAAATCTACAATAGCTAATGAATCTTAAACCAATCACACATTGGATATTCAATGTAGAGAGTTGAGGGCTATTTTCCACTTAAATAAACAACAATCCCAGAAGGTGGTGTTTATCGGTACTCATTAGACCTCACTTTAGTTTAATAGCCATTAGTGACAACAGAGATAAGTTTTATAGGTGCTAATTGACCTCACAGGAAGCCTTTGAAGTTCTCCCACTAGCTTAGGACTTCTTTGAAGTTTCTTGCAGCCAAAGTACCTGGTCAAAGACCTGGGAAAAATACACATTAGAGAAATAAATACAGGTACCAAACTTTGCACTATATGAGTAATTATAGAACTGTGGTTTAGTGACTATGACCAAAACAAACCTGAACAGTATTTGACAGTAAAGGGCTCCCCAAATTGCTCTATTTTTTTTTTCCCTGAGGAGGTATTTAAGATTTTGTATACGTTACTAAATTCTGTTCTCATAACATTAGAAAGAAGGAGAAAGCAGTCTACTACTTATGATGCTGTACAGTTTTCACAACTCATTTGATACACATTAAAAACCCTATGAGTGAATGGGAAGCTCAGAGAGGTAAAGCAACTTACCCAACTATTACCAGGAAACCTTCTGTTGGGCTTGGGCTGCCTGTCGCTGTGTCCAATAATGAAGGAAGGTTGAATCATATTAAGTGTTTATTGAAAAGGCTAGCCAACCAAGAAGACAGAGTGCTTAAAAGCATCAAATCCTGCCTTCCAGCAAGGTGCAGGGAACAGGATTATAAAGGGGAAGGGGCGGGGGTTAGGAATGCAGCTACGTGCGGGCCTGGGGGTCCGCAGACGTCAGCTATTGTAATTAGTCATCAGGGATGAGATGATCTTGATGAGATGATGTTTTGACTCCTGGTGGGTCTGCCTGACCATGCTTATCGATTCTTCTTGCTGGATTCACAGTGGAATCACCTCCCCAATCGCTTCACATAGGCCTTGAAAAGGTAACTTAAAAAAAAAACACACTTAACTCCCTAGTCATACATAAGAAATGTAACCCCCTATTCACATAAGTATATGTGTTCTAAGATTTAAAATAATATGATTACTTTTCAGATTAATACAGGTGCTCTAGCTGTTAGATTATAGATCCCCCCTATTACAATGTCTCTGCTAATAAATAGAGAAATTGAAACTCATTCAGACAAGAAATGCAGAATATCTTTCTGTATACCATAGCTGCCTTGATTCTTCAGTTGGCAGAGTTGAGTTAAAACAAGTAGGAAAAGGAGATCTAAGGAAAAGGAGACCCAAGTCTAATCATGAAAGATATAAAAAAGTTGAAGAATTAAAAAAAAAAAAAGCACACTGGCTGTAAGAGTTAACATGCTAGTCAAGCTCCACATAGACTAGCATCTATCAAAAGGCCAGGCACAATGACAGCAGAGTGAAAGCATATGCAAGAATCTGCAATTTGACTCAAAAATGACTTCAGTCTTGTTCCCATCCATCCATCTACTTCCTCCCTCTATGATCACCAGTTCTATATGGTCTCCACATCATTTAGAAGGCATTGAAATTAGGAGATGACAAAAGAAGACAGAATTCTAGAGAGGTTGGTATGCTAAGCAAGTTACAAATAATGTAAATCAGGCACAAGCTCTCTGACAGGGACTTAAGTTATGGTGGTGACTGTCAAGGACCAGACAAAAAGAGAGTTATTAGTTCAAGGCACAATGCCAGGGTGAAGCTGGCATTGGGTATCTTTTGAGGTAAAACTCTGGGGGATTGAACTAGACCTAAATCAACCACATGGCTAGGGACTGGACTGATGCCAGAGCTTGGAGCAGGGATGACTCTGTACACTGTAGGTAGTGGTGAGTATTGCAGAAGCTGGTGACAAGAGGGGCAAACATATGAGAGAGAAACCATCCAAACAACCTTCTCATTGAGGAGATCTTGACATTTTAATGCCCTTGGCTCTTAAATGACAAAATAATCCTTCATAATATGGAAAAGTGGGATTCTTTTCTAAAACTTTTCTTTTAAGTATTCTGAATGTAATTTTACATTTCAATTTAGCATTCTTAAAACTCAAAAAAGTGGAACTGCCTGAAGAAAAGAAGGGGGAAGAATTAATATTTTCTAGGTGGGGAGAGTGAGCAGCTCTCTGCATTTCTATAGATGACAGAGCAGGCCATGTGGCCTTCAACACTATGGTCAGAAATACCATATAGGTATAGATATATATTTTAAATATCATGGTTTTCTGAATATTGTCATATTCCTAGGAGAAGAAAGATATTATTCCCCAGAGTCAAAAGAGTTCTCTCTTTAGTGGGAAAATGGACATTCTTGGTTAAAATAAAAAAAGAACCCAAGTAGGTGGGAAGAATGGAGAGAAGTGGCCAGCTTAAGAGTGGTTAACCTGCTTCAAGTAGCGTATTAGCATTTGAATGTTTTGATAGGAGAGACTGCTTGAAAATCACATCCCAGAAGAATGAGCTCTGGTAGAAAACCCCCTAGAAAAAAATAGAGTGGATGGAAGGTGATCCTCTGGAATGGTGTAGAATTTACTTTTCCAGGGAAGGAAAGAAATGGCTTGGTTTCATTATAACTATGCCTTAAACCAGAAGAATGGAGTAGGTAGCCCCTCAGAGCCACTTCCGCCTGTCTGATTTTATACGCAGAATCCCTCCTCCATTATCCCTCAGAACACTGGAAAACTATCAAAAGACAAATAATCTTAGCACATTCTGTCTTTTGAGAACTGTGGATGAAAGGGACATATAAATTTCAGTTATTATTACTTATGTGCAATAATTTTAGTTGGATTTCCCTGACACACCTCTCCTTTGTAATATATTTCAGGGAGTATGTGTGTGTATGAGTGTGTGTGTGTGTGTGTGTGTGTGTGTGTGTGTGTGTGTGTGTCTAAGTGACTTTGACCCTAGGGCTCTCTTTGATTTATAGGCAGCTCTATAAGTTATGCTGGGGTGGTTTCAGAGCCTGTTTGTTCTGGCATCCCAATAAAGCCTAGCTTCCCATGGCAACTCCTGCCTATGAAGCAAGGCTTAAGGGAAAACACAGTCTTGTTGCCAGAATGAGGCAATGGCACTTTTAGGGTGCTATTTTGCTGGGTGGTATTTCTTAAGCAACCCCACTAATGGAAAACTAAAATACTTCATGGTCTGAATATTACCGCGGAAAGCAGCAATCTTGTCTCTCCCCAAACAAGTTGAATAATCTTACCAGATTTTATTTAGTTTTTGTGTTTTTTAATTTGCCATTTGCACAATGGCAAGGATGTGGGGCATGGCCTCAATGAGTAGGCCCAACATATGCATGTCCCCTTCCAAATATACTTCCCTTTTATACTCTAGAGTTTAAAGTTTAACACAAGGTCCCCAAGGTTGATTCTTGCCTGTGATTGGTGCCCACCCCTGCTTGCAATAAGAAAGAATCAGTATTGCTCAGTGTTGGCTGCAGAGCAGAATCTCGTGGGGAGCTTTCAATAAATACCAGTGCCTAGAGCTCCCAAACCAGGGATTCTTACTTACTGGTATGGTCAGGGGTTGGGCATCAATAGCTTTCAAATATCCCCAGGGGATTCTTATGTGTGGCCAATGTGCAGCTCCACTGATCTGGTTCAATCCCTTTGAGACCCTGAGAGGGGAATGACCTCTAGAAGTCATTACAGAAATACACACATGTTGACTTGTGGTTGATTAAAATGCCTAGGTGTAGTTAATTGTCCTCTATTATTATCTAAATAATTTCCAGGCTAGTCACATAGTAAACCAGGTAATCTATGGCAGTCAGGTCCTGAAATACAGAGTGCTGACTTCCATTGTTCTCTGCACCACATTGGAATGTGTCACTTTGTCATAAGGAGTATGACTATGGCTAGGGGAGGAGGAAAAACAGTGCAGAAGTAGACTATACCGCCATACCTTTCTGCCTAAAGAACTTCTCCTGACTATATGTGTCTTCCTTTCTGGAAAGTGACTTATTCCAGTGGTGAAGAGCATTCCTAGATATTTTAATCAATTGATCTTCAGTATGACTTGGTGACAAAAATTCCTTCTTCAGGGCTCTATACTCACTTTCTGGTGTCTCAAGTAGGTGTGTATGTGTCACAAAATGTGAGACTTGTGGCAATTTTCTAAGCAAACTAGTTTATGCCAATGCTGACCCTGTGCCGAAGAGCTCTCAGCTTTTAGGTGTGTATTTGTATTTGAAGTCAGAAACCAGGACACTTTTTTTTATTGTTGCTTCTATTAGTATATGATGTTCACTAAGAAAGAGAGTCATTTTTGGCAATGACTTCTAACTTTTCAATGTATTTTAAAATTTCTTTCAACTCTGAATAACTATAACTCCATGTCTAGATGTAAGTTATATACCAGCCTTTGAATTTTCTTCTTTATTAAAAATAAATAAATTACTTAGCTAAAGTTACTATTAACATAATGTAGATGCATTTTTAAAAAATTAAGAGTTTGTAAGGTTTAAATTAAGAGTTTGTAAGTTATTGCTAGACCTCATAAGAATATGGCTTTCTAGGGCAATAATTTAGTTCATATGAGGAACAACTATGACTGTACAAGGGCTCTTTGCTTCTAAATGGAACCAAATAGAAGGTATAGGAAGGGTGAAGTTGAAGACTCAAAAAAAAGAAGATTCACATTAACACTTGGCTTCTTTTTTATTTATTTTATTTTTCCCATCACCATTTATCCCCTCTTCCACCTCCTCCCCTCCCCTTGCAATTACCTTACAATTTTCCATGTCCATGAATTCTCTTTCTATTTTTGTTAACCTCTATCCATGCTGCTCCTTGCTCCCCCAAAACACACAACTTTATCAACAAAGGAGAGAACTCCCTGGAACTTCTATGGTTAGTGCCATTGTCGCTAAGTCCTTTTACCCCATCCTTTGCTTTTTATGTCCAAATGCTCTAGATATTTCCAAATATGAAGATATGCTTATTTAGAGAGTTATGTCAGATTTCTAGCTCACTGAATAGTAGAACTAGAATAACTCTTAGAGAAATGTAGTATGAAATTTGTCCTCTTTCCCTACCCTACTATATGTTCCCATTTCACAGATGGAGTCATTGATGCTCATCGAAGTTAAATGCCCACAGTCATACAGTAAAATTATATAGTAAAGCTGAGGTGATAAACCAGGACATAAAATTCCAAGTCTAGGATATCTACTCATTTAAGCCTATATAGTGGAATAAACCATAATATAAAAATAATTAAAAGTTAAGGCAATAGTTCCAGTATGCTGATAGGGGTCATTTTATGTACTTAATGCATGTATACCAATTATGTGTGCATAAATACACTTGTTTAACTTGTTTGACTCTAGAAGATGAGATCCAATCTAGTTTAACGTTTTAACTTTTGTTTACCATACTACTAGATGCAACAATTAGTTTGATAATTGTCAGTCACTGAGAATACAACAGAGAACATTAAACCTTGAAGGCACATTCAATATTCCTACTGTAACACTTCTATTAACAGGGACACATAGAACTAGAAAAGGCAAGTGACTTCTCAAGATTGCCCACATAGTAAGGAAGATTTGCATAATACTGTGAGCAATTAATCCTGCTTTATTTTGGACTTAGTATTTTTAGAATTCATAATCAATATAATTAATATTGTAAATACCAGTATAACACAAGAGAAAAGGGGAAAACTTCTAACAAAAAATTTAAGGAATGTGATCTAAACTTTCTTAGTGATATCAGACAAATCTCTTCCTCTCTCTGGTCAACTCTAGCCACGGTCAAATTGGGCATTAGAGCAGAAGACCTTCTTTTACGTGGAACTAGTAGTTTGAAGACCAAGCAGTTGACTGTGATTACAAAATGGTTGGAAGAGGAAATTCTTATTAAGCCATACTCATCCTCAGAGGCTTTTTTTCTTTTTTTTGCCAGGTTGAAAAGGACTGTAAAAAAAAAAAAGGCAATAAGAAAACAAAAATTTAAGACAGGTCCATGGAAATGTGTGGGTTTTTCCCCTTTGCTTCTCTAGATAGAAGATATATGAGTCTCAAAGATGCAGTAAAGCAAAATAAAGAACAAGGGAAGCTGCTGAGGTTTTAAAAAAATTATGCACACATTAATTTTATGGTGAATATGTTGTTTCCTTAAAAGGAAAGAGTCCTAGGTGAGGCCTCTGTGTAAAGAGGCTCTTTGGAAGAAAAGGCTGACATGAATGCACAGTTTCTAAGTGGTAAATAACCTAGACACTGTGTTCTCCCAAGCTCACCTTACCAAGGGTATTGAGGAAATATTTCCTAATTCTCATCCTATGGGTGACGTGGAACCAGCACTCTTGAGAAAGGAAGGTAGCTGTAACCAGGTGACTGTTTTTTTGTGGGGTTTTAAGTGGCTCCAGGGAAGAAAGTGCAGATGGCAGCAGCCCCACCCATAGTGGCTGGGCTCACTCAGAGCTTGCACCTCCCAGTGAATTCTGTGGAAGACAGGGCCCTCTAGGTAACATGCAGAACAGTTTTGAGTGTCAAAATGTCCCTACCATGCTGCTGGCTACCTTTTCTGGCACAGACGAAAATGCACTTGTAACACTGAATACTAATCAGATACCCCTGTATCAGGTCCTCAGTCATCCTATCAATTCCAAGGAATGGCATTTTGATGTCCTGAGTACTGAGGATAGGAAAAATTGTTGTTCTTTCCTCCCAAGCATTGGAAGTTTTTGACTCAGAAAGCCAAATTTGTCTCCCCATTGTAGAGGAGAGGCTGAGTATAGGTGTTTGCTTTACGTTAAGATGACAAGCTGTGCATACCTTTCTGAGGCGAGGCCTGGGTGTACTGGGGTGTGTCCCAGAGGAAGTCAGTGTTCAGAGCTTTATTTTTTGTGTGTGAGCTTTCAGTTTAATTATACCCATGCTGCTAGCTCACTTTTTATTATTACTTTTATTCATTTTAATATCCACTTCCCTTGGCTAAGCATAGAGAAAAAAATGCATTTATTATTTGAACAGCTTCACATTTATGATGTCTTATTAGTTTGCCAAACTGAAGACTACGCTGTAAACGTGCTGTAATAATACACAGAGAAGATGAGCTTGAGGCAAAGGAGCCTCACAATTGCTCATTGCTCAGAATTTGAAAGCACTTCAATGACATGAGATAGGGAAAGAATAAAACAGGCAAGATTGGGGATCTGGAGACCAAGAGCAAGTTCAGAGGAATGAGACTGACAGTGCATATGTCTCTGTTCAGTTTTAAGTTTGGAAGGAGAATAACAGATTATACATTGACATTCTGAGAACAGCAACTGTCAAAACTGTCAGTCAGTGGGAGATTGGGTCCTTTCAACTACTTGTTGAACTAAGAAGTTAAGAGACAAAAAGAGAGGCCATCAAACTTATTTCAAGTCCTCTGTTTTAGCAAATTTACTTGATAAAATCAGCATCTGGGGGCAAAATAAATGTTTATTATTTTATGTT
Organism: Plecotus auritus; assembly: GCF_963455305.1. Taxonomy (NCBI): domain Eukaryota; kingdom Metazoa; phylum Chordata; class Mammalia; order Chiroptera; family Vespertilionidae; genus Plecotus; species Plecotus auritus. The sequence continues at coordinate 179,957,574 of NC_137771.1, read as the reverse complement.
GACATTATACTAAAGATGGGGAAGAACAACATCTATCCATTCATTCCATTATTTAATTCATTTATTCAAAAATCTATCTTCCATCCCGTCCTGACCCCTAGCACTTACTCTGTGCCAGGCAAGGTGCTCAGTTACATACAAAGATATGTTAAATGCTAAATGCTGGTCATTCTAACTTGGAATGATTCAATCCCTGTCTTCAAGGAGCTCACCATGTTCTATGAGAATCAGATACAAGAGCCAATTACGCAAATGCATTGTGATGGCTGCACACAGGGGTAGGGTGTGTGCCAAGTACTAATATGAAATAAAAGAGAGTAGAGTGATCATACCTCCTTACAGTATTCAGAGGAGCCACCCTTTCCTAAGGTAGAGCTGCTGAACTGGATCTTGGATGAAGAGGAGGAACAAACTTCCTGTTCCTTTTTCAGGAGGGTCAAAGTCTTCTCGTTACCTTCAGGCCAAAAGGCACAGAATAAGCAACATTTCATGTCCTCATTATTTTAGAGTTGGAAACATCTTGGAGAAACAATCCAACTTAATCATAATCACCTGAGAAAATGGAGGAACTATACATTGTAGGGCTCTCATCTTTCAGGTTCTATAGTAGATCCAGAAGGGATTTCAAAGATCTATACTTTTATGGAGTTCAGGAAGTCATTCTGATGTGTGGTCACATTTGGGAACTTGTCAAGCAATTATTCTCAAAATGGGGTCCAGGAACAGCATCACTATAATCTGGAAACTTGTTAGAAATGAAAATTCTTGGGCCGAATTTCAGACCCACTAAATCAGAGATCCTGGGGTGAGGTTCAGTAATCTGAGGTTTAGCAATCCCTCAGATGATTCCGACACAGGTTAAAGGTTCAGAACTCCTGCTCTGGGGCAACAGACCAGCCCATCAGATAGAACTCCCACATAGTAACTGAAGAGTGTTTACTGAACGAACTGTTTATATAGGTGTGGCCAATTTTAGGAGGACTGATGAGGGATGAAGCAGCCTGGGATTAGCAACATTTGAAGTGGTTACCACCCCAGGCACAGAAGGCAAAGGGGAGGAATGATGTTATAGGGATCTGAAAAGAGTTGGAGAATGCAAGAGGGTTCATGTAACAGAACTTGGCCTGTCTGACCCTCATAGATGTAAAAATGTAGTGGCAGGAATGGAATAAATACACAATGGGTCCTCTTCTCTCACCCCCCAGACTTCGACCTGCATCTTCCACTTTGCAAACCCACCCTGAAGTTGAAGGGCAATTATAACCAGTTAATGGAGTCTTAGGGAGACAATTTCACAGAGCACAAAACAGGGTAGAGAACTGCAGAGAATGAATTAGACGTGGCATCAGAAAACAAAGTGAAACCAGCATATAACTAAACCCCTAGATTTTTCCGTCCTCCAACTCAACTTCCAGCATTATCTTCTCAACATTTTATGTCACCTTTTTTGTGTCTACCTCCTGAAACATCTTAGTGTATGCAAATATTGGTGACAGGAAACTCACTTTTGCAGGAGAGGAGTAAAAGGTCTTTCTTCTTGTTACTAGTTTCTATTGTTCCACATTATCCTTCTAAATGTAAGAACCTCAGCTCTTCAGCTATTTGAAGATGCACATCTTTTTCCACCAATATCGTTTATTCTTTGGATTAAGCACCTACTACTAGTTTTTTAGTGTTTCTCTTTTGACAGGTTTGGGGTATCTTCACATCTGGTTACCCTATTCACAGTCTAATTTGCCATGCTCCTCCAGTTAGAACAGACAGCTGTTTTGCTTTATATCTCTCACAGAAATCTGCACAGACCAATCTGATTCAATAAGCATTTACCCATCACCTACTATGTATCAAGCTGTATGATTAAGCAAATGAGGGAGCTTCAAAGTCCCTGACTTCAGTCTTCTCCCTCTAAGACCTGTACATGTGAAATGTTTCCAAACTGTATCTTGCTTCTCAGGAACTAGAAAAATCTTTATTTGCATTATTTCATGTATCTTTGTAATATTCTAGGGAAGAAGAAACCAGTAACTAATATTATGCCATATTTAACTGGGGGCTCCCAGTACTATCTTGCCAAGGTCATTAAGTAAAGGATAGAATAGCCCAGAGTTCCAGATCTGCTGAGTCTCTGTTTTGCTCAACTGCAGTTTTATAACTTAAGTTGCAGAAAAGAAAGGATAAGCGCGTACTATTTTGTGTAAAAAGATATTACACGATGCTCCCTCATTTCTCACTTCCAACAGTTTCTAGAAGCTTGTACTTTTGATTTCTCTGCCACCAAAATAGAGAAAATTAACACCTACTTTCTTCACAGAACTTGAAAATTAACTCATATGTATTTTGAAGAGCTCAAAATATCCTTAAAATTATCTGAAAAGATACAATTCATCATGCCAATAACATGATAGATTCAGAATCTTAGGGCTGAAAGGCCTTAAGAGAAGTTTTGACCCAGTTATCCTCAATTTTTAGCGTTCATCAGAGTCTCCTGAGGGCTTACACAACTCTATTTCAGGCCTCATTCCCAGCATTTCTGATTCAGTAGGTTAAGGGCGGGGCCTGAGAATTTCCAACAAATTCCCAGGTGATGCTGAGAACCATACTTTGAGAACTAATGATCTAGTTGATCCCTTTATTTTAAAGGTGAGATCACTGAATCTCAGAGTAGTAGGAAACTTTCAAAGGGAAACAAGGCCATGACCAAAAGCTGAGTCTTTCTTCTCTTACTTCAAGGTTTCCTCCATTATAAAACTGCTTCCCTCCGCTAAATAGCCATTTTCTTATGCTTATTCATATAAGTTTTAAGCACTGCCTTCCCCCAAACCTAACCCAAATAAACATACAATCTATTGAAGACTGGTTTTGCTACACAAAAATGGCTTCAAGATAAGTTTCCTGCCTGCCTTTTAATGAGGTCTCAGCCAACAAGCACCTCCTAAAGAGAAAAACCGGAGCTAATGCTCTTTCCTTCCTCTAGCTTTAATAAAGAACTAGTGTGTCTCAGTTAACTCCTATCCAATGACAGATGTCTGAAAGCTGAGTGGAAACTTTGAGAAATTACTCTCTCTCTGTTGTTTCTATTCTCTCCATCTGTAAAACGGGGTCAGCTGTATTGTGCCTCATGTGCAAATCTGTGTGCTGCGAGGTTTAGCGGGTAAGTGACTGCACAACGTGTTACAGATGGATGTGTTATGGAGGAATGCTTAATATCAAAGTGAGATGTCATTTTCTTTCATTCTGCATCTGTAGTTTGTAAAACAAATGCTTCTAAATTCACAGTGTTTTTCTCACATGTACTATTTTTTTCCAGAGTGATATTTTCCCAAAGACTCATGCTGACTTAAGCTTCTGGAACCTTGTGGGTGGATCTGCTAAGTTAAAGACTCATATTTAAACTTTCTGCATAACACTCGTGGGTTGAATGCATCACAGTACTGTGGAAAGTAGAAAAGATTTCTAGTCCTGAGGGGCGTGGATAGAACTCTGGGGTGAGGGGTCTGTGAATCCAAACAGACAAGAAACCATTTCTCTACCAAAATCACTGGTACCTCAAATGTGGTAAAATATAAAGCTAACTAGCAATATGATAGAGGAATAAAAGGATAAATAGATAGAAGGATAGATAGATGATAGGTAGATATAGATAATATATAGATAATGATACAGATATAGATGATGCAGACATAGACATAGACATGGATATAAATATGGATATAGTTATAGATAATTATCAGGACCACAGTCCTGTGATATCTGGATCTCAGTTCTGGCTGTATTACCTTGAATATAATATTCAATATGAATCTGAGTTTCAGTTTAATTACGTTTAAAATGGGTTAATGACATCTAGCTTGCTTACTGATTGGTCTATTATAAAGAACAAATGAAATAATGAAACTAAAACCTCTTTGTAAAGTGCTATCCATATGTAAGGTATATTTGTTATCAATATTCTGCATTCTTTACCCTACTTCCATTTTTTTATACTGAGAGAAAACTTAATATTTTCATATTTTGAATATTTTATGTTCACTTACTTAAACTTTTTTAAAGTAATAAAGGTGATCAAAACTCAGGAGTGAACTAAAATATGAATATATATATATATGTATATCTATCTATCTATATATATATATATATCTGTGTATATATATGTGGTTGTACATATGTGTGCATGTGTTTGTGTATGCATATGGGTAGTTTTAATTCAAAAGTTATTTCCAGTCATAGAAATATTTGTGATCTTATATAAAGAAATAAAGAAAACAAAACAAAGCAAAAACAATGTCCTATTCAGGGAGAAATACCTGGTAGGTACATTCAGAGAGATGCTACTTCTACCTATAACACATGTCTGAGTTACTCAACTTCCGACCCTTTGTTTGTTTTCTATAGTTCAGGACTACAAGTTTAAAGGTTAACATTTTAAGTAAAAGGGCATCTTTTTTGTTGTTGATTCCTATTAAATAACATGAACTTTCAATTCATTACTTCAAGGCAGCCTCAGTCATTTGTATAACCCGTTTGACTCTGGGTTATCTACCATTGAGTTATACTATATACTTTAGTCCAGAAATTTCACTGTCATTCTGAAATATATACTCACACAGAAATATACAACTCTTTACAAGAGCTGAATTACATTGAAACAACCAAAACAATGTGGCAATACTGAGTTCCAGTAGTTGAAAAACTGCGAGTGATCTTGTATGCATTTATATTAATTTACAACTGACTATAATCCCTCACCTCAAAATCCAGGAACAGCAGATAAAGACCTGAGAAATGCAATGGTCGGTCTAGCAGTGAAAAAAGATGTCCCTTGGTCTGATAAATTCTCTTAGACTCAAATTCCTCATCTAAAATCTGAGGGTAATAATACCCATCTCAAGTGTTATCCAGAGAGTGAAATGACCAAAACACATTTAAGGAACCTGAAAAAAACAAACAAACAAACAAAAAAAAACACACATAGTCAAGCATAGCATCTCTTCTTCCTTTGATGAGTTTGTTCAGAAGTATTCCATTTAGAACTGTGAGATTGTTCTCTGTCAGAATAATGAGATATATGGGAGTTTAGATAGAAAACAAGGAATTCATCACATGTAGATAAATTGAAGGGGTCTACCAGTAGATGATAAAAATGAAGCTGCAAAGAAAGAAAGACTTCATTTTCTGCTAAGAGGCTAGTGGTAATGTAGGGTTTTTTGTGTTTCTCTCCCCCCCCCCCCCCCCCCCCCCCGCTTTTGTTTTTATTCCCAGGAACATCTAGGTGACAAGAAAGAAAGGTGCACTTTTTTATCAATGACCTTAGTATTCAAAACTATTAAACCTTCCACTTTGGAGCCTGAAGCTCTTTGGTGGAGACTCATTTACAAGTCAATTCTTACATAGTGTAAGAATTTCCAAGCACACTGGCAAATACTCTAAGTAACTTTTCTCTACTCATTACTGTAATTTTCTTTGATAAACAACTAAACCTCAGAAAGGCCAAATAATTTTAAACACATTTTTCAAAATCAAATTATTTATATAGATAGGTACTCATAAAATTATTTGACTGAGGCTCTGCACACCAAAGGGGTTTCTGGTAAGAATTGCCACCCAAAGTGACAACTGCATGCCAATCCTGGAACTTACTATGGTGATGATTACTATTAGTAGAAGGAATAATGTAGTAGTAGCATTATTAATTATGGCTCATGAAATCACAAAGGCTTAGAAGCACTGCATTAAAGAAGTATGACACTGGGTTCATTCAGAATACCTACAGCCCACCTTAGTACTGTCATTGGTCTCAGAGGCCTATACTTGAAACTCAGTCTAACAGAAAAGAAGTTGAGCCATCTTCCTTGCCTAACTCTCCAACCTGCTTCATTATACATCCTCCTTTTACATCTTCCTTCTGAGTCAGAAAATTGATTTGCCTCAAGTAACATATTAGAATGGAGTACTAATACTTTTTAGGATACAGAATCTTTTTTACAAAATGAATCTTTAGAGAACTTCCAATATATCAAAGTTTAAAATGGTTTGCTTGTGTGTGTGTTGGGGGTGAGTGGGGAGTGATGTGTCCTAAAATAGGACCAGATTATTCAGAGAAGAAGGAAATCAGGCTTTGAGGACTCTCAAGGGAAACCCACAGATGAAGACAATGGTTTTGTGGTATAGCTAAAAATATTGTAAGCAAATACAGGGACTCTGAGGACTTCTCAAGACATTTCATCTCTTTTTCTTCTTGAATTAGTTGCAGAAGAATTAGTGCTCGATTTAGTGTTTTAATTCCTAAGAACAGCAATACATCTCTATATTTCCAGTGGTAGTTTACTGTCTCATATATACAGTAAATGTTTAGTTCCATTTCATAAAAAAATTATACCTATCTATCTATCTGCCTATAATATAAAACATGGCTAAGATGAAATCCCATGATTTCCATTCCAGGGGTCTAGATAAATTATTTTAGAATTTGTTTTTTGTAGGAGTTACCATCTTTCCATACCTATTGAATGAGAAACTCAAACTTGGAGACTGAAAGTTAATTTCTTGTCATAATTTTTGCCATCATAAGAGCCATTCACTGAATATTCTAGGTCTCTATAATAATAAAAGCATAATATGCTAATTAGACTGGATGTCCGAACCACCTTCTGGATGAAGCCACGGCAGCAGGGGCCAAAGCATAGGCAGTTAGGGGCAATCAGGCAGGCAGGCAAGCAGTTAGGGATGATGAGGCAGGCAGATGAGTGGTTAGGGGCAATTACACAGGCAGGCAGAGGCAGTTAGGGGTGATCAGGTAGGCAGGTGAGCAGTTAGGGGCAATGAGACAGGCAGGCCAGTGGTTAGGGGCAATCAGGCAGGCAGGCAGAGCAGTTAGGGGTGATCAGGCAGGCAGACGAGTGGTTAGGGTTGATCAGGCAGGCAGGCAAGTGGTTAAGGTGATCAGACAGGAAGGCAGAGGGACTAGGGGTAATGAGGCAGGCAGGCAGGTGAGTGTTTAGGAGGCAGTGGTCGAGAGGGATGTCCAACTGCCAGTTTAGGTCTGATCCCACAGGGTTCCCTGTGGGATTGGGCATAAACTGCAGTCAGACATCCCCCAAGGGGTCCTGGATTGCGAGAGGGTGCAGTCCGGGCTGAGGGACCACCCCCATGCACGAATTTTATGCACCAGGCCTCTAGGGTAATATAATCATATATCCTTATCTTCTTAAAGTAAGGCATATTTTTACTAGCTTTGGCCAATGGAATATGATCATATTGATGTATGATATATGTCACTTCCAGGAAAAAGACTTTTCTAATTGGCACCTGACTCATCATGTTTCTTTCTGCTTACTATGGTAACTAAGGCTACTCCAGACAACAATGGCTCTGTCAGTTTGCATACCTGAGTCAGAATGATATATCCACAGTGGACTTGCTTTATGAATGAGAAATAATCTTTTGCTGTTTTGACTAGTCACTGAATTTTGGAATTATTTGACTATCAGCACAACCTAGCTTATCCTGGTCATGTAAATCAATAGTTATTTACACTATGGCATCAGTGTGGTTATTCACATTACCAAATTTGTTGAACTTCTGTGGGGTCCTTTTTAGTCATGATTGTTGTCGAGTGGGTAAAAACAAATAAGACAGACCCTGAGCTCTCCTGGTCTTATAGAGAAGGCAGGGCATGTACCAAAAGCTATCAAACAAGACAGTGTTTATTATAGGCCCTAGGAGAAAAAAAATAAGGGAATTTTGACTATATGATGATTATTTCCTGTTAAAATGTCATAGAAGCTTCCAAAAGAATGTGACAATGGAGCAAGACTTAAAGGATGAGTAAGATTTTGATGTACAGAGATGGTAGTGTTGGAGTCCCCACAGTGTAACGTAGGGTGAACAGTCCCAAAACAAGCAAATGAAGGGCATGCTCCAGAAAGGTGAATGTGATGGCCTAGCCTGGTGAAGTAATATACCCATTGACACCTTGAGTCTGGATTCTCAAGATGTTAGGAGACAATCTCACTTTTGGGATAAGGAGGACTGCTTCTTGAAACAAATCAAGTTCTGCTAGTTTCTGAGAGACTGAATCACCTGCATATATGGGCCTGTCTTCCTCTTGAAGGAGAGTGAGACATTTAATACAGTGACACAAAGCCAAGGCAATTAGTTTCAAACAAGTTGGCTGAAAACACATTTTTTTTTAAAGAACTGCACCCAAGCTCAGTTAGTTTCCTTTTCATCTGTTTAAGGTACCAAATATAGTATTTTTTTTTTAATTTCTTATTATAAACTAGAGGCCCGGTATACAAAATTTGTTCATGATGGGGGGTGTCCCTCAGCCCGGCCTGCACCCTCTCCAATCCAGGAACCCTCAGGGGATGTCCGACTGCCTCTCACAATCTGGGACCGCTGGCTCCTAATGGCTTGCCTGCCTGGCTGCCTGCCTGATCACCCCTAAACACCTCTGCCTGCCTGCCTGATCGCCCCTAACTGCTCCCCTACTGGCCTTATTGCCCCTAACCACCTCTGCCTCACCCCACACCTGGGACCCAGGATTCCCTCCTCCAGCTGGTTGCAGGCACCTGAGACCCAGGCTTCCCTCCCTCTGGCCGGCCGCAGGCACCCAGGACCCGGGCCGGCTTCGCTTGGGCTGGCCGCAGCCGCAGGTGCCCAAGACCGCGGGTCGGGTGGCTTGTCCCTCTTCTGGGCCGCAGTTATGGTGTGATGGCCATTTGCATATTACCTCTTTATTATATAGGAGTCCCTGACACTTTCCCTTCCAAAACCAGAACTAAGCACATTTATTTGTGTGTTTTTTTGTTCCTTCCTTCCTTCTTTCTTATGTTTACTAATAGTGCACTAGCACCAGGTATTATGCTTTATTAATAAGTTTTTTTTCTATTTCTTACTGCATTTAGTAGTTTCTACTTTGTGTCATGCCTAGCCTAGAGGATGATATTCATGTCTTTTCATCTTTGTATTTCTTTTCCTTTTTCGATCCCCACCCAACGTAGAAATTTCCGGTGTGTACTAGGTATTTGCTGAATGAAAGTTTTTTCCTCTTGTTTTCTTTGGCTATTCTTCACTCAGGCACAGGCTCTCCCTACCCCACCCTGAGTCTGCCTAAAGGCATATTTGACCACTTTTGACCACAGTGAGCACCCAATCATTACAGATTTTTGCTTCCCATTTCAGCTGTGTAAACTAGGAGTCAGATCACAGGCCACTGGGATATTTGTGGTTAAACCACTCAACCTCCTTGGGATTGTGTTAAATCTCTGTTATGGTTTTCCGGAGTTTGTGTGGGTTGAGATTGATTTACTTAGCCTTTTATTTTATTTATTTTTTTAAGAGCTGTAACAGGATAGCGTGCTTCAAGTTCACTTTGTTAAAGTGAAGCCAGCAGCTCTGAGAAATCATTTTGTTTGCTTTCTACCACTGTTTGATATAAAACTGGTGCCTAAACAAGGTGAAGGGCCATGGAGGTATTCTACTTGAAGAGGCAACTTCCTTTCTGGCATCTAGGTTGACTGTAATCTGAAGAGTCCTTGACATAATCAATGGTAAGGAGAGGGAGGAGCTGACTTCTCTTAGATTACATATTTGCCCCAGGATACGAATGTTTCCTGTTAGAAGCAACTCTAGTGGAAAGAGTATAGTGGCCACATAAAAGATTTATCTGGAATCTAGCTGCAGTCAATAGGTTCTAAATTCTCAACAGCGCCTTTAGTCTCAGGTTTAACTTTATTGACCCAGTCTTGTTATGAAACTGAATTCTGTCTCTCTTTTGCCTATGACACTGTATTCTTTTAATTGAGAAAAGATATACATATGCTATCTTTTACATGGAAAGCTGCTGATCTGCCATTGAGGGTACCTTCCAGCAGTGTAATAGATGCACATTTAACCATCTACAAGCTCTTAGTTTGTAAGACAAATGACTAAATTTAGGCATAGTGGAACAGAGTAAGCAAATGACAAATCCTAGAAATTTTAAGGCTAGAAAGGGCTTTGGAGGTCCCAGTGTTCAACCCCTTTACAATTGACATTCTAGATGGAGAATTTACCCTTCTAAGACACACAACTATTTAATGCCAAATCCAAAAGACATAGATGAAAACTGCTTATTTTCCTAAATGTCAAGTGTAGCCAAGTCAAAGAAAGACTGAGGAACTGTTCAAGATGGAAATAAACTAAAGAAAAATGATAACTAAAGGCACCATGTAATTCACAATTGGATTTTTGGCAATAAAAGAATTTGTTGGGGCAACTGAGTGAAAGGTAATTGAGGCCTCAGCATTAGATGGTCATAATGAATCAATGTTGATTTCTCAATTTTAATGACTATATTTTGGTTATGCAAGAATGTCTTTGTCAGAGTTACATGTCAAAGTATTCAGAGATGGTATGGCCTCATGTGTGCAATATTCCCTCTAATGTTTCAGGGAAACATTTGCACTATTCTTGCAACTTTTCTTTAAGATGAAAATTAATTTCAAAACATAACAAAAAGGGAAAGAAAGAAATAAAAAAAATTTTAAAGATTAATTGTTGTTCCTTTGAACAATAGAAAATGGTTTTTCAAAAGACACCTGGGTTGGGTACCATATCTGGGCCCTTTGCAGTACCCTACTTGCAACTTTCCATCAATAACAGTTACAGAATCAAAGTGTCTTTCTTCAAAATAATAAGCTCAGCCTGGGCCCTTCCCCCCCTTTATTCTCTTTGGCATCTCTCATCCACAATGGAATAAAAGCCCCACTCCCCTCCCGCACCCACCTCGGCTTGGCGTTGCCTACATCTGCCACCACACACCCCTGGTTCCCGGGTTCTGCGGAACCCGCTGATGATTGACCCACAGAGGGTGACCTGGGCCTCCCTCTTTGGGGCATTGGCGGAGCTCCCCCTCCCCACATTGATTGCCCAGCTGGCTGGTGGCCTCGGCCTCCCTCTGTGGGATGATCGCCGGGTAATGGCAGGCCCCCGACCAATCACATCGCACCCGCCTTGGCTGGCTTGGCGCCAGTGCATGTCATAGTGTGGTCCTCTGGAAGGTTGTCTAGAAGGTCGTCTGGAAGGTCGTTCTGCTGTTTGATCATTCAGTCAATTTGCATATTACGCTTTTATGATTATAGATGAGGGAAAAAGAGATGAATAATTGAAGTATATTCTATTTCTATCAGCTCTTCTGTCATTGAGAACCAGGACTCTCTTATTGAAAGAAAGGTGGTACAAACAATATAGAAGAGGATAAATAAAAGCTCTGTAATCCTGAATTTGAATTGCAAGTATCAGTATGCTCTCATGAGGTAATTACTTTAAGTATATGTGTATTTCCCAGTTCGTTCCATTGAAGAGGACTAGAAACAAAGCCCAGTGAAGTAGCATTGAACATTTCTAGTACCCAGATGGTGATACTGAAATATCATTTCCCACTAAGAAAAAACAAGGGTTTTTGGAGGAAAGGGTAATTCAGGTCTGGGGCAGGAAATGTAGAAGATAAGCCTGGAACATTCTGTTTTTACAAACAAGCCATATTATGCCAAAATTGGGGATATAATTTGAGTCTAATAATTCAGTTCTCTAAGCATCTTCCATGCACCATATTTAGCCACTACATTAGAACCATAAACTTTGTCCATAAGACTTGCCTAAATTACACCCAAGTTTTGTTTAGATGCTTTTTTCAGCATCTAACTGCTCTGGTTCATAGCTATGGCTATTTTATGGCAAGGACACCTGTTCCTTGGGATCTAAGCTCTAATCCATTATAAGCTCCCTTCATATTGGCAGCAGTAATGTCCAGCCCCTATCTACTTGGGATGGATCCAAGCAGGTGTCTTAGAGGCAAAAGTCCCCTTATCACATTACAAAATGCTTTGCTATGTGGTAATGTCCATTAATGAAATCCTTTTGAATTGGTGCATAATAGATGTCAAGAAATATATTTTATAATAGGAGATTTGAAAAATCATTTCTGTTTCTTTTAGCTTCGTGCATTAATCACTCAATTAATTAATTTAATAAGCTTGGTTTGTTAAATTACCATGAACCAGGCACTGTGTTAGTCTCTAAAAAGAGAGCAAAAATTAAAACATATTGGAGCCCTATTCTTAGAAGCTGAACATCTCTTTCTCCTGAACATCCCTTTCTCTTGGACATCCCAGGGAAACTCATAAGGTGAAAAAAGTTTATCCATGGCTGATGATATGCTATGTAGGACAGGATCTATTATGAGTTTGGAACTGCATGCCAACAGTTATCTCCTTGAAAGGGTCTAAAACAGGGGTGGGCAAACTTTTTTACTCGAGGGCCACAATGGGTTCTTAAACTGGACCGGAGAGCCGGAACAAAAGCATGGATGGAGTGTTTGTGTGAACTAATATAAATTCAAAGTAAAGGAGCGGAGGGGAGAGCAAGAGAACCGGATAGGACAGCCAGATCCGGCCCGCGGGCCGTAGTTTGCCCAAGGCTGGATATTATTTTCTAAAGGAATGTTACCCTCTCTGCCCCCTTATACGCTAAGGCATGAAGTAAACAACATGGGAGAGAACCAGTTGCTCATTGAACACATTTTTAATTCTTTCATTGTATTTAAAGATACACTAGACAAAATCAATATATTTAGCACAATGTGTGACAAATTTCTATAAATCAAGTTGTAGTTTAATAGACTTTGAACAACTGCCATGCTTATTCCACATCAATGCCTTCACTGTGGCTGGATCCCTCATGTGTGGTCATTTGATGTCCTCTCTGTCTGTCCTAATCCCAGTTTCCTCATAGAGTGAGCTTTAGCAGTTTGAATCCTCCACTTAGATCTGATGTTCTCTATATTTTAATTTTGTCTCTTCAATTAAAAGTGATAACATAAAGCATGTATGTGTTGATGGAGCTGGACAGATTATAAATGAGAAAAATTATTTAAGTAATGCTCAATACATTAAAGAAGGCTTTTTAGACTTAATCTTACTTTAAGTCTTTCTATAACATGATTTTTTAAAGTATAAATATCTCTTTCATTAGTTAACATTTAATTTTATGTCATGCTTGCTTAAAATGAGGAGCACTGATTCCTTTATTCAAATTGTAAACACAAAACTTATAATCCGCCTATGGCCCAGAAGTATCATACACATAACTCATTATCCACCTATCGCCCCAAAGAATCACTCCTTCCTACCTTCCTTTGTTTGTTTGTTTTCATGATAAAACAAAGGCCTTGTTTGTTTTCTCTGTCTCAGCAGACAGCAATAAATTTTAAAAAATAATCTGAGGCATGTATCTTTTCTTATATTTACCTGGCTCCATATCTTTGCACAAAGGAAGATTTCTATTATTCTTTAGAAATTGATGACTGGGTGTCTTATTTTTTGTCGTCTCAAGAGATTACTGATTATTTTAACATCTTTTCAACAAGTCAGTCTTTATTTCAATACCCAGTATAGTACTTTGTATATTTTTTTAAATGGAACTTCTTTGTTGAATAAGAAGTATGACTGTATCAATGAGAGTCTGTAATACCTTAAAGCCAGGAAAGGAAGTCATCCATTCCCTGCCTATGCTGTATTTAAGAAGCCATACAGCTTGTAGAAAGAAAATAAATGAGAACTAAAATATAGTGGACATCTAGTGTTTAACCAACATTCCTCCCACCACTTCTGAAAATGTTTCTGGATTTTTTAAAAATATGTTTTTATTAATTTTAGAGAGAGAAAGGAAGAGAGAGGGAAAGAGAAAAACATGGATGAGAGAGAAACCTCAATTGGTTGCCTCTTGCACACTCCTTATTGGGGATTGAGCCCAAAACCTGGACCTGTGCCCTGACCAGGAAAAAAATCTGTGATCACTGGGTGCATGGGATGACACTCAACCAACTGAGCTATACCGACCAGGGCCGGATTTTTTTTTAAAAGAGATATAATTATATTTCCTTCTTTCCCCTCAGTGTTCCTTTGAGAGTTTGGCTTAATTAAAAACCATTGTTAGTTTCTTCAGATATCTTTCTCTCCCTCTCCCTTCTGTCTCTCTCTTTTTCCTTCCTTTATTTTACTCTTCTTCTTAACTAAAACTTTATAGATACATTTAAATTCCTCTTTCCTTCATCTTCCTCCTTATCTTTCTTCCCAGAGGAAACCACTGTCTGAATTTGGTGTGTGTCATTCCCACACATATTTTGTACTTTTACTACATTTATCTGTCCTTAAACAATAGGCAATGATAGGGAAACATTATTTTGGATATTTAGATACTTGGAGTAACATTTTCTGTGTCTGTTTGCAACTTGCTCTTTCACTCAATATTATGTTTAGTTGTGTTTTTATAGAATGTGCTTTAATATGACCCAAGTCCTTTTCTCAAGATTTGGGAAGGGAGCACACTACCCAAGTAATAATGGAATTCTTCTTTCCTTTTCTCAGCAGATTAGTTGAGGAGTAGAGTGACTAATGGAAATCGGATGTTTCCATTTGAGACCAGGGAAATAGGTGCCTCCATGGTGGAAGATGTCACCTAGGATTTTCCATCAGTCATAATTCTAACAAAGTGGGAGGGTGATGTGATCTGAATGAGCATGGCAGCAACCAGAAAGAAGCAGTGAGTAAAGATGGAGAGAGTTCTGACAGTCCTCAAGCCCTTGGTTCCAATCATCTCTGACTTTGCCTTCTTCTTGCACAGCTTATATGAGCAATAGATGCTTCCTATTATGCTACCAAATTTGTGTTTGGTTTCTGTCACTACCAATAAAGTTTCTTGAATAACGAACAATATTTTGCTGTATTTTATTAGAGAGTGAGAGAACTAATATTTGTTGAGGGCTTATTATGTGCTGGTTATCGCACAAAGCACTATATGCATTACCTCAATCCTTACAGCACTGCAAGAGGCAAATCTTATTATTTAAAACTTAAAAATCTATAGCTCAAAAGCCAAGAAACAGAGAATGTAAATAATTTGCTTAAGTCAGATAGCTAATACATGCCAGAATTCACATCCAGGTTTTGCTGACTTTGGAATCTATACTGTTTCACTGTTCTTCATTATATCATGCTAATTAGAAGGTAAGAGAATATCAAATGTTGATTACTGATTAAGCAATGTAATTTAGTGGAAATATTTCATGTGGTCAGGGAGTTGAGTCTCAGCTCCCTCTTTTACTCTTATGTGACCCTGGGCAAGTAAAACTTTTCTTTGATAGTCTTCCTTCACCGATAGAAATTTATCTAATGCAAAGAATGTTACATATCTACCATCTGATTAATATAAACTTTTCATTTTCCAAGTATGGTGTGGTTTCCAGGGAGATTTCCATAAATCCTGGCTCTTCATCCAGAGCCATGTTTTTACAAGACAACGGGGAAAGGTCAATATTTTTACTTGTGTGTAGCCAAGAACAAAGATAAACTAAATGGCCTGATCAGGGATTCAGACCCCAAAATCAAACTCACAATTGAGAGAGGACACAATTTTTAATAAATTAATACCTATCCAAAAACATTAGCAGTTAATGGTTAATAGTGAGTTTTCAATGCTGATTGTTTTCAAAAGTTATTTTGGTGTTAATGGAATAAATACCAATAATGCTTTAGTTAAATATACATGAAAATTCATATGGTACTGCTCCATTATGAAAGTATATGATACTGTTTTGTTCACATGTTGTGGGTTAAAGTAGACTTTTCAAGATACCATACCTCCTATAGGAGATTCTGAGGTAAAATTTAACCTTCAGATAAGGTTTGGACCCATTCAACAACATAAGAAATGTCTCAAGGCATTTTTAACTCTTAAAAAAGTTGCAGTAACTTAAAAGAAACATTTTTTTTTTATTTTTAGAAAAATTGCTGTTAATCTGAGTACTTTGTAGGTGTAGTCAGATTTTTCACACATCCCACATTCACCTAGAATTTAACAGTGAATATTAACATTTCTTTTTTTTTTTTCCTACCATAAATACTATGCTTTGAGATTTTGGATTGGTTGAGCTTTTACAGGTTGTTTTTGTGTGTGTGTGTGTGTGTTTGTGTGTGTGTGTGTTTTGGTGTGTTTTTTTTAATCATATTGAATATTTTGATCATGTCAGATTTTCTCCTACTGACATAACCATGTTGACACATGCAAGCTGGTATGAAGAATAAAAGCATGAAGGTGGTTAAATTCAAACAACTGGCTAGTTACTTATTATGAAGACCTATGCATTAATTGAACTTTAAAATTTAAATTTTCTCTCTTCCAAGATTTGTGACAAAAAGCAGACTATGTTCTTAAACACCTATAACTTTGTATAAGAAACCAATGTTTTAGGTCAGAATTGTTACTGTCCATTGCTTATATGTAAAAAATCAATAAAAACTCATACACTGTGACCTACACATCACTCTCATTCTCGAGAGCCACACTGAACAATAAATCCATGGCATTTTAATTTATAAGACATTTTCTTCCATATCCATGTGAATTCTCAAAGGTTTTCACTGGAGAGTCTTATGCTTTCCCATATTCCTACTCCCTGGTTAAAGATGCTCACCAATGCTATAAATAAAAGGTTCAGGGCCTTTTTATTTTCTGATTTTCCATTGTAAACATTTGACAAGAGAGAAAATCCAGAAGCGATGATATGAGAATGGTGATGGCTGACTAAAATCTGAGGAAATAGATAAAATTAAAACCTGGGTTTTGCATCATCTTTTATTCTGTGCCCCTAAGATTATGTCCTTGATACAATTTCCTGGAACCTTGGAACCTAGACAGTGATTTTTTACAGCTGAAATATTTCTTTTGCTATAAGATTTCAAAGGAAGGATACCTTTCTAGAATGGAGGAATTTCTGGGTCCCTGTTGCATTTCTATAAGCACTCCATCTCTCACGTGGCCCTTGTTCTTTAGCTTTCACACTGTTCTCAGTCTCCTTGGACATCTTCTTCCTTGTCCTCTACTTTCTTTCTAAAACATTCTCAAAGGCTCTGTCTGCAGCCCTTTTCTTAGTCTGCATGCAAATTCAAACTTCCATATGATTCCTATATGCCATTGACTTCAATATCTCTATTATTGGCTCTAATTTTTTCCTTAACTTCGGACTATTATAACCAAATTTCCCTAAAGATCTCCCCTATAGGGACCTCAAACTTTTAAAATTTTTCTTTTCTTTTCTTTTGTATTGATTTCAGAGAGGAAGGAGAGAGAGAGAGAGAGAGAGAGAGAGAGAGAGAGAGAGAGAGAGAGAGAGAAACAACAATGATGAGAGAAAATCATTGAACAGCTGCCTCCTGCATGCCCCACCCTGGGGATAGAGCCTGAAATCTGGGCATGTGCCCTGACTGGGAATCAAACCGTTCTCCTGGTTCATAGATAGATGCTCTATACAGGGCCACACTGGCTGGGCTTAAAATTTTATATTTTTTTAATTACAGTTTACATTTAATATTATTTTGTATTAGTTTCAGTTGTATATCATAGTGGTTAGACAATCATATACTTTACAAAGTGGTCCCTCCAATATTCCCAGTACCCACCTAGGCCCATATGTAGCTATCACAATATTATTAACTATATTTCCTATACTATAATCTACATCTCTGTGATTATTTTTTAACTACTAATTTGTACTTCTTAAACCTTTCTCCCTCAGCCCTCCAAACCTCTCTACTCTGGCAACTATCAGTCTATTCTCTCTCTCTCTGAGTCTGTTTTTCTTTTTTTTTTTTTATTCTTTAGATTCTACATATAAGTGAAATCATATGGTATTTATCTTTCTCTTCCTGACTTATTTAGCATAACATCCTTTAGGTAGGCACCTCAAACTTAATATGTCTGAAAACTGAATTATCCTTTCTACTGAAGTAGATGTAAATTGGAGTGATGCCTGGCCCATGATACTTCCTTCTGCCTGCGTAGATGAAATTGACAGGTTTAGATTGGGCCAATCACATTCTGCTTACCAGAGACTTGAAACCTGAATGGAGAAACTAAAAATTATGAGTGGTTAGAGCTTAGTCACTTTGTTGGCAGTTCAAGGAAACTCCTGTTGCCAGGCAGAGAATGCAAAGTTATCTGTTACTGTTTGTTTATTTTTATTAATACATCATTAAAACATTCCCCTCTTCTTGTGATATCCCTTATATTTAATAACTGTACCATCATCGAACCAGCTATCCAAGCTGGAAATTGGAAATCTCAAGTCCCATAGTTCTCTCCACATTCAGTCATTCACTCAGGACAAAGATAGGGCATTTGAAGGCAATTTATTCCAATGTCTGAAATCATCCACAGTCAAAACTTACCTTTTAAAGTCCCATAAGACTAGAAACTAACTTTGTGTTTCAATAGATCCAGCACATCCAGCTATTCATCCAAGGCTAGAAAAGACTGATGTTCCTTTAATGGAATGGCTGAAGTCGCTAATTTGGACTTAGGCACTAAGTATCTGCAAACTTTAAAACCTAAGGTTTACTTACAGCCCAGTGAGGTGATCATGGAATCCAGAGCACTCAAAACTGAAGCTGAACAAAGAAATAGCAGGGGCATGTCTCTCACTTCATGGCCATTATATGAACATTCTGTATGTCTTTTCAAATTAAATGAGGATATTATGGGACCTTGTTATGTTTCCTACTTGCCTCAAACTCTCCATCGCATATTATTTTGATCTAATATAACACTGTGATTAGGAATTATTTTCCCCATACTGAAGATAGTGGGTCCCAAAGTTACCTGATTTATTAAAATTACAGGATAGTTACAGCCAGAGCTGAGCATCAAATCCAGGAATACTGTGCTATTTACACTGTATGGCTGAGATAACCCAAGTAGACTTGATGGAGAAAATGACATGAGAACTGGCCCATGAATAATGGAGAGAGCATGAACAAGCAGACATGGAGAGAGAATTCTAAGGTAAAGTAAGCAGAAACCTGGATATACCAGTGTAGAGCATCTTTGGGGAAAGGCACGACTAGTCCAGGAGTCTATAATATAGTACACATGCAGGAAAGTAAAACAAAACAAAACAAAACAAAAACAAACAAACAAACAAAAAAGTCTGCTTATGTAAACTGAGAGTGAAAATTGGATTTAATTAATCAGGGAAGGGGGATATCCAACCTACTTGCCATATAAAGCCTGTGAAATCATTTGGTCTGGCCCTGCCAAGGGATGAGTTAATTTGTTTGACCAAATATAGCAGGCTAATTTTTAAGTTGATAATTTTGTATGGCCTGCTAATGATGTTATAAATATCCAAATTGCCCTTGGCAGAAAAAAAGTTTCCCAGCCCTGGATAGATGGATAGATTAAAGGGATGGATTAAAGAAGGTAGTTAAAAAAAAAAAAGAAAAGAAAAGGGAGGAGGAAGTAAAGAAGAAATAGAGAGAAGGAAGAATGAAATAAATTCATTGCATAATAATATACAAAATAATTGACTACTATATCTTGGGGATTCTGCTAGGACATAGAACAACCTAAATTTTATTGGTGTCAATGAGAGAGTGGTTACTAGCAATTCTAATTAGATGAAGAGATGAATAAAACTACAAAGTGAGCAGAATATTGGCAGTATGACAAAAGATTACAGAGTTTTTAAAATAAAATAACTAAATGAAAAATCATTAATATGAATAGATTTCTAAAATGAAATCTTAGTGTTAAAAGTGAGTTAGAGAATGATCAATATAATAGGATACCATTTATATACATTTTTAAACACATAAAAAACACTACAATGCAGATGCACATCTTATATAATAAAAGGCTAATATGCAAATAGACCGAATAGCAGAACAACCAAACAACTGGTCACTATGATGTGCGCTGACCACCAGGGGGTGTGTGCGGAACATGGCAAGCATGGGCCAAGGCAGGATGGTGGAGCAGGTGAGCAGGGACGCCAGACCAAGTCGGGGTGCTGGTCACTGTCATTGGGGAGAGCCCCTGGTGGTTACTGAAAATTCTTTGCTCCCGCATGCTGCAGTCCCAACCGGCTTTCACACCTGCTGCCAGCACTGGCCCCACTCGCACCTACGGCTGGCTCTTGGTGCTGGCCCCAATCACTTGGCACCTTCAAAGTGTGTGAGCAGGACGAGCTCTGTCAGCATGTGGGAGCTGCGGTGGAGGAAGTGGGGCAGCCAGAAGACAGGGGACTGGGGACCATGGCAGGAGGGACCAGGCAGGGAAGCAGAGGATGGGCTGTAGCCTGCCCCTATGCCTACCACAGCCTCATGGCCCACATTTCCTTTCAAGGTTCATGAATTTGTGCACTGGGCCCCTAGTATTTAATAAAAGAGGGAGTACAGACATAAAAGATACATACTAACATTAGGGTGGTGTTATTCTATGCAGATGAAAGTAAGAAATGACTGGGTTTAAATAGACCCGTGCTATTTATTTATAAATAAAAATGAGAGAGAAAGAGAGAACTGAAACAAATATAGAAAATCTTAACGTTTATAAAGTCTGAATAAAAGGTACATGGGTATTACACCCCTATTGTTCTGTGCACTTGAAATATTTACTAGTAATAATAGAAAGGAAATAAACCAACATCATCATTGCACTGCAAAAAAAATGGAAGGGTAAGAAAATTTTAAAATGACATTAAAAGTAATATTTCTCAGTTTTTGCCTTTGGTCAAAAAAAAATAACAGAGTCTAAATTTCCAATTCCACCTGAAACAACAACACAACAGACAAAATATATAAAACGGTGGCATTTGAGGCATTGGTCATCAGGAAAGGAAGAGCAGTGATCCTGAGAGATAGGAAGTAGATGAGGTGAGCCCTATAATTACCCCAGCTTACTGCCTTGAGAGCTTCCAAGCTGGATTTCAGTAAAGGAAATCCAAGCAGAGCTCAGAGCTCTCTCTAAGTTGAGCAGATGGAGTCTGAGAAAGCCAAGGAAGCTAGAGTTCACAGGGCAGAATGCCAGAGAGGAGAGGGCTGCATGGAAAGAACTTTGGAGCTGTGCAGATGGTTCCCCTCAAGCCTTCAGTGGAGCACTGATTAGCATATGCATTGAAAGTTTTAGCAGCCATGGGGAAAACATCTGAAAGTATTAAGGGAAAAGTAATTAGAACTTATAGTGAGGGATAGTGTCTGTTCCTAGTAGGCAGAATGGAAATCCTCATAATTCAGAGGCTATAAGACTTTTAAGAAGGGTCTTGCCTCAGTAAGAGGAGGTGGAAAGAATTAACCTTAGACTAAATGTTGCATTGGTCTCACCTAACAAAGCTTAAGAGTAAGACCCCAAAAGGTGAAATTGTTTTCCAGTAATTTAACTGTGCACCAGAACAAAGCCATGTATATTTTTATGAATATAAAAGTATCTAGTACCCAACAAGGTAATATTTACAATAAAAAATTATGAAGCAAGCAAAGAAGCAAGAAAACACAATCCATAAGGAAAAGAGTATCAATCAATTAAAACTGACCAAAAAGTGGTAGAGATGATAGAATTATCACACAAAAAATATTAAAATAGTTATTATCACTGCATTTCTCAATAATTAAGAGTAAGTAGATAGACAATCAATAAGGATATGAATATTTGAATAACAATTTGAACCAAATTAACCTAAATAACATTTCTAGAATATTCAGAACACAATCTTTTCATGTGTGAAAGGAGCATTTACCAAGTAGAACATATTCTGAGACATAAAACAAGAAGCAATAAGCTTAAAAGATTCAAGTAAAAAAGTATGCTTGCTAATCACATGGAATCTTATCTAATAAAAGAGTAATATGCAAATTGACTCTGTCACTCCAACACACAAGATGGCTTCTCCATGTGGTCAAAGATGGCTGCCCCCATGTGGACAAAGATGGCCACCACAAGATGGCCAGCAGGGGAGGACAGTTGGGAGGAACCAGGCCTGCAAGGGAGGGCAGTTGGGGTGATCAAGCCTGCAGGGGCAGACAGTTGGGGTGGGGGGACCCAGGCCTTCAGGGGAGGACAGTAGGGGGGGACTAGGCCTGCAAAGGAGGGCAGTTGGGGGCGCCCAAGCCTGCAGGGGAGGGCAGTTGGGGGGACCCCGGCCTGCAGGTGAAGACAGTTGTGGGGGGACCAGGCCTGCAGGAGAGGACAGTTGCGGAGGGGGGGACCCAGGCCTGAAGGGGAGGGCAGTTGCGGGGAACCAGGCCTGCAGGGGAGGGCAGTTGGGGGCGACCAGGCTGGCAAGGAGGACAGTTAGGGGTGATTGGGCCAGCAGGGGAGCAGTTAGGCATCGATCAGGCTGGCAGGGGAGTGGTTAGAGGGTGATCAGGCTGGCAGGCAGAAGCAGTTAGGAGCAATCAGACAGGCAGGCAGGCAAGCGGTTGGGAGCCAGCAGTCCTGGATTGTAAGAGGGATGTCCAACTGTCCATTTAGGCCCAATCCCACCAGGATCAGGGCTAAACAGGCAGTCGGACATCCCTCGAGGGGTTCCAGATTGAAGAGGGTGCAGGCTGAGCTGAGGGACACCCCCCGCCCCTGTGCATGAATTTAACCGGGCCTCTAGTTAAATAATAAATTAATAACTAAAGAACTCTGGAAAATCCCAAAATATTTGGAAACTAAATAACACTTCTAAATAGCCATGTCAAAGCAGAAATCCAAAAGAAAATTAGAAATTTTAAACTGAATAAAATCATAACATATGAAAATTTAGAGACATCACTAAACTATACTTGGTGGTGGTGACATATAGCACAAATGCCTATAATATGAAAGAAGAATGCTCACAAAGCAATGACTTCAGCATTACTTTAAGAAACTAAAAAGAGAAGAATGAATTATGCTCAAAGTGAGAAGAAAGGAGATAAAAATCAGAACAGAAATAAAAAAAAAACAGAAATAAAAATCAATAGAAAAAATAAGTGAAATTGATTCTTAGAAAAGATTAATGAAATGTACAAACCTCTAGCCAGACTGATCAAGAAAAAGGGAAAGAAAACACAAATAATCAGTATCAGGGATGAGAGGTTTCTGTCAGATATTGGAAGCAGAATAAAGATATATTATAAATAATGTATGGCAATAAATTTAATAGCTTAGATAAGTTGAACTAATTCCTTGAAAAATACAAACTGTCAAAGCTTACTCAAGGACAAATATATAATCTGAATATACTATATAACCTACATATACATATTTATATATTCAGTAAAAATTGAATTTCTAATGAAAAACAGGTATAGAAGGAAAAACAAACAAACAAACATGCTAGGCCCAGATGCTTTCACTGAAAAAATTTATCAGACATGAATGAAATAAATAACATGAGTTCTACACAAACTCAGAAATTAAAAAAAACAATGTTTTTGAATTTATTCAATGAGACACACATTATCCTAATACAAAAACGAGACAAAGACATTACAAGAAAAAACAAACTGCAGACCCATATTTTTCCATGAGGATAGATGCTGAAATCCTAAGCAATATTTTAGGAAATCAAACCCAATACTACATAAAAAGAAAATGCATTGTGATCAAGTGGGATTTATATTCCAACAATGTAAGTCTGGTTTATCATTCATATATCAACTAGAGGCCCAATGCACAAAATTTGTGCAAGGGGCTTGGCCTTCTCAGCCACCATGGCTTGCCTCAGCCCTTTTAGCCCCTGCTTCATCTGGAAGGTCGTTTGGCTGTCCGGTCTAATTATCATATTACACTTTTATTATTATTGACTAGATGCCTGATGTATGAAGATTCATGCAAGAATAGGCCTTCTTGCCCTAACTGGTTTGGCTCAGTGGACAGAGCGTCGGCCTGCAGACTCAAGGGTCCCAGGTTCGATTCTGGTCAAGGGCATGTACCTTGGCTGCAGGCACATCCCTAGTAGGGGGTGTACAGGAAGCAGCTGATTGATGTTTTTCTCTCATCGATGTTTCTAACTCTTCCTCTCCCTTCCTCTCTGTAAAAAATCAATAAAATATATTAAAAAAAAAAAAAAAGAATAGGCCTTTCTTCCCCTGGCTGCAGGCACTGGCTTACCTCTGGCACCCGGAACCCGGGCCTTCGCTACGGCCACTGCCTTCTGCCTTCGCTCTGGCCCTGCCACATTCCTGTAGCTCCCTCCACCCCTCGCCTCCCCCCTCATAGCAGGTGTCCTGCCCTACCCCAGCTACTCCGTGCCTGTGCGCAAGCTGCCCAGAGGCCCGGAGCAGCTGGGGCGGGGTGGAATACCTGCATCATTGCCATGGAGATGATGCAAATGGTCCAGCCTGGCCACAGCCATCTTTGTTGCATCAATTTGCATATTCTCTCCTTATTGGCTGTGGGTGTTGCCATATTTGTTTCAGAGTGATGGTCAATTTGCATATTCCAACTTTATTAGATAGGATTAATATTACTTGTTATATTAACTAATGTAAAAAAATTAAAAAGCAAATGACAATTTTAATAGCTGCAAGGGAAGCAATGACAAAAGCCCAAATCAATTTCTGTTTAGAAATAGAAGAAAACTTGATAAGGGCATGTAGGAAAAATCTATAGGGGATATACTAAGTGGTGAAGTACTAAATTAATTCCCTCTAAGATTAGAAAGAAGACAAGGATCTCTGTTGTCATCATTTCTATTCAACATTGTCCTGAAGGTTCTGGCCAGAGCAGTCAGACAAGACAAAAACAATAAAAGTATGTCTTTAATCACAGAAAACATAGTGATCTATTTAGAATATTTGATTGAATCTACAAAAACTATCAGAATTAATACATTAGTTTAGCAACATTGCAGGATACATAATCAACATACAGAGATATATATAAACTAGAGGCCCAGTGCACAAAAATCGTGCACAGGGGGGGTGTCCCTCAGCCCAGCCTGCACCCTCTCCAATCTGGGACCCCTCAAGGGATGTCCGACTTGGGCCTAAACAGTCAGTCGGACATCCCTCTCACAATCCAGGACTGCTGGCTCCCAACTACTTGCCTACCTCCCTTCTTGATTGCCCCTAACTGCTTCTGCCTGCCAGCCTGATCACCCCCTAACCACTCCCCTGCCAGCCTGGTTGATGCCTAACTGCTCCCCTGCCAGCCTGATTGCCCCTAACTGTCCTCCCCTGAAGGCCTGGGTCCCCCACAACTGCCCTTCCCTGCAGGCCCGGTCGCCCACAACTTCCCTCCTCTGCCAGCCTGGTTACCCCTAACTGCCCTCCCCTGCAAGCCTGATCACCCCCAACTGCCCTCCCTTGCAGGCCTGGTCCCTCCCAACTTCCCTCCCCTGCTGGCCATCTTGTGGTGGCCATCTTGTGTCCACATGGGGGCAGCCATCTTTGACCACATGGGGGCAGCCATCTTGTGTGTTAGAGTGATGGTCAATTTGCATATTACTCTTTTATTATATAGGATAGAGGCCTGGTGCATGGGTGGGGGCTGGCTGGTTTGCCCGGAAAGGTGTCCCGGATCAGGGTGGGGGTTCCCTTGGGGCATGGGGCAGCCTGGGCGATGGGCCTGTGGTGGTTTGCAGGCTGGCCACACCCCCCGGCAACCCAAGCATAGGCTGGAAACAGGTATCTGGGATTTATTTATCTTCTATAATTGAAAGTTTGTAGCCTTGAGCGGAGGCCAGGGCCAGCCAGGAAGCTTGGCTTCCTCCATCACCAGGGGCAACCCAAGCATCCTGCTCTCTCCATCTCTGTGGCTGTCGCCATTTTTGTTGGGATTTATTTACCTTCTATAATTGAAACTTTGTAGCCTTGAATAGAGTCCAGGGCCAGCCAGAGTGGGGGGGGGGGAAGCTTGGCTCCCTCCATTGCCAGGGAAACCCAAGCCTCCTGCTTGCTCTGTGGCCACAGCCATCTTGGTTGGGTTAATTTGCATACTCGCTCCTGATTGGCTGGTGGGCATGGCTTGTGTGCGTAGCGGAGGTACAGTCAATTTGCATCTTTCTCTTTTATTAGTGTAGATTGAAATCAGTAAAATTATAATGGCATAAAAATATGAACTACCTAAAGATGAATCTGACAAAAGATATGCAAGACCTATATACTGTAAACTACAAAACCTTACAGATATTTAGAAGACCAAATATGTGGACAGATATCCTATGTTCATAGGTGAGAAGCCTTTATATTAGTTAAGATCTCAATTCTTCCCAAATTGATCTATAAATTTCAATCAAAATTCTAGCAGGATTTGTTTGTAGAAACTGGAAATTGGATTCTAAAATTTATATGGAAATGTATAGAGCCTATAACATCCAAAGAGATTTTGCAAAAGAACAAATTTAGAGGACTAATATTACCTGATCTCAAGAGTTATCAGAATGCAGTAGCAATGAAAAGCATTTGGCATTGGCATAAAAATAGATAATAGATTGTCAAGCTGCCAGGTATCAAGGTGGTCATTTAGGGCAATGAGTCAAACTGAAAGTAATAATCACATTTTTATTCATGTGCTATGACAGTGCAGTCAAATGGCAAAAGAGCAAAGAGCTGGCTCCCCAGGGAATGGCACTAGGCAAGGGGTCAGATGATATGCGACACAATGGAGAGACATTATTTCACTCCTAAAAAGCTTTAACTGGAGGCACTTGCCTTTTTATGGACCTGAAGTGTGTGGGTTTGGGAGGCAGGAAAGGTGCGGTATGGAAAAGTAAGGAGTCAGAGTGAAGAAAAGTCCTTCAGCCAAGCTGTGAATTATAGAGATATTTATTATATTGATTATGTTGAAGTTTACGTTAATACTTAACAAACTGTACAATTTAAACATGTATAGTTCATTGTATGTCAATTATACTGCAATAAAGATGTTTGAAAATTATTGATTTCTGTTCATGAAAATACATACTTCTTTCTTGCAGACAGAAATGAATCCAGAACTTCACATGCTGTTGGATGGCAGGGAAATCAAGCTAATAATAGATTATTCAGTGAATTCCGTGGGAAAGATGACTTGATCATACGTTTGATCTTCACCCCTCACAGCTATACTAGAGTTTGAGTTAACACTATTATTCTCTTCTTCTGTAGTTCACCTCTTGATGTCTTAAAACCAGCAATGTTAGGCAATTATTGCTTACACTCTACCAGTTAACTCCAAGTTTGGTCACAGAAATGTCCCTAAATTTCCTTTGGTAACAATAAGACTTTATTGTTACCTGAAGACTTAAAGTTAATTAGCATAAATCATGAAACAAAAAAATCTAAAAAATTAATATGTTATTACCATCAGTGGAGTGCCAACCTGGCTTTCACTGTCCCATGAAAGCCAATTGTTAAATAGTCAACATTTTGATAAGCTAGTGGCTAACACCAGCTATCATTAAAATCTAAATGATATACTTTAACAATTAATTATATTTACAACATTTACTATTTATTATCTGTTGTCCTGAGATTTACATCTCTTCCTAACTGTCCATATTCAATAACATCATGTTTATAGCTTGAAATTGGTCAAAGTTAGAGTATTTACACCAAGAAAACAGCAAATACTGCAAATCAGTGTTTGATTTATTGTTTTTTGGTGGTTTAGAAAATTATTTTAAAAATGCCAATGATGCAGATTAAATGAAAGTTGTATCATGTCTGTAGTCATTGTATTTTGGCTACCACAAAAAATGAGGAAATATTATTCCAATGTTTGAAAACTATTTCTGATTCAGCTAATAAATTGCTTTAGTCATTAACAAACCAAACTTGTAGGGTATATTTTGTTGTTAAATTTTTGATTTACACATTAAAGAACAAGCAAAAATATCAACAACATTCATATTGAAACTATATTCATCAATTGCAAACATGAGTTGGCTATACAGGAGTTCAGCAAAAACCAATGGAAATATTTGTATTGTGTACTTATTATTATTTGTAAATTTTGTGTTATGTAAACATTTCATTAAAATTATAATAAACTTAAGTACACAGAAATATGCATTCATTTGCCCTAGCTGGTTTGGCTCAGTGCATAGAGCGTCAGCCTAGGGACTGAAGGGTCCTGGATTTGATTCCAGTCAAGGGCAAATACCTAGGTTGCAGGCTGGATCCCCAGTATGGGGCATGCAGGAGGCAGCCAATCAATGATTCTCTCTCATCATTGATGTTTCTATCTCTCTCTTCCTCTCCATTCCTCTCTGAAATCAATAAAAATTTATTTAAAAAAAAAATAAAAGATAAAATGGCAGTTTTCCAGTGTTATTTTTCAGCTTTAATGCAGTACATAATACTTGATATTGATAATCATTGACTAAATTACTGGTCTATGTATTTACTATATTATACTTTTTATTGTTATTTTTGAGTGTACTCTTTCTACTTATTAAAATATTTGCTATAAAAAATAAGTTAAACACCAAAGGCAGAAACTATATGAATAGATGGATAAATTTGCTACATGAAGAAGCAATGCTTTTGTAGTACAAGAAACATCACTCAAAAAGTTTAAAAGCTAATGATGAACTAAGAAAATATATGCAAGAAATATTTGCTGAGTTAGTAGCTTTAATCTAGAAATAATTTTTACATATTTATAAGTAAAAGATGATACTCTTGTTGGGGAAAAACAAAACAAAACTGGAAAAAGTCATGAACAGAAGTTTAAAAAAAAAAATTCAAGCAGCCAATAAAATACAACAATTACCTCACAAAAAAAACAACAACAAACAATTAAATTTGAAATAGTATAGTTTCAGCCTTAACCAGTTTGGCTCAGTGGATACAGCATCGGCCAGCAGACTGAAGGGTCCCAGGTTTGATTCCGGTCAAGGGCATGTACCTCGGTTGCGGGCACATCCCCTTCCTCTCTGTAAAACATCACTAAAATATATTTAAAAAATAAAGAATAGAATAGTTTCAGCTTTCAATATGAAGATTTTAAAATGATAATCTTGGAGAAGGCGATATCAGAAAATATGGGACTTTCAAATACTCTGGATGGGCGTAAAATGACACACTTTCTGGAGGTTTCTTTGGCAGTGTTCCTCATATTTTTTGACCTCATAGTTCCACTTCTAGTAATTAATGTTAAGGTATTACTTAAGGACATGTGGAAAGATGAAGCTAAGAGAATATTTGTCACAATTTTATTTATAATGATGTTTGCATATATGCACATTATATAAATATACATACATAATACGTATTAACTAAATATAAACTTTGTTTATAGTACTTTAAGTAATTTATGTTTATCAAGAATGAATGAGTTAAACTATTTATACACATACAGAATATTAAGCAATCATTAAAGTTATGTAATGAAATATTAATAACTGTAACAGAATGACTTTAATAATATCTACTTTTGGCTGAAAAAGTAGCAGACTTCAAAACTATATACAGTATTATCTCACTTTTGACAAAAATGTGTATTATGCACACATATACAGGCACAATAAGATATTGAAGGCTATATACTAAAAAATGTTAACTGAGCTTTTATTTCAGGTGGTTTTATTATATCTTTATTTTAATTTTTTGCCTATTTGGATTTAATTGTTCTGCATCAAGAATGTATTACATGTATAATAGACTTTTAAAAGCCATCTCAACACTACTTCAGCACTTCATGAGTTTCATAACCAGATGATTCAAGGACTTGTTAGTGCTCAGATTCTTTGGAATTGCAGCTGTTTTGCTTAGAGATGCATTTGGACGCAGCTCAGTGTGGTAAATGTGACCTAAGAGGGCACTCCTGGAAGGAGGAGAATTCCCTGTGTTTGCACTTTTTCTGGCTATGTAAATGCTGTGCTGACTTGAGCAGCCCACTGGTGGCAGCTCTCTTCTGTGCTTGGTGTGGAAAAGCCAGGAGACATTGACTCATTTTACTGAATCATTTTACTGGGGATGTGACTCTGGGTTTGGTTACCCACAGGCATTTCTCCTGTGACTGGGTATCCTAGGGGAGGTTTTATTTTAACATGTTTAACAGAGGTGTTTTTCAGCCCAACTGAAAGGTTGTGAATGACACAGAGGGAGACCACACCCTCCCATTTGTATCCTTTTATAAGGATTGGGGCAGCCTGGCCTCAGGCTTCTGACCTCAAAGTTGGAATTTAACCACTGGACAACACCTCATATTTAAACCATCTCTATACTTCTAGTCCTTAAGAGTATCCTAGAGAGGCCTCTAAACTTCCACCATGAAAGGCCCAACACAAAGTTTACTTTGGGAATTCAGACTGTGGGATATGCTGCCTAACACATCGGGAAGGCTTGTTCTGCATCTAAATGTGAAGTGACATTTGGTAGGGTCTATGTCTTATACTATGAACAGTCTCCCCATCATTTCTTCAGTTGAATCTATTGACAAAGGCATCATTAAGAGCAATCAATTTAACAACCTATATGGAACTTCAATTTGACAACCTATATGAAACTTCAAAAATGGACCAGGGGCTGTGCTAGATATTAAGAATAAAAAATGAAATAGGCAAAGCCTAGAGGTCAACTCTGTAAGAGCCCACAAAGACTTTGTGTGAATATATATATGTGGTGTCCATAAAGTTTGAAGACATGGGCATATAATTATAATAATCTAATTATAATATCAAGGACTAGGATTTCCCCAATGTATAAAATCAATAATGTACTATCATCTATGTCTCCAGACTTAATAGACATCTTGTTAAATATAATATCATAAGCACTATGGTAACAACATACAGTTAAACCATACATTCCAGTGAATGATTAATTCTGCCTGGTAAATTCAGGGAAAATCAAAGAGAGAAAGCCATATTAAATATGTCTTCAAAGGATTAGTATATATTCATAAAGAAGCATATTCCATGCAAAGAAAACAGCACTAGAAGGGAATCAGTGTTTCACACAAGGATAGAGGTCACAAGAACTTAAGAAGTGAAAATGAAAAGTATAATTTATTGGGGTTGGGTGGCTGGGATATTAAAAACTAACTGGATAGATCTCCAATTTTCTTCAATTTCTGACCCTTCTACTGGTAGCCAGAGGTATGATAATCATCATATTGATACCCAACAAATGTTCAGAGTGGGCTGGGCAATCAACATAGGTGGCAGCTTGTATTTAGGAAGAATTAAGGGCAGACCAGAGGTACGCATACTTGATAACATGCAGTTGACTTCCAATAAACCTTTTCACCTGTGGAGTCTCACACAGTGCCTGGAATTACCCTCTGCAGACTGGGGTCAGATGGGAGGATTTTTATAGCTAAAATTCTTGAACCTGAGACCTGGTGGCTTGGTTTTGTCAAAGTCTATGAGTAACAGTGAGGTCAAATAGAATCAAAATCCAAGTACAGGGTTCAGGAGTAGAAACTGAAGGAGCCTAAAAGACTTGCTCAGCATCACATGGTAGCTTGTTAGAAAGGCACTCACTGCCCACCCCAGGCTTAATGAATCCAAATTTGAATTTTAAAAATATTCTCAGATGATTTGTATGCTATGGGTCTGAAGATCATATTTTGAATAAGAACGGTCTAAACTGCTGTATCTCTAATTTAGATGTACATTGAAATTAGCTGGGGTGTTTTAAGAAGACCTGATCTCTGGGACATATCTGAAGATATTCTGATTTAATTGGTGGGGTCAGAATATCAAAATGCAGAAGAATAGGAGAGGTAATAAGGAAAAAATGTCACCAAGAAACAGGTTCTAGTTATTAGAAGAAGTAAATGAAATGTGTGTTAGATGAATGGATAGATGGGCAGACTGATGGATGAATAGAGGGAGGAATGGGTGGATGGATGGATGGATGGATGGATGGATGGATGGATGGATGGATGGATAACAGGAGGTTAGAGAACTGTGAGATAAAAATCTACTATTTTGATCATAACCTTTGGGTTATGTTCCCCCTCAACACATTGGGCCAGTGTTTCACACAGCATTATTTGCAGACTAACTAAGGGAGTATCCATTTTAAAATGTATATTCTGGCCACACCTTTATATTGAATTGTAATCTTTAGAGGTATGCTCAAGTAATCTGCATTTTCCATACATGCTTCAGGAGAACTTTATGTACCGTAAAGTTTAATAATGTAGTAACTGCTTGTTTCGATAAAGTCCTAGCTAACTGTGGAGGGGCAATCTATATTGAAGAATAGAGAAGGATTTTGATATTTATTTGGACAGGATAAGATTTCATTGTGCAATAACTGATGCAGGTATTGGAACATGGTTGGTTTCCCTGGCTATGACTATAAAATGCTAATAGCATGCCCTAGTCATTGTGACAACCCAAATATATTTTCTCACATTTCTAAATGGTGCCTTCAATTTGAGTTCTTCCTTCCCCATTTGGATGCCTTTTATTTCTTTCTCTTGCCTTATTGCTCTGGCTGGTACTCCCAGTACTATGTTAAATAAGAGTGGTGTGAGTGGACATCCTTGTCTTGTTCCTGATCTTAGGGGAAGAACTTTCAGTTTTCCATCATAGTATGATATTGGCTGAAGGTTTATCATATATGGCCTTTATTATGTTGAGGTACTTTCCTTCTATTCCTATTTTATTGAGTGTTTTAATTATAAATGGATGTTGTATCTTTTCAAATACTTTTCTGCATCTATTGATAAGATCATATGATTTTTATCCTTTCTTTTGTTAATGTGGTAAATTGCATAGATTTATTTGCAAATGTTGAACCATCCTTGTGCCCCTGGAATGAATCATACTTGATCATGATGTATTATTTTTTGGATATACTTTTGTATTCAATTTGCTAGTATTTTGTTTAGGATTTTTGCATCTGTGTTCATCAGGGATATTGGTCTGTAGTTTTCTTTTTTGTGTTATCTTTTCCAGTTTTTGGTATCAGGGTTATATTGACCTCATGAAATGTATTAGGAAGTATTGCCTCTTCTTCAATTTTTTGGAAGAGTTTGAAAATAGTAGGTTTTAATTCTTCCTTGAACATTTGGTAAAATTCACTGATGAAGCCATCTGGTCCTAGACTTTAGTTTTTTTGGGAGGTTTTTGATGGTTTCAATTTCCTCAGTGCTAATCAGTCTATTTAGATTTTCCAATTCTTCATGATTTAGTCTAGGAAGGTTAAATGTTTCTAGGAATTTATCCATTTCTTCTAGGTTATTGAATTTGGTGGCATAAAGGCTTTCATAATATTGAAGTATAATCCTTTGTATATCTGTGATGAATGTGGTGATTTCTCCTCTCTCATTTCTGATTTTCTTTATATGGATCTTTTCCCTTTTTGTCACTTTTTGTGGATGACCTGATGCTGTATATAGAAAACCCTAAAGACTCTACCAAAAAAATTACTGGAAACAATAAACAAATACAGTCAAGTTGCAGGATTCAAAAGCAATGTGCAAAAATCTATTGCCTTCCTATATACCAACAACGAAACTTTAGAAAAAGAAATGGAGAAAGCAATTCCCTTTGCAATCACAACCAAAAGCATAAAATACCTAGGAATAAACAAAGAATGTGAAAGACCTATATACTGAAAATTACAAAATATTATTAAAAGAGATTGAAAAAGACACAACAAAATGGAAAAAGATCCCATGTTCATGGATTGGAAGAATCAACATAGTTGAAATGGCCATTTTACCCAAAGCAATATACAGATTTAATGAAATCCCCACCAAAATCCCAGTGTCCAGTTCCAACCACGCTGTTGCAAATGGTAAGAATTCCTTCTTTTTTACCACAGCATAGTATTCCATTGTATAGCTGTACCACAGTTTTTTAATCCACTCATCTGCTGATGGGCACTTAGGCTGTTTGGAAATTTATGCTAAGCAAAATAAGCCAGTTAGAGAAGGATAAATATCACATGATCTCACTCATTTATGAATATATTGAACAACATAAAGTGATGAACAAAAGCAGATCCAGAGACAGAGAAGCATTGATCAGACCGTCAAACCTGAGGCAAGGTAGGGGAGGGTGGGGGTAAGGGGGAGAGATCAACCAAAGGACTTGTATGCATGCATATA
This sequence comes from Plecotus auritus, assembly GCF_963455305.1. Classification (NCBI taxonomy): domain Eukaryota; kingdom Metazoa; phylum Chordata; class Mammalia; order Chiroptera; family Vespertilionidae; genus Plecotus; species Plecotus auritus. The sequence continues at coordinate 179,923,731 of NC_137771.1, read as the reverse complement.
AGCCTAACCAATGGATATAGACAGCAGGGGGGTGAGGGCATGAGTGGGGGGTGGGGGGCAATGGGGGGATAGGACACATATGTAATACCTTAATCAATAAAGAAAAAAATTATCCTATATAATAAAGAGGTAATTTGAAAATTGACCATCGCAAGATGGCAGCGCCCACAGTGGGGGCGGGACTGGCCGCTCAGCACCTGCCACCAGAGTCCCCTCAGCCCCACCGGGGGCCTCAGGTCCTCCTGCACCCCCCACTGACTGACAGCTCACCCAGGCTCCTCCAATGAGCTGCCCATCCCTCTATTCCTCCCTCCCCTGAAGCTGAAGCCTGACTGTATGTCCAACAAATTGGAAGTTATAACTCATGTCATTGAGAGTATCCTCCATTCCTCAGCCAGGGCCAGCCTGAGGCACAGGCTAGCCTTGGATGGCGGCTGCTCAGCTGCCCAGGGCTGGCCCAAGGTTCAGGTAACCAGGTCCGGCTGAAGCTTGCGCTGCCAGCAGTGGCAGCAGCAGAGGTGTGATGAGGGTGTCGCCTTCTCCTGTTGGCCTGGGTCGCCTCCCACCCATGAGGGCTCCTGGACTGTGAGAGGGGGCAGGCCAGGCTGAGGGACCTCCCATCCAGTGCATGAATTTTTATGCACCGGGCCTCTAGTATACATATAAAAAAGAAAAAAGACCCAAAAAAATCCCAATGTCATTTTTTAAAGAAATAGAACAATAAGTCATCAGATTTGTATGGAACCACAAAAGACCCAGAATAGCCAAAGCAATCCTGAAAAAAAAAAGAAAAAGAACAATGCTAGAGGTATCATGCTACCTGACTTCAAAATATACTACAGAACTACTGTAATCAAAACAGCATGGTATTGTCAGAGAAACAATACACAGATCAATGGAACAGAATAGAGAGCCCATCTATAAAACCACATGTATAAGGACAGATAATTGTTGACAAAGGAGCCCAGAAATGCACATTGGAGTAAAAACAGTCTCTTCAATAAATGGTGCCGGGAAAACTGGAAAGCCACATGTAAATGAATGAAACTGGATTGTAGTTCGTCTCCATGTACAAAAATTAATTCAAAATGGATCAAAGACTTAAACATAAGACCCAAAACTATAAGTCACATAGAAAAAAAAAATTAGGTATCAAACTCATGGACCTGGGTGGTAGAGAACATTTTATGGATTTGACTTCAAAGGCAAGGGAGGTAAAGGCAAAAACAAATGAATGGGATTATACCCAACTGAGGAGAGTCTGCACAGCAAAAGAAACAGACAACAAAACAAACAGATAGCCAAACAGATGGGAGATGATATTTGCAAACAGTAGCTCTGACAAAGGTTTAATTTCCAAAATATATAAAGAACTAATAAAACTCAACACCAAACAAATAAACAATCCAATCAAAAAGTGGGCAGAGGGCACAAAAATACACCTCTCCCAAGAAGGCATACAAACAGCCAATAGATATATGAAACGATGTTCAACCTCATTGGCAATCAGGGAAATGCAAAATAAAACTACAATGAGATACCCCTTACACCAATTAGGGTGGCCATTATCAATAAGACAAGCAACAACAAGTGTTGGAGAGGTTGTGGAAAAAAGGGAATCCTCATTCACTGCTGGTGGGAATGTAGACTGGTACAACCACTATGGAAAGGAGTCTGGTGATTCCTCAAAAAATTAAAAATAGAGCTACCATATGACTCAACAATCTCACTCCTGTGTATATCCCCAAAAACTAGAAATCATTTATACACAAAGTTATATGCACCCCTATGTTCATTACAGCATTATTCATGGTGGCCAAGAGTTGGAAACAGCCAAAGTGCCCTATGTTAGAGGACTGGATAAAAAAATATGTGGTATATATACACAATGGAGTACTACACAGCCATAAGAAAGGATGAAATAGTGTCATCTACAACAACATGGATGGACTTTGAGAACATTATGCGAAGTGAAATAAGTCAAACAAAAAAAGCTAAGAACCATATGATTTCACTCCTATGTGGGATATAAAACTGAAACTTATGAACACAAACAGCAGTGTGGTGGTTGCCAGAGGGAGGGGAATGGGGGAAGAAAGATGTCCTAATATGAGGTGACAGGAGATGATTTGACTTTGGGTGGTGGGCACATGGTCCTATATAAAGATTTTGTAAATTAGTAATCCACACATGAAACCTATATGTTCATGTTGAGTAAAGTCACCCCCCAAAAATTAAAACAAACAAACAAACAAACAAACAAAGAAACAAATAAATAAATAAAAATGGTGCCTCCAAGCTGCAAATTGCCAGCTCAAAATCCCAATTTCCCTGCCAGTATCATGGGAGAGATTGATAAAGTGTACAGAGCAATGCCTATGTTTAACACTGACTATGTCAGAGATTGAGCTTGCAAAAGTGTAATCATTCTTCCTGTAGCTGTGAATATGTAGCACTGAATCTGTAATCAGAAGGCTTGAGTTTGAGGTCACTCACTTGTATGCCATCAAGTTACCACTTCTTTTGCCTGGCATTTCTCACTTTATCAAATGGAAATAAAAATACTGGGTTTAGTTGTCTTACCGGATAGTTGGGATGTGAAACCTATTAGAAACTATAAAATTTTATTTAAATAAAACTTGGCATTATTCTAAATAAGTACTTTTTCCTCTTTGATATGGGAACTCTCTAAGGTGGATGTCGACTTATACCACAATATTGTGTATTTTAGAAGTTCTTCTGCAACCTTGTCTGTTCCAGCTAGCAAGCCTTCCCATGGGTTGAAATATGTGTATCAAGTTGCTAAAATAAAAATAAACTGCAGCTGCAATTTTAAAGGTTGTTTTTGACTCTAGCCCTTGCACCCTAAAGCCTCTTAGAATTTCCCCCCATACACAGTAGAGAGCAGGTGGTCAATGGGAAATTCCCATAAGTACCCCACACAGCATTTTTTAGCCTGCCTTCAATAGTTCTGTTCTATACTTTCTTTTTAGCTATCCCTTCCTGTGTCTTTTTCTTGCTCTCATATGTAATAAAATGCTAATGTGTGTCTTTGTGCCAGATATCATCCATTTCCCTTTCTATATGTGCTTCCCATGTGCTCTTTGCCTCAAGAGCTTGACTCCATGAACTCTATCAACATGCCACCTACCTTCCTAATGGGTTCAGCCAGTAGGTAGCCCCAGTAGGAACAGAAGTGAGGAGAAAAATGACTATTTATTTCTCTGGTTACTACATCCTGTATGATTTACTTAGGCTGGCTGCATCCCTCTCAGAAGGTCACCTGCTCTTTTTAAGGCAGCTGCTCTGCTGGCCCATCTTTATCCATGTGAATTTCTCACAACCCTCAATTTTTTGGATCTTGGAATGGGACACTGCCACTGCTGCTACTGGTAGTTTCAGCACTGTCTCCTGTGTTTCCTCTAAACTCTGCCTTTGTATTCATTCTTTGTGAGAACAAACACACCCTTAATTATCTTACTTTTAGTGGGACATCTGTGTCCTGTTTGGACCCTTTCTGATACAGTGACTCAACAAAAGAACGCTGGACTTTGGAAAGAGGGACACAAATTAATTGCGTTTCTGCCAATAATTTGCCAAGGGACCTTCCCTGTTAAAGCTTCAGTCTTCTCCATATATAATAAAATGAAATTTTGGGTTGTGCAATCTTACAGGTACATTCCCCAGGCACCAATTATAGTGTTTACAATAGGATAAAGTAAGAGAAATTATTGTACAGGTGTGAAATTTTGCTATGATTGTCATTAGATAGAATTTACATCCTATGTTCTCTTTAATGTCATTCATCAATTGTGACTTGGAGCATCTGTGCAGGTGGAAAAGGAGCTGTCTGATGTTTGAATTGCTTTGACACTTGTTAATATATGTGATTCCTGGTGGGCGTTGGTTTTGATTGTTGTTTGCATATTTGGAAACGGTATGCATATTAAATTTAGAAATGCCTAATTGTTTGCCTATGTTATCAAAATGTGAATGGCTTGAAAACAGCAACATAGCTTTCTGTTCTTCCACACAATATTCATCATTGTCCATCCATCAATCAATGAGCTGTCTTGAAACACTTATTGTCACTCATACTGATGCCAGTGTCTCAGTTACCATTGTTTTGACTTTTGGGAAGTAAAAAAAAAAATCACCCTGAGAAAAAGAAATGAAAAGGAGCCCTTGGAAAGGACAGCCTTTTATTTGGAGCCATCAGTGAAACTGTCGGTTTCCTTCAAAGCAGTGTTACTATTTTGTCATGTTATAAGTGTGAGTAACTACCTCCCCTGAAGTAACCTAAATCAGAAAACTTGTGGTTAACTGTTTTTAGCTACATAGGATCTATTGAGTGGGTAGGATGACCTGTCAAGACTCATTCAAGAATAAAAACCCTATTTCATTTCAATCATTCCTAGTGAATTCTAACCTAGGGTTATATTGTTCATTTTTTCTTGTTCTAACAAAGAATTTATATTGCCTTCTAAATAAAAAACCTAAATACACCGTAAGAGCTCTAAAGATTAGTAATATTTTTTTAATACATGACATCTACAAATAGTTTTATTTTTCATTATTTTGTTTTACCCTCACCATTACCTTCTGAACTTTAGTTGTGGTGACATTTCGTAAACAGCATCACAAAGCCAAGTTTTCTGGTATAAGACTGATGCTGCATTAAACTGTGCTGTGGACATGTTCTCATCCTGTGATGAGTGTTACAAGCTTAGAATATATGTAAGCTTTTGCTATTCTTCCCAGCATCCCAAATCAGGATCTGGAAACAACCCAAGTGATTACCAGTAGTGGATAGAAAAGATGTGGTGCATTTACACAATGGAATACTATGCAACTGTAAAAAATTACCCTCCAGGTCCTCCATGTCTTACCCTTTGAGACATGGAGGACCTGGAGGGTATTATGCTAAGTGAAATAAGCCAGTCAGAAAAAGACAAGTATCACATGATATCACTTATATGTGGAACCTAATCAACAAAATAGATCCAGAGACATGGAAGCATGCAACAGTCTGATGAATCTCAGAGGGAGAGGAGTGGGGGTAAAAAGATTAACCAAAGAACTTATATGTCTATATGCATAAGTCATGGACACAAATAATAGTGTGGTCAAGACCTAGGGAAGGGGCAAGAGCAAGGTGGAAGCAGTCAATGGGGGGAGGGGAGGTGCTAGAAGCCAATTCCAGCATGTCATAATTACAAGAGTTTCATCAAAAGGTTGATGAAACTTGGGGGCTTAACAAGGGCTGAGTCACATGTAATCACCTGTTGGAATGGGTGGAGGGCACTTCCCCCAAACCTGAATAGGATGATTGTTTGCTGCCAGACAGCTCAGGGAATCTTAATCTACATGTTATTGCCTCCTGTTGGCCAAACACCTGAATAGCTGTAGGCTATTCCCCAATCTGACAATACTTCTGTACCCTACCCTTTGAAGTGTATTATCTCCACCTTGCCTTAGGACAAATTGTGTTAATAAAAAGCAGGGGTCCTGAGGCAAGGAGAAGAGAACTGGAACTTTAGCTCCTTTAGCTGAAGCTCCTCTGACCCCCAATGAATTTCAAAATGATCTTTCATCTCCAGACTCTTATTTAATCTATGCACAGCTTTTCTCCAGATTGCTGAACCCTTTGTAATGCTGGAACAAGAGCACCAACAGGGAAGAACACCTGTAAGACTTTCAACAATAAGGATATATTTTTAAAAAGAGTTTTAAATAGAGAAGTGACCTTTAAAAAGGTTGCTCTGAGTGTTAGTATTGCCAATATAAAATGAGGATTAGATGATATATAAGGTCCTAACCATTCTTAGATTCTATGATTTTGCTTTCCTAGATATTTAGCAGAATTCTTAAAATTAATCTAATGCTTCATTTGTTATGCCTTGCTGTGACATGGGTATAATATTAGTATTAGAACCCTCTTGATACAAAAGAGAAAAATGGAGGTGGGTGTGCTTATTAGTTCATGCAAAGAAGCTAAAGTCTGTTTCACCAAACAAAGGATTGTAGATGCAAAGTCAAGGGCTGCATAAGTATGATCTTGTTGATCTCCAATATGCACTTTTCCCCCCTTTGACATTCCTCTCAGTCAGAATAATTGGCAAGTTTAAGAAGACATCTCAAACTCTTCAACGATGCCCTTGAATGTTGGCCCACACATACTTGATTCAGATGACTAGAACCCTTTGCATTTTTGTTTAATGAAAAATGATTGCATGCTAAATTCATGATTTGTAAAGGTATGTAGATAAATTCACCTACATTAGATGACATTTTCAGAAGATACTAGATTTGGAAGAAAAGTAGCAGCCATCCAGACAAAGTCTATCATGTAGTTATGCATTTGTTGACTCAGCAAACTTTATTATTTACCATACATCTGACTCTGTGCTAGGTGCTGTGAACACAGGAATATGTTACATATGGGGAAAATAATCTTTGAAAGGTGAGATTTGGTTGACTACAAGAGATAAGACCAGGAAGTGTGAGCCACAATATTTGGTTCCTTTCCAGGATAGCAAGGATGGGAAAACTATGGCCCATGGCCTAAATATGGTCAGCCTCCTGTTTTTGTAAATAAAGTTTTATTGGAACATAGCCACACTCATTTGTTTGTGTATTGTCTATAGCTGTTTTAATGCTACAATGGCAAAGTTGTAACAGAGAACATATGGCCAGCAAACTGAAAATATTTATTATATGACCCTCTGTAGAATGTTTGCTAGCTCTTGTACTAGGATACAAAAACTGTCCATGGGCTGCTTTTGGAAATTATTTTTCAAACTAGAGGCTCGGTGCATGAAATTCATGCACTGGGGGCAGGGGTGTCCCTCAGCCCAGCCTGCACCCTCTCCAATCTGTGACCCTTCAGGCGATGTCTAACTGCCTGTGGGATAGAGCCTAAACCAGCAGTTGGACATCCCTCTAACAATCCGGGACTGCTGGCTCCCAAATGCTCCCCTGCCTGCCAGCCTGAACACCCCCTAACCACTCCCCTGCCAGCCTGATTGATGCCTAACTGCTCCCCTGCCAGCCTGATCACCCTGGACTGCCCTCCCCTGCAGGCCTGGTCCCCCCAACTGCCCTTCCCTGCCGGCCTGGTTGCCCCTTACTGCCCTCCCTTGCTGGCCTGATCGCCCACAACTACCCTCCCCTGCCAGCCATCTTGTGGTGGCCATCTTTGACCACATGGGGGCAGCCATCTTGTGTGAGAGCATTAGGGTCAATTTGCATATTACCTCTTTATTATATAGAATGATAAATTTGGATGTAATGATAAGTACTACCTTTCCTTTTTAGATGTTCATTTTCATAAGGTATTTCCTTTACTTGTCTTGCAATAATGATAAAAACTGATGGTGTTGAGTAAGGCATATAGGGGTTATTTGGAATAATCCAAGGGAATCTGGGAGATTTCCTCCACAAATAGAGGAACAATTCCTGCTTAAAGGGCTACTTGCAGTCATAGTGTGCTAATGTGCTTAGTATCTGTTTCTGAATTCAATTTGGATCACTGTAATAATAAGAGACATTTTAGTTTCTGAATAGTCAATGTCAGCAAGAGAGACAAACACTGATTCCTTAAAATGACACTATTCCTCCAGAGATCAGTTGGCCATGGGTGGCAGGTTGACTACATTGGGCCCCTTCCACACTAGAAGGGCTAGAAGTTTGTCCTAGGGAGAAAGATACCTACTTCAGGCATGGATTTACTTTTTCTATATGCCAAACCTCAGCTCACTCTACTTCCCTGACACCATAAAGTCACATGCCCTCCCAATTACATACACAAAGCATTGAAATTATTTACGTGAATAATTATGTGAAGTTAATAATTTTATATACTTATCTAATTTAATTTTCAAAATAAATCTCTAAGACAGTTTCTGATAATTTCTCTATCTCATAGTTGAGGAAACTGAGGCTATTAGAGGCTGGAAATTTCCCTGAGATCATTTGCTAGAAATTGTTGCAGCAATACCTTCATTCCCACTAGTCTGACTCCAAAGTTCATGTACTTACCCAATGTGGCAATTATTTCTATTGTAATTACTAATTTATACATTTATCACAGGAGGCTTTAAGTTCATTGTTACTAACTAGTACAGTCTTGTCATGGTATCCCAACAGATTTATTGAGTTTGTAAAGACAGTGAAAATAAAAGAGAGAGGGACTTGACTTGACAGTGGTAATTGATAAGTAGTAGTTCAGGTGCCATGACTTTTACTTGTAAATGTTAGATTCTAATTTCACTGAAGAAACAAACAACACATTACATGGTATTATAATTACCCTTTTTCTATTTCTTTATAATTTGGTGTTCTAGTGATCTATTGCTAAGTAAAAAAATTACCCCAGAGCTAAGTGACTTAAAACAACAATTTTTTATTTTATTTCATGATTTTGTGAATTCTGAAACAGGCTCAGTTGAGCAATATTTCTGACCCACCTGACATTAATTGAAGTCATTTGATAGGCTTTAACTGGCCAATGACTAGTCTAGATCCCTTAGTCAGCTTCATTTACATGCCTTGTGCCTTGGTGGTGATGGCTAGCAGGCTAGAATTGGTTGGGTTGAGGATATTAACAAGTGCACCTATATTTGGCCTTACCACCATGGCAACTTCAGGATAGCTGATCTCCATGACAACTAAGGGCTCCCAGAGAAAATGTTCCAGGAGGCCCAGTTGCAAGAATTCTTATGACCTATTCTTACAAGTCCCAGAATATCAGTTCTTCCAAGTTTATTGGCCAGGCAAGTCTCTAAGGCCAGCCCAGGCTCAAGGATAGAAGAATTAGTCTCCATCTTTCAGGGGGTGAAGTAGTAAGTGACCATTTTTAATCAACTACACTTGATTGTATATCTGGAAAAAAACGTGTTTAACTTCTTACTGACTGTTTCTTTCAGGTCTCACCACTATAGAGTTGTAGGTTACTTGTGTGGAAAGACAACAGGGAAAACCTTCCTTACAGAGTAGTGTCCAGGGGTCCTCAAACTTTTTAAACAGGGGGCCAGTTCACTGTCCCTCAGACCGTTGGAGGGCCGGACTATAGTTTTAAAAAAAAACTATGAACAAATTCCTATGCGCACTGCGGGCCCGGGACAAGTCGGCTGCTAAGCAGGACAGGCAGTGGCACCCGGAGGGCCGGATAAATGTCCTCGGCAGGCCGCATGTGGCCCGCGGGCCATAGTTTGAGGACACCTGGTAGAGGCAGTCAAGCAGAGGGGTGGCAGGGAGGATAGATCTGTGATGTTGGGAAAACCACTTAAACTCCTGATCTTTGATCTTCTTATCTGTAAAAAAAAGAAACAATAATACCTTCACAGAGTTCAAAAGGTTTTTTTTTTAAATTCTTTATTGTTGAAAGTATTACATATGTCCCCTTCCTCCCTTGTCCTCTCCCAGCCTTCCCCTGCCCCCCAGCCCCAGACTTCACCCCCTGCCTCCCATTGTCCATGTCCATTGGTTATGCTTATATGCATACAAGTTCTTTGGTTGATCTTTCCCCCCCAACCCCCGCCTCCCTGCCTTCCCTCTGAGGTTTTTTACTAGGTTCCAAAAGTGTTAATGCATGGAATAATCATACATATTATAAAATACATTTTAAAATCAGGCTTTTGAAATGTGGCTATTAACTCAAGAAAATAAGACACAATCAAGATGGGATGCAATACAATTTACACACAAAGAATTTAATATGGGATGTAGTGGCTGCCTTAAACTAGCATGAACCAAAGTCATATTGTTTCAAAGGGGAGAAAGAGTGTATCTGATTACAACAGCAGAGAAACCTTTATTATTACTATTGTTCGATTTCACTATCTCAACTATGCAGGAACCTATGAGTGATATCGTATAAAGTTCAGGGAAGTAAATAAGTCTCTTTAGTCTAGCCATAACTGGAATTCTCTGGAACGATGTTGCACTGGGCAAAATAGTTTGGCTTCTGAAAATGCTTCTGGACAATTCAGCACTGTTAATAGATTTGGTCTGTGTCTTTACTGCTAATAATAAGACCTGCAACATAACCTGATGAAGAAAGCTAAGGTATGCAAGATTTCATCAGAATGGGCTGCACCCATGGCCTCTGGGAATTTTCATCCTGTGGTTCAAGGCCCTGTGCACCTATCTGGTAATCAAGAGCCCCAGCACCTCAGTCATCAACCAGTTCCATATGGCAAAGGAGCACTAAATATACCTTGCTGCAGTGAATTGACTCAGATGTGGTATTTTAATTGGCATTAAACAGAATTATTATTTAATTAAAGCAGAGGCTAATTAATTTTCTGAGTCATTGTTTGTGCAAAAGGTGCTGTATTCCAGTCATAACCAATTTAGCTAAATAACATCTAATACTCAATTGGGTGCCTTCAGGAGGTCTATTTTTATCCAAATGGATACCTTTATTAAGAATAATTTAAGATAGGGTATTAAGATTCATTAAATGTCACAGTGGGAGGGGAATTTACAGAATTCCTTCAGCTTGGACATTTAATAGACAAGAAAACTGAAACTCAGAGAGTAAGAAGTAGTTATCCAAGATCACAGACCTACTTAGGGCCAGGCCAGCCCTGGGACCAATGGCTCCTGATTCTCATTCCAGTGCTCATGCCACTCTGTTGCAAAACATGAGCATTCTGGGAGAGGGCCTATAGCATACCAACACTAGAAGCAACCTCACAAACTCTTCGTCCAGTAGCCATTATATTGTTGGAAAAACTAAGACCAGTGAAGGAAAAGATTTGCCATGGTCACAAATTGAGCCATGACGATGGCCCAAATTTACAATATAATAAGCTGTCTACTATAGCATGGTCTCTAAGGGTAATGCTCTTCAACCAACAGAATAAATAGCCCTGTTGTGTTGAAGAGCTTTGATGTGCCCTGTAGACACATTTTTGTAATTACTGTACATTCCAAGATTAAGACTTTGGAAAAACCTCTATTTTCCATGGGAAAATGAAAAGTCAAGTGATGCAAAGGAAGAACCATCATCTTCCTTAGGTCTGGCATTCTGCCTAAGATAAGCCTCCCTCTTTCAAAGATCAGTTTTTCCATGAAGACTTCCTAAGGCCTATTATCATTCTTCCCTCATTGAATGTTCTCTTGCATTTAGCTCTAACCTGTATCTCATCACACAATTCTGAACATGCTTATAAATCTCTTGCATGTAATTCTCAGTAATTAGTTTTGAAATTTCTCAAGGAGAGGGAGAGAGTCTCAGCTGCCCTTTACTTTTAGCATATCCTCTCAAGTATAGGATATGTGAATGGCACTCAGTACACACTCAGTATAAGCTCACTTACAATGACTCCTAAAAGACCCACAAAGCAATAGATTAGCAAAGACTAGAGACCTAGAATGTAATGGCTACTTATTAAGCAGGGGTTAGTAAAAAAATATCTAAAGTCAGAGGGAGAAGAATTTGAATCCAGACTTTTGTAATTACTGATTTTCTGGCATTCTGAGTTGCAATTTCCTCATTTGAAAATAGTCATTATAATACCGACTTCACACATTGTTGTAAAGATGAAATGAGGTAAATGCGTAAATTACTTGCATAATGCCTGGCAAGTAGTAGGTACCCAAGAAATAAATTCTAGTTTCCACATTGCCTCAGAGCATCCAGGAAAAGATGCTTCTCAACCTCCTTGTTGTTAGAGGGCAAGGGCCCCAAGACTCCTGGTGTGAGATTAGTTCTCCACAGGTAGAAAGAGCCATGCTTCTGTGCAGCCCCCCTCTTTGTCTAAAATTTCCTCATCAATATGCAGTGTTCTGAGCTTTTTTTGTAGGGACTGGCTTCTTCAAAGCCCATGTATATGTCTCAATTCTAAGTTAGATTGTCTTTTTTTTTTTTTCTGACTATACTAAGACAAAGAAGTTAACGGTGACCTACTGTTGAAAATTCCTAGGCATATTTCTATCTTTCACACAGAGGAATGCAGACCAGTGTACTCGTGTGATGGCCAGCAGTTTTTTCTTTAGCCTGAGTGCAGCTGGAGTGAAGAAAACCACCCCTGACTGAAATGGTTGCCTTCATGCGGTACACACTTAGCGGTGAGTTATCAGCTATGCACAATCTTCAGCCATGCCCTGGGCAACAAAAGGCTGCTGCCAACTTATTTCTTCAGAAGCACGTGAGGGACTCTTCTGCACTACATATGAGGGTGAGATGTGGGTGTTTAGGTGTGTGGTAAAGAGAGGTAGGTGAAATCTGTCAGCAACTATTGCATCAAGAATTTTATGGGTTTTCCTACACCCAGATCTCCCAAGTTTGGGACTACTGAATTGCCTGGGCTTATTCAAAGATCAGTCTGAATCTGTAGGTCTCAGCCAAAGGCTTAAGGGACATCATAACAGCTGTGCCAGGGGGAAACAGCCCTTAATGAACTTCGGGGATAACCCCTTGAGGAAACATGATTTTTCCTCAAAAGGCCTGAGGGTGATTACAAAATCCAGGAAAGGGTGAGGGGGGCATGAAGAGTGAGCTGTGGATTGATCTAGAGACAAGTAAGGGCAAGGCTGGAACAAATAAATAACACCCCTGGGGAAGAGTTTAACTCCTCTGGCACAGGCTTTGAGAAACAGGCAGGAAAACGGTTATTCCCATGGGATGAGGATATAAATTTTTATGTCCCAGAGCAGCTCTACCAGGAAGAGTTCCCATAGATGAGGCAAGGCCAGGATACACTGTTTCCTGTAAGGTGAGGCAGCCCTCTCTGATCTAGAGTGAGATCTCTCTTCCTCTTCTTTAGCACCCACATTAAAAGGATGAATCAAGTCTTTCCCAAGCACGGAAACCAAGAAAGGTCACTGAAGCAGCAAAATAAAGTAGAAAAGGTATGAGTTTGGGAATAAGAAAGGATGGATTTTGAATCTCAGTTCCTCTCTAATGAGTGAGTGACTTTAAGGGAGTCCCTTGATCCTTAGCCTCCATTTTCTCAGCTGTAAATGAAACAGAGTAATACCTACCACAATGTGTTGTTGTGAGGGTCAAATAAGATCATCCTATATAATAAAAGCCTAATATGCTAAGTGTTTGGTCATCCAGTAGTCCGCTCAACCAATCAAAGCATAATATGCTAATGACATCCTAAGGCTGCTCAACTGCTCACTATGATGTGCAGTGACCAGCAGGGGGCAGATGCTCTGACTGGTAGGTTAGCTTGCTGCTGGGGTCTGGCTGATTGGGACTGAGCGAGGTGGGCCAGATATACCCTGGAGACCTCCTGAAGTCCCTCCCCGGCTGGCCAACCTCCTGCATCCCTCCCCGGCCCCGATTGTGCACCAGTGGGACCCCTCAGCCTGGCCTGCACCCTCTCACAATCCAGACTGAGGGACCCCCTTCCCCCAAATGCAGGAATTTCATGCACCAGGCCTTTAGTATATATATAAACAGGCACTCTAGAAAGCACTGATAATGAAAGAGATTAGTCTCTCCTCCTTACTGAGCCAATTTTTTACTTTTTTCAGTGTTTATAAATATTGAATGATGACTGAGTCAAAGGAAGAGTGGAAGTAAAGATATCTAAGTTACAAATAAATGAAAAGAATTTCCTAAGAAGTGCTTAAATTTTCTTTCCTCTGGAGCAAAGAAAATGTTGGATGGAATTAATAACTTGTCAACTTTTTCCTTTATGTCAGGTGTTTTGTATATATTATCTCATTTGATCCTCACACAAAAAAAAAACATCCTTTCAAGTATATGCATCTATTCCCATTTTATAGATGAGGAAACTGAACTTCAAAGAACTTCAAAAAAGTTCAGTCATTTACCCATAGCAAGTGGAGAAGCTATGACTCCTAACCCCAATCACTTTTCGCTATGCTGCCTTAAGCAGTTCACAGATCCTTTTGGATGACAAAGCAAACATATATAATGTAGTGGTCTAAGAAATTGCAAAGGAATGAGTAGCTGGGGTCTGGTTCAAGAGGTCTTTCTGGAGGAAATTTAAGGTGGGTTTTGGAAACTGTATAGGATTTTGGCCAGTATAAAAAGATCAGGAATATATTCCCAATCTGGGAAAAAGAATAGACAAATGCTCAGAAATAGAAAGACACAGAGAATGTTCAGGTGGTTGTGTCTGAATGCCTACTAAATATTTCAATTCCTGAAGTAACTTTCCTGATGGCTTTAAAAGTCCTTAGTGCCTTTTCTGGTTTTCTGAGAAAAAAAAAAATGTTGGATCACATGTGCAACAACAAACTCTAAGTTCTCAGAGATCAGTGGGTAGGTGGCTATAATCCATGCTGCTTGAACAATCTAAGGAATTGTGAGGAGCTTCTATGGAGGCTGCCTTGAGAAGCCTTGAGGGGGAGACCCCATACCTACTGCATTTCAATACAGTTTTAAAGCTAACTTATTTTAATTATTTATTACTTCTGGGTAATATTTTAAATTTTGAAACTTCTGATCTAAATATAAACCCCTATCTTTTGTAGAAGGAAAAAAAGAAGCCCAGAGGGGAAGTAATTTGCTTAAATTCATAAAACTGTTTGTGGAAAGCACAAACTAAAACTCTAGGTAGGACCCTTCCTCCTACTTAATCAGCCTTGTCTTAAGACTACAGAAAACTAATATCTCAAGGTATCATCTTGTTTCAAGGTCAATTTTTATATTTAAAGGACCTACTGAGCTGGGATGTTCATCAGATGCCTGCATCTCCAGCTATGGACTCTCATCTTCAACTTTTCTGCTGTCTGTGGTGTCTTATTATATTGTCAGATGGCTCCTATTATTTATAAAGTGCTTCCTCATGTTGAACCTTATTTTGCCTAGCAACAAATAGAGATGGGTGTAAAAAGAGGGAACATGAAATTGAGATTTTCAAAATAGTAATCTGGCCAACTGCTTTTTGGTTCTTAACTGTTTTTGATGAATCAAACTGATTCATCAACTCCTTTAAGATATCAGAACTTGAAGGTCTTATTTCTTCCCTAATATCTAATTTTCACCCCATCTGCACTAATTATAATAATACTAACATCGTGACCAACTGAAATTATTTTATGTCCCTTGAGTATCATCTTCTCTCTAAAATTTAGAGTCTAAATAGATTTGTGACTCAAATTCTTTCTTTGAGGGAAATTTTCAAGAAATCTCATTTCAGGAAATTTGCTTGCTGTTTTAAAATACTTTAAGGGTTATCAAGGGTAAGGATTAAAATGTGGCCCCAAGAGATAGGATTAATAATTTTATTAGGTAGAAGTAGCAGCAGTGCATATTATACTTTAATGTAAAGAGAAGAACTCGATTAGGCTCAGTGCTATGTGTAAATAGAGCTAGTTGCCTTGTGAAGAGCTAAGCTTCCTATCAAAGAGAATGGACAGGCAAAAGCTGGATTTCACTTCAAATGGGTGTGGAAGATTCTGCATCAGAATTAAAAAAAAGTTTGATAACTTTTCCTATAAAATATTTATTAATCTGAGATTTCAGAACTTTGTAAGAGCAGAATATCTAGAAAGGAAGAAAGAATACCTTCATATATTTAATATTGATGAACATACAATCCCTACTTTTTAAGCCCCATGCCATCATGGTAGCAAAATTCTAAGCTCAAAACAACCCCTGGTATATTCTATCTGAAGAGTTACAGGCAAAATGTCTAGTCTTGCCATACCAGCAATGGGGTAATATGTAATACCAAATAATGTACTTAGAGTTCCTCCTTCTACCTTCCCAAATGTCTGAAGCTGGCAGAGTGGCAGAAGCACCTGAGTAGGAGAAAGCTGGTTTTGACACTTCACAACACTTCATGTGGATTTGTTTTTCAGTAGCTTAATGCTACACAAATTTTCTCATACTCATTATATGTCTAAAGTGAGTGGGCAAGAAGCTTTAGCCATCACAGAAACTCAGAGATAAAGACTGATGGAGGTTACATTTTGGTACTTGCTTCATGATTGCAGAGGCAAGGGAAAAAGAACATGAGGAATCATGTCCTGACTCTTGAAACTTCTGCATAGATTCTGAGAAGACAGCAGAGGTGTCACACCACTTAGTTTTGTAATTCTCAGTTTTTTTAATTTAAATAAGTGAATATTGTTTATATTTCAAGATGAAATATTATCAAATAAATATGTTTTCTTTTGATTCAGAACCATAAAATCAGCCAGAATTTACATTTTCTATTCTTCCAACTCTCAGAGATGGGGGAAAGACAGTTAATTTTATCCATATGTTTTCAGTTATGGATTTTGAATCCTAGAAGGTTAGTTATGGAAGGGTCTTTATAAGGTCATAAGTGTGGAAACTGAGACTCAGCAATAAGACTGCTGAAGAGCCTGGGAATCAACAATGAAGCCTTCTGAAATATAGATCATGCAATGTTCTTCCCAGTGCTCTTTCTAAAACATTTGTTCTCCTATCCTGCACCATTGGCAGGTGTGGTTATAGAATGCATATTACCTAGTGCATAAATGTAAGAAATAAATGTGATCAGTCAGGCAAGCCACAAATATGAATAGTTATCCACCAGGCCTTCTTTTAGGGTTGGGATAAGTAGCTAAAAAAGAGAAGGACATCAGGCACTTGAGCAGAAAGGAGATATGACCATTAAATGTAGAAGAGATCAGAAAATAAAGTCAAGGATAGAGGACAAGCTTACAAAACCACAGGAAAACTGGGATCAGTTATATTGACTGTGTGTGTCAATGGTAGCTGTGCACAACAGTATTTTGCCATGTGCATACATACAGTTTAATTGGAACATTGTCACTGAGCTGAATGACACATGGTAGCATGCTTTGCATGTTTATGAGCTATTGTCAATGCTGCCAACTTGATTATAAAGGAGCTTTGTTCCAAAGGCTTTGTTAATTGAGGTATCACTGCAGTGTTACAGATGGCTTATAAAAGATGCCGATGAAATTGGAAAGTAGGGTACTGAGATGACTGGTTCATCACCCACCAAGCTCTCCAAATCTCGCAGCTGGGGTCATTAAACCCCATCTGTGAGGTAAGCACTGTCCTAAAGATTGGAGCCGAAATCCATTCACATATATTTATTTATTTATGCATTCATTCATTCATCTGTCTATTCATCCATTCATTCGACAAGCACAAGCATACTTATGTTAGAAACTCAGCTGCATCTACTAGCAGTAAGGACAGTCTTATAAAGATATGTAATAAGTTTGACCCAACCCCTTCCATATAATCTTCCTGTTATCAATACATTGATATCTTGATGCCAGTCTATCTATATACTGTATCTGATTAGTGTACATACATGTGGTGAAATACATTCAATGTATTTAGATATTATTATTAATTATTAAATGCATAAAGTAAATATGGATTTCCATCCATTATTTATACTTTATTGATGTTCTAAAAGTATAAGAAGGAAAATATAATAAAAGAATAGCAGGGGCCTATATTATCCTTCAGATTTTGAAAAATGTTTGCCTATTGTCATCTGATTTCAATGCAAATAAGTATATATTTATTCTGTTTTTTTGTAATGACACCACCTTGGCTTTTAATGTAGGTTGTAATAAACTGCTTCAGCCCTTTAGATTAAAAAAAATCCTTTATAAAATATTTGGCATAAATATTTTACTTAAAATATTTATATTATGCAAAGTTATATTTTTGTGTAAGTAGCATATATGTTCTCTCCTTTTTGATAATGAGATATATGTATTGTATAATGTTTTCTTTTTTGTGTAGACTGCCTGGAAACCCAGATTCAAATATGATGCTTATTCACAGAACCATATCAACCCTTCTAGTTTATAGCTTTGCTTACTTCATTTTTGCTTGATACTGATATTTTTCTATTTAGTAAACAAATTTTGCAAGTGGCCTTATTTTCTTAAGCCATCTCAAAACCTAATTAAATTGAAATTAAGTTAAATAATATGTGAGTTATAATATAAACATTTGTTTGCATATTTAAAATTGTCTAATAAACTTTAGATTTCCATCATGATAGAGTAGTTTGTAATATATTAAAGACAAATGTAACTATTAAAATATGTATATTTTATATTTATAAATAAAGCATGTATTTGAGAGCATTTAAAAGCAAATAATGCAGGCAAGATCTGAGGGCTAAAAACTCTAAAAGATAAAAGCACAAATGTGAACCTTCACGTGCACCTGGCATTTTCCTGGGGAGAACTTTCTAATTTGCATAGCAGGGCAGTAAGGCATGGGTGGTGATGAGTCTAAGCAGAAAGCAATAGCCCAGGTAGAGGATCCAGAGATTAGAGTTTGTGGTTACCAGTATGTCTAGGGTTTAAGGTAAAAAATCATAGATAAGTGAATACTCTACAAGTGTGTTTTA
Source organism: Plecotus auritus (assembly GCF_963455305.1). Taxonomy (NCBI): domain Eukaryota; kingdom Metazoa; phylum Chordata; class Mammalia; order Chiroptera; family Vespertilionidae; genus Plecotus; species Plecotus auritus. The sequence goes on along the minus strand of NC_137771.1, from coordinate 179,905,417 downwards.
ACGTGTAATATAAATATTTTGTTGGAGTTATTGACCAACTCCAAAGCTGCGTATGTAAAGAATTCGAAATCCAGAAGAAAGTGAAAGCTTGGAGACTACAGACCTGCTCGAAAATCTAAATAATCATGAATAATATTGGAAACAGAGATTACATCTCAATCCTACCAAGGTGGAAGAACCTTGGTAAATACTCAGATTTTTAGTTAAGAGTCCAGAAAAGACCATCACTAAGAGAAAGGACTATGTATTAAGAGTAAGGGCTATGTTTCCAAAGTATGGGCAAAGCTGAAACACCTGACCTAACAAAGTCCACAACCAGTCCTTAACAGGATCAAGGTGATGTGCACATGCTTTATCTTCCTGATTGAGAAAATTGTAAGCCTCTTTGAAGGAATATAATATTAACTAGAATCTCTAATTGTTTCACCAAAAATATCTGACATGAAACTAAAAATTATAAAATATGGTAAAAACAGAATCAAATGACCAAAATGTTTTTTAAAAAGTATATAATTGAAGCAGGGCCATAATGTACTTATCAGATAGGGAATTATAATTAACTGGAATTAATGTGAAAGCAACAGAGAAAAAGATAAATAATTTTACCAGTAACTTAAAATTTATAAAAAGTTAAATGGAAATTGTAGACCTATAAATACTAAACTGAACTGACAAATTCAATAGATGGGATTGGTAGTAGATTAAAGGCAAAACAACAGAAGGAAGTGAACTAAATGGCAGGTCAGTGTTAGATATCCAGATGGAAGCACCGAAAGAAAATAATATATATAATAAAGAAAAGCACATAAGAAATGCATGAGACACAATTTTAAAAAATAATAATACATAATTGGAATGAAGAAGAGAGGAGGGATGATGGGGGTTAGCGGGGAAGAGAAAGAGAAGGAAACATAAGCAGTATTGGGAGAAATTCTGGCTATTTTTCAAAATAGGTGAACGATATGAAACCACAGATGTAATAAGTTCTATGAACCTCAATTGAATGAAGTAAAAAATAATAATGTCTAATGTACACATGAGTAAGCACAGGGCTCATTGTACATACATTTATTTCCACACTATGAAACATTACATAGCACCTTGAGATCAGGATATGAGCCTGGCTAATAAATAGCTGTGGCAATACCACTAGTAAATCACCATGTCCATTAAAATGTTGTCTATTGAAAACTAGATTATTGAATCTAAAATAGAATTCCAGAGCCTACAGAAAATGCTGGTCTGTGGTCTGAGATGTATAAAGTCAACAAAACCTAAAAGACCATATTCAGGATAAAGCATCCATCTGAATAGTCTAGACAGAGGTAGAAATGAGACTCATAGAGTTACTGCATCTAAGGGATGGAACTTGGAAGTCCTAGACTGAGCCATCTCTGGGGAGCCACCAATAGAAGGCAGATCCTTTAGAGTTTTCTAAGGTCCTGAGGCATAACTACTAAGGCTTTGTATGGGGTACCATGACCTAGATCACAGCAAAGCAGAAACTGAAGAACTTAAACAGGTTTGGATAATACCCAATCTTATCTTTGAGTCCCTCTAGCTCTCTGACCTTCTTTCATCTGTTCAGTCTTCAGATTTGGAACATGTTTCTACATTATATTCACCCTTCCATATCTCAGTCTTTCTCTCCCTACCTTTATGTCAATCTTTGCATGAATAATTGTCTTCTTATTCTAATTCCATTTTCTTAGTCTTTGTTCTTAGAATTTGGCTACTTGTTTAACTTTTGATCAATTTCCTGCTCTACCAGCCACTTCACAGCATCAATCTCATATTTGTATCCATCTGGGCCTTGGAAAGTAATTGATAATATAGAATTTAAGTCTATATGTACTCTCTGGATACATCAATTCCCACAATTTACTAGGGCATTGAATTTTCAATCACAGCCTGACTTTTCAAAGGTTCTCTGTTCTTCCTAACCTCATTCTGAAAGCGAAGTATTCTGAGAAAATAATGAATTAATTGTTTTCCTTTAGAAGTGAAAAAGAAACCTAAACTGGATAATAATAGTAATAGCCAAGCAGCAGTAACAGCAGTAGTGAGAGCAAGGTTCAATGAGTTCTGGCAGCTTCTTTCTTATGAGCATTTTTTGGGGTTGCCAGGAAAGTTTCCTGTCTCTAGAAAAGGGCAAGCCATTGTCAATCTCTTTGGTAGGTGGCTTTGTCATTGTCTGGGTAAAATATTGGGTTTGGAAAGCATTTAACCAACTTTGTACTTAATTTGTTCTTTCCTCTTTGTCTTTTGAACAGATTTATTTTCCTTTACAATGACTCAAACACTTTTACATCATGTATACACATACGCTTTTGGGGATCTTTTCTGCTACTACTGTTGAAATAGGACTTTTTCCTATTTTCTGTACAAACAGATAAGATACCACTCTGAAAACACATAATTGAGAAGTTGTAGCATGTCAAAAAGATGAAAACAATTAATTTGGGTTGTAAAACCTTGTTTGAGAATTAAATTTGTCATTTACTCTTGCATTGGATAAAGTGTTTAGGAAACTCCAAATCCCAGAAGAGTTTGGTAATACTTGTTTAATTGAATAAATACAAATAACCTACTTAGTACTGTTGGAGGAAGTGGTAGAAAAAAATGAAAGATGATATCATGGTTTCTAATTCCATTTCTACCTCTAATTTTCCATGCAACTTGAAATAATACATTTAACCCCCATAGGCTTCATGTTTTCTTTTTATTTTATTTTATAAAATGAGGAAGTGGCCTGGGTTAAAAATGAATATTTATTGGAAACTTGCTACATGTCAGATACCATTCTACATGTATAATTCTTTATAGTACTAATCCTAAATGAATATAGCTCTGCTTTTATACTTATTTAACATCCAAGGTATCAAGGCACATAAAGTGTAAGTAATTTCCCCAAGATCTGACTGCCAGTAAGTAGCAGAAGTGTGGGACAAATCAGGCAGTCCAGCTTCCAAATCCATTCTCTTAGTTATTACACTCTATGTCCTCGTTATATTGTTTCCCCTGATTTAGATGTTCTCTAAGGCCTTTATTCTAATGAATGTCAGACCTAGGACTACTAAAACTACTGTCAGGATGATACTCTCTTAAATGAATAAACTTGCCTTTTGGGGCCTTTCCAAAGATAGGCCCAATTGCAATCTTTCTGTCAGCTTTGACTAAATACTTTTGAGGTCAACACAAATATATATTTTTTTTATATCAGCACATATATAAATTCAAATGTCCATTAGGAAACATATATACCTACTGCTGTAGCTGTCTTTGCTATATGGAATACCTAATTGAATCTCTAATTACTATAACATGTGCTCAATTTTAATGTTGTGCTTCTACTTGTGATTTGAAATTTGCACTAGATGTTCAGTAAAAAGCTTGTGCTTCGTTTTCTGCCTGGAAAGTCAGTACTTATTTTTGATCCCCTACTTGATGTTTTAAAACTTCTTTCTTTTTAATGACTTTGTTCTTGGATTTGAAATTTAATCTTGACAATAGCTTGAATTTATGTTTTTTTGCAAGTCCAGAAACTTTTTGAGAGGGAAAAAGGGAATTTCTAAATTGTTTTTCTTTTTTTTAAAAAATATATTTTATTGATATTTCACAGAGAGGAAAGGAGAGGGATAGAGAGCTAGAAACATCAATGAGAGAGAAACATCGATCAGCTGCCTCCTGCACACCTCCCACTGAGGATGTGCCTGCAACCAAGGTACATGCCCTTGACCGGAATCGAACCCGGGACCTTTCAGTCCGCAGGCCGATGCTCTATCCACTGAGCCAAACCGGTTTCGGCTAAATTGTTTTTCTTTTAGCACTCTAGGAAAAGGCACATACTCTCATTATTTATTTATTTACTAGAGGTCTGGTGCACAAAATTCATGCACTGAGGGGGGGTGTCCCTCAGCCCAGCCTGCACCCTGTCCAATCTGACACATCCCTCTCACAATCTGGGACTGTGGGCTCCCAACCGCTCCCCTGCCTGCCTGATTGATGCGTAACGGCTCCCCTTCCGGCCCGATCACCCCCAATTGCCCTCCCCTGCTGGCTCGGTCACCCTTAACTTCCCTCCCTTGCCAGCCTGGTCGCCCCTAACTGCCCTCCGCTGCTGGCCTGATTGTCCCTAACTGCCCTCCCCTGCTGGCCTGGTCACCCCTAACTTCCTTCCCCTGCCTGACTGGTCACCCCTAACTTCCCTCCCCTGCCTGACTGGTCACCCCCAACTTCCCTCCTCTGCCATCCTGGTCACCCCCAACTACCCTCCCCTGCTGGCCTGGTCACCACTAACTGCCCTCCCCTCCTGGCATGGTTGCCCCTAACTGCCCTTCCCTGCTTGCCCAGTCACCCCTAACTGCCCTCCCCTGCTGGCCTGGTCACCCCTAACTGCCCTCCATCCCCTGCAGGCCTGGTTGCGCCCAACTGCCCTCCCCTACTGGCCTGGTTGCCTCTAACTGCCCTCCCCTGCTGGCCTGATCACCCACAACTACCCTCCCCTGCCAGCCATCTTGTGGTGGCCATCTTTGATCACATGGGGGTGGCCATCTTGTGTGAGGGCATGAGGGTCAATTTGCATATTACCTCTTTATTATATAGCATTTTCAGAAACGCCCAAATACAGTTTCCAGAGACTATTCCCCCATGTGCCTCACATGTCTGGTTGGAGTGAACTTAGACACCAGGGACCAGTGGTTTTCATGGAGCCTCCTGTGCTGGGATGGGACTGCTATGTATCACCTTGAGCCTCCTGGAAACTTAAGCTCCTAATTTGCTGATTGCTTTTAAAACCATGAAAATGTCTAAAGCCAAAGGATTTATTTAAAAATCCTGAATTGTACCACCTTGAGTAAGAGCCCTCATTCTATTAGATGACTATCCTATCTTTAGAATATTGAGCAAGTAGTGAGAGGAATTTTGGTTGAATAGCTTCATTTTTCTTCATTCATGAGTAGGTTTCATAGATGAAGAGGGCATTGTGCTCCAAATTATATTCTTTTTCTGAGAATGCAAAGATCTATTTCCCACATTCAACCGCATTCTGGTAAATGATTAAAACCTGGCTCTCAGAGAAGCAGGAGGACCTCTGATTTGCTGTGTGTGTGTGTCAATTTCATACTCCTATCATAGTCAACTTCAAGCTACCACATGAGTCACTGAGCAGGTTAGGAAGAGTTGCCTACAGTTTGCTTTTGTGCGGCAGTGTGAGCTGGCTCCAGCACACCCCATCTACTCCAATGGGAATTTAAATATCACTTTTAAATGATGCATGCTAGTAATGTATATGAAACAGTGGGAACTTGTATCTACAGATGTGGTATTAAGCCTTATTCTGCCGCTGACTAACACTGTCACCTCAGAGAAAAACTGAATTCTCTAAATTTCTCCTCTCCACTGAAAAAAATGAGGACAATACACAGCTTTCTTGGAAGGTTCTCAGAAGGAGTTCAGGGAATGCTAAAATGATAGCACTGGAGGTCAATAAAGTAAAGAAAAGTAATATATAAATAAAAAATGAAATGGCTAAATTTTAAATTATTTTTAAGGGGAGCAGAGTAGATACAGAAAAAGACGTGGACAGCAAGTCACATCTTATCATGGCATACAAAGACCTGGCCAAAGAGCACATAATAACAGTAGAAGGAAATTATTAATGGCAGAAACAAGCTCAGACACCCAGACTTGCTGAAGTGAACAGTGGAGCACAGACATCTTTCTGGTCTATTCAAATGTACCGTTGAAGGGAGAGTCCACAGGCCAAGAAAAAAAGGGAGGCGCTCAGAGCAAGCCTGCCATGAAATCCCTCAGATCTTTTTATTTTTATGGGTGGGAGTTGTGAAATGCTTTTTGCATCTATAATTAGGGAATGAAGTGGAGCAGATGGCTACAGCGCAGTTATAATTAAAGTATAATGCACAGTAAAATCACCTTGTGCAGCCAGCGATGCATTCGTGCCAAAAAATATTTATTCTCTTTCACTGTGCTTTTCAACCTCTACTTTGGGCTGTGGGGAATGGCTGTTTCAGCATAACACTGATTTCACACACTCTTTTTAGGTACCAGAAGTTCCAGTCACCAATTCTGGAATGCCCTGTATTCAATTATATTGCTTATAGAGTCTTCTATTTAATAATGAAGATTTTATTGTTAAAATACAGGCACATGCTTCTCTTTAATAGCACAGTGCTATTGTGTTGCGATACCCTCCTGGGTTAAGAATTCATTTATACACTTTTCAGCTGCACCAGTAATAAGCTCTAAAGAATAAACATCTGATGCAAAAAAAAAAAAGGGGTGGGGGAGAGAGAGAGAGTCTTTACCCAGGCTCATTTGCTAGGAATACAAGGAAGTTGAAACCACTTATATAGGAATTAGGAGTACAGGCCCATGTGCTGACTTCTGAAATGTTACCTGTGTATTTCTCTTCCTTTCTTCATGAGCAGTGGAACCAACACTGGGCTAGAAGCAGATGGCTGTAGTGCTACGCCCAGCTAAGCTTATGACGGCCTGTGTATTGTCTGGACAGTCACTACTTTTCTCTTGGCCTCTCTTTTCTCACCTATAAGGTATAGAAGGTGAACTAAATAATCAATGTGGGCCTTACATTTTATGCTTTCTTTTGTTTTCCCCTTAAGTTTATCATAAAAACTATTTCCTCTATAGTAAATATTCCATCACCAATTCTAATTTTTATTGAGAGAAGCATGGCAAGGCAAGGGTTCTTTCTTTCAGAGTTTTTGGGTTTTGTTTTTGTTGTTTGTTTGACAAAGGAGGTAAAGAACTTGGTGGCTGGTTCAAACTAACATCTGCTTTTCTTTTGCCAGAAACCTTTGGACACCCCATGGAAGCCACAGACAATCACTTGGGGGGTTTTATTCTACTGTATTGTTACTGCCTTCATGGACGAAAGACTCACACTCCTGAAGTCCCAGAACTTTTACCTCCAGTCTTCTGATTTATTTACACATTTTACCTACATGCTTTCCCTTTAAACAGTACATTGATCTTCCTTACTGTAACAAAAGTGTAACATCATTCAGTGACCCCAGGCTCCAGCCCTCATCTGGAAAAGAAGATGATTTCCTTTTCATTTTCCCATCAGAAAAGTGAGATGAAAAGAAACAAGAGACAAAACAAACAGAAATCTATCTTTCTCTTTCTAAGATCAGCCCCAACTGTTAACTTTCCAACCAAGACCCTACAAATATCATATCTTAAACTAAACAGTCAGCTACTGAATAAATAAATTAATAGAGCACTTGAAGAAATAAATGTATATTCCTTAACATGGAATTAGTAGAAAAGATACAATCATTTTACTATCATAGGGAAGCATTGTGCAAATGCTTTGGAGCCAGAGTCCTCAGTCTGAATTTCAAATATGCCACTTCATTGTGACGTGATCTTGAACAAATTCTTTCCCTGCTTTGACTTTTTATTTTCATCTATAAGCAGAAAAAAATAAACGTTAGATTGCAAGATGAAGGAAAGAATAAGAAGCAGTAAATATAATGTTTGGCAGGCAGCTACTCATCAAATTCTATCTACTATTTAGCTCTCATCTATCTGATAAGCCCCCCTGCCCTTACCCATGTAGTCAAATTGAGAGACTTCTTGGTAAAAATTTAAAAGTAGAATTAAGGATGATAATTTTCCACACAAATTTGAATAGGTAAAGGAGAACCTAGGCCTCTGCAAATTTCCTTTCTTCTATGTTTAGCTGAAGATAATCTCTAGGGAAATGCAAACAAGGTCTTGGCTAAAAGCATGGTGGAATAGGATTTCTAGTTTACCAAGGATCCCAAATTTAACTAGGAGTTAGCAAGGTTTAGATTGCTTATGAAGGAAAAAAAATGGCATTAAGTTTGGGAAATGAGTCATTTAATTCACCTATGTTTTATTATGTTACTTCCAAGACCAAAAAAGTATGAAAAAAGGTGAGAAAACCTTACCTTGGTAGTCTGTAAACCTATTTGTAAAGCTTCCACATTAAGTATCTTATTTGAGCCTCTAAAAATCTTAGGTTACAGACAGATCAGAAGTTCATTTTACATATTTTATTTATCCGAGAAACAAAGAAAATAAGTCATTTTTCTAAGCCTACCCAAGAAGTAAGCAGAAGGGCTTTTCCTGACATCCTATTTCTCTCTCTACTGCACCATACAGGTGAGCAGGATCTAATGTTGCATTCTTTCCCAAGTGACACCCATGCAGATCCCAGAGTTCCAGAAGCTTGTTTCTCTTCTATTGGTATCACTTGTTCTCACTGAAACAACATGGAGTGGAAAGCCCCTCCTGGGAGTTCCATTTCCTATGAATAAAGTGAAAACAGAGATGTCTGCCTTGCCTACTAATATTAAAGCTAAAAAGGAAGTTCAGGCTCCTAATGTTAGGCCACTGCTCATTTCAAGTCGACAGTCTTTTATTCAAATTTGACAAGAAATTTTATATCATTAATAATTATTTTTATCAGAAGTATGTTTCTGTGAAAAATGTGTCAATGCCATGTGGGAAAAATGCAGGAGTATCTGAGTTATTCTTCAAAACATGAAAGTCAAATACACACCATGAAGTCTTGTGCGGCATGAGCTATTTGTGCCCCTGTAGTAATATGTCTGCCTTAACTAGAGAATTTACTTGTATTATGTCATAATTTGCATAATTGTCTCCATGCTAAATGGAGACAAGGAACAGTGTCTGATCTTCAGAAATCCAGTATAGATACTGGTACTTAATATCTGATCAATAAATATTTGTTCAATATGATAAACATTAAAAACCCTCAAAGCTTTATCCTTTATTATGATGGGCTAGGAAACTAGATAAAATCTCATTAAAAACTACTAACTATAGTAGAAAAAAATAAATCTTACATGCATCATTGAGTTAGAGAAAGAGACAAAGCAAAACAAAACAAAACAAAAAACAAAACAAAACAAAAAACCTCCTCTAGACAAAGCAGTAGGTGAAGGTAGGAACCCTAGAGTCTCAAAGGCAAATTTCACTCTGGGGTGTTTATTGACCAGTGTGAACTTGAACTTTGGTTTTCATAGTTTCAAAGAACATAAAGAATAGGAGAAAAAATAGCTATCCACTGTAAGGAGTCTACAAAGATATCCTGAAATTCACCGAGAGTACCAAAGACTATACACAAGTATAAAATATTAAAACAAAAGTAAACATATTCCCTCTCAGCCAGATGACATTAAGGAAAATCAAAGGTTACAAACATCAGTACAGAGATGAGGAAGAAAGCATCGGTAATCATAATTTAAAATCTTAGGCTATTTCCTAGCAACTTTTCAACCTAAATTAATACCACCTTATCGATCCCAACATGTCAAGATAAAAACTTAATTATGAATTGACTGGTAATTCCTAGAGGAATTCACCATCACTCAAGACCTCAAAAAATTTCATAAATGATACTCATTAAAATGAACAATTCACATAAATATATAGAACAGAGTGATGGTTGCCAGAGGGGTGGGGCTTGGTGGGGGTTGGGTGGAAAAAGTGTAGAGATTAAGAAGTACAAATTGGTAGTTACAAAATAGTTATGGGTATGCAAAGCAAAGCATAGGGAATACAGTAAATAATATTGTAATAACTACATATGGTTTCAGGTGGGACCTTGAAATATTGGGAGGATCACTTTGTAAAGTATATGATTGTCTTACCACTATTCAGGTGTATTAGTTACACCTGAAACTAATACAAAATAATATTGAATATAAACTGAAACTGAGAAATAAAATTTCTTTAAAATCTTAGTATTCACACACTTGTATAATAGTCTCCCCCTGAGTGAGAGGGCCAGATGTGGTAATGTTCTGATAAATAGAATATGTCAAAAGTGACAAAATGTTATTTCCATGATTATTTATGCTTGTGACTCTTTCTGGCCAGCACTTTCTCACTCATGTGTTTTAGACTTACTTGCTTTGAGGAAGCAAGATGTGATGTTTAAGAGGCTCATGTGGCAAGGAACTGAGTGTGACCTACAGCCAACCATCAGTAAGAAACTGAGGCCCTTAATCCTATAGCCTTCAAGGTACTGATCCAGAAAACAGACACAGCAGTCAAGCCTGGAGATATAGATACAATCTGACTGATAGTTTGATGCAACCTTATTGAGTCTCTAAAGCAGGGAACCCAGTGAGGTTGTGCCTGGATTTCTGATGCACAGAAACTGGGAATTAATAAATGTGTGTTGTTTTAAGTTGCTAAATTTTCAGGTAATTGTTATGTGATAGATAACAAATATATTACTAAGAAATGAAAGACAATCATGAAAAATACATGTGAGTATAAAAAAAACCTATGTAGAACAACCACATATTTTTAGAAAAATACCAAATAAATATTTCTACAAATTAAAAAATATATATAATAATGAAAACATAAAATAACTCAGGGAGTGGGCTTTGCAGTAGATTGACACAGCAGATGAGAGAATTAAAAAAATTAGAAGGTAAGCTTGAAGAAATGACCCAAAACGCAACTTAGAGGGACAGAAATGAAAAAAAGGAGGAATTTAAAAATATACTGCTTGATAATTTTCCAGAAATGATGAAAGACACCAGCCAAAGTTTCAAAAAGAACATTAGTAGAAAAACTGGTGAATCTGTCGCAGCCTTGGGAAAACTACGGCCCGCGGGCCGGATCCAGCGGTTCTATCTGGTTCTCTTGCTCTCCCCTCCGCTCCTTTACTTTGAATTTATATTAGTTCACACAAACACTCCATCCATGCTTTTGTTCCGGCCCTCCGGTCCAGTTTAAGAACCCATTGTGGCCCTCGAGTCAAAAAGTTTGCCCACCCCTGGCTAGAGTCTGTAGTTTAGTTAATGTTAATATTATTTTTTAATCTTGACAAATGCACCATAGTTATGTAATATGTTAACATTTGGAGAAACTGAGAGAAGGGTATATGGGGACTTCTCTACTGTCTTTACAACATTTCTGTAAATCAAAAATGTTTCAAAATAAAAAGTTTGTTTTAAAAAGTTCACTCAATAACAAAATGGTTATTTGTGTGAAGATATTCATCTGTTTTTACAGATAATTTTTCCAATTGTGAAAATTTACATAAATGTTCAAAACTTTATTATAGTAAAATGGCTAAGTAGGAGCATTTATTTCAAGTCAGTAGATATGAAGTACTAGTTTAAAATTATAATTATGACCATTGCGAGTATATTAAAATTTCAGAATATATAATAATTGTGTGCCTCATTATGAATATCTATATATTCAAAAAGTCTTATACATATATAAATTTGTATGCCTTTAAACAAAGTTTAGAAGGAAATGCCAACACATAAAAAAGTAGATAGCAGGTTTATAATTTTTTCACTTTAATGTATTTATAGAGTTTTTCAGATGAATATAAAATATTTTTGGATACATATCAAGTCTCTCTAACTCTTGATTTTCATACTTTATTACAGGTATTTGGTGGTAAAATTTAATGAAAGGCTAGCAAACAACTAAAAACACCATTTGACATCAAGAAAGTACAGTGGATTTGGGAGAATTAGACCTTATAAAAAGAGGAAAAGGGTCTTAAATTGCTTAAGATATAAAGAGCTCTACTCACACAAATTCTTGGGTTATGATTTCATTCATTAACTAAGATAAAGTTGGCTTTTTAGACTAAATAACTTACTGAGGTAATAACATTTCAGTTTCTAATTAAAGCAGAGAAAAAGGAGGTTTGTATGTGCCTGTGTGTGTGTGTGTGTGTGTGTGTGTGTGTGTGTGTGTGTGTTAGGAGTAGATAGTGTGAATAATCCGAGCCCTAGCCGATTTGGCTCAGTGGATAGAGCGTCGACCTGAGAACTGAAAGGTCCCAGGTTCGATTCCAATCAAGGGCACATGTCCGGGTTGTGGGCTCGATCCCCAGTGGGGGACTTGCCGGAGGCAGCCAATCCATGATTCTCTCTCATCACTGACGTTTCTATCTCTCTCTCCCCTCTCCCTCTTCTTTCCTCTCTTTGAAATCAATTTAGAAAAAAAAACCTGAAAAATCTTGGGGAGAGACATTTACCACGTATAACATTGAACAGTGTGAGTAGGATTTATAATAAATTAGAGCAGCGAGCAGAGTACATTGCAAGAAATTCAGTTCATTAATGCTCCTCCCTGCTCATCCTCTATCAGAATACTAGAAATGAATTTCCTTTTTTTCGCCCGTCAGCTCTGGGGACGTGATAAACCAGTGTTACTGAGGCAATGATGACTTTCATAGTCAGAAACTTGAGGAGACACAGCAATGATTAAGGCATTGGACCATGACAGATCAAAATCTGAGTGCAGGTGATGTAAAAATATTACATCTTTTACTTTCTTGGGCTGTTTATATAACTTGACTTGGTTCATTTTGTATCTCATTTCTAAACAAACTTGAGGCAGAATCTGGTTTAAATACATTATCAGCTATTTACATAAATTGCCCCTGAAGGTATTTTACTCTGATTTGTTTCTTTTCTTGAAGCTAGAACTCCAATCAGCTATATCATAATTTACTACCCAAACACAAAGCCCTGATTATTCTGTCAGAATTATAGTTAAGAATATTTGAATATCTTTAAAAAGTTCACATTCTCAGCACTTCAATATTAGAATCAAAAGAGTACATTTTTAAAATTTCCCAAACTCCCCGCCTCTCAGTAATGTACAATAGACTTTCCCCCCAAATTTGAAACATCAAGTATGGATATGATGAATGAGTACAATTAGTTTCAATCTTAGAATTCAGGGGGAAAATTACTGTAGCTTCAGATGATTTCATTTTCTTTGCTCTTCTCTTATTATCTAGTTTCGATACAGCCAGCCTGATCATACCACTGCATTCTTCTATTTTCTGAGTTCATGACCATTAAGTGCAGATTCCTAATGAAAAACACTCACAAACTACAAAGAATAAATCATTTTAGTATACATTTTAATTACCTCTTTAAAACTCGCCTTAGAGTGCTTTCTACACATGATAACAAGTGAGTTTCATATAGCGTAAAACAAATCAGGAGTCTAGTTTAGCCAAGGGAAGGCTTCTCTTTTCTCTTGGAAAATAGTAATATTCAGTGACATGACACCATTAATAGAAAGTAAATAAGCACAAAATTATAATTCTTTCATTGGAGTGGGAGTGGGTACATTATTATCTCTTCATGGTGTTTTTTTAAAGGAGTAAGACGATGAACTAAACCTGCGGTAAACAAATGTTCTTGAGGATTCTGTGTTCCTTGGGAAAGTGTTACCCTGTATGGCTAACACCCTAAACAACCCCACTGGCTCAACAAAGCTAAGTGAATACATTTTTTTTTGGCATTGTATGCAAACCTAATTTTAAATGCAAATTATATATATATATATATATATGTATATATATATATATATATAAATTTAATTTCTTTTATTACTTTATTTTATTTCATTACTAGAGGCCAGGTGCATGAAATTCATGCACGGGGGTCCCTCAGCCCAACCTGCACCCTCTACAATCCAGGAGCTCTCAGGGGATTCCTACTGATGGCTTAGGCCCGCTCCCGTGGTTCTCTGCTCTCTGCGGGGCCTGGGGGTTTCGCTGCAGCCATGGAGATGAAGCCCCCATGCCCTGCTGTCCACTCTCTGCCTGCCACCGCCATGTGCCATGTGAAGGAAGCCCCAATGCCCTGCAGTGTGCTCTGTCTGCCAGGCCTGGGGGCTTCGCTGACACCGACACACTAAGGAAGCCCCCAGGCCCTGTTGTCCAGGCTCTGTCTGTGGAGCTTGCGGGTGTTCCCGCCACCACCTTGCTAAGGAAGCCCCCAAGCCCTGCTGTCTGGGCTCTGTCTGCCGTGTTTGGGGACTTCCCTGCCACTGCCGTGCTAAGGAAGCCCCCAAGCCCTGCTTTCCAGGCTCTGTCTGCTGGTCCTGGGGCTTCCCCGCAGCAGAGGTGGAGCGGGGAGGCTGGATCTGCCCCCTCCGGCGGTGGATCCATCCTCGCTGCTCCGGCGGACAGGCCCGGACACTCCAGCAGCGGGGCTGAGGGGACTTGGCGCCGCCATCTTGTGGCTATGGGGGCCACCATTTTGTTGTGGAGTGATGGTTAATTTGCATATTACTCTTTCATTAGATAGGATGGGATTAAGGGCAGAGACTCATGTGGAGTGCATGTAATATGAAATTAACTGCAGGAACTGGCTTTCAAAAGATAAGATATTGGGGGTGACTTTTTAGAGGATATGGCACAGTTGGTAAACTCTTAATATGACACCTGTGCTGATTCTGCTGATCTGTATGTATAAAATACTATATATATTTTGGGAACTGATTTAGAACTTCAGACACTGGAATGTCAGCTGTAAGAGAGAGGCTGTGCCATCCACCTACACAGCTACTTCCCACTCAAAGACAGACAATGTAAACCATTCACAAAGTAGGGTGATGGCCTGTCTCAGCCTGGATTGTTATTAATCCGCATAATTGCAATAACTCTGTAACAAACCTCCCTGGTCCTCTGTTGCCCCATCTCCAGTCTGTTTTCCATAGACAAGACAGAGTAATGTTTATAACTCATTAATTAAATCAGTCACATCTCTGTGTAAACCTTTAAAAATGTTTTTATAACTCTTGGAATAAAACCCAAACTCCTTTTCTGCCTTTTGTAATCTGGGTCCTGAATTTGTCACTTTCCTCCTGTTTCATCTTCCCCTTCCTCACTCTGGTCCACAGGCACTGTCTTCTTTCAATCTTTTTTTATTTGTTTGTTTTGTTTTGTTTTTCCAGCTTTATTGAGATATAACTGAAATATAACACCTTGTAAGTTTAAGGTATATAACATGTTGCTTAGATACACATACATTGCAAAACGATTACCACCATAAAGTTAGCTAACACCTTCATCTCATTACATAATTACTTTATGTTGTTGTGAGAACATTTAAAATCTACTCTCTTAGCCACTTTTAAGTAAATAATAAAGTACTATTAGTTAAAATATCCATGTTGTATTTTATTTTTTTAAATATATTTTATTGATTTTTTACAGAGAGGAAAGGAAAGGGATAGAGAGCCAGAAACATCGATGAGAGAGAAACATCGATCAGCTGCCTCCTGCACACCCCCTACTGGGGATGTGCCCGCAACCAAGGTACATGCCCTTGACCGGAATCGAACTAGGGACCCTTCAGTCTGCAGACTGACGCTCTAGCCGCTGAGCCAAACCGGTCAGGGTCATGTTGTATTTTAGATCTCCAAAACTTGTTTATCTTATAACCACCACACTTTCTGTTTCTATGAGTTAGTTTCTATGTGCCTTTCTCAGTTTGACTTATTTTACTTAACATAATGCCCTCAAGAGTCAACCAAGTTAATGCAAATGACAAGATTTCTGTCCTTATCATGGTTAAATAATTTTATACAGTAGAATCTATCTACATAATAGAGGAATATGCATATTAGCCAGGACACCAAACATCACTACTGGACAGCATGGACCTGAGGCTGCATGGTGCCTGGCAGGGGCGAGGGACCTCAGGCCACGCCCCTCGCCCCATGGGGCTTGATGGGGGACCTCAGGCCATGCCCCTCACCCTGTGGGGCTTTACAGGGGACCTCAGGCCACACCTCCGCCCCAGTACTGGGCCAGGAGACCTCAGGCCGCTCCCCCACCCCAGCTCCGAGCTGGGACATCTCAGGCTGTGCCCCCCCCCCCCCCGCCCAACGCCAGGGTAGGGCACCTGAGGCTGCACCCCCTGCCTGGAGGGGCTTGGCTTGGCCAGGGGGTGGAGCCGGCCAGGTCTGGGTCTCACCCAATGGGAGTGGGGCCAGATGGGTCTGGGTCTCCTGCATTTTCAAAGTGCATGTGGGTGGAGGGCGGGGACTTGACTCTAGGTCCTGCGGCATGCCCCAGACTCTGACAGGAAGGAGATTTTCATATACATTTTACTAATTTTCTTTTACCTCTGACACTTCTATTATAGAGAAAGGGCAAATAACAATATTAAAATATTTCCTCTAATTAATTCCCTTTTAATGTGCACAAATTTCATGCACTGGGCCACTAGTATTATATATATTCTTTGACCCATTCATTAATTGAGGGACACTTAGGTTGTTTCCATAGCTTTGCTTTTGTGAATAATGGTTCAATGAACATGGAAGTACACATATCTCTTTTTTTATTTATTTTTCTTTATGGATTAAGGTATTACATTCTTTCAATCTTTTAAATCCTTGAAGTTCTTCTCTACCTCAAAGCCATACATATGTTGTTCCCTCCACCTGGCATACTCTTCTCCCACTTCACATGACTCACTCCTTGTCTCCTAGATCTCAGCTCAAACATCACTTCTTCAGAAAGACCTTTCCCAACTATTTAATCTATAGTAGGTTTACCACCACCACTGCTGCCTTTTCCTCCCACAATTCATAACTTCAGCTTCTTTTCTGGCTCCTTTAGTGGCATATTACACACTTACATGATTTTATTTGCTTGTTTGATCTCTTTTCCTGAGTTTTGATGGTAGTTAACAGGTGATACAAAAATCTATAATTACCCAATTGTAGTTTTAGATTCACTCCATTTATCCCATCTTATAGATAAGATTTATTAAGATACCAATTCATAGAATTGCCCCACAATAGCATCCAGTATGCAGAAGAGCCCCAATTCCTTGAACCATCACTAGATATGCTAGTACACACTCATATTCTATAGTAAGTTCTTTCTAATACCTTCTTACTGAGATGTCCCATAGATTCCCATGCTTTCTTTCTTGCTATAACAGTAAATATGACTTACTGAGCTATAAGTGCAGCTGGTTGCCTGTGACTAAAGGGCATTGACAGACTTTCCCCACCTCCTTCAGCTGGTGTTAGGTACAAAGTAGAGGAGGGTGCGGGTACAACTGCTGTAGGCGACAGAGGTTCTGAGTTACCTGCTCATGCAGCTGACCTAGCTCTGGTCCTGCTTGGGCCCAGTCTGGGTGTACCATTTTCATCTTTTGCTAAACTGATGCTGGGCTGACTTTATCATTTAAAAGAACTGAAATAACCCAGCTAATGATGTGCAATTATAGACACATGGTCACTTAGTGCCCCAAGGCCAAGTTTTCTGCTGCTACCAGGAGCCAGTAACACAACAGGAGTTGTTTTACCAAAAGACATATTTTGTCCTCTGTGGATAGTGTTAACTTACACCATAACTGTGATTCCCTCGCTAGTGCTTGCCAGAAGCCCCATGCTGCATCTTTTCCCACTAGACACCTTAAGTCTTCCCTGTCAGCCAGTATATGAGCCAGAGTACTATTCCTAGGGATGGGATGTGTTTCTTCCAGAACCTAAAGAGAACTATCAGTCTTTTTTCTTCCTTCTTTGCATTAGGGCATACAAAATGCAGTGATTTTTCTTTTACTTTGGAAAGCAATTTCGACAAACTTCTGACCACTGGATACCTGAAGACTTTGCTGAAGTGTCAGGACTCTAAAATCTTATAGGATTTGTACCCCCTCCTCTGGAGCACGTGTGTCTTACCAAGGCCTCCAGCAATGCTGTCTCTTGTTTGTCCTGCTTAATCAGTATGCTATTTATCTAATGCTTCACTGTGATATTCTGTAGGTTTACCAGGCAGCCCAGATGTCTTTAGTCTATAATATGACAAAGAGCAGGAGAGTTAACATAGTCTTGAGGCAAAATTGTAAATAAATATGTTTGCATATCCCATGCAAATATAAACTGTTTATGACCCTCCTTTATAATCAGAATAGACAAGGATGCGTTTACCAAATCAACAAATGCAAATCAAGTAGCTACCTGAAACCTTGTTAATCTGTTCTAGCAAAGATATCACTTCTGGCATAGCAGTTGCAAACACTGATATGATTGAGCTTTTGAGAGTCTACACTTGTCTCCAGCATTCATCTCATTTCTGCAGTGGTCATATTGAGAATTTAAACAGAGATAGAATAGGATGTCCTCCCTCGCCCCCATGTCCCATATTCTTTAGCTATTAAATTATGGCACTAATTACCATGTTTCCTGAAATGTGATATTTTTATTTACTCGCTTGGCCAAGTGAGTCGAGGGCAGTTTCAGAGGCTTATACTTGACCTTTCCCACTCTGATAGCACTTACTCCACCAGCCAAGAACCAAATTGCCAAGTACAGGTTTTCCCTGCTCTTCTGAAGTAGAGTGTTCCTATGAAGCCCTTTCTAAATTGAAATAGCACAAGTCAAAGAGGCAATTATTATTAATTTATATGGAAACATTTTTTAATGTTCTTAGGCCCAAAAAATAACCTACCATATCATACAAATATGCTTAATTTATGCTAAGTGTAACGCTGTTTTGAGCTCTCTTAGGCTTTTCTGAAACCTTAGGACACATCTTGCTAATGATGCACAAAATAAATGAAGAAATGGAGATAAAGCACAGATGCTCACAGACACAGTTCAAAGCGAAGGGGCTTGATGCTGAGATACTAAGTGTAGTTCCCTGGGAAGAAGCTTAGTGGGGCCACTCTCACTGCTTGGTGGGCACTGCCCTTAATAGCTTGCTGTGAAACAAACGTTGAACTCTATTTTTGCTTTTTTCGTAGTGAAAATTCTCTTTGGATTTATTTCAGTTAGTGAAACAGGTACTAATGTGCGACTTTTGTAAAAGCAAGCCAGGTAATGCAAGCTTCTGAAAAACTTGGGATAACTGTATATTAATTTTAATTTAATGTTTGGCTATCAAAAAAAATTACCAGTGGGTGGGTCTCCAGACACAGTAGAGCCACTATGATCTGGATTTTAACCTCAATTCCTTTATTACCTGATCATGTGAGCTTCCACTCTAACAGGAAGGTCCCTGGGTATCAATGTCAATTCAGACCCTCCGTATCCAGTGTACTGTCACCAGGTCAAGAGCTGTAGGGAAGACTGGCTCTATAATGTGTTGGGTCCAGTATAAATAAAAATGTGGGGCCACTTGTTTAAAATTACTAAGAATTTCAACATGGCTACAACACAACACTAAACTAAGTGAGGAGGCCTCTAAGTACAGAACTCAGTGCACGATCTTGAAGTTAGCCCTGGCTGTTGATCTCTTCAGGGAAAGCCTGAAGAAATTTCTGTGACATATTCTTGCCATAGTGTTACAGGTTTCTTATTCCTAGGCATCCTGCTACCTCTTAAGTCAATGAATTCTAGATCTACAAAGTGACTCCGATTAAAATATCAAGCAAGGAAAGGTGACTTTGTGTTGGTTGACTACCACCTTCAACCTCCCACTCCCCCAGTGTTGCTTTTTCTGTTTGTAGATTTAAGTAGAATCCTTGTTGGCTGCTCATTTATTCTTTGGTTTATCATGTTCTTTTGACCAATTTCCTGTGGGTCAAGGGCTCTTGGCTGTACCTCTGACCTTCTTGGTCATGATGGTAATTATGAATTCCTGGTATCTGGCAGTTAAGTGCCACCTGGCCTCTATTACATTAAGCATAGATGAGCATTAGCACCACGGATGTTAATGAGCCCAACTCTGTGACCTCTCCCCTACCGCCTGCTCTGGGCTTCAGAGGAAAGCCAGCACTGAACTTCTTAGTGATGTTGCTACCCTTCTCCCAGTACATTTCTGATAGCCTTGGAGAATTATATGTCTTCTTTGCCTGCCCATCTAACATATTCCTCTGGCAGATCTTCTGGCTTCACATCATATATCCATTCTTGCATTCCCATTTCCCTTACCCTCTTCATAACTTAGCTACCATCTGCCTTGAAAAACTCATGCAATTCCTCTTCAATCAGCACTGTTTCTCACTTCTTCAATACTTCTAAGAGCTATCCTACAAGTGAGCTTGCCCCATCCACTTTGGTTCTTACCAGGGTAACAAATTCTATGTCATGAGAAAGCACACTCAACTCAATGAACTGTTTCTTATGTAGTTTTATATCCATCCCATCTCCCTCATATAAGTAGCCTCAAATCACAGCCCAGGGATATTTCCCTGACTTTTGCACAGATGTGCTAGCTAGTTTATTAATTGGTATATTATTTAAGCTGATTTATTAATTGATATGTTATCTATATGTTATATAATTTATTTCTTCCCTTATCAGTTGAGTATTGCTGGGATTTAGCCCTATGTAGGGGCCTTGCAGCCAAAAGAGGTAAAGGCTCTCCTGAGGTAAGATACCTATTGCTTTTCTAGTTAAAGGCCTCTGTAGCATCTTCCAGTATAAAGAAAATGCTAACTTTTACTAGGAAAGGTTGGTCCATTTCTACAAGTTCTGAGAGTTTAGGGGAGTCCTATGGTCTGAATGGTTGTGTCCTCCCAAATTTATATGTTGACATACTAATGCCCATATTATTGTACTAGGAGGTGGAGCCTTAGTAAGTTGATCAGGTCATGAGTCTGGAGCACTCAAGAATGGGATTTGTGCTCTTATAAAAGAGACCATATTGAGCCCCCTAGATTCTTTCAGCATGTGAGTACACACTGGGAAATTTGCAATTCGAAAAGAGGGCTGCCCCCAACAATGCTTAGACCCTGATCTCAAACTTGTAACCTCTAAAATTATGGGAAATAAATTTCTGTTATTTATAAGCCACCCAGTCTATGGTACTTTGTTATAACAATACCAACTGATTAAGACAGAGTCTATAAAATCAACTTATGGGAGGCATCTACTTAATTTTCCTATGCCACATTTTAGGGTCTGCTGAGCATTCAAATATCTCTTGAGCTCTTGATTCAGTCAGGCTCTTGGTTTGCTGCTTAGCTTTGTTTGTTTTTGCAAATAGGCCCTTATCTCTTTGTAAGCTACTAAAGAGGCCATCTGGCTCTCACACTTAGCCTTTAACTGCTTGTTAAGACTTCTCAGTTTCTCAATAACCCTCTGCAGAGTGTCAATACAACATAGCAGTAACCATACAGCTTTAATTCCTTGTAGGCACTGTTCCCTCTGTATCTTCCTAAAAGCTTGAATCTTAGAACCTGCAAGAGTCTACCCTGACAGTGGATGTTTTTTCACATCAACAACAGTGGGATCCATAGCAATTGGTCCCTACCATGAGCCACAAACCATCCATAATCTACATAGTTTTGAATGTCATCCTGTTTGTTTGACCAGTGGACAATTAGCCAATCCTTGATCTTCATTTTTGGATAACTCTCAGAACCACTTGTATTACTTTGTGTCCTCTGAGAAGCAGACCACACAATGTACAAAAGATGTACTAGAGAGAATGCCTTTGGAGGATAAAGAAGGGAGCAGCAGAAGAGGTGGGTACATCAGAGGGTAATAAATACTCTCTCTCTGAAAACCAAGAGAAAACAGGGAAAAGAAAGAGGATTCGGCAGGAAGAGTTTTAGACTGAAGTAAAGTTTCAAGAAAGATTTGGCCAGGCCAATGTGTCATTCTTGAGTCAACTTTACCTATTTGGAAGTGTCTAATGTGTTGCCGAATGGGCCTGATTTAGTAGCCCCTCCAGGTTCTGTCCTTAGCTGGGAGGAGCATGGAGGTGAGAAAGCAATGTAAATGGAAGGAGCACTGGCTGTAGTTTGCAATCAGTCATGTGTTTCACTTTAGGAGAGCTGAGCTGTGTATTTCCATGGCTGCCACACTCTGTACCACAAATGTCTCATACGAGCCATTGTGTCCCCCTTAGGCCAATGGTTGTTAATTGAGAGAAATCAAGGTGAGCACCCTGATCCTGGTTCACACAATTCCACCCTCAGCCAACCAATCCATGTAAACTCTCTGAATTCTATTCATTCTCTAACACTGCACTTCTGGGCATATTTGAAATAAGGGTGAGCATAAGTAGTTCCCATCCCTTAGTAGAAATTCCTCATGTAGATCCATATCTATTAGGGAATTGAAACACTTTCCTTTAGATCTACTCATCTGGTCACAATATGTAACCCCTCTATTATGAATAGCTTCCAGAGATAAATTCTATTAAAAACGATTTTTAATGGTTGTTTCTTATGGGTTATTTCTGAGTATAAAAATGATGCATATTCACTGAATAAAATTTGAAAACTACAGAAAAGTATTATCAAGAACATAGTTTCTGCACTCCAATCCCCCCAAGAAATAATTACTATTATGAGTTTAAGAGCTTCCTTTTCTGCCCTAACTGGTTTGGCTCAGTGGATAGAGCATCGGCCTGCAGACTGAAGGGTCCCAGGTTCGATTCTGGTCAAGGGCATGTACCTGGGTTGCGGGCACATCCCCAGTGGGGGGCGTGCAGGAGGCAGCTGGTCGGTGTCTCTCTCTCATCAGTGTTTCTAACTTTCTATCCCTCTCTCTTCCTCTCTGTGAAAAATCAATAAAATATATTTTTTTTTAAAAAAGAGCTTCCTTTTCTTTGTTTTGACTTTATGATAATGTCCATAAAAGTTTTCCACACTATGAGAATACACTGCCTAGATTGTTTTATTTCTGCCATCGGAGAAATTTTTTTATTTAATTTTTAAATAAGTTTGCCTTTGTTGTTAGGAAAAAAAGAAGCAAATTGGAGGAGAAAATTGGCTAATAAATACTTACTTTGTATATATTGTGTATATATTAATATATACTTATTTAAAATTTATTACATATGTATAGAAGAATACACACATATGTAAGTATATTCACATATTATATGTAATATAGATATATGCACACATATACATGCACTTGTGTACATATATATACATTCATACATATATACATCACTAAATAATGTATCACATAAATGTGTGTGTGTGTGTGTGTGTATATACACATACGTATGTATTTATACATACTATTCTCTCTTTCTCTCTCCCTCTCACTCTCATTCTTCTCCCTTATCTCTCTCCACACATTTCCCTTACAGGATGTATAGTCAGGGTCTCATGATCTGACAAATAAAGATGATTTTTACTTTGGAAATATATTTCTTGCACTCATTACTATAATATAAATAGTCCTTTAGGTCCATGGGGAAAATTATTTATTCTGTTCAGAAGTATAACATAGGAGATATTGACTAGGAACCAGATGGTTTAAATAGATGAGTGGCTGAGTGACAGAAGAGTTGTTACCTACCTAAAGGCAGCTAAGAGTAATTGTGTTTACAGCATAATGTTATTTCTCCAAGGTTGTACTTTAAATTCACTTCTTAGAATCTTGGCACAGAAATATTGCTGTAAACAAGACCCATTCAAGGCCATCCCATGTGGATCCCCTGTAAGGATGTCCTGAGAATAACTTCCATCCCACAGAAGCTTTTTTATCAGTGTGTCCACTCTCACATGCTTAAACCATGTGCACAACCGAAATTTCAAAACAAGCAGAGTTAACATTCTTGACTCCTGGCCCAAATGTTGGTGCTTGCCATGAACTCATGCCTTCCTTTGGGGGTTGGCATTTGTGGTGTTATGTTGTGACAGGCTAACTGGATTCTGAGATATAAAATGTGCAATGTATTCTGAATCTTTTAGGGGGTTAAAAGTTTGGTAATAATTTCAGGGAAACAGGTTTACCTGAGTTCAAATCATGGCTCTACCACTGTCTGGCTAAGTGATTAGCACAGAGCTACCAACTATCTCTTTCTCTATAAAATGGAAATAAGAACACCCAACTTGACTAATTCCTAGATCTTTAGTGGTTACTTACATAGATGATGGACATAAAATATTTAGTAAAACATCTGGGTTTGCAGATGTACTGTAAGGAGGAAAGGGACTGTGTCTTATTTACCTTTCTTTTCCCAGAGCCCTAAACACCAGGCATACCATAGACATTTAATAGTTAATGTTATTTTATTGAGTGACTAGAGGCCCAGTGCACAAATTCATGCACAGGTGAGGTTCCTCAGCCTGGCTGGCAATCAGAGCTGATCGGGTTGTCTCGCCCAGTCCTGATTGGGCCAATGGGGGTAGACTAGCCAGGGAGGGATTGCAGGAGGTTGGCCGGCCAGGGAGGAACCGCAGGAGGGCTCCAGGACACGTCCAGTCCATCTCGCCCAGTCCCCATTGGCTGGACCCAAGCAGCAAGGTAACTTACCAGTTGGAGAGTCTGCCCTCTGGTGGTCAATGCACATCAGAGCGACTGGTTGAGCGGTTGATTAAACAGTTGACCTATCAGTCAGACACTTAGCATGTTAGGCTTTTACATATATAGATGAACTGGAGTCTGGGAGTAGGAATTGGGTGTAGTTTGGGCCACTGCCACTCATGCTCTTGCAAAGGTGAGTTTGTTTTTTAGCTTCCTCCCACATACAGTGTAGTTAATGATACCACTTGTCCTAATTGCCTATGTGGCAGTTGGGAGGTTTCTATGAGAGAAGAATGTCTATGAAAATGTTCTGTAAAACTTAAACCATTGTACATCAGATTGTTATTTTTAAGTCATTTGTTTTGCTGGTACTTTTTTCTAAGTAAATGAATTCCTTTTTTTTTTTTTTTACATGATTTTGTTTTTAATCTCACCCAAGTATATTTTTCTATTGATTTTTAAAGTGAAGGAAAGACAGAAAGAAACATTGATGTGAGAGAAATACACTAATTGGTTGCCTCCTATTTGTGCCCTGATCAGACCAGAGCCCAAGCCTGGGAGGAGCCTGTAGCCATGGTATATGCCCTTGACCGGAATCGAACCTGGGAACAAAACTGGCGAGGGCCACAGGAATTCTTTATTAACTTTGAGTGTTGCTAACTAGAAAAAAGGCATTTATCGGTGGCTCAGCCCCTCTTTTGGAAGCTGTGCTCCATAGGTAAACAGTATGTCTCAGGAAGCTACTCACAAGAAAAGCACCCAGTGGCATAAAAAAATCATTATGCTTGTATATTTGGTACATAGAGATAGGGGCTGGTTTTCTTGGCTCACACCCACCTCCCTTCCTTCTGCAAATGATGGCTTTATGACTTCCTGATGATCATCTCAAACAATAAGGCACACATTTGCAAATGTGTGTCTGAGGGAGAGGTTCAGCCACAGCTGTCTCTCTTGAGCTTGATCCACAGGGGTATTTAGAATCCAACCAAGGGCAAATCGAATGGGGCATACTTTCAGTTTGCGCTGGAGGAAGATACCTGTATGTGGTCTCTAGTTATATTTGTGTAGAGTTGAATGACTGCTACTCATCCTGGTGTAGGAATGGCTTCCAAGAATACTCCTCCTGCCTGTGGAGTTGACTTACAGAGCATGATGTCATTGAGATTCAGGCTGGAGGTCATATCGCAATATGGATTCCCTCACAATAACCGCTGTGGGAAATGTGTGAATAGTGGAGGAGAAACCGAGTTTGAAATGCACAGAACCAGAATCTAATCCGTGGAAAATTTTCCTCCCTTTATCAGGAATGCAAAATTGTGAGCAGAGGATGCAATATCATCATTGTTTAATCAAAACCCAAGTTCTCTGCTATTATTTTAGCATATACAATGATAAATGCACCATGTATCATTTGTTTGTTTATGATGGGAGGTACTTTAAATAAAGTTTATCCTTTTAGTGTTTGTAGGAACACAAATAGGAAGCAGTGCTGCAAACAGCAATTGTGTCTGCCAAGCCTCAGACTGGGACTGCAGAAGATAGAGCTGTATATGATATTAGGATTCTGTCTCACCCTAAGGTCCATGATTCTATGACTGTAAATTCATAGGCTACATTTATGTATGAACCATCTATTGTCCCATTTACATGAAATAATAAATTCTTTGTTCCAGAATGATTTGAGGTAGCTTATAAAATGCCTATACCTGTAAGAAAATTAAAGACTACATATACAAGATCATCAGGAACTCAGAGAAGGGGAAAATGTTTTGTTTTGTTTTGAATGGGCATAGAATTTCAGTATTGCAAGATGAAAAAGTTCAGAAGACTCATTGTACAACAATGTGAACATACCTAGCTCTACCAATTATACATTTAAAAATGGCTATGATGGTAAATTTTATGTTATGTGTTTTTCCCATAATTAAACAGTTCTAAAAAATTTAAAAACTAAATATAGATAAATGAGGCAATCAGTAATCAGTATAAACATCAAGGGTAATAAAAATAGAAGGAAACCAAGAACAATATTTGTTCACAAAATGTATTACATGAAATTCTACACTCTGCTAAAAGGCCATGAAATTATTCTCTGAACATCTAAGTAGCCAGTGTAAGGAGGATATACATGTAATTTTTAAAATCCACAATAATATGTATTTATTTACTTATTTTGTTAATCTTCACCCGAGGATATTTTTCCATTGATTTTTAGGGAAAGTGGAAGAGAGAGGAAAAAAACAGAGAGAAACATTGATGTGAGAGAAACACATCAATTGCACTAGCCCCAACCAGGGGGATCCTGCAACCAAGGTACATGCCCTTGATCAGAATCAAACCCGGCACCTTTTGGTCCACAGGCCGACACTCTATCCACTGAGGCAAACTGGCTGGGGCCACAACAATAGTTCAGACCCTTGTTACACATAGCACATTTTAGGCACAAAATATATACCTGAAAGAATAAGGGGGAAAAGATAACATATACTGAGTCTTCCAAATAAACTGACCAGTCTCTGAACCTAAGGAATTTGTTTAATTGCTTGTCACAAATACATAACAATAAATTGATGTTGTAATGAGATCTGCATTTCTAGTGGTTTCCAATATAGAAACTTTCTCCTAAGACGCTATAGTACTCACTGATTTGATATTTGACTAATAGATTCAACATGCATATCCTGGAGGGCTTCTTCTGTGTGTCTATCAGCATGTTGAGTGTTGTGAGTGGCAAGTGAATCAATAAGATCTAGGTGCTGCACTAGGATAGCCCCAAAGGGACTTGCAAATGATTTTTTTTTCCTTTTGCATCCTAGGCTTCATAAACTAAAGAATGACCATGCCATAGCTGTGCCCCTAAGTTACTGATGACCAATTTGTCTGCTGGGCTTTTGGTTTGGGTTATCCAAAGTCTGATTAATACTGATGAGATAAGAATATGTTCTCTAGATATGAACATGTGTGCAGGTGAGAGAGAAGAGAATGTAACATTCTTATTTACTTTCCTATGGATTGAGCTCAAGAGAGACAGCTGTAGCTGAACCTCTCCCTCAGACACACATTTGCAAATTTGTGCCTGTTGTTTGAGATGATCATCAGGAAGTCATAAAGCCATCATTTGCAGAGGGAAGGGAGGTGGGTGTGAGCCAAGAAAACCAGCTCTCTATGTACCAAATATACAAGCATAATGATTTTTTATGCCACTGGGTGCTTTTCTTGTGGGTAGCTTCCTGAGATATACTGTTTACCTATGGAGCACAGCTTCCATAAGAGGGGCTGAGACACTGATAAACACCTTCCTTCTAGTTAGCAACACCAAAAGTTAAAAAAAGAATTAATGTAGCTCTAGCCGGTTTTGCTCCTGGGTTCCATTCTGGTCAAGGGCATGTACCTCGGTTGCAAGCTCCTCCCAGGCCTGGGCTCTGGTCTGGTCAGGGCACATGTAGGAGGCAACCAATCAATGTGTTTCTCTCACATCTATGTTTCTTTCTGTCTTTCCCTCGCTTTAAAAATCAATGAAAAAATATTATCAGGTGAGGATTAAAAAAAAATCATGTAAAAAATAGGGGGCGGGGAGGGGGACTCATTTACTTAGAAAAAAGTACCAGCAAAATTAATGACTTAAAAATAACAATCTGGTGTACAATGGTTTAAGTTTTACAGAACACTTTCACAGACATTATTCTCATAGAAGCCTCCCACCTGCCACACTAGGACAGGTGGTGTCATTATCTCCACTGTATGCTGGAGGAAGCTAAGACAGGCAGCTTAAGAAACGAACTCACCTTTGCAAGAGCATGAGTGGCAATGGCCTGCACTACACCCAATTCCTACTCTCAGACCCAAGTCCATCACTCAATAAAATAGCAATTATTAAATGCCTATGGTATGCCTGGTGTTGTTCGGGGCTCTGGAAAAACAAAGGCAAATAAGACACAGTACCTTTCCTCCTTATAGTACATCTGCAAACCCAGATGTTTTACTAAATATTTTATGTCCATCATCTATGTAGATAACCACTAAAGACCTAGGAATTAGTCAAGTTGGGTGTTATTATCACCATTTTCTAGAGAAAGAGACAGTTGGTAGCTGTGTGGTAATCACTTAGCCAGCTAGTAGTAAATCTGCTACTGAGATGAGGTCTGGGGAAACACCTTTGGTGAGTTTCACAACTGAGCGATTCCTAATATGATGCACTGAGATGAATACAGTATCATTTTGGTGAAGTTTCTGTTCAAAGTATATGACTAAATCTAATTATGAGAAAATAAGTCAAACCTAAAAATTCTACAAAATAACTGTCCTGCAGTTTAACTTCTAAAATAGCTGTCATGAATCCCAAAGACTGAGAAACTGTTCTGAGTAAAGAGGCTAAATAAACAGGACAAATAAATGCAATGTAAGACCCAGGATTTCCTCTTGCTATAAATAACATTATTGGGTCCTAGCCGGTTTTGCTCAGTGGATAGAGCGTCGACCTGCAGTCTGAAGGGTCCGAGGTTCAATTGCGTCCAAGGGCATGTGCCCAGGTTGTGGGCTCGATCCCCAGGCGGGGGTGTGCAGGAGGCAGCCAATCAATGATTCTCATCATTGATGTTTCTATCTCTCTCTCCCTCTCCTTTTCTCTCTAAAAAACAATAAAAATATATATTAAAAATAGTTTTTTTAAAAAAAGAACATTATTGGGACAATTGGCAAAATCTGAAAAGGGTGTGTAGAGAAGGTAATGTTTTATCTATGTTTATTTCTTCATTTCAGTTATTGAACTGTGGTTATGTAAGAGATTTTCTCACTTTAGGAAATACACACCAAAACATTAGAGTAAAGAGGCGTCTGATCTGCAACTGATAAATGATTCAGGGAAAAAAAACCTGGAAAGTGCCAAATAAGGACTTCCTGCGTCTCCTTATTTATCTCTCATCCACGTGGGCATTGAGCAAAGGAGGGGTGGGAGTGAGCAGTGGCCCACACACAGCTGTTCAGGGATGTCTGGAAAAGAAGCCCACCCACATTGCTTTCAGACACTGGGTGTGACTTGGAGGGTATCAGGTTTGTCTGTTAGGGAAACTGCCAACCTCCTGCCTCTCCAATTGGCCTCTGTGTTTCCTTGCATGCCCTCTGAATAGAAGAGTATCCCTTTCCTCAGATAGCCCCCTGGAGCATTTTCTTTTTTCTCAGAAGACTCTGAGATATTAGCTCAACTATAATTTTTTTTTTCAGTTTGATGAATTCCAGTGACCTGTAAGGAGGCAGAAGTCAAATCAGAATAAGCACGTGCCTAAGTTTACAATGCACTGATTTCATTGATGTAAAAAACAAACAAACAAAAATACATAAACATTTGCTCATAATCCAGCACACTTAATTTCTAGGCCCAGCTATACTCCTATGAGATGCCCGACTTTGGCAAATATTAGATCTGCAAAACAAAAAACTGGAAGGTTAGTATGATCCCCCCAAACAGAACTTGGTTTCCACTTCTATAAAATAGAGAGTGTGGGGTTGAACTAAAGTTTTATACAGGAAAAGTATAAAAAGTGGTGCCGGGTCTGGGGGGAGGTCTCCCGCGGGGTCTTAAAACTAAAAATCACCAAACTACTCAGTCCCTTCATTTGAGTGATACTTGGTGAATTTAGTCTACCACCTCCAATGCTAAAAGGTTTTCTCATGATCCCCAAATTATTTTTAAAAAAGGGGCATGATAGTATAACTTATAGAGGACAAGCCCTGAGGTGCAGTTGTCCTGAAACGGAGTCATTTGGCTTCTCCAGTCACAAAGCCATGACAACCAGAACTCTAAGGAATTCCGTTAAACCCCTAATGGTGGCCTCTGTTCTTATCAGTTGCCCTATCCCTACTGCTCTTTCTTGGTTACTAGAACCTCTATTTTCTTCTCTTTCTTTCTTTCTTCCTTCCTTCCTTCCTTCCTTGCTTTCCTCCTTCCTCCCTTCCTTCCTTCCTTCCTTCCTTTCTTTCTTTCTTTCTTTCTTTCTTTCTTTCTTTCTTTCTTTCTTTCTTTCTTTCTTTCTTTCTTTCTTTTCTGTGTGTGTGTGTATGTGTGTGTGTTTGTGTGTGTGTGTGTGTGTGTGTGTAAATTGTCTTTGCCCCAGTCTTGGTGGGACTATCAATCAAGGTGTTCAGAGTTCTCTGAGCCAAACATGGCAGCTTTCTTCTGAGAATATGAATCTTAAGCCAAATGACTCAAGTTAAAAAATAACATACCCATTGGGTCTGACATTTCTTCTGTGGCACTGGAAATGTCTTTATTCATTTCTTACTTAGATTCCTGACATTATCCTGGTTCTAGTCCTTATTTACATTTGTTTTTCAACTTTCTCTTCCATCATGAATTTTCTTCTCCCTCCCACACACACATTTTCCTATATTTAGTTTGAGTAAGCCAGAGTTAGTTTCTATTGCTTATAACAAATGAATAATCATTGATCCAGCCTTCTTCTTAAAGATCAAGAATCTAAGGCTCAAAGAGAATAGGCTACTTGCCTAAGCTCAGAAAGTATTGGGGGACCAGAACCCAGACTAAACTCAGGTTACTCAGTTTCTTCACACTACATGTGCTGTCCCATCTAGAGCTGTAGCAATCTGGGAAGTAATGAACTGTTCCTCATTGTTAAGGGACCCTATAAGATGTGTTGTTATTAAACTCTAAAAAGTCTATTGGCCATAAATGAGTATCTGAGAACAGAATTTGTTCTTAATAACAAAATAAAAGAAATAATCTTCATGTTCAACAGCCATAAAAATAAAGAACCAGTTACTAAATTACTGATATAAGTAACAACATAGATATCTCAAAAACAATATGCTGAGTGAAAGAACCTAGACAAATTGCATATATATATATTATGTGCCTCCATTTATGTTATTTTCCAGCATTGTGCCATCCAACATGGTAACCACTGGCCACAGGTAGCTATTTAAACATGAATAGCATGTTATATTTTTGCAAAAATCAACCACTAATAAGTATTGTAAGTGATTAAAACAAAATTTCCATCTAACACCTAGCCTTTTAGAATCAACTTTATTGAGGTATAATTTACATACAATGAAATTCACTAATTCTAAGTGTTCAGTTTGAGGAATCTTAACACATTATATGCCAGGTAGCCTTCACCACAACAAAAATAAAGGATATTCCATTATCCCCAAAGTTCCCTTATACCTCTTTGCAGTTAATCTCTCCTCACTGATGACCCTAGACAATTGCTCTCTTGCTTTCATAATTACGTATTAGATGTATATATTCTAGAACAGCATTGTCCAATAGAACTTTCTGTGATGAAGGAACTATTCTATATTTGCACTTTCAGTGCCCAGTGCCACTGAGAAAATATGTTCTCATTAAATTTATGCAAACAAACAAACAAACTCAAATCCAGGAAAAAAATAGCAGCTACCCTTATACAAGTGCAGATATAATGCTTCAAGGTATCAAAGGGAGTAGAGCTTCCATCAAAGGGAGTAGAGCTTCCTTTTACCTGGAGGGGTGAGAAAGGCTTCTTGTTTTTTTTAAAGGATTTGTAAGAAGTGGATATATGCTGATGGAGTTTAAAAACATTCTGGATGGAGGACAAAAACATGACCCAAGGCAGGGGAGCAACCTGAAGAAAATTTAACCTAGTGGATAGAGTGTATGAAAGAGAGCAGTGTGAAATAATTTACATGAGATATAAATGAGCCAGGTTTGTGATTTGAATACTTGTGTGTGGCAAAGTGTACATCATCATCTGTGACGAGCAGGGAAGGAGAAAGTGTTCCAGATCCTAATGCTGCTGTTTCCTAAGCCCTTCACTTTCTCCTCTTCATACAAATCAAAAGTCTTCACAAATCTGCATTCAAAGGTGCAGATCATAGTCAGAAAGGCAATTGCCTTCTCCTAGGCTTTTGTGTACCTTATTCTATTACAATCCCTTGTCTAAGAGACTTAATGTGTTGGAAAAATATCTAACTTGCACACCAAAATAATAATAATTATGTATCAGTAACCTGAGTCCCTTGGGGGAAGACAAATGAAATATACATATAAGTGGCAATTATGATAATCTATCTATCTATCTATCTATCTATCTATCTATCTATCTATCTATCTATCTATATCCCTAATATGCAAATATACGGAACAGTGGAACAACCAAACTGAACAACCAGTCGCTATGACGTGAGCTGACCACCAGGGGATGTGTGAAGAACATGGCATGTGAGGAACATGGCGAGCATCAGCAGACAGCAGGGTGCAGAACATGGCAGGTGTCAGCTGCGGTGGGATGGTGAAGCGGTGAGCGGGGGTGCCAGACCAAGGTGGGACACAGGTCACTGTCAATGGGGTGAGCCTCTGGTGGTTACTGAAAATTCTTTGCTCCTAAGCACCGCAGTCTCACCCAGTGCTCACACCTGCTGCCAGAGCCACCACTTGCACCCACTGCCAGCACCTGACGCCAGCACCAGGCGCTGGCCCTGATCGCTTGGCGCCATCAGCAGGTGTGAGTGGTGGCTGCTGGCCCCAATCGCCCCTCAGGGCTTCTCTGACTCTCCCTGGTCCTGAGGGGTGATCAGGGTCTGCAGCTACCACTCGCACCTGCTGCTAGCACCGGCCCCAGTCACTTTGTGCTGTCAGGGGATGAGAGCGGGGGCCAGTGCAGTCAGTGCATGGGAGTGGCAGTGGGAGTGGGGCTGCTGGCAGACAGGGGGCTGGGGGTCGCGGCCGGAGGGGCTGGGCGAGGGCGCAAAGGATGGGCCGAAACCCGCCCTTGTGCCCACCACAGCCTCGCAGCCCACAGTTCCTTTCAAGGTGCATGAATTTGTGCACTGGGCCCCTAGTGATAGTATAATTGTCACTTATTTTTTCAGGTTGTGGATAATTTTGTGCTATAGTTATGCTGTTGAATCCTAGAGAGTTTGCATTTTTGCTCTAAGTAACTCACTGCATTTATTTTCATAACACAATAGGAACCAATATTTTTCATTTTTATTTATATAAATTTTTTTTTCATTTAGTATCTGCCCCTATTAGCTAAGTAAATTTAGGATGTTTTTAATAACAAGTATTCATGTCAGAACATACATTTTATTTAATTAATTTATTTATTTATTTATTTTAATCTTTATTGTTGAAAGTATTACATAGGTCCCTCTTTTCACCCATTTACCCCTTCTAGCCTGCCCCTGCCTGCACCTCGTCCCAAGCCTTTACCACATTATTGTCTGTGTCCATGGGTTATACATACTGTATATACATACAAGTTCTTTGTTTGTTCTCTTCACACCCACTTCTGCCTTCCCTCAGTCTGTCACATGCTTCTATGTCTCTGGACTATTTTGTCCATCAAATTGATAATTTATTTGGAAGTCTGGAGCCTCTACTGGTATTTTAAAATATTTAGAACAGTTCTGCTTATGTCCTGGACATGAATAAATATCAGGCCCAAAAAGAGCCCTAGGTCTTGCTACTCAAAGTGCAACACAAGAACCAGCAACACTATTTTCACCTGGGAGCTCATTAGAAATTCAGAGTCTCAGGCCCCGCCCAGACCTGCTGAATCAGAATCTGCATTAACCAGATTTCCAGGCAACTCTCAGGGGTATTAACATTTGAATAGCCTGGTGCTATAGATCATTCTTTTACTTTGTCTTATAAATGGGAATGGCAAGGCCTTGTGTGATGTAACAATTTAGCCAAGGTCAAAGGATGTTGAGTATTTTCAGTTTAAACTTGGTAGCCAGGAATAAAGCCAAACACTTTAACTCCAATTAACAAATCTATAATTAATTAGTAAAATTATCTTCCCTTCAGGTTTCATATTTTGTAGAACAGGCTGCCTGATTTGGCTGGGGCTCAGGCCTGCATGCTTGTGAATTTCACAATTCACAGATGTTAGACACTCTCAGGCTAAGTAAGGGAAGAGAATGTCAAGTTTTAAATAGCTTCTCCCTTCTATCCTGGCTGAAGCAACAAATAAAATATTTTTTTACAAAATATATTTTGAATTTGAGTTTCTTCTAAGGAAATGTTAAATTCTCTGAAAATAACTGGATTATCTCCCAACTTTGACAACTACTGATGTCACCAGTTTACAGGTAACCTGTGAATAGACAGTGAATGGAAGATGTGAATTGTCATGTTAGTGATACTGGGCACACACTGTGGGTTTTTTTTTCCTGTTGGAGTCTATTTTAATTTAGCTTCTGAATCATATTTCATTCAATTCCAAATCCACAAAACCAGGATAGGTTTACAGCCTAATCTGAAAGGTAGTAAATTATTCGATATGTAGACGTTTTTAATATTATATAAATTTTTGGATATATGAATAATTTAATGGTTTTACTCCCAAGTAGGTCCAGCCAAAGCAAAATCAAAAACCAGCAAAAAATAGTAAGGCATAAATAGCGATTGAGACAGACTGATAGAGACTAAAATTAACTACAGTGTTTTCAGTAACAGGTGATTTGAAATAATTTTGCAAACTGCAAAATAAACTCAACGAAGTTTATTTTCTTTTATTTGGGGCAGGCAACACTTCTTAGGGGAATGGCTATCTCTTTGTCTTAGTTAAGAGGAAGAGTGAGTTCTAGGTTAAATATAATCAAGGAATTTCCCAGTCTTTGCTATTTGAGATTGTGACCACAACAGGCGGTTGACTGAAAGGGAGAATGAAGAAGGGTGGAGGTTGGGGGGAGGTGGAGATGAAAAACAAAACAAAACAAAACCACAAAACCTTTCTAAGCAGCTCTGTGAAAAATTTAGCTCCAGAGCAGCTACAGAAGTCCTCAAATCAAATCAGTATGAAGATACAAGGAAACCTTAATTAGCTGGTGCAGGGTGGACACTCCTCAGCTCAGTTCTATTACAAAAGTCCAGGCTGCTGAAATTAAACTCTGATGCCATTCATGCCAGCATCCAATCACCAGAGAGACCAGAAGTTCAGAGATGCCTTTGAGTTGCCAACAAGTGTGGCCACTATACGTCAAGGACTCTAAAGCCGTGGTAGAGGGGGAAGAACATCTTTAGAGAGGATGCCCAGCTGGTAAGATTTAACCATTTCTGAAGTTTTAGTTACTTGATGAATCTCATTGGCTAAAATCAAGAAACGCTCCGCCTCTTTGCAAATGTGTGAAGGGGGAAAGTGTCTAAACTTCTATGTCTTATAGCAGTTGACCCTCTTGCTTTAAGCCTCCTGGCTTCCTATCTCTATATACACAGGTATATGTGTATATGTTATATAATTGTTCTCCATTTGTTGATATCAAAGAGAATTGAAGGAAATGGATTTTGAAACTTCACGGTGTGCCACCCTACAGTACTGTCCTGACCCTTATATCCAGCGGTGAGTTTAAACATGACATAACTTATATTTTGAGTGTTATTGCATGTACAAAGAGCCAACGCTCCTTGTTTATGAGCAGGTGATTTTATTTTGGACTTTCTGTGTACTTAAAATGGTCTTTTTTAATTATTTTCTTGTTTTGGTTTATGTCTGAATAGACAAAGTGACTAAGTTTGAAGACAATCTTCCCATGGTTTCTTAAAAAGATATCACCCGATTTTAAGATGTTTAAAATATGTTATTTGCCTTACTCAGCACTCACCCACCCAAGAAGAAGAAATTTCATTGGCTAGGAATCATCTATGGATGATCAAGTCAAAATAAACACAGAAGAATTTTGATTTATTAAAAACAGATAAATAGCTATTGTTATTGTCATAGAGATTATGGCTTATTATTTTGGCTCTAAGAAATATTTTCTTTTTAATTTGTTTCATAACAAGCATGTTCTTTTGAAAACTCTGACTTTTAAAACATACGATTATACTGAATTTTACTTATGTTTATAGGAAGAAACATTTGCCGAGCACCAAGAAGGAATATTAGTGAGCATGCACAATGTGTTGTGTGTGTATGTGTTTCAATTTAGAGTTTGCTATTTTTAAACTGGTAAATGAAATCTGAACAGTGTTTTTCCAGTCATAAAGCTACAGGAAATATGCAAGTTGTATGTAGCGGTGTGATGTTGTTAATTCAACAGAGAGGGCCTCTGAGTCTTGAAAACAGTAGGGTTACAAAGGGGTTAACTTGTAATTCACTACCAGTTAGTAAGCAGGCTCTCTGGGCAGAGCTCAGCTACTGTGGCATTGCCCAGGCAATTATGGAAGATGTGTGATCTTTTATCATTAATGTCATTTGTCACAATGTAGAATACTGATGTGGACTACCTAGGTTTTGCTTCTCTCATTGTGAGATTTCTGGTAGGCTGTGTGAAAAAGCAGAAGAGGAAAAGTGAGGCAGAAAGGTAAATGGAATGGTTGAGAGAGAAAGGGAAAAGAGGGAGAAAATGAATGGAAGAAAGGAAGGAAGGAAGGGAGGAAGGAAGGGAGGGAGGGAGGAAGGAAGGAAGGAAGGAAGGAAGGAAGGAAGGAAGGAAGGAAGGAAGGAAGGAAGGAAGGAGGGAAGGAAGAAAGAAAGAAAGAAAGAAAGAAAGAAAGAAAGAAAGAAAGAAAGAAAGAAAGAAAGAAAGAAAGAAAGAAAGAGGGGAAACAAATTTGTGATCTTCCAGGATGAAATGTGAAATGTGAATGGTGTTTGATCCCTGCCTTGCTCCCTCTGGAGTTTATATTCTTGGAAACCTTGAAAATTAGATTTAGTTGGAGTTGGAAATTTGATGGATAAAGCAGGAAACACCAAAGACTTTCTAGTTCTCAATATTTTTCTTCAGCCTCAAAGTTTTCTATTCCACTAAAAATCTTTTAAAATAATATTTCTAAGCACATAATGCTGATGAAACATTGTATAATGCTTCCCTCGAGGCATTTTCTTTCTATTGATTACTAACCCACACACTAATTATTATTAGTTAATAATCCTGTACACCTCTGTCTAAAGCAGCGATTTTCAACAGGTGTGCCACAATAATTTTTAAGATGCACAATACCTGACTATTTAATCAGGGGCACTGACCTCTTTTTCCTTCGATTGTCAAATAAACATATGACAACAGTCAACACAACAATAGCTGTCCAGTGTGAATGTATCAAGATTATACCTATTTTTTTGTCAGATTGACAAAAATATTTGTGTGTGTGCGCGCGTGCGCGCCACAGAATTTTAGTAATTAGCTTATGTGCTCCATGAGATGAAAAGTGTTAGAAATCGCTGGTCTGGAGGCATTTCCAGTGATTGATGAGAGAGGCCTTAAATATAAATAAGAGGAAATTGCTTTTTATGTTGTTTCAAGAAACTGTTAATTCGTGGAGAAAATACCATCTCAGTTTTTGACAGATTGAGACATTCAAAATAATAATAGTTTTTTAAAATATTTCAAATTTTTCTAAATGCCCTGAGCTTTAATCATGGTGAGTGTCACTTTTCGGGAGAGGAGGCAGGTATTTTGGGTACCTGTGAGGTTTCAGTGAAGAGTGGTCAGGGAATGTTTATTTGCCTAATAAATTGTTTTAAGCAAGATTATGTACTTCCCATTTGTAATGAAACTTCACTGGCAAATAAAGAGCAGAAAACTATTTGCTGCTGGTCATTTACTCTGTGCAAGGCACTGGAAATGCAAAAATGAATAAGGTGTGGCTGTGATGTTTATTTAATGCTACAGTACTTATATATTTAATAACGTATATTTTCTCAAATATTTAACTGTTTTGCCACATAACTTAGGGACTGAATTATTGCTCCTTTCCTATCTATACCACTTAGTGAGTAAATGAGTAAGTGAAAAATCACTAAGTAATATATGATACCATATATTGTTAAAGCAAAAATCACACATATATTTTCTTTGATGCTTAATGAGTGAATAGGTTTGAGTTGGTTTTTCTAAAGAGAAACCCTTGTAGTTCCCAGTTTACAAAATATATTTTAAGATAGACCAAATTTAATCATTCTAATATAATCATAGTCATCTATATAGTTAAATTTGTCATTTTCTTGTCCTTTTCCTTAGAAAGAAGTCACAAGAGAGAACTTTCAAAAAAAGAAGGAAAAATACCATGTTATTTTTAACTCCAAGATACCTTAACGTGTGAATTTCCTTTTATCACAGAACAGCATAAATGAGGGATGTTATTATCATTTATTACTGAATGTTAATGGCAGGCCCAAAAGGCCAATTTTAATATATATTTCAAAATATGAAATGATAATCATTCTCTCAGTTAAAAGTGAGATTTAACCCCCTGTTTTGTCTTTGTGTCTGAATATATTATGCATTTAATTTTTCTCTGATGTTGATCCCAATTCACTTCAGTCTTTGCAAGAACTTATCTGAAAATCAATAAAGCAGTTCAACTACAGAGCTTAGCCCTTTGATAACAATGACCATTACAAAGAGAAGGTGACAAAATTACATCTTGTCATTTTATTGCTCACTTAATTCTAACAAAAATATAAAAGCATAGATGAAATTATGCAAGATCAATAAACAAGAGCCAATGAATAAGTTACCATTTCTTTATAATAAAAACTTCATAAAATAAATTATGTTTATTTAATTTTTATTAGGTAAATATTAAAAATAAATAGAAAATTTATTATTTTAGAAGCTAAATCTTGTTAATTTATTTTTGGGGTTATAATTTTGTTGTCCTTGAATCTCGTGAAGTTTTTAGAATTGCCATCTATTTTTTAAAATAGGATTTTTAACCAAGAAATACTAAAAGATTAAATTCTTTCAAAAGAAGCTAAAACTGTCAAAGTACTGTGAAGATGAATAAGAAGTATTTCCTGTGCAAATTATATATTGATTGTGAATGTCACACTTTTCTAGTTTAAAGGTCAACTTTATTAACTGTTCTTTCTAAATATATCCCAAAGGGAAGGGTGGTGACAGTTAACTTAAAGTGGAAAATCAATAAATTAAAATAACATAAAGGCATATGTAGTTCTGTGTTGGGTGTCCTCCACTTGCCTCTTTTACATCTGCCTTCTATCCTCCTTCTTGTTCTATACCCCAGAAAGTTAACTTCTAAATATCCTGTTGACAGTTCCTTTCACCTCTGGTTTCCTCTTCTGTCAACCACTGGGAACCTCTAACAGGAGATCAAAGGATACAAGGAGAGTGAAGTTGAGATATATGTTTCCCTGGCCATCTCTCTGGGTTTTCTACAAAAGGCTATGGGCCCTGTCAGAGACATCTGCCACAGGTCCAGTGTCTTGAGTTCAAGTAACTGCTCCCCACTCTCCATCCCCTTCAAGCTTAGGTTTGATAACCATTCCTAGCTACTGTTAGCTCCAAAAAACCATACCAAATCTCTTATCCCTTGATAAATAGTCTCTTTATTTACTCTTTGTTCAGTGTTCTTTTACTGCCAGAACCATGGCAAGTACAAAAACAAATATATGTCCATAGTGTTATGTGCACAGGCAGACTTCCAAAATGAACATAACATATAATAATACAATATAATTTGTGATGTGAGATAAAAGATGTATCTATCCCTTGCAGTAAGCAAACCAGTTTTTAGTAAGGTCAATTTTAGCCATCTCCATAATCACTATGTTTCTCTATCTGACCGAACTAATTGAGTCTACATGCTGCAGTCTGCGTATGTTGTTCATATCAGTCCTTCAAATGAAACAAGTCAGAGGGCGGAAAGAGTTATTTCATAAAAAATATGAAGGTACAATTTATCAACAGCAAATAATGTATCCACCAGTTGCAATCAAGAAAGAGCTGCTTTAGCCCTAACCGGTTTGGCTCAGTGGATAGAGCATCGGCCTGCGGACTCAAGGGTCCCAGGTTCCATTCCGGCCAAGGGCATGTATCTTGGTTGCAGGCACATACCCAGTGGGGAGTGTGCAGAAGGCAGCTGATCGATGTTTCTCTCTCATCGATGTTTCTAACTTTCTATCCTTCTCCCTTCCTCTCTGTAAAAAATCAATAAAATATATTAAAAAAGAAAGAAAGAAAGAAAGAAAGAGCTGCTTTAAAGCCTTACAATTTTTACAAGAATAAGTTTTAAAAGACCTTTAAGGCCAACTGTAGCTAGCCAAGAAGCATGGTGTGTTATAATTATGTATGCTGCTCCTGAGATGTGAGTGCATTTAAATGGCAGAGAATAGGGAAGCATGTTAGCTTGGTGCACAGAGGACTTGTTAAAAGATCTGGATAATAATTTTAACTCTACCACTAACTAATGATGTGACCCTCATGAAATCACTTAATCTGTCTAAATCAAAGATTTTAAGGTAAGTAGGGATAACAAACTCTGATCTACTATTCACAAATAAGACTTTGAGAATTAAATATGAACCCAACTAAACTGTGAAATCCATTTCCTTAGTGTATTTCCTCAGCCCTACTATTGTGTGGATAGCACACCAGCAGGCTGGGGATTCTTTCCCAGCAACAATTGTGTCTCCATGTAGGCATGCCTTACGTTCCATTTTGCTCTATATCATCTTTAAATTAAGGACAAAGGTCATTATGGGTCTTGGACATGATTTTGGCTTGTCTTCCTCAATTCTTATACTTTTGAGTTTAGGGGTTAAGTGATTTGCCCAAAATCATACAACAAAATAGTAGCAGAACAAAGTCTGGAATTAGTATCTTGACTCCCAGTTCAGTGCTATTTCTTCAAGAGTACGTAACATTCTATTAGATCTGCATAGGACTTTACGGTTAAGAGTTTCCCAAAACAGTTTCTGATCCACCTGGGAGATGGGTAGGTGTGGAGGCAGATAGCCATAGCCTAATCCCAAGAACCTGCAAATATGCTTTATTACACAGCACAGGGGAATTAAGATTGTTGATGGAATTAACACTGCTAATCGGCTGGCCTTAAAATAGGTAGGTTATCTTGGATTACCCAAGTGGACCCAATGTAATCACAAGAGTCCTTAAAAGTGGAAGTGGGAAGTAGAAATCGAGTCAGAGTGATGTGATGTGAGGAAAGACAACAGATTTTTATGATGGAAGGGGATTGTGAGCCAAGGAAGGCTGGCAGACTCTAGAAGCCTGAAAAGGTTTGACCTAAAGAACTATAAAAAAACATATTTGTATAGCTTTAGGTTGTAAATTTGTGGTAACTTGTTATAGCAGCATTAGGAAACTAATTCACTAGGTAAAGAATTTTTATCTCCAAATTGTAGCTATGGAAACTGAAACTATTTTTGTCTTGATTTGTTTGTTTGTTTAAAGTAGTCCATGGTATTAACCCCTTATCAGATGTATCATTGATAAATATGTTCTCCCATGAAGTGGGCTCCCTTTTCATTTTGTTTATGGCTTCTTTTGCTGTGCAGAAGCTTTTTATTTAGATGTAGTCCCATTTGTTTATTTTCTCCTTTGTTTCACTTGCCCTAGGAGATATATCAGCAAAATATTGCTATGAGAGATGTCTGAAATTTTGCTGCCTATGTTTTCTTCTAGCATTTTTATGGTTTCAGGACTTACATTTAAGTCTTTATCCATTTTGTGTTTATTCTTGTGTATGATGTAAGTTGATGGTCTAATTTAATTTTTTTTTCATGTACCTGTCCAGTTTTTCCAGCACCATTTATTGAAGGGACTGTCTTGACTCCATTGTATACTCTTGC
The DNA here is from genome assembly GCF_963455305.1 of Plecotus auritus. NCBI lineage: Eukaryota > Metazoa > Chordata > Mammalia > Chiroptera > Vespertilionidae > Plecotus > Plecotus auritus. Next base: position 179,863,853 of record NC_137771.1, on the reverse strand, counting down.
CTCCTTTGTTAAATATTAATTGAGCATAATGGCTTGGGTCAATTTCTAGGTTCTCTATTCTGTTCCATTGATCTATATGTCTGTTCTTGTGCCAGTACCAGGCTGTTTTGAGCACAGTGGCTTTGTAGTATAACTTGATATCTGGTATTGTGATCCCTCTAACTTTGTTCTTCTTTCTCAAGATTGCTGCAGCTATTTGGGGTCTTTTTTGGTTCCACATAAATTTTTGGAGTATTTGTTCTTGAAATATGCTGTTGATATTTTAATAAGGATTGCATTGAATCTATAGATTGCTTTGGGTAGTATGGACTTATTTTGTGTGTGGATATTTTAATGATGTTAACTATACCAATACATGAACATGGTTTCATTAATACAGTATATTCTTCCATTTGTTTATATCTTCTTCTACAATGTCTTATAGTTTTCTGAATACAGGTCTTTTACCTCCTTAAGGTATTCCTAAGTACCTTATTTTTTTTGTTGCAATGGTAAATGGTATTTTTTTTTTACTCTCTTTCTGAGAATTCATCATTCATGTATAAAAATGCCATCAATTTCTGGGTGTTAATTTTGTATCCTGCTATATTGGCAAATTCATTTATTAAATCTAGTAGTTTTTTGGTCGAGCTCATACAACTTAACTAAACAATCCAATTAAAAATGGGGGAAGGACCGCCGAGACCGGTTTGGCTCAGTGGATAGAGCGTCGGCTTGCGGACTGAAGGGTCCCGGGTTCGATTCCGGTCAAGGGCATGTACCTTGGTTGCGGGCACATCCTCAGTAGGAGGTGTGCAGGAGGCAGCTGATCGATGTTTCTCTCTCATCGATGTTTCTAGCTCTCTATCCCTCTCCTTTCCTCTCTGTGAAATATCAATAAAAAAAATATATAAAAAAAAATGGGGGAAGGACCTAAATAGAATTTATCCAAAGTAGACAGGCAGATGGCCAAGAGACATATGAAAATATTCTCAAAATCACTAATCATAAGAAAGATGCAAATTAAAATGACAATGAGGTATCACCTCACACCTGTCAGAATGACTATCATCAAATGAGCAAATGACAAGTGCTGGCGAGGATGTGGAGAAAAGGGAACCCTAGTACACTGCTAGTAGGAATGCAGACTGCTGCAGCTACTGTGGAAAACAGTATGGAGTTTCCTCAAAAAGTTATATATGGAACAGTCATTTGACCCAGTGTTCCCATTGCTAGGAATATATCCTAAGAAACTCGAAACAACAATCAGAAAGAATATATGCATCCCTATATTCATAGAAGTGCAATTTACAAAAGCTAAGATCTGGAAGCAGCCCAAGTTCCCATCAGTAAATGAGTGGATAAAAATGGTGTGGTACATTTACACCATGGAATACTGTGCAGCTGTAAAAAAAAAAAAAAAAAAAAAAAAGGATTTCTTACCCTTTAAAACAGCATGGAGGGACCTGGAGAGTATTAGGCTAAGTGAAATAAGCCGGTCAGAGAAAGACAAGTATCACATGATCTCACTCATATGTGGAATATAAAGGACAAAATAAATTGATGAAGAAAATAGATCCAGAGACATAAAAACATGGCCCAGACTGACAAATCTCAGAGGGAAGGCTAGGGTGGGTAGGAGGATGGGAAGAGATTAACCAAAGAATTTACATGCATATATGCATAAGCTGTGGACACAGACAATAGTGTGGTGAAGGCCTAGGGTGGAGGGCAGGTATGGGCTAGAAAGGGTCAATGTGGGGGGGAAAAAGGGGACATCTGTAATACTTTCAAAAATAAAGATAAATTTTAAAAAATAAAGTAGTCCATGAACATATTTATTTATTTATTTATTTATTTATTTGATGCTGAGTGGGGAAGGTAGAAACTACTCAGGAAATCCAAAGTAAAACCACAATGAATAGACATAATATAAAAAAGTATGAGGAAGAATAAAAAGACCCAGGCATGCTGGCTGGAGACTATAATTGCAAAGCACCCATCTTGGAGGCAGCAAATTGGAAAGGAGATTTTTGTTAGTAGCCTCAGTTAAAGTTTCTCAAAGTGCTTTACATGGTGGTATATTTGACTCTTAGTTGGTAACTGAAAATGTGAGGCCCAAATTCAAATTCAGGAAAACAGTAATATACTTGTTCACTTCTGATGCCAGGAATTTAGAGTGATGTGACAACACCCTAAGACTATGGTTTGATAAGTCTAGGTAAAGCTTTGGAATTGCATTGTAAACAAAAGCAAACAACTTTTATTCATGTAGTTCCAGGACCACTCTTGGAAAAATAGCTCCAGTCCTCCTGGTGCTGTAAGGTCCCCAGTTATTTTTAGGCTTACAATTACATTGATGTCTCCCTTTGAGAAAGTGGCCATGAGCAGTGGAAGGAATGCAAAATCAGCGTTTTTGTTCAGCACTTTCAATGATTTATTTGTTCACAAAACCAAATTTGAGAACTGCTACCTACAGTGAGCAAACTTGGACCTAATGTCCTAATAGGAGCTCATAAAACAGTATCCGGTGGTATGAACAACAAATACATGCCTTCCCAAAGACAGACTTTGCGTACTCGCTTTACTTAAAAGCCAAATGGATCGTGAGATTAAAGTGGCAATTTTCAATCTGTTTCAAGTCAAGAGAGCCAAGTTTCTGATTAGCTGTTTTGCAGCTCAAATTTGTCCTGACAAGGTTTCTATCTTCTTTAAAGAATTCAGCAAAGAATAGTCCTCAAGCAACAAGTGATGGATGGATGAAGCACTATAATTATGATCAAAGTCTAAAGACTCTGGTCTATATAATTATGCACTTCCCAACCTCTGAAAGTCACTTTATTCCATTTAAAATAGGGAGAGAAGTGGACAGGGGTGACGTGTACTTATTGGTTAGTCAAGGTTTTAGAAATGACAGTTATTAACATTTCTGTTTTACCTTAAGCCATAATATTTGTGAATAATTTAGATGAAGAGAATTAATTGTCTATTTTCATTCTTATTGTTTGCCTTTCATTCTCCATTTATACCTGACTCTTGTTATTATGAATTAGACTCTTAGGAGTTCAAAATAAAAGTATTAAGTTTAAGACAAATGTAAGGGCTCAAAACATCCTTACTACTTTCAAATCTTCAGTACCTTTTTCTTTTGTTTCAAACAAGCAAACTTAATTTGCCAAATTTAACAGCCACTACCCATTCTCACTTTCAAAATGGAGGGCAAAACCAGAATCATAATTACGTTAATACTGAGAAAGCATTTTAAGACAAGAAGTACAACATTGGAAGCTGGTGTGATAATTTAATCAGCCATTTAAAGTAGATTTTTAATTTAACTTTTATTAGAGATTTGGTGTTAATTGAAGTAAATAACATATTATACACACCTATGACAGGAGCAAGCTGCAATAGAGACTTTTGCTTTTAATACTCAGTATCCTATGCCTGAAGATTGTTGATTGCATTTAATTTATTCACCTGTGATATTCTGACATTTCCTCAAGGTGGTCAGTTTTTAGAGCTTCCTTAAAAATACCAAGCTTTAAATGTCTTATTTAAAATATGAATTAATGACTTATCTTCAGGTTAGTACTGGTGTGAATGTAGGCCCTCTTAGATTTTATGTTTACACTGACTCGCTTTCATACAGATTTTCATGTGAAATCATGTCTTCTCACTGAGCCAAAGCCTTCAGTGTTGCCCTATGAATCCACTACTGGCCTTTCTATCTGGCATTGAGATTATGACTTTATCATTCTACATAAAATTGACATACAGTTTTACCTTTACATTGTTGACTTCTTCAAAACAGTAAAAAGTAAAGCTCAGTTTTCCTCTACTTCTCTTCTCCTCTTCCTTTTAGTTTTTCTCTCCTTCACAGCAGCTCTGAATTTCTTTGCTTCTTGAGAAGACACAATATACCTGAAAAAGCTAAAAATATCACACAGCATTTTCCTTAACCAGCCCATGCTTTGCTCTGCAAAAGTAAAATTGGTACATTTTGTCAGCAAAAGTGAAAAATTGTGACAGCAACATCCCAAAAATAAAAACATAACACTGACAAAATATATGACTTTTGGATTTTACAGGAAAAAATTGTTTTTAAGTATTAGTTTCTCTGAGTTGCTAAGCAGATTTTAGAAGGGGTTTTTAAATTAGCTACTATTTAAATAAATTTTTAAAAAATGTTGTTTCAGGCAACAAGGAAGAATAAAAAAAGAAAAATGATAATGCCTGAAATAGTTCAACCTCATTGTAAACTACAAAATTATTCAATATGTGCAGTAAACATTTACTAAATGCTAGATGTTGGATATATGATCAATTTTAAAACTCAAAGTTTATAAGTATTTGTTTCTACTGTAGAAAAGCTGCTTCTATAATCATCTGAATTAAGTAAAAGATAAAAGAAGATCTTTGAAGGCAAATACATAAATGTCAGAGCATTTTAGGTATCTCAGGTGAAACATGTGTAGGAAAGAGTAATTGTGACTTGATATTAATGATATCAAAAACTATTTTTTAAACAAATAACATGCTCTTAACAATCATGAAAGCCAGCAAAGAAAAATCTAGTTAAAATCATTGTTTTCCATGGCATCTTCTAGGTCAATAATTCTTTATACATAGAAATTATAATTACAAAATAATTTCAGTGTTTTATTTACCATATAAATTACATAAGAAATCCCATCTGTCATGTATTTTTACATTTATTATATAAGTAATTGCATAATGATCTCATATCAATGCAACTCAATACATTTATCCTTTCCTGTATTGACTATTTAGGTTGGTTGTAATTTTTGTTATAAATTAAGAATAACATAGAGCCACCTTTGTTTTTTTTAATTATTTCCTTGGGATTGTTCCAGGGAACAAATATTAAAAGAAAGCAAAATAATATCTGTTCAAGCCATCAAAACTGCTATGCATTTACCTTCATTATGTCATAAAATACATTTTTTTAGCTAAGTAATATTCCCAGTTTGCAGATAAGAAAAATGATACTCAGAGAGATAATCAATTTAATCAGGGTGACTTAACCAGCAAGTGGAAGGATCTTATTGTATTTTCACTCTCACCCAAGTTAGAATTGAACCCAGGACTATCTTATCTAAAGATTTTGCTTCTTTTCCTCTATAGCCGTGGTTGGCAAACTGCAGCTCGCGAGCCACATGCGGCTCTTTGGCCCCTTGAGTGTGGCTCTTCCACAAAATACCACGGCCTGGGCGAGTCTATTTTGAAGAAGTGGCGTTAGAAGAAGTTTAAGTTTAAAAAATTTGGCTCTCAAAAGAAATTTCAATTGTTGTACTGTTGATATTTGGCTCTGTTGACTAATGAGTTTGCCGACCACTGCTCTATAGTATGCTGCTCCTTAAGAAGTGAGAGTGTGGTAAAAAAAAAAAAAAAAAAAAAAAGTATATGAACTTTTTAAAGTTTCTGGAAAACATGACTATTTAAAAGGATGTGCAGTATATTTTGCCAGACTTTCAGCTTTTTGATATTATTATTTTTCAGTTCTGCTAATTTAATAGATGTAAAATGACATGTGGTTTTAATTAGCACTTTTTAATTAACTACAATTATAATTACAGAAACTACAATTACTAATTTTAAAAGATCTCAACTTTTGATCCTGCATTTTTAGAAAGTGGGGATGAGAAATAAACAAGCTAAATATCTTCTATTTATGGAATTCTTACTATGTGCCAGAAACTGGTCTAAGCACTGGACATATTTAATTTTAATCTTTAATCTTCAAACCACTTTAGGAGTTATTTGCTAGTATTACCTATTGTTAACCAAAAGATAGCAATACAGTACTTAAGAAAACTGAATTGGGGGCCGGTGTTCCTTGGCAATTCTCTGTCAATTGTTAGATCTGCTAACTTCATCTCTCTGTGTCTGTTTTCTCATGTATAAATGAGCATAATAGTAGTACCCAACTGACTGGGTTGTCTTAACTGAAAGCTGTTCTTTCTCTGAAAACACCAATATTGCCTGTTGTTCTCAGTAGAAGCAGAGTCTTCTACACATACCCCTTTTCATTCAGAGAGCCAAGAAAAGAAACTAACATATTTCTTGCACAACACTGCTGTTTTTAGATTATTGTTTACCTACTATCAGTCAACAATCTCATGTCTTCTGAAATCTCTTCCTTCAAAGGGATTTACTAAAGTTCATGACAATGCACTGACCTTTAGGAGATTTTCCTCTTTACTTCTGCCAATTATTTGGAAATTCCATTATGCCTTTGATGGCCTTCCTACAATGTAGTCTCACAATTCCTAGACTTTCTCAACTCAAGGAGCTCTAATTTCCACTTAATTCCATCTACCAACCCAAACAACAAGGTACTAGACTTCATCATTACCAGAACTTATCCCTGCCCTAAATCATACTATCTTTACTTCCCTTTCTGGTCACAATCTATTATTGGTCCCTCACCTCTCTCACAGCCCAGCCTGCACTAAATCTGTTCCCTATGCTCACCCTCACAATATCCCCTGTGGAAATTCAATCCCTTCTTCAAAGGTTGTCTTTATTTCTATCTATTTGATAATGTCTTTTATGCATGTTTACTTATAAGTTTCTTTTTACCTACTAGACCCTCACTACTCAAAGTAAAGTGTATAGAATAATACAGAATCTGGGGATCCACATCAGTCACCATAAATGAGAATTTGTATTTTAAAAAGAACTCAAGGGGCCTTTTGAAGACATTAAATTTGAAAGCATTGTTCTAACCTAGTAGTTCTCCAGATGTGGTCCTGAGAGCACAGCAATAGAAACACAAAATTTCAAGCCCCACATAAACTCTACTGAATCAGAAGTCCTAGATTGTGGCCCAGCACACTGTTTTATAGTAACACATTCTTCAGGGGGTTCTGATGCACACTGAAATTTGAGGTCCTGCCTATACAACTGTAAAAAGGAAGGGGCTGCCTTATTTATTTTGATATTCCCTATAAGTAGCACATATTTTCAATCCCCACTTTCTCACTATGCTATATTGTCTATATAACATACTAGGGGCCCAGTGCACGGAAATATGCACCTTGAAAGGAACTGTGGGCTTCAAGGCTGGGGTGGGTACAGGGGCAGGTCTCAGCCCATTCTCCACACCCCTGCCAGGCCCCTCCCGCTGTGGCCCCCAGTCCCCTGTCTGCTGGCAGCCCCACTCCTGCCACCGCCGCATCGGCCCCACTCGCACCTGCTGATGGCACAGAGCGACTGGGGCCAGTGCCAGCAGCGGATGTGAGTGGGGCCATTGCCAGCAGTGAGTGTGAGAGGCAGCTGCCAGCTCCATTTGCCCCTCAGGAGCAGGGGGAGGTGGAGAAGCCCTGAGGGGTGATTGGGGCTGGCAGCAGGTGTGAGCACCAGGTGGGACCATGGCATGTGGGAGCAAAGAATTTTCAGTAACTACCAGAGGCTCACCCCGATGACAGCAACTGGTGCCCCACCTTGGTCTGGCACCCCCACTCACCTGCTCCACCATCTCGCCACAGCCGACGACCACCATGTTCCATGCTCTGCCTCCTGCTGCCGATGCCCACCATATTCCGTGTGCACCCCCGTGGTGGTCAGCGCACATCATACTGGTAGCGACCAGTTGTTTGGTTGTTCAGACATTCCATCTATTTGCATGTTAGGGTTTTATATATATAGATACCACCTATGAAAATACTATTTCATTTAATTATTTATTGTTTATTTTTTATCTGCCTCTCCACACTGGAAAGTAAACAACACGAAGGCAGGATATTTGTCTATTTTTTCCCTGACTTATTCTAAACAGGTAGAACAGAGCTTCGCACATGTAGGTGCTCTGTAAATAGCTGTTGACTGAATGAATTATGGAAAAAGTTAATAAACAGTCCTTAGTCACTTATGTTGCTTTTCCTGATGATCAAAAAACAATTTCTGCCAAAACCGGTTTGGCTCAGTGGATAGAGCGTCAGCCTGCGGACTGAAAGGTCCCAGGTTCGATTCCGGTCAAGGGCATGTGCCTTGGTTGCGGGCACATCCCCAGTGGGAGGTGTGCAAGAGGCAGCTGATCGATGTTTCTCTCTCATCGATGTTTCTGACTATCTATCCCTCTTCCTTCCTCTCTGTAAAAAATCAATAAAATATATTAAAAAAAACAAAAACAATTTCTTTAAAAAGAAACATTTTTATTGAGAAAGGTATGTGAAGTGTTTTTTTGTTTGTTTGTTTTTAAGCAGGAAAATGAGGCTTAAAAGCATTGAGTAACTGAATCAAAGTCACAGAGCTAGTCATTTGGAGAATCAGGACTACAGTCAGCATTTCACATTCAGAATTCAGTGTTCTCACTAAATTTCTCATCTAGCCTGTTTGTAAGCCTGGACATCTTGTTTGTTCAAATCCCTCATCATTGTTCAGTGTTTTATCTTGTAAAATCTTTTCACATATAGTATTTGAACCAAATAGATATTATTATTTGCATTTTAGAGATAAAAAACTCAAAGGCAGAGAGCTAGTGATCTGCTGAAAGTCAGTCACAGTGATGCTTAATTGAGGACAAAAGAAGGATTCAACTCCTGGGATCTAGTCAAATAAGCTTTTTGTTATTATATGCTATTTCTCTCTTGCAACTATTCATTTTAAAAGTATACTGAGTGCCATCTATGACCTATGGTTTCTGCATAAAAATGAGGCAAGATAAGTTCTATATAGAGAAAATGACAGGTTTGGAAGGAATGCTATATTAAATGGGATGGTCATCTTATAAAACCACTTAGGTGAAGTGACCTTTGAGTAGAGATCTGAAAATAATAAGAAAGGAATTTGGGTGAAAAAGAGTTTCAGGCAGGTAATGCAAGGAGATCAGAGAGGCTTGGACAGAATGAGTAAGAACAGGAAAATAGGAGATAAGATCAATTGTTAAGGAGTAGGGCTCTAAAGAAGATTTTTTTTTTTCTCTCATAATGATTTTATTTTGTCTTATATTTTAAAGAGTCACTTTGACTGTGTGCTGTGTGAGGAACACACTGTAGAGACCAAGTCCAGAGGCTATTGTTCTATTTGAGAGTTGAGGGTGCTTTGTACTAGGTGGAAAAGAGTAGTAGTGTCAAGGATATGTTTCAAAAGATGATCAATAGAAGTGTTGATGCTTATAAATATGGACCTTATTTCAGGCTTAGGTCATCTTTAAAAGGGCATCTTTTCCCCACAGCATGGCATTACCTGAGTAGCTTTCAACCTTGAAAAGTTAGAAGCCTAATGTGTCAGCACATGGTCAATTTCTTGGTTAACCAAACACTCAGAGATCATGAAAACACTCATACATGAAAATATGAAAGCAATGTACTAACTCTTACAATGAGAAATACAACTATCTCGAATAAGCTTTTGTTGGCTGATAAGCATTTTTTTTTTCCCGTAGACATATTGTTGGGGGATACCAATTAAGATTCAGCATGTTGCTAGGTAAACATGGCATAGTGGGAAAATGGGAGGTGATGGATAACTCAATAGCTTGATGCATTCATCTCCTTATAGTTAGCTCCATAAAGATATATCCACTGAAAGCACTATATGGAGACTCATCTTCTTGGGCCAGAATATTCATGTGCTGAGACACAGATAAAAACCCAGTGTCAGAAGGTACCTCTCTGTTATTCTGATCAGTGAACAACAAATTTTCCCCACTCTAGACTAGTACATTCTTCCTTCAGAAGTGTTAATATATTTGATTAGTTTTACTCTGGTTTTGGCAGAAATAATTTCATTTCTTGGGTGTTCTTGCCAAAGAGATCCACTATATTTTTGTTTTATTTAGACGGCAATCAGTTTTCTCAGTTTCTGAATAGTCTGAATTACATGTCACTGCTATAAACTATCTAATTCTCCTAAAACTCTGCTCAATAGAGTTAGCTACTAAATTTAGACTTATTGAATCAACTCAATTATAGTTTTCTTTTTAAATCATGGTGCCTGCTGGACATTTTTGTTGTTGTAGTTGTCATTTTTATCATAATAACTCAACCTAATTTTCCAGATGTCCCAGTTCAATCTACCTAAAAATAGACCTTTTTAGATGTATTGCAGGCAAGCTTTCAGGAGCTATAATTGTTAAGCAAAAATTCCTTAAGTGTTTAATTTTCTTAAAGCTTTTGCCCTAAAGTATGTTTAATTTATAATAAGATGATTGTCTAGTTTTCTATAACCTTTATATTTTTAAGGGATTAAACCTAAACGTATTCTTAGTCTTTGTTATTTTAGCACCAAAGGAGTATGTTGGGAAGAAGGATCTCAAGTCTTTCATGTGGTCCTTTGTGCTTGGGGGGAGAAATGGTTGAATTTTAGCCCACTCTCCACTAATACTGAAGAGATTAAAGACTCAAATAATCATTAAACTCTCTTTTTATGTGTGTTTATGTTATTTATAGTAAATGCTATATACCTAATCTCCCATTTATTTGTGAGACAACTTTGTGCTTATTAACTAAAGCTGGAAAAGCATAAGATTGATTTGCCAGCAAGATGTCTTAAATGGAAGCATCTCACTAAACATATAAAATAAATATTTACTTAAGTAAAAGAATGTTAACACCAAGTTGTTGTTTTTTTTTTTTTTAATGTATTTTATTGATTTTTTACAGAGAGGAAGGGAGAGGGACAGAGAGTTAGAAACATCGATGAGAGAGAAACATCGATCAGCTGCCTCCTGCACACTCCCCACCGGGTATGTGCCCGCAACCAAGGTACATGCCCTTGACCGGAATCGAACCCGGGACCCTTCAGTCCGCAGGCCGACGCTCTATCCACTGAGCCAAACCAGTTAGGGCAACACCAAGTTTTAAATTAAAAATTAACCACTTCAAAGAAACAAATGACAAAGATAATTCATGACAACATAAAAATATAGATAATTAAACTGAAGTGTATGTGGAAGAAAAGTTACTATTTAGGAAATTTACTAAGGGGTATAAAGTACACACATTTTTTGTGTATATACAGGATGTCGCCAAAAAATGTATACATACTTTAACAGCTAATTCTGTTACATTTTGAAAAAATGAAATGTAAATAAATTATAAATACTGCCTTTATAATTATTCAAAGTGTATATACATTTTGGGGAGCACCCTATATTTTTATTTTTGTTTAAACTAATTTTAGGAAGCATTTTTCAGCTGAATATTTTTGGGAAAAGAATAATATTATTAATGATTTGTGTGTTTTTTTCTTGCAAGACACTGAGGTTCTCAGATATGCCAATGGTATAATGGCTTTCTACAAAAATATCTTTAAAAAAACATAAAGAAACAATCAATAAAATAAAGAAGTTGAAATTCTAGAAATTACAAAGTCCTTTTATATTTGTGTTAATGATCTCATTATTTAGAAATATCTTATATAAAAAATAGCTAACACTCAAATTTCAACATAAAATTTCCTGCCTCTGCTCTTTCATGCCCTGTCCTCCTATTTTCCATTGTCACATGCCCTCAATATAACTTTTGTTAACCCTGATGAGTTGGAAGTTATCTTAATTGAGTTATTGGAGAGAAGCCAAATTTTAGCATTTGCATTCCACTGAAAACACCTGAGTGGGAAGATCATGGGACAGCTCTTGAACAATACACCCAGCAATAAATTTTGTAGTGATGTCAAGCCTTGATTATCAGTTAGAAAGCAATGCCATACCTAACGTATTCATGGACTCACAGAATTTGTGGGAGGGAAAGAAACATTAGTGATTTTTTTAAAGCTACTTTTCATCTATTGGAACACAAATAAATGAGAATTGAGTCATCTGATTCCATAAAATCTTTAAAAATATGTTAGAGAGACTTTTGGTTTAACTATAATATGTAAAGTGCTCAGGTGTTTGTAACTCTCTTACAACAAAGAAAAGCTGAAAAAACTGAGTTATCAATCACTTATATTTCTCAGAAAAGTGAGCACTAATCAAAAAAGGAAGTAAAGGAAAGAGAATCTGGAACATGTATATACATAAGAGACAAGGCAGACTTCCAAAAAAAAGTCTTGGGCGTTATATTATAGTAACGGGATTGATTTTCTAAGAAGACATAGCAGTACTAAATGTGTATGCACCTAGCAATAGATCCTCAAAATACATGGGGAAAAACTAATAGAATTAAAAGGAGAAATAGACAGATCCCCTGTTATGGTTATACTAGAGGCCCGGTGCACGAATTCATGCACAGGTGGGGTCCCTCAGCCTGGCCGGGGATCAGGGTCGATCAGGGGTCTGGCTGGCTGGGGGAAAGGGACCTCAGGAGGTTGGTTGGCTGGGGGGAGGGACCATGGGAGGTTGGCCAGCCGGCCCCCAGATCGGGGCCAATCAGGGGAACTGGCTGGCGCGGGAGGTTGGCCGGCCGCAGGAGGTTGGCTGTGGGAATTCACTGACCACCAGGGGGAAGCTCCTGCATTGAGTATCTGCCCCCTGGTGGTTAATGCGTGTCAAAGTAACAGATCTACTGGCCAAATTTTGAAAAGCATCTATTACCCATAAAATGGTTAAGATCCTCTTGCCCTGATGATTTCTGTAGTTTGGATATTCATTCTGCGGAGACCTTCACTAATGTTTACAAATATCAGTAAAATACACAAATGATTTTTAAAGCACTATTTGAGTTCTATAGAAGAGTGATCATAGTTAAAATATAGGATAGAGTCTGAAAGGACTTCAAAATTGGCAAAAACCATGGAGTCCATGTGATATCATCAGTGGAGGAAATTGAGACTCAGGAATAAATTTATAGAAACACCAGTGTCTCAACTTATATATTTTGTACTACTCCTTACAGTCCCCAAGGATGAGCTGCTACAGATCTAAAAGAACAACAAAAAAATACCCAGCAATATTAGTCAACATAAATTCAACAAATCATTTACTGAGGATCTATTTCATTACTGACATCATTTTTTATAAATGGGAAACATAAAGGTTAGAAGAGTTATATTCAAAGTCAAAGTTTTTTTAAACAAAGAGGATGACAAACTTTAAAGCTAGAGTAGGCTGTCAAGATGATCTGGTCTTGATTCCCTAATATCTGAGAAAAATAATGCCCTATGATGCATTATGCCTTGGCCAGCATTACATAGGAACCACAGTAGGCTAAGGAGCTAGGTTAAGGAACATTGACTCAGAACTCAAGACCTCTGGCCCTGTAGTTTATTCAAATACTATGTTTTAAGCTTTCTCTTGATCAAATATCAGCAAAATGGTATAATAAGACTTTATAATTTACTAGAGGTCCAGTGGACAAAATTTGTCCTTCAGCCCAGCCTGCACCCTCTTGCAATCCAGGATCCCTCAGGGGATGTCCGACTGTGGGATCAGGCCTAAACTGGCTGTCGGACATCCCTCTCACAATCTGGGACCATTGGCTCCTAATTGCTCACCTGCCTGCCTGCATGATCACCCCTAACCACTCTCCTGCCTGTCTGATCACCCCTAACCACTCGACTGCCTGCCTGATTGCCCCTAACTTCTCGCCTGCCTGATCACCCTTAACTGCCTCTGCCTCAGCTCCTGCCATGACTTCATCTGGAAAGACATCATTTGGCTGTCTGGTCTAATTAGTATATTATGCTTTTATTATCATAGATACCATTTTTGTTCTAATTTAGTTTATAAAATATTTTAGTGATCTCAGGCTATTGCTCAATTTTCTGCCTTGGTTATTAAATATAATAAAGTTACACCTATTTTTATAATGAATGCAATAGTTACATTTCTCTTTGCATGATGTTTAATAAAATCTTTAACTTTTTACGTGTGCACATGGTATAAGGCTATAATTTTATTAAAGGCAGATGGGAAATGGCTGGTGGGGAGACAGTGGTGTGCTGCAACTAGCTCCTACCTGCTAAGAGCAGCAAGTTATTAAATTTTAAAAATTTTTGTTTTAATTGTTAAACAAAACCAATATTAAAAATAAATTTTATAAACTGAAACCTAAATACATAACATTACAGATGAAGAAAATGATAATCACATTTTTCAACTTAATTGTTTTATGCTGCTTCTGCTCTTTAGGTTTATATTAATTGCATTTGTCAGGTGAAACTACTACTTATAAGAGAGTGCTGCTACCCATCTCTTCTCAATTCTGCATTCAATGGAACTATTTTTATAGCTTAAACTTGGCCATTGTTATAGTAGTTACACAATGGGAATTGACATATACTACAATTCAGGGATTTTCCCCCCTCAAGAGATCCAGTTCTTAAACATGTATCAACATATCATTGGGAAATAAGAATTTCATAAATAATTGACCCCTTCCAGCCATAAAATTAAAGCTTGTTTGATATTATAATCTTGCATTTATTATTAAATGCTTTTGCACAAGATCATATCCCAGTTTGGTACATTCTATGTAAAAATCCCAAATAGATTTGAGTCTAAGCAACTTGGGCATAATGTAGATGTGATACTTGCAGCCATTACAACTTGCTTGAAACTACCATTATAAGGGGACATGTCTGAGGGCAGAAGCCAACATGTTGAGGATGACAGAGAAGGAAGAAGAGAATTTCATTCCTTGATCATGTTATTGAACCACTGAATTAATTAATTTTGGAATCATACTTTATACATCTTGTTATGTAAAAAATACAGTATTTTAAAGCCATCTTTAATTGGGATGTCTATTACTTGCAACAGAAAGTAATATAACTAATATATATATATATATATATATATATATATATATATATATATATAATCAATTACCCTTTTTATAGATAAAAGTCAGCTAATTTCTACAGCCGAGACAGAAAAGTTCACTTAAGGTCTTATTAGCACTTCTATTTTAAAAGCTTGTCTTTTTTAAGTACAACTTTGACTTAATTATAGCCTCCAGTATATGAAAGTGTTATTTGAACCTAAGTTTTTATGTGAAAAATAACCAGAAAGAAACTTTTAAAAAAGTATGAAACTCCAAATATATATTTGTATAATTGTAAGTACTAATAACTATGAAGAATATCTGATAACTAACTGAAAATAAGTATTTTTTTCTTTAACAAAGTGAGCAACATGAGAATTCAGTTATTTAAATATTTACTAGGACATTCTTATTTTTGGAGACTGTTTATTGTCATAACATACCTATCAATTATACTATCAGTAAGCATGTATCCAATTATAAACTAATGAGTAGCATTTAATTAAACATCATTCTTCCAATTCCTTGGACATTCTAATAGTTATAGAAATAACACATGATCTTGTTTTATACAATTATAATATGACCTTTTAACAGAGAAGTTCCATTTTAGTTGATAAGGAATAAGTAGACACTCTACATTAACTCAAAAATGCCTAAAAAGTGTCACACAAAAATAATAACAACTAGTACCAAAGAATGATTATGGGTGGGTGGTGGAGTAATGATTTATTCTATGCAATAGAGACAGAGAATAGTAAATAGATTTCTATGGTAAGAATAATGTTGCATATTCTAACAAAAACAATAAATTGGAAGTGTTCAAAGGCAACCTGTAGTTTGAATTCCAATATTCTAGTGAAAAGAAAGAGAAATATGATAACGAATATTAATAAGTGATTTAGAATAGGTAAACAGAGTAAAATAACAGATAATGCAATATTTTTTTATCTTTTGCTTTTTTTTATCTTTTGAGATATCAGGGAAGGCAGGTAAAGAAATTCTTTGAAGCTTATGAGAAAAATAGATTTATGCATTAACCTAAACTTAAGCTTATTTTATGTGGACAGTTATCTAGTAACATAATCTGAGTGTAATCCTATAATTGTCTCAATATCTATTAAAAGGTTAATGTCTTTATGGATTTACTCAGTTGTAAGTATTGGCAAAAAAAAGGATTTGGGATCTTAAAGTGACAATAGTGAAACTTATGTTTGTGACCATATACAAACACATATGGACAAAACATATGAGAAAACTGTTTTTGAAGTATTGTACAACAAATAGTGCAAGTTTGCAATACTTGAAAGAAAGAAAACTCATGAAGTGTGTTCCATGATTGTCCTGGCTCTCTGCCTGGAAACCATTTCCAAAACAGTGACAGAGGAAGCTGAGACCTAAGCATGTCACTGAGGTCCACAGAAGTTAGAGTGTAGAGAAGAACTGAGAGTTGCTGCAGTAGCTGGAATCTGTAGGAAAGACAACACCCTGGAGGAGTGAATTTTGCTGGGTGGAGATTTAAAAAATTGCATAGGTGCTCCTATTAAGTCTCTGACTAAGTGCTGAGCTTCCTGAGCTCAAGATGAGAGAGACTATTGTGAGACTTAAAAGCAAGCAAGTGCTCCACAAATGAGAGCAGAACAGAGAGATTGCAGGCTGTGTACTTTTGGAAGAAATTGATGCTCTAAAACTAGACAGAGTGGAGAGATATTGTTAATATCCTGAGCATTCAGCTGAGATATCAGAAAGACCATGCCTTCAGAAGATGGCATGATGCCCTAGAACAGACATCAGCACACTTTTTCTGCAAAGAGCCAGAGAGTAAATTTTTAAGGTCTCTGTTCCACATGGTCTCTGTTGTAACAACTCAACTCTGCTCCTGTGGTAGGAAAGCACCATATAAATCAATAGGTGTGACTGTGCTCCAATAAACTAATTATAAAATAACTTAATGTTGGTCAGGCTTGACCCACAGGCCATGGTTTGTTGATTCCTGTCCTAGAGTGAAGTCTACTCTATACTTATTTTTAAAGCCTAAAATTAAGCATCCTATCTAATAAAAGAGTAATATGCAAATTAACCATCACTCCGCTACACCCACAAGCCATGCCCACCAGCCAATCAGGAGCAAGTATGCAAATTAACCCAACCAAGGTGGCTGTGGCCATGGAGAGAGCAGGAGGGAGGCCTGGGTTTCCCCGGCAATGGAGGAAGCCAAGCTTTCCACACACTCTGGCCAGCCCAGGCCTCCGCTTAAGACTACAAGGTTTCAATTATAGAAGATAAATTAATCCCAACAAAAATGGCAGCAGCCACAGAGCTGGTGAGAGCAGGAGGCTAGGATTGCCCCCAGCGATGGAGGAAGCCAAGTTTCCGCAGCCCTGGCCTGCTTTGGCCTCCGCTTAAGGCTACAAAGTTTCAATTATAGAAGATAAATAAATCTCAACAGAAATGGCTGCCACCACGGAGCGAGCAGAAAGCTTGGCTCCGCTCCAGGCTACAAAGTTTCAATTGTAGAAGATAAATAAACCCCAGATACCAGGGCCTCCGCTTGTGTCACTGGGGGCATGGCAGGCCTGCAAACCACAACAGGCTCCTTGCCCAGGCTGCCCCATGCCCCAAGGGAACCCCCACCCTGATCTGGGACACCCTTCAGGGCAAACCAGATGGCCCCCACCCTTGCACCAGGCCTCTATCCTATCTAATAAAAGAGTAATATGCAGATTAACCATCACTCCAATACACAAGATGGCTGCCCCCATGTGGTCAAAGATCCTGCCCCCATGTGGACACAAGATGGCCACCACAAGATGGCCAGCAGGGGAGGGCAGTTGGGAGGGACCAGGCCTGCAGGGGAGGGCAGTTAGGGGTGACCAGGCTGGCAGAGGAGGAAAGTTGGGGGCAAACAGGCTGGCAGCGGAGCAGTTAGACATCAATCAGGCTGGCAGGGGAGTGGTTAGGGGGTGATCAGGCTGGCAGGCAGATTGGTTAGGGGCAATCAGGAAGACAGGCAGGCAAGCAGTTTGGATCCAGCAGTCCTGGATTGTGAGAGGGATGTCCAACTGCCTATTTAGGCCCGATCTCACTGGGATCGGGTCTAATCGGGCAGTCGGACATCCCTCAAGGGGTCCCAGATTGGAGAGGGTGCAGGCTGGGCTGAGGGACACCTCCCCCCCCCCATGCATGAATTTCATGCACCGGGCCTCTACTTGATAATATCCACAGAAGATGCAGAGTTTATAGGTTAAGTCTAACCAAGTTAGAAGATCTTGAGAAATCCTTTAGGCACTATGCATGTATTCCTAACAAAGTATCAAACTATGCTAATACAAGTTCTAGTAATTGAGCAGCTTGTTTGAACAAAAACCCACAATCTTCAGAGAAAAATAACAAAATCCATATATCTAAATGATATTACCCCAAATTACCAGTATAAAATCACCTTATAGAATTAGAAGACAGGAACAAAAAAAGTCAATATCAACAGACTTTGAGATTTCCCTAAGGTTTGATTTTGCAAACAAAAATTTTAGGGATCTATAATGAGTGATATCGAGGGGTAAAAGGAAAATATAGACTTAATGATAGACATGTGAGTGAATCTAAGCAGAGAAATAAAAAATATATAAAAGGAAACAAAATATAAAATCTAAAATTAAAATATGTAATAATTGAAATTTTAAATATCCACCATATGAGCTTTACAGAAGACTGGAGATGGGAAAAGAAAGAATTAATAGATTTGAAGCAAATAAATAGAGATTATCCAATATGAAAAAAAGATTGAAGAGAAATTAACAGTATGTCAAGGGCATATGGGATGATATCAAAGGATATTATAAATATTTGATTAAAATTCCTGAGAAAAAGAAACTGAGAATGGATGAGAAAAGTATTTAAATAAGTAATGGCTAAAATGTCCCAAAATTTTAAGAAAAACACATTATGAATCCTTAAAAAAATTCAAAAAGTACCAAGCAGAAAAAGACAAAGAAAACCACACTTAGGTATATTATAAATACATTTAGAAAAGCCCAAAATAAAAAGAAACCATAAAAGACACCAGAGAAAGTGGAAGAACTTTATTCAGGGAACAATATAAGGTATGACTGAATTTGAATTCGAAAAATGGGAGCCATAAGACAATAAAATGGAAACTTTTTTTTTAATAACAAAGGTGGAAATTTTATTTAAGAACAAGTACAGACTCCCACATGGGGAAGGGGAAAGAATCTCCCAGCACAGATTCCCACATGGGGAGGAGGAAAGAGTCCCACAGAACAGACTCCCATGTGGGGGTGGGGGGAAAGAGTCCCCTAAAATGGCAACTTTTAAACAGCAAAATAAAAAACAAAATTAACTAAAAATGAAACAAAACAAAAATATATCCTGTTAAACCAAAATTCTATACTAAGTGAAAATATTTTGAAAAACAATGGTGATATGAAGACATTTTAAGAAGAAAAAAAGTGTGGGGAATTTATTGTTAACAAACCTGTATTAATAACAAAAATATTAATGGAAATTCTTCAAGCTAAAAAGAAATTATATCAGATAGGAACACATATATAGATGAAATAATTAAGAGCACCAGACATGATAAATAATTGGGATGAAATCAAAATAGTATATAGGAAAATTTATAGTTTTAAATATCTATATTTTTTTAAAAGGTTTAAAGTAAATAGTCTGTTTCTACATTAAAATGATAGAAAGTGTAGAGAAAATTGAAGCCTTAAAAAAAGGAAAGAGAAAATTGAGATATAAGCAAAAATCAATATTAGCAACATTAAACAAGCCAAAAACTTTTTTATATAATTAATAAAACATTCAATCTCTAGCATGACTAATCAAAAAAAAAAAAAAAAAAAGAAAGAAAAAAATCACAAATGCCAATATCAGGAGTAAAAGAAGGGATATCATAAGAGATTCTAAAGACAGCAAAACAGTAATATGGGAAAGTTATAAACACCTTTATGCCAATAATTTCAATAACTTAGATGAAATTGACATATTTTTAGAAAAGTATAAAAGACTATAATTGACTCACAGAGAAATATAAAGTTTTAAACAACTCTAAATTTATTAAATAAATTGAACTTGTGTTATCAAAGACATTCCCATGGAGAAAACTCTAGGCCCAAATAGTTTCACTGATGAATCTAATAATAAGTTAAGCAAGAAGTAATATCGATCTTATATAAATTCTTTCAGAATATAGAGGAGAAAAAAACTCTCCCTAAAGCATTGTATGAAAAAGCATATTCCTGATGCAAAAATATTACCAAAAAAAAGAAAATTTTACACAATATCTCTCATGAACATGAAGGCAACATCCTAATAAAAAAATACTAACATATCAAATCTAGCAGTATATAAGCTAACATTTAATTGACTAAGTTATTTTACCCCAGAAATTCAAGGTTTATTAAAAATTTGAAAATCAATCAATTTCATTTACCATATTATCAGATTAAAAGAAAAATATCATAATCATCTGAACAGCTGCAGAAAAGGTGTTTGACAGAATTAAACATCCTTTTGTGATAAGTCTAGGGAGGAAGGGATTCCCTCAGTATGACAAAAGGCATGTACAAAAAAACCTTCAAATAAACACACTACTTAATGAAACATTGAATTGTTTTCTCTTAAGAGGAGAGAAAGGGAAGTGTGGTCTTGCCAATTATATTCAACATTATTCTGGAGTCTCTAGTCAGGAAAATAAATAAAAATAAATTAATCAATGAAATAAATCATAATGATTGGAAATATATAAAGTAAACCAAAGAAATTCCTAAGGAATTTACAAAAACAGCCCATTAGAATAAACAAGTTTAGCAAGGTCACATAGTATAATTTTTTTACAAATCCATATTCTTTTGGTATATTCTTAATAAATAATTTAAAATAATTAAAAATGAATAATATTACACTAGTATAAAAATAAAATCACAAAATTCTTAGGAGTAAATTTAACAAAAGAGACAAGTATATTCAAACATTGATGAGAGAAATTTACGTGTTTTAGTGTCTGACATTCTGGAGTAAAAAACAAACAAAAACAAACCCACAATTCCATCATCTACTGCTCTTCTGCAGTTTACTTAACTTAAACTGTTTCATTACTAGATTCCATTTGCAGATGTGTTGTTAATAGAATTAGAAATATAACATGTAAAGTAATTGGCATAGAGCCTGTACGTGACAGCTCAGCAAATGGAAGTAATTTTGTTATCGTAATTATAAGTAATAGGATACAGAAATGCTTGTGCTAATTATTTTAGTAACAAAGAAATCATAGGCAAGGCTTTGAAGAAAGCCAACAAAATATAATTGATGTCATGAATAAAAATTAATTTTTATAATGGTTAGAAAACCAGCCTTCTTTAGTCCTGTATTTACAAATAAATTCTGAAGATAAGAAGTGATAAACATTGAATGGATAGTAAATAAACCAGTGTGCCTATTTATTTTATCTCAGATCTCTACATAAGTGGCAAATGACCCAAGAGTATGTTAACATGAAGGGTTCTTTTCCAAAGAGAAGGAAGTAGCATAATCCAGGTCTTCTAACCAGGACTCATTGGATCCTGGACCATCCACGTAAATTTGCATAACTCCCAAAATCATACTTGCCATTATTGTTTGGAATGAGGATCTCAAGTGTCTTAATTCAGGTTCCCTGAAAAGCATAGTCTGGGACAAGGACTTGGTTGTTGGTAGTTTACTTGCGTGATGATTCCAGGGAGAAAGAACATAGAAAAAGAAGATAGGGAAGCAATGAGAGACAATACAAAGTTATTTATTAAGGTTACTGCTGTGGGCATTGGGGGTTTGTTTCCACCATGATCTCCTGAGGGACATACAGAATGTGTCCAAGAATCTTCTGCTAACAGAATGAAGACTAGAGCATGAAGTCCTCTAACACTCTTTGCTTATCTAGGCTGAGCAGATTCTTGTAGCATCAGAGAAAGCCTTTAAGCAGAATGTAGGTAGACACACAGAGTTTCAGATGAGTCTCCATAATGTGTGGTGGATCAGAACTGGCATGGAACTACTCTGTATAGATGTGACTGAAATCAGAGATGAGCTGAGGTGATAATGACCTCAAGTTGAAGAACCTATCTATGGAACAAATTTGAAAACACAGGTTAGGTTTTGTTTATTCTACTAATTCTGCAGAGCAAATAGTATATTCTAGAAAGATTTTCATCAAAGAACAATTATTAAATTAAAATATTAATGTCATACTATATTGAGAAAATTGCTATGCCCATAGGTCATTTTTAAAAAGTTTATAAAATATAAGTAACTCAAAAGAAATTTAGAGATCAGAAATATATTATAATCTCATATCCTTCTAAAGCCCAGATTGCCAGTGCTATATGGCTAAAGACTGCAAATGACCAATGCATATATAAAAAATGCTTAACTTTGCCACAAACTAAAAAGAAGGCAAATTAAGAATTTGAGATGCCATTTTTTGCTGAATAAATTAGCACTTTTATTTTATTTTTTTGAATTTAATACCAAGTGTTGTAGAGGTTTCTAGAAAGTGGGTACCTTCTTACACTGCTAGTTTAAAATTGTTACACAATCCTGGATGAAAACAGGACAGACAATATTTTGCAAAAGCCTTTTGGGCTTTTACCATTTGACCTGGTAGTTTCATTTCTGGGAATTTAGCCTAAGGGGGAAAAAACATATGTAGATTGCGTACAAAGTGGTTTGTTGAAGTAATATTTGTAATAGCAAATGACAACCCAAAGAAAGTAAAAAATCAGTTGTCTCTATGGCTTTCAACAAATTGAGTTTGTCTCAGAAGCCTTTCACCCTGGTACTGCTCTGAAAATTCCTACTCACAAGTAACACAGGCATCACCCCTACCTGTAATTTTACAGTCCTCTCTTCATATTTCCAGTGTTCCCTTGATCCCACTGCACCCAAACTATCCTTTCACTTTCTACACTAGACTGAGATTCTTAGAGAAGATGAATCTTTGGATCTCCAGAGCCACAGTTATGGAATGACACAAAGAATACTTATTATAAATGATACTGATGAGTACTTCAATACACCATGCTAGGTACTTTCCACATGATATTTCACTTAGTGTTCACAAAAATCTTATGCCTTAGATGCTTTAATCAGTTCATTGTAAAAGTGAAAAAAACATCAGATTAGCAGTGAAGCTGAGATACAAGCCTATGGTTATTTTATTCTAAGGCTCAAACTCTTAATGCTTATAAAAACCTAAAAAGAACAAAATAATATCTAATTCATATCAAATAGCCGTGTGCCAGACATTGTACTAAGTGCTTTATATGTATCTACTCATTTAAGCTTAACAACCACTCCATAAGATAGATACTATTATGACCTCCATTATATTCATGAGAAAATAGAACAATTATGAAAGTTGCCCAATGCGTTACGTCTAGTCAGTAGCAGAGCCAGAATGAAACCACATTAAGTACCCTTTGCTGCCTTGGGAAGTCCCTACCATCTGTGCAATGCTTTGATAATTCATAACTCATGCTAAACTTGTTTGGTTCACTTAGAGAAAATCTTCCTTTGAAAACTCACTTGCTGAAATACAAGATGCCAAAGCAGCAGACACAGTAGGATACAGGAGAAATGCCATTTCTAAAACATGAAGGGCTATATTTTTTTCTCATTATCCAGTGAACCAGTTTCATTCCCTATCATATGCAGCATATTGAATATCTCACCATATAGTTGGACAACCTCAGTTCCCAACCACTACCCAGAGGATGACTTCATCCTCTGTTGCTTCATTGGGAACATGTTCTCCTCTTTATACTTGAACATGAAGTCATCACAGTAGCCTGCCAGTTGTACCCCTGCTCACTGCTTCTGAATTTCTAGAATCTCTGTCTTGAATGACCAGGAATAATAACTCAGCACCTGCTCTCAAAGTGTTAAAGCTCCCAATGTTCTCACCAGAAGGAAATCTGTAGAATTCAGATATGTCACTCAGGATCAGTAAGGTTGTACATTCAAAATTTTGGAGACTAACAAGATTTGATTTCACTCTAGACATTTGCGGTTTCAATAGCAGGAAAGCAGTTGGTGAAATATCATTAGGACTGTAAATATACAGTGTGAGTGGGTGAAATATATGGTGTGATGTGGTGTTCTTCTATAATTGTGACAATACCTCATGACTACAGGGCAGCAATTTTCAACCTTTTTCATCTCATGGTACACATAAACTATTAAAATTCTGCAGTATACCAAAAAATATATTTTTGGCATATCTGACAAAAAAACCAGGTATGATTTTGATTGATTTACAAAAAAATAATAATATAATTACCTACCCTTTTTGCTCCAAAGTGACTTTTCAAAATATGAGGTGCCTATACTTGTATATGAGGATTTCTGGTACCAAGATTTAACCAATCAGATGCAGCCTTATTATGTGACATGACCAATAAGATGCAACTCTATTATATGACCTATATATTTATGGTTTAAGATAGGCATTTACACCTAACAGCTATTTTGTATTGGCTGTTGTCATTTTTTTTATTTGACAATCTAAGGGAAAAGAGGTCAGTGCCCCAACTAAATGGTCAGGTATTGCATGTTTGAAAAATTCTTGCAGCACACCAGTTGAAATTCACTGCTATAGAGCTATCTTGTCCAAAAGAAATGCTTTCCTTTTATTTTTAATTCTTCCATTCAGTAACTCAACATTTATTTGGCACCTATGGTGTGCCAGGTACTTTGCTAGGTGCCAGGAAAACAAAGCTGAGCAAGATATGTTCTTTGTCTTCAAAAAGCTAACATCCTATAGGGAAGAGAGATATTTAATCAAAAAAATTGCTATACACATTATAAATGCTGTGGTGAACAGCAAGACAGGGAAATTTGAATGTAATATAGACAACGTGACCAACTCCACTATAGGAAGTCAAAAATGGTAGGAAAGTGAATTTCAGAAAGCAGGAACTATATGTAAGTAGGCACAAAAGTATGAATAGGGCTGTGTTTTGTGAATTATGGGTAATTTTGCATGTTTGAGGATGATGGCAAAAAGTGAGAGTAGATTAGTGCAGAGGAAAATGTGTCCCCCTGTGGGTGATGATCTTTAGGATAGTATACAACTATTTACTCTCAGGGAATGGGAGTTTAAAGAAATATGGATATAGAGGTAAAAATAGAAAAGTATCCTATATAATAAAAGCCTAGGTGGCACAAAGCCCTCATGCAACATCATCACCAGATGGCCACCCTCATGTCATCACAAGATGGCCACCACAAGATGGCCATCAGGGGAGGGCAGTTGGGGGTGAACAGGCCAGCATGGAAGGGCAGTTGGGGGCAACCAGGACTGCAGGGGAGGGCAGTTGGGGGTGACCAGACCTGCAGGGGAGGGCAGTTGAGGGTGATCAGGCCAGCAGGGGAGCAGTTAGGCGTCAACCAGGCCGGCAGGGAAGTGGTTAGGAGGCGATCAGGCTGGCTGGCAGAAGGGGTTAGGGGCAATCAGGCAGGCAGGCAGGCGAGTGGTAGGAGCCAGCAGTCCCGGATTATGAGAGGGATGTCCAACTGCCGGTTTAGGACTGATCCCACAGGGCATCAGCAGTCAGACATCCCGTAAGGGGTCCCAAATTGGAGAGGGTGCAGGCCAGGCTGAGGACACACACCCCTCCCCATGCACGAATTTTGTGTACTGGGCCTCTAGTTTGTTAATGATAACTGTGAGGAGAAGAGTGAGAGTGGGAAATGGGCGTCCCTGTTGTCTTACTCTATAATCTTCTATATTATTTGAATTTCTATGATGAGAATGTGCTAATGTATTATGTATGTAATAAAGACCAACAAATAAATACAGAGTAAAATATTTGTTTTAAAAGAAGAAAAAAAGAAAGACCATGAAGTATGACAGACCCAGGCAAACTAGAAATGAAGACAACCTAATAGAATGTTAAGAAAATTATAAGCAGTTCCTAAAAATATATGAGATTTTTTAATATAACCAAAAATAGGGACCAGTGACTAGATTACCATAGCACAGAATGGACCCCAGAAAGGGGAGGGGGTTGCATGGGGGTGGCAGGAGGGAAGAAAAGGATGTGAAGAGGATTTTAAGGGGCTTGGATAAGTTAGAGTTTATAAGACCAAGAGCCAAATAGACTGGAGATATTTTCTCTTCTTTCGTATGTCTTCCTGCTTTTGTCTCCTGCATGTGTTCCTTGCTTGGCCTCATTTTGTTTTGAATATTTCCAGCAGGTTTTTTTTGTTTGTTTGTTTTTTGTTTTGTATCCAGTATTGCTTTCTTTCCCCTCCTCCTGCTTTTATTTTTGTTATCCAGCTTCCTCTATTTTCTAAGACCCAGTCAAATGAAACTTTTTAGATTCCACCTGCCACTTTCGGGTCTCTCTCTGAATTTTTGTAGTGTTTATATTGAACCTCTCTTCTATGACATGGTTTTCTGTGTATTCCATAAATGTTACAACAACCTCCCTGGAACCTATTTCTGGGACTGGTTCATAGTTTGTCTTCAGTAAGTATGTGTTCAATGAAAGAAAGAGGGACGGATGGGAAAGAGGACATAAGGAAAAAACAAAATCCTCCTTTCTTAGTTGGTTTTTCTATAAAATTAGAAATTTAGGAACAATATTTATTCAATGCATTTGTGTCTTTTCAGGGTTCTTAACCTTTAAAAGGTTAAGGGGTAAACCAGAGGTCATATATTTCTCCTTTCATGAAAAGCAACTTCCTGGAAACAATATGAACACACACACACACACACACACACACACACACACACACACACACACACCATGAGACTGTCATACTAAAACGTAAATGAGCAGGGACAAGGAGAAAGGAGCAGTGAGAAGAGCACAGCTTTAGAAACCGGAGACTCCATAGTCTAGCCTTGATTTGCATCAAGTAACTCAGCAGCCGTGAATGTTGCACTTCACAGTTCTGAGTCAGAGTTTTTCCCCTAAAAATGAGGAGTTTGGCTGTAGAGTCTCTACATTTTTTGGTAGAAGGACAGGAGAGAGGTGCAAAGCTATGACTAGTCCTTCCAGGAGAGGAAAGGAAGCCAAGTAAGAATGTGCTCTGAGTGTCCAGGCCCAGATCCATCCCAGGCACTGATTTCTAAGTTTGTCTCCTGAACTCTTACTTGTTTCTTTCAAAAAATATATATATATATTTTTAGAACCAATCTTTGCATTTTCTCCTCCTCCAAGAGAGTGAGTAATCTTAACAAGAGAGGCTGGGAGCAGGACTCACTTAGGGGCAACGTGGAAATGCCATTCAAAGAAACTGAGACACGAGATAGCAGAATGTCCTTGATTCTTTGGGAACATAGATCCTCACATCCTGGCTTTCAAAGATTGAATTGCAGGTGGCCTTGACTGTGGCTCCTTCAGAAATCAAAATTCATGAACTGCTAAAACTATGTAGGATTTTAGAGTCTACCTAATTGAAAAAAAAATAATTAAAAAAAACCCAAGAGCTAAAAAATAATTACAAAATTCACTATCTTTTCAGTTAAGGGAACACACCACCAGTAAAATAATTCACTGACAGGTTTACTGAAGGAAAAGTCAGGGTTTTAAAGTGCTAGAAATAGGAGATTTGTGGTAATTGAGCTAATGAAAGACTGAAAATTCACTATCTGAATAGGGAGATGTAATCTATAGGTCTATATACAGTTGGGAAAAATAAGTCTCATCACTCATTGGTCAGAAAGGAGTCTTCAGTTAGGTTTAATAGAGTGTGAAGAAGTAGGATCACTCCAAGTCCATGGTCCCTTATTGGTTCACTTGATTCCACATAGTTGTGATGAAACAGAACTGTTCCAATATTTCCTAGGCTTGTGTTCACATAAATGTAAAGCTTTCCATTTACACAATCTAGCCCTTTCATATGGAAAAACCAAGATAAAAAATGAAAAAAACAAACACTTGACTATTTTGAATGACTTCATCTATGTATCAGATATCAGTCTTTTACCCTTGATGCCAGCCTGTGGCATGACTTTAATGGCCTCTTCCAAGCTCTGCTCTTCCTTGACATCTATATTTCTTTGTAAATTGGAAACCTAAATTATGCTCTTGTATAATTTCAAAGGAATTTGAAATTAGAAATGAAAATGAAGTGGGCTGTTACAAGAAATAGTGAGATTCCCAATGATCTGAGTTAACCAATGAATAGCAAGACAACCACACGGCAGGGCTACTATAAAGAAATATCAAGCTTCAAATCGGGGGTGGGTAGGGGTTACACTAAATGCCCTTTAAAGTGCCTTCAACTTCTAAACCTCTATAATAGAGAGACTGTATGCTTGTTTTGTCATTATCTCAGGAGTTTCGCCTCTACCATAAGTGTATGAGAGTAGAAATGGTGTCTTATTCATAATGCTCTGGGATGTAATAGGTGTCCACAAAATGCCTGTTAACTGAGTAAACATATAAAGTGTGGAGCAAACAATTCGAGATCTCTTTGAAGGACATCTGTAAAAATTAGAGCGTGTTATTGCTTTTTATTTTCATTACAAAGAAACTTTCAATTCACTGTGGTCTGAAGGGTTGCAACTTGCTTAATCTATTATACCTTTTTATTATAGGCAAAATGAAGCAATGGCTATATCAAAAAGTTCAGAAATAATATTCAATGACTGTTTTGGTGTTTTTTTTTAGAAAGAATTGGGGGTTGGAGGATTGCATTTAAAGAAATATTTTGGGTTTTGAGAAAAACAGATTGAAAATCTTGAATCTGTAAAATGCCTTAAAGGTAACCTCCCCCTACCCTCCACCAATTATAGAAATGAATAACTGCAGACCTAGAAAGGGATATAATTTAACTCAAGTATCCAGATCTCCAGGTCTCAAAAATGTAGAAATGTTATCAGTGAATGTAACCACAGGGTGTGATTTTTTCCTAAGATAAGCAAGATTTATTCCAGTTCTTTTGTGCCTGGGGAAAGCTCCTTAATTGCAGATAGACACTTGGGATGCTGTTTACACACACTCTGACACTAAAAGTATTGGCCATAACGCCCCTCTATCCAAGAACAGCTGTTTAGTTTCCTCTAGTTCTGAAATTACTTCCTGATTCATCCTCTCCTAAAATGCAATTGAGTCCTTATCACTGTGCTCCATAGCAAGTGAAGATGTGGCTGCTGATAGGATTCAGTCCTCCAAGGGTTTATGGCCACAATGTTTGGTAAGGGAGCTGGTCAAAAAACTGTGATCCATGGCTACAGCATTCCTACTCACCTGTCACACCTAGCCAGGAGCAAGTAGATGCCTTGCCTATGTAAGTGGGAGCTTGAGAGGTCATGGCAGGGTTTCTGTTTAGAGCAGGTGACTCCAGCTCTACATGCTTATTAGGAAGATAAAGCTGTTTCCTGCCCCACATTACTCTTCCCTAAATTAAGAATCTCAAAACATTAGAGATAAAAGGTACTTTACAGGTCATCTTGTATTAATTCCTCACTCTACAATTGCAGAAACAAAGCCCCAGAGAGAGGAAGTAAACCTCCCTGAGTCACACATCTCCAAAGGCAAATGGAGTTTCCTGAGTCCAGGAATAGTTCCCACCATACTCTGCTGTATCTGTCAGCAACAGAATGACAGAGTAGCCAACATACAAATCTATCAGTTATAGTAGCCAACTGAGATGCTGAAATTTATTTAACTTATTCCAGGTCATACATTCATTTAGTGGCAGAGTTTGTCCTAAAACAAAATTTCTTCACCTAAAATTTTGAGGTTTGTTGGTGGGCTTCTGTAGTTTTCATGAATTGCTTGTATGTGAAAATGTGTCAACATGGCATTTTTTGAGAGTGTTGATCATTTTTATTAAATTTTCTTCAAAAGGTTTATGATCTTATAAAGGCTAAGTACATTTAGATGGCCGTGCTCTTCATGGCAGTTGCGATTTTTTAAATGTCTTAAGGTCATACACATGAGGAGATTCTGCCTTGAATTATTGGAAAACTCTTTCCAGTAGTTCATCTCCTTGTTAAAGTAATATTTACACAAATGGACTGCTTTAGATATTATTACCTACTTTATAGGACAGGAAGAAAGAGAGGAGGATAGATATTGAAAATAGGGAGTTTTCTAAACTTCTATATATTGTATCTTTGTATTTTTATCAGTGAAAATCCTTGGGTTTTTCATGTGTTATGTTATGGTAATCCTTGACTCCTTTCCTCTACCTCTCTACTCTCCTGCCACACTGAATAATACAAACAGTTAAATATTTTGAACTTGGAATGAGATGACATGGGTTTAAATCCAAGCTCTGCTACTTGCTAGCTTTATACCTCAGAAAAGTTACCTTTTCAGACTTTCAGTCTTCTGGAAAACCTTTTTAGTCAAATGGAATATAATGCTTTCTACTACATGGGTGAAATCAACTATATACACAGAACCCAACAAAAGTTGTATAGAGTACAGTATGTTTTTACTTAACTGGCACATCTACCATCAGTTTGATGGGGGCTATTCAGGAGAACAGGATTCTGGCTTTGACATTAACTTACTGTCTCACATTGGACCAGTCATTCTTCTTCATTCTCCATCTTAGGACCTCTGATTCCTTATCTGAATGTTAAGGTAGTTAAAATGAATTTATTCTTTGTTTATAGCTCTAATATTCTATGCTGTCTCCAGCTGTCAATGAAGTCTCATTGGATCTGTAGAAATTATTGTAATTCCATGATTCCTTCACAGCTGCACCTTGTAGCACTACCTAGGGAGACATTTCCTTGAATTGATCTTGGGTGATACCCTCACAGCCCAAGAACTGAGTTCCTCAAGAAAGAGGAACCAAACCTGGCTTGAATAAAGGGGACTGAGGCCTGTTTTTGGCATACTTAACTATTCTGTTGTATTTTTCCTCTTTTGTCCAGATCAACTCAATGTATTTTTACCCCCTACCCACCACCTCTGGCTGATCTCTGTTTCTATGAGCTTGGTTTTTTTAAGTTGTCTCCTTAGGAACTTGACATTCATTTCAACAAATATAAAATACTTCAAAATTTTTTATTTTATTTTGCTTTTTGTTTTTCTCTTTCCCCTCCTTTCCCTTCTTCTGTTCTCTATTTTTTTTCTTTTTTCCCTCCCTTCATTTTACTTTCTTCACCTACCTTTGTATTTTCTTTTTCTTTATATCTCATCCTATTTACTTTCTTTTCTTCTTCATGCTTACATTTTTAAATTTAGGTTACACTTCCTTCCAATAGGAATGTGATATAACTTACAATGCAATAGGCTAAAAATAGGCAATGGTCAAGGTGAAAAAAATAGGGCCTTTTCTTATTCAATAAATAAAAATAAATTCTATATTATTTTTAAATGGAATGTAATAAAATCACAAAATATAATATGTGAATGCACTGCTTTCTGAATTTGAGAGGGAAAAGACTGAACAATTGAACAATGGGAGAAAAAAGGATGGCTACCACAGAATCCTTGTATCAGAAAGCATTTGATAAGATACAACATGCATTTATGATTAAAATGCTGAATAAAATGTGTGTAGAAGTAAAGCACTTCAATATAATAAAGGCCATATATAATAAACCCCCAGCCAGTATCATACTCAATGGTGAAAAACTGAAAGTGTTTCCTCTAAAATCAGGAATAAGACAGGATGTCCACTGTCATCACTCTTATTCAACATAGTTCTAGAAGTCCTAGCCAGAGCAATCTGGCAAGAGAAAGAAATAAAAGGCATCCCAATTGAAAATGAAAAAGTAAGTATCAGTTTTTGCAGGTGACATAATTATATATATAGAAAACCCAACTCCAAACCAATATATATATATATATATATATATATATATATATATATATATATTAGAAACAATAAAAAAAATACAGTAAAGCCACACAGGATACAAAACCAGTGTACAAAAATCCACTGCATTCCTATATACTAACAATAAATTTTCAGGAAAAAAATAAAAAACACACAATTCATTTTGCAATTGCAATAAAAATAATAAAATACCTAGGAGTAAACTTAACAGAGAATGTGAAGGATCTATATACTGAAAACTACAAAGCATTATTAAAAGAGATTGAAAATAAATAATGAAATTGAAAGATATTCTGTGTTCATGGATTGGAAAAATCAACATAGTTAAAATATCTATTTATCCAAAGCAATATAAAGATTTAATGAAATCCCCCTCAAAATCCCAATAGCATTTTTGAAATAGAACGAAAAACATCAGGTTTGTATGGAACCACAAAAGACCCAAATAGCCAAAGCAATCCTGAGAACAAAGAACAAAGCCAGAAAAATCTCACTACCTCAATTTAAATTATACTATGAGGCAATGGTAATTAATCAGCATGTTATTGCCAGAAAAACAGACACAATGGCCAATGGAACAGAATTGAAAGCCTAATAATAAAACCACATGTATATGAGCAAATAATTTTTGACAAAGAAAAATAATAAAAAACACCATGGAGAAAAGAAAGCCTCTTCAATAAATGGTGCTGGGAAAATTGGAAAGCCACATGCAAATGAATGAACCTAGACTACATTTTGTCCTCATGTACAAAAATTAATTCAAAATGGATCAAAGACCTAAATATAAGATATAAAACAATAAATTAAAATGAAGAAAACATAAGTACTAAACTATGGACCTTGGTTCCAGAGAAGACTTTATGAATTTGACCCCAAATGCAAATAGAGTAAAGGCAAAAATAAATGGGACTATATAAAACTAAAAAGCTTCTTCACAGAAAAAGAAACCACCAACAAAACAAAAAGGTAATTGATCTAATGGGAGATGATATTTGCAAACCACAGCTCTGACAAAGAGTCAATATCCAAAATATATAAAGAACTTATACAACTCAACACCAAACAAACAATCCAATTCAAAAATGGGCAGAGGACCTGAACAGACACTTCTCCCAAGAAAATGTACAAATGGCTAACAGATATGTGAAAATATGTTCAACCTCACTAGCTATTAGGGAAATGCAATTCAAAACTACAATGAGATATCACCTCACACCTATTAGAATAGTTATTATCAACAAGATAAGTAATAAGTGTTGGAGAGGTTGTGGAGAAAAAGGAACCCTCATTCACTGCTGATGGAAATATTAACTGGTATAGCCACCATAGAAAATAGTATGGTGGTTCCTCAAAAAAATTAAGACTAGAATTACCATATGACCCAACAATTCCTCCTCTGTGTATATACCTGAAAAACTCAAAAACATTTATTCATAAAGATATATGCACCCCTATGTTCATTGCAGCACTATTCATGGTGGCCAAAACGTGGAAACAACCAGTGTCCTTCAATAGAGGATTGGATAAAGAAGATGTGGCACATATATACTATGAAATACTACTCAGTCATATGATGAAATACTGCCATTTGCAACAACATGGATGGACCTTGAGAATATTATGCTAAGTGAAATAAGTCAGTCATAAAAAATCTAAAAACCATATGCTTTCACTCATATGTGGGATATAAAACTGAAACACATAGATACAGATCACAGCATAGTAATTACCAGAGGGAAGGGGGTGGTGGTATTAAAGTGTTAAGGAGGGCAAACATATGGTGATAGAAGATGATTTGGGTGGTGGTCATACAATGCAATATACAGATCATGTATCATAGAAATTTATATTTGGAACCTATATAATCTTATTAACCAATGTTACCCCAATAAATTTAATTTCAAAAAGTATTTTAAAAATAAAAGAAAATATCTAGAGCTGCAAGAAGAGACAAAGACACTAATGTGTTGGGAATAACATCTACTCAGCTATGAGGGGCTGACCTGTCTACTGAACTCAAGCTCATCGTCTCCATGGATTAGATTATTGTAGTGTGACCTTTAGTAAGTGTATTATAAACTATTTAAGATGGTCTCAAAACAAGTTTTCAAAATATTTGTACAAAGAAAAATAGCAGAACGTACTATCCCTCTCAAAAAAGAAACACAATGAACAAACAAAACAAACAAACAAAAAACAATCACCATTGTTTTCATCTATGTTACAGGTTCCTATTACAATCTTTGATTCACAGTTCTATCTTAAGCATCCACTTGCATGGCTTCTTTGGTAAATTGATAGGAATAGACAAAACGGCTGCTCCCCGACTTGAGATTTTACAAAGGCTATAAATGGAAACAAAGCACTTTATAAAGTATATGCAGTGTAATGTTCAGCTAAATATTCAAATTACTTGAACTAATTTATTATTTTTTTTTTTACTTTTTCATACACTCATATCCCTCAGAAAATTTTGGATTTTGAGCAATAGACATCCAAGGATATGCTTTCCTTTAAAGTATACATTGATTAAAACCAAGGGAGAGGAGAATGAAGTGTGACATATTTTCTGTATTAATTAAACTTGGTAAAATACCTGAAACATAAGCATTTATTTGGGGAATGATTGTAGCTAAATCTAAATATGGTTTTGCATTAGTAACTAATAAAGTATTTTACAAAGCTTGGAATACGATATATGTCACAAAAAGGAATCACTGAATGAAATTTAGATAGAAACAATTATTTTGAATTTGTACTCATCTAAAGGGTAAGAGAATTTTCATATAAATTAGGCATTTGCTTTTTGCCTAATTGAGGAAATAAGGCCATAGAAAAATGATTAGCAATATACGTAATGATGAAGAGCCCAGATCTAGAACTAGAGTAAATAATTGCTCTCTGATCATCATAACTTGGGATAGATGAAGTAACCGCCCTGTGCCTGGTAGCTTCTTTAATAAAATGTGGATGGGTAGTAATAAAGGTAATATATGCCTGCCTCACAAATTGTTGTGAAGATTAAATGACTAAATATATGAAAGTAGTTAGAACAGTTTCTAACACCTAAATAATACCATCAAAGTTTTAGCCTTATTATGTGGCCACATTGTATTACAGATGCAATAGAGGAGTACTAGTATTTTGAATTTGTACTCATTTAAAGGATAAGAGATGAAATAGAGGTGTTTGTAAGCTCTCTATGAGCTTTAGAAAATGTATATCTCAGTGTCTGGGACTGTGAAAGCATTTGTGTTATTTCTTCCAGAATACTGAAGTAAGAAACAAAAATTTAGTAAGAAATTAAAGTCAACACAATATTATGAATATTTTTTGTAAATTTTAATAAAATTTTTATTTTATAATAGTGCGAGATTTACAGAAAAATTGCAGATAGTATAGACAGAGTCCATACCATTTCCCCTATTATTACATTTTTATAATGCATTCGCCACACCAATACTGATACATTATTTTTAACTAAATATATATTTATTCAGATTTTTTTAGTTTTTATTTACTGTGAGATTTTTTTTCTGTTTCTGGATGCCATCCAATACCACATATATTTAGTTATCATGTCACCGTAGGTTCCTCTTTGTTGTGGCATTTTCTCAGATCTCTCTCTCTCTCTCTCTCTCTCTCTCTCTCTCTCTCTCTCTCTCTCTCCTTCTCTTTCTGAAAATCAATAAAAACGTATCCTTGGGTGAGGATTTTTAAAACATGCTATGCTGGGGTCTTCAATTGTAGGCCTTACCTTATAAGGTATGCCATTGACTAGGGCAGACAAAGTCAACCTGGGAATTTTGCCAGATCTAGTTTTGGGTAACTGATAAACACTGCATTTCGAAAAGTAGCCACAGGGCCAGTGCCTTGACTAACCTGTTTCACAATTCCTTCTAAAACTTGTTCCTCTGTTGTATTTAAACCTTTTCTCAATAAACAGAGGGCTAAAGGGACATGACCTTTCAAAGGATATTCCTTGTCAACAACAGCACAGTCAGCCACAGTGTCATGGGAAAGGACTGACTCTTCAATGACACCTGCAGAAATCCTGTGACCAGCAACATTTATCATGTAATCAACTTGAGACATAACATTCAACTACCCTTTTTCATCCATGTAGCCAGCATGTATGGTGTCATAGTATCTAGGAAATTTCTCAAAGTATAAATGCTTGAATGGTTCCAGATTCTTCCAGAGTCTTGAAAAAGCCCCCAGCTGTAATGGATTGACCACAATAATTCCTAAACACTGAGCCTTCCTTTTCTTGCATGTTGTCATCCAAAATCATAACTTTCCATGCTTGTAGATGTCATTGACTTCATAGAAAATCTATTTCTGCCCTTTAAAAGAATGTGTATTTTAATAAATATATCTGCTATGCTAACTCAAGCAGGGATCAAACCTGCAACTTAGGTATGTGCCCTGACCAGGAATCAAACTCAACCTTTTGGTGTATGGGATGATGCTCAAACCAATTGAGCAACCCAGCCAGGGCAAAGACCCTAGAATTTTTAGGCATACAGTTCATTTTGTGAACTTGTTAAAACAGGCATAACAATTTTTTAAGTCAATTTGAGTCTGTATTCTAATTGAAGTCAAGTTTTTTTAATTATTTCTCAAAAATAAATATTTAAATAGATTAAAAAATAACTTGCTGTGATTTTTATTGGATTGTGTTGAAGTATAGATCAAGTTGAAAAAAATTGACATCTTGACAACATTGAGTTTTCCAGACTGTAAACCCAGATTATATTTCCAACTTTTCAGATCTTTCTTGATTTTTCATCAGTTTCATAGTTTACTTTATATAGATCCTGTGTTAATTTTGTTAGATTTATAGTTAAATATTTCTCTTTGGGGTACTATTGTAACCTATTACATTTTAATTTCTAGTTGTTCATGTCTGATATATAAGAAATCATCTTTTATATAGTAACCTTGTATTTTGTGAACATGTTTTGTACTCATTAGTTCAAGAGATTTCTATAGACTCTTTGGGATTTTCTACATAAACAACATGTCATTTGTGAATAAAGCCAGTTTCATTTCTTTCTTTCTTAAGCGTATACATTTCATATGCTATTCTTTTTTTAAAATACATTTTTTTATTGATTTCAGAGAGGAAGGGAGAGAGAGATAGAAACATCGGTGATGAGAGAAAATCATTTATTGGCTGCCTACTGCACAGGGATCAAGCATGCAACCCTGGCATATGCCCTGACCTGGAATCCAACCATGACCTCCTGGTTCATAGGTCGAAGCTAAACCACTGAACCATGCTGGCTGGGCTCATTCTTGTCTCATTCTACAAGTTAGGCCTTCTACTACAATTCTGAATAAGACATATGAGAAAGAACATCCTTGCCTTCTTCCCAATCTTAGAAAGTATCTGTGTTTTTGCCATTACATATGATGTAAGTAGTAATTTTTTTTTTTTTTGGTAAATATTCTTGATGAACTTGAGAAGTTCGCCTTAATTCCTAGTTTCCTAGATGGATATTGGATATTGTCAAATACTTTTTTTGTATCAAGTATGTGATCCCATGGTTTTTCTTCTTTAGTCTGTTTATATGGTTAAATATTTTTTAAAGTTTAAATTGAAATGTCTCTTAAACTTCAATAATTAGTTTTTTCTTGCTTTTTTATATTTTGCTTTCCCCATTTTTTTCTCCTCAGTTACTGGAGCTGGCAATTATTTCTTCATTTTAGGGAGTAGCTATGGGTTATACTTCATAGAGGGGAGATAGAGAGAACAGTTAATGACACATTTCTAAAATCAGAATGCCTGAGCTACCATATATGATCCAGCAATCCCTCTTCTGAGTATCTACCCCAAAATTTGAAAACACTAATCCATAAAGATATATGTACACCTATGTTTATTGCAACATTATTCACAATAGCCAATATATGAAAACAATCCAAGTGTTTGTTAATTGGATAAAGAAGAGGTTGTACATATATACAATGGAATAATACTTAGCCAAAAATGTTAATATTGCCATTTGTCACAACATGGATGGGTCTTGCAAGTATCATGTCAAGTGAAACAAGTCAGATGGAAAAGGACAAGAACCATATGGTTTCACTCATTTGTGAGATATAAAACAAAAGCCAACAAACTCATGGAAATAGAAAACAGAATGATGGCTATCAGAGGGGAGGAGTGAAGAGAAAGAGGGTAAAGGGGGTCAAATATATGGTGATGGAAAGAGACTAGACTTTGAGTGGTGAGCCCAATGGAATGTACAGATGTTGTATTATAAAGCTATATACTTGAAATTTATGTTGTTATTAACCAACTAGAGACCCAGTGCATTCTGGGGTGGGGGTGGGGTGCCCTCAGCCTGGCCTGTGTCCTCTCACAGTCTGGGAGCCCCAAGATCCATTGCCCCAAAGAGGTAGGCCCCGCCCACCTGGCCAGGGCTCCATGATGGATGGCCCCCACAGAGGGAGATCCTGTCCATCTGCCATAGCACCACTGCAGGGTAGCCTGGGCCTCCCTCTTTGGGGCGATCGGGGAGCCCTCGATTGATCAATCACCCTTCCGGGTGGTGGCCTGGGCCTCCCTCTGCAGGGTGATCATGGGGCTATGGCCAGGCCCCGACCAATCACATCACACCCACCTTGGCTGGCCTGGCAGTGGGTGTCATAGCGTGGTTGTCTGGAAGGTTGTCCAGAAGGTAGTTCTTCTGTTCGGTAGTTCAGATTTGCATATTATGCTTCTGTTCTGTAGTTCAGAATTGCATATTATGCTTTCATTATTATAGATGCCACCCTAATAAATTTAATTGAAATTTTTAAAAACATACTTTTATCTTAATGATGAAGAAACTAAGGCAGGAGAGATTGAGATTTGTCTTAGGTCACAAAACCAAGAAGTGATTTAAGCTCACTCACTTCTTCTGACTCAAAGTCTCTTCTCTTTGTGCATAAGTCTCTACATTCTACAGGCTACCTTTATGTCTGGAAAATATTTTGTTAACTTTATGCATGTGAAATTTTAACAATAAAAAATCCAAATTAAAAGTATGGACATATGTATTGGATTAGGACAGTGGTCGGCAAACTGTGGCTCGTGAGCCGCAGTTTGACACTCTGTTAACTAATGAGTTTGCCAACCACTGGATTAGGAGATTAACTGGAGACTTTATTCCAATGAGTCTAAAACATTGAGTTTGAGTGCAAATACCATCAATTAATCATCCAGTTATCCATTGTTTTGTCTACAGCAGTGATATAAAAAATTCAGGATAACTAAATATTAGGAAAGTAGGACATAGTTATGCTACATCAACATTGTTTTGATATCTTTATTATATATGTGAAAAACATTCTAGAGCTTGTCAAACTATAAATCCAAATATTTTTAAATAGCTTTATGTAAACCAGTATTAATTTTATTGAAAGTTACCTCTTATTATATAATTTAAATTTCAACTCTTGACCTGAAAAAGGGAAAAAACTAATTTTATATTCTAATATTCTGTAATTAATTAAGCTTGAGGTACAATACTTTACACAAATGTTTACCAACTTGGATTTTAGGTACTAAGGGGATGTTTTTTAAGTCATCCCAGTTTTGGAGGTATCTTGTTTTAGAAACAGAAAAGTTATGTGTGCTGGTGCTATTTGGTGACTAGGAAACACTTATCTGATTGCACTACTGAATTGAATAAGTCCTCTTGTACTTTTTATAAGTCTTAGTAGCTTAATC
The DNA here is from genome assembly GCF_963455305.1 of Plecotus auritus. Classification (NCBI taxonomy): domain Eukaryota; kingdom Metazoa; phylum Chordata; class Mammalia; order Chiroptera; family Vespertilionidae; genus Plecotus; species Plecotus auritus. Next base: position 179,824,658 of record NC_137771.1, on the reverse strand, counting down.
TGCAAGGACATTTGAAGTGTCTGGCAAGCCTTGATAAATGGTGATGGAAGGAGATTTGACTTGACATGGTAAACACACAATACAATATACAAATAATGTCACAGAATTGCACATCTGAAGCCTTTATAATTTTATTAACTAATGTCAACCCAATAAATTCAATAAAAATTTTAAAAAATTAAAATAAATTTAAAAGTGGATCAAGAGGTTGTACACTAACTTGAAGTTGAATGCCTGCCCAAAGGCTCCTAAGATGATCCTTTTTATTTTTCTAATTAATGTTGTTAAACAGGAACTGTAGAAATAGTACTGTGGTGAGCAGAAAAAAAAATAGCAGATGGTTTTCTGATGTCTCCATTTTAAGTATAGGGTTTTTCTGAAAAAGTGGTGTCATCAGTGGCCGGGGAGAGGTCAATGGGGGAAAAAGGAGACATATGTAATACTTTCAAAAATTAAGAATTTAAAATTAAAAAAAAAAAAGTGGTGTCATCATTCACAAATTCTGTTCAATGAGCATTTACTGAATACCTTACTCTGGGTTGGGCAGAGTAGTTGGTATTGTTGTGACCCACAGGTTGAGAACCGCTGCTCTAGAGCCTAAGGCCATCGGAAAACACAGATATTTACATTATGATTCAAAACAGTAGCAAAATTACAGTTATGAAGTAGCAACGAAAATAATTTTATAGTTGGGGGTCACCACAACATGAGGAGCTGTATTAAAGGGTCGCGGCATTAAAATGGTTGAGAACCACTGATGTAGGAGAACGTAAACCTACTTTCCCCACCCTGTATATACAAATATATACAGGGTGGGGAAAGTAGGTGTACAGGTGTGAGTCCATGAAACACACAGTTTATTCTCGTATTATTTATTTATTTTAAAATTTGGTTTTTATTGATTTTTAGAGAGAGAGGAAGGGAGAGGGATAGAGATAGAAATATCAGTTAGAGAGGAACATCATCCATTAGCTGCCTCCTGCATGCCCTCTACTGAGGATTGAGCCCACATCTAAAAAATGTGTCTTGACCGGGAATCAAACAAGCAACTTCTTGGTTCCTGGGTCATCACTCAACTGCTGAGCCACACCAGCTGGGCTCTTGTATTATTTATCAATTATTATACCATTTTCCATAAGAGCAACTATAAATCTACTTTTGCTCACTGTTTAAGCTGAGCAGGGAAAGTAGAAAACAGTAATTATTTGAATAATACTTATTTCTATGGAGAATAAAAATGTAAAAGAAAAAAAGATCCCAAAGTTCACAAGGTCCATTCAAAGGAAGCCTAGACTTGAACTTGCCAAAATGGAGCCCAACACCTTTTCTTCCATTTATGAGACAACTGACTCTGGATGGATTGCTCATAGTCTCTATACTAATTTTTCTCTTTTTCAAGAGGAGTGATAATGCCCAGCACACAGTCATGTTCAGTAACATTAGTTGAATGCATATTTGAATCTGAACTTCTGATTTGATGCTAGTTTTCCCCACCCCCCCCCCCTTTTTCTTCTTGTTTCCCCAAGTAGATCATCAACACATGCATGACTTACCCTTAATAAGTTGAGTAACTATTCTGTAGGTTTGAAATTCCTGAGTGTTAGTACATTATTTTATGGAGCCTTAGAAATTCCTGACAGTATAGGGTTGGCCAAAGCACTCTCTTTAAATTAGCAGTGAGATCTTGTGTTTGAGGATTAGTCCTGTCCACTTGGCCTTTCTGAGGAACCTTGGTTCTGGAATGGCATTAGAGTATTGGCTACTAAACTTCCAATGGGTCCCTGATGGTTTAGAAGCTTCCCTGGGAGAATTAATGGTTTTAAGTGAATGTGAAACATCAGACAGAAACTGTAGGGAAGATTTATTGACAATGAATCTCAACTTTCCAAAAGTTCATTTGAAACCAACTTCCTTCTTAGCCAAAATGATTCAGATTTAAAACCCTCCAGGGGCCTCTCTGGGACTTTAGAGCATTAGAGAGCTTTTTCCTTGCTGTCATAGATTATCTCTCCATTGTTTCTTGACTTGTTGAGGGGAAGATTTGATTGGTAAATCACCTCTCCCCTAAGGCCTTAAATTCTTTACTCATTCAAAGATAAGTAGAACTCTAACAATGCATTCCACAGAGCTTTCTCTTTTGCATGGATCCCCAAGTCAATCAGGCCTTGCCATGCCAAGGGTGTAATGAGCAGGGAAGATGCTAAAGGGAAAGAGCCAAAGGATAAAGCCCAGGTTGAGTGGTACTGGAGGATGTCATGTCTGCTACTGTTTTTCACTAGATAAAGAATCAAGGTTGAGCAAAAAGCACAGATTTGAATTTGAGTCTTACTTCTGTCATTTGAAATGTGATCTTGGGAAATAATGAACTCTCATGTTTATTATCCTCTTCTGTAAGTGCACTAAATAGTTTCCCTCTCAAAGTGTTATTGATAATATTGAATATAATGGAATATAATGCATATTTAAAGAACAGCAGAAAATTAATAAATGACATCATTAACAATAGGTGTTGAACACTGACTCAGGCAATATGCTATGCATTTCATAGTAATTACACATTTCATCCTCTTGCAATCTACAAAGTAGGTACCACTGTCATTTCTATTTTTCGGATGAGAAGCACTAGACTTGGTACCTTTCTTCTAGCCAGCTGGCAAGTGGTGCAGCCAGAATTAGAATCAGGTCTGTCTCCAAAGGCTATCTCACATCCATAAACTCCTTTCACTGCTGCTGTTTCATGGGGCCCCATTCAAAGCTCTGCCTATGTGAAAAGGTCTGCCAGTCTGAGTTGAATTATCATATAATGGATTGATATGGGAGGCAGCCTGGCCCATGTGTTTCAGTGATTGAGTACCTACCTATGAACCAGGAGGTCATGGTTAGATTCTCAGTCTGGGCACATGCCCAGGTTGCAGGTTCAATCCCCAGTAGGGGGCATGCAGGAGGCAGCTGATCAATGATTCTCTCTCATCATTAATGATTCTATCTCTCTCTCTCTCTCCATTCCTCCTTGAAATCAATAAAAAATAAAAGAAAGTCAGAGAGCAGAGTTGTTTATGGCTTTAAATAGAAGTAATTTTCAAAATCTAGTTCCTTAAACCCTAAGACAGAGAAAGCCAGGAAGTGCACCAACACTATATGTTGGTTACACAGTCATCAGTGATCCACAGGACTTAAGAGCTCTGCCACTTGCTTTTGTTCTCCAAAGAGAAGGAAGCAGAGACTCATAAATGGGTCTTGGCTAATCCAGAGTCACACAGTGAGTTGTTGGGAGGACTAAGGCCAAAATACAAGTCTCCAGCAGGCCAATCCACCACCCTTTGTGGAACTTCAACCTGGCCTATAATGGAAGTACCAAAATAAATGAATAGCTCCATGATTCCTAACAAAATTTTACTCTCCAGAAAGGACATGATAGAATCACATTTTAGTGTGAATTAAAGGCACACAATCGGACATCTCTCTCACAATCCAGGACCACTGGCTCCTAATTGCTCACCTGCCTGACTACCTGATCACCCCTAACTGCCTCCCCGCTGGCCTGGTTGCCCCTTACTTCCCCCCCTGCCAGCCTGGTCACCCCTCACAGCCACCCCCACCAGACTGGTTGCCCCCAACTGCACCCCTGCTGGCCTGGTCACCCCAACTGAACCCCCCTGGCTGGCCTGGTCACCCCCAACTTCCCCTCTTGCTGGCCTGGTTGCCCCACAAAGCCTGCTGTTCGGTTGTCCATCTGGTTGTTTCAGTTGTGACGGCCCCTGGCTTTTTATATATTAGGATTAGGCTAGTTCTGTGCAATAGGCTTGAGTAGAGAAGAACCACAGTGGTGGCAGGAAAGTGGTCTGCATGCAGGAGTGTGTGTGGATGTGTGGATGCCTATGTGGATGCTTGTGTGTGGGTTTCTGTACTGCTTTTCCTTAAAAGGTTACATTGCAAGGTCATATTGTCTCGTGCTATTTCTTTCTCCCAGAATATTCTTTTAATGTCTTTCTATGTGACAATATTGAATTAACTTTTCATACCCCAGTTTTCATCACTTCCTTTGTGAAGCCAACTCAGCATATAAAGGACTTTCTTCAACTTTCTAGACAGCCTAACACTTAGATAACACCTACCCACTATTCAAATCTTAGTTTAATTGTCACAATTTCAGGGAAACACCTTTCCAATGTATGCACTTATTGTGCCCTCTATTCTTTTATTCACACACTTGCCAGAGTCCTATAAGAGCAATTACTGTGTCTGATTGATGTCTGTCTCCCTCACTAGGCTCTAGGTTTAAGAAGGGACAGGTCTTTTTTGTTCAGAGCTTCATTTCCTCAGGTCCTACTATAGTACTCAGCATAGAAGAACCACTCAATAAACATTTCTTATTGAATGAGTAGTGTGTCACTTTGTATTTTACAAAACTTTTGTACTTCTGGCACAATCATTGAATTTTGTTTGCCTAGAGTTTAGTACAATGTTGGTACTTAAAATGATTTTTTTTTTAATTTTTGAAAGAGCAAAATGAATAAAATGGGCTAAAATCCCTTCTCCATGGAAGTTCTTTGGTTAATCTCTTCCCCCGCTCCTCCTCCCCTATTCCCTCTGATATTTGTCAGTCTGTTCCATGTTTCCATGACTCTGGTTCTATTTTATTCACCAGTTTATTTTGTTCATCAACTTCATTGTTCATTTATTTTGATTTTTATATTCAACTAGAGGCCTGGTGCATGAAATTTGTGCACAGGGGGTGTGTCCCTCAGCTCACCCTAAGCTGGCAGGTGGACATCCCCCAAGAGGTCCCAGTGGGATTGGGCCTAAATGGGCAGTTGGACATCCCTCTCACAATCCAGGACTGCTGGCTCCCAACCACTTGCCTGCCTGCCTGCCTGATTGCCCTTAACCACTTCCCTGCCAGCCTTATCAATACCTAATTGCTCCCCTGCTGGCCCGATTGCCCCTAACTGCCCTCCCCTGCTGGCCTGGTCACCCCTAACTGCCCTCCCCTGCTGGCCTGATTGCCCACAACTGCCCTCCCCTGCAGGCCAACTTGTGGCGGCCATCTTGTGTCCACATGGGGGTGGCCATCTTTGACCACATGGTGGTGGCCATCTTGTGTGTTGGAGTGATGGTCAATTTGCAAATTACTCTTTTATTAATAGGATTATTGATAGCTTGTATTCATTGCCATTTTATTGTTCATATTTTTATCTTTTTTACTTCTTTTTCTTCTTCCTCTTAAAGAATACCCTTCAACATTTCATGTAATACTGGTTTGGTGGTACTTAACACCTTTAGCTCTTTTTTGTGTGGGAAGATCTTTATCTGATCTTCAATTCTAAATGATAGCTTTGCTGAGTAGAGTAATCTTGGTTGTAGGTCCTTGCTTTTCATCATTTCTGGCCTGCAAAGTTTCATCACTTATGGCCTGCAAAGTTTCTGTTGAGAAATCAGCTAACAATCCTATGGGTGCTCCCTTGTAGGTAACTAACTGCTTTTCTCTTGCTGCTTTTTACATTCTCTCTTTGTCTTTAACCTTTAATGTTTTAATTATGATGTATCTTGGTGTGGGCCTCTTTGGGTTCATCTTGTTTAGGATTGTCTGTGCTTCCTGGACTTGTATGTCTATTTCTTTCACCAGGTAGGGGAAGTTTTCTGTCATTATTTCTTTAAATAGTTTTTCAATACTTGCTCTTTCTCTTCTTCTTCTGGTACCCCCATGATGTGAATGTTGGTGCACTTGAAGTCCCAGAGGCTCCTTACACTATCTTCATATTTTTGGATTCTTTTTTTCTTTTTGTTCTTCTGATTGGGTGTTTTTTTGCTACCTCATATTCTAAATCATTCATTTGATTCTCAGCATCCTTTACTCTACTGTTGATTCCCTGTAAGTTATTCTTCATTTCAATTGGTGTATCCTTCATTTCTGACTGGTCCTTTCTCATGTCTTTGATGTTCTCACTAATTTCCTTGAAATTCTCACTAAGATCCTTAAAATTCTCACTAAGTCTCTTGCAGCTCTCATTAATATCCTTAAGCATCCTCATAACCATTGTTTTGAATTCTGTATCTAGTGGTTTGCTTGCTTCTATTTCATTTAGTTTTTTTTTTCCCCCTCTGGAGATTTCTTCTGTTCTTTCATTTGTGACATGTTTCTTTGTCTCTGCATTTTGGTTGCTTCCCTTTGTTTGTTTCTATGTATTAGGTAGAGCTGCTGTGTCTCCTGTAATTTGTAGAGTGGCCTTGTATATTAGGTGCCCCATAGGGCCCAGTGGCTCAGTCTCCCCAGTCACCTGAACTGGGCACTCTAAGTGTGTCCCTGTGTGGGCTATGTACTGTCTTGTTGTAGTTGACCCTTAATTACTGTCAGCTTCACTGGGAGGAACTGACCCTCAGGGAAATTGGCTGAGAGGACCAGCAGTGACTACATCAGAAGAGCTGCTGTGCAGGAGACATCCCATATGGAGCAGGGCTTGCTTCATGGGAACTTTGATGCTCATTGAGTGTACCCCTTGAGAGTGTCACTTGTGAATGTGTAAAGCTGTAATCTGGCATTGTTTGAAGCTGTCCACTGGGTGCACTGACTCTGGGCTCCCTCTGGAGATGCAGAGTCAGCCACTGTCTGTGCCCTGCCAGGAGCTACAGAGCCATCTGCAGATGGCTGCTACTTTTGTTGGGCTTGAAAATGCTCAGGAGAAGTAAAGCTGTGAAGCAAGACAGGCTGCTGTTAGTGCCAGGCCTGGGAACTCTTATTGAGGGCTTTAGAGTATGGCACGCTGTTGCCAGCTGATGCTTGTTTGAGAGATTTTAGGAAGTCTGAAGCCTGAACCAGGACAGGCCATTCATATGGAAAAGCCACTGCAAACTGCTTGGGTGGGACTACAAATTAGGTGGGTGCAGGTCTCAGGGAATCACCAGGATAGAGCAAACAGTGTGAACCAGGTTGATGGAGATGCATATATGGCTCTTGCCAGTCAGCTCTGTGATGGGAGAAGTCTCAGCATGGGAACAATGATCCCTCTGAGCACTTTTGTCTAGGAGAAAGCTGCCCCCAAGTTCTTGCCCTGATGCCAGACAATTTAGTTCCTCCCCATATGTCCCTGGATCCCCTAAAGCCACTGCCCCAGCACTGGAGCTCAGAGGGAGTGAGTACCAGTAAATCTGTGTGCTGGTCCTTTAAGAGGAACTGACTGGGTCTCCAACAGCCTCCTTGTCACTCAACCAGAATTCCTGCTGGTTTTCACAGCCCAAAGTTATGGGGACTTCTCTTCAGCGAACTGGAAGCCTGGAATAAGGTATTTGGTGTGGGGCTGGGACCCCTTTCTCCTCATGGGTGGTCTCCACAGCCTAGATATCCATTCCAATTACAAAAAAAAAAAAACAAAACAAAAAAAAAAAAAACAAAAAAAAAATAAAATAAACAAAACACACACACACACACACAAACATACAAAAAAAAAAAAAAAAAAAGCATGTGGGATGGGTGTCAGATCAGCCTGTTCCGCCCCTCCACCTCTCCTATCTGTTTCAATGTACTTTCTTCTTTAATTCTCTAGTTGTATGACTTCCATTCAGCCAGATTTGAGGCAGCTCTGAATGATGGTTGTCCTGTATTATAGTTGTAATTTTGATGTGGTTGTGGGAGGCAGTGAGTACAGGCATTTACCTATACTGCTAACTTAGTTCTATTCTATATTACTTATTCTTAATGGAAAATCTAGTGAAAGAAAATTGTGGGTTTTTTTGCTTCATTTAAGAATTTTATTTGTTTTTTTATTTATGATGTCTTTAGTAAATATTTATGTGAATCATTTCTCTTATATTTGATTTATAACTCCAATTCAAAGAATTTGAGGCAACGTAGTATAAGTAAAACCACCATAAGGAAGTATATAACTCAAGGATTGTAGTTCTCCTTTAAAGATTTGGGTCATGCAATCTAACTTTTGTTACCATTTTCTATACACATAAGATAGATATCTGTGAGCTTGCTTTAATTTATTAGGAATAATTTGGAAATAGATAAGTATATGTATCAATAAATGCTTGGACTCTTAAGTTAAAGACACTGTTATCATATAATTTACTTAGAATGTGCTGTGAGAAATATGTATAATAGCAAGAAGTACAGCTATCAAATACTTACTTAAAATCAATTATGCTTTAAAAAGAATTCCATTTTTCGTTGAACTATACTATTAATCCATGGAGCTCTATGTATGTGTTAGGGGAAAGAGATGAAGAATAAAAGGAAAAGAAGAAGCATACACTAACTGAATGTCCCTAGGTGCCTCTTATAAATGTACATTTTCAGTTAACCCTCCTAACATCTTCATTGGATATACCCTATTATCCCCATGCTGTAGAGGACAATATTACTCAAGCAGGCCAAATGACTTGCCCATGTCTCACAACTGATAAATTACTGAGTTAGATTTTAAACCCAACTGCAAAACTTCACTGTACAGGACACTACAAGGTTTTTCTAATTGCTGCTTTGGAAACTTCTGTTTACAGCTAAAATAGGAAAGGGCAGGGCTAATTTAATTAAAAGAAATAATTTATATTACCCAAGAAGATTTCTTTTTTTAGCTTCCTTCAATGTCTCCATTACAGTTTTAGCTGAAGATGTGGATTATGTCTTATTTTATCTTGCTTGTTTGCCGAACTCTATTTCTGAACTTACAAAAATATACTTGCTAAAGATGAGTTAAAGGGCAGGACTTATACTTCAATTTATCTTCTCTGTTATTTACATAATTAAAATGGTGTTTCTGAAAGTGACTGGAAGTTGAGCTAGAGAAGGATATTAGAAGGAGGGGCAGCTTGTGAGTTAGGGAAATTCCAGCTGACAGGATTGCCAGATTTCCCGCTGGCCCTTTATTGCCAAACTCCGCCTCCTGCTCTTCTTGCACAGCTGTGTGCTTCATTAAATAGTGATGTCTACAAATCACAGCAGTGTTAAAATGTGAAGCAGGGGGAATTCCTGTATGCTGATTGCTGCCAAGTTCCTAGAGTGTTAATAGCACACTCACCAAACTGCCTCTCTTCCCTTCAATAACTATAAATAAGTTTAATATCAAGAGTGTATTCATCAATTATAGTGCCTCTCTGTTCTCTTGAAGAGTTTGAAATATCATGTAGACACATTAGTAAGAGTGCCCATGTCTAAGGCAACATAGTGTGGGTCTTGTTTTGGCAGATAAAGCTTCTGACCTTGATGTTGTCATTAGTTTTCTTGTTGAGTCAGGGAGTATTACCTAATCATTTGAAACATATGATTTTTTTCCCATCCATAATGCAGATGTAGTGCTTTTCAGAAACCTGCCTTATGGAGTTTAGGGCTAAGAATCCAGTTGCTACTGCTCAGGGAAGGAATAAAAGGGACATGGGTTTAATTCAACAATATATGTGGAAAATTTATGTGCAAGACCCTGTGCTGAGTGAAGTAGAGGGTGATAATATAAGTAAGAAAAGGCTAATTAATATATGCTAATAGGACTAGTGTCACAAAAGCTTTTTGATGTGTGTGGGGGAGGGGGAAATACTAATTCAACCTGCAGAGATTGGAGAAGTTTCAAGGGGAAAGTAACATTGGCTCCAGGCCTTGAAGGATAGATAAATGGAGGCACTTCTTGTGAGAAAAAAAAAAATAAAAAAAAAAAAATATATATATATATATATATATACACACAAAGATACATTAAATGAAGTTACTCTGCCTATGTGATTCTAGATTATCAGAATGATGTGTTGCCTTGTGTTGAAGTGGTAGCATTATAACTGTATTATAAACAAACAGTATTATTTATCTGGAAGTTAAAAAAATAATAACCTGGTTGACTTCATGTGGGCATATTGTCTCCGGTTGGGCCATCTCCATCTTATTACAACAGCTGGATTCTTGCATTTACATTATAGTCTTTGTACTTACATGCATTTGAATTTGTGCACCTCAGGCTTCAGTAAAGAATAGGAGGGGGGCAGGTGGATTGAGAGAGCTTCTGTAATAGGAGGCTGTTGATCTGGGTTTTGGTGGGTAGACAGAGAAAGACTGAGAATATGAAGGATCAAAGTGAAGGTGGTCTGTGGGCCCCCCAGGAAGAAAGTAGTAGCTAGATCATGGGCAGAACTTGAGTCTGCTTTATTCTGGGGAGTTTAAGTACCCAAACCAGATGAGGAAAACACAGAGCAATTCAAATTAATGTACATTTATTGAGCACATACTTGCACAAGTACTATAGTAGGCACAGTGGTGTATATTGAGATACAGTAATACATTACCCCTATCTCCAGTGACAAGGAATGAAGGCAGACAGACATGTGAGCAACTAACTGCTGCACAAGGTGGAATTCAGAAAGAGCTAGCAATTTGCCATGGAAGCATGAGGGAAGACAGATTTATTTTGACTCAGAATGGATAAGAAACATTTCTGAAGAATTATATTTGAGGTGAGATTTAAAGATTAGCTAGGTTGTTGATTAGTAAACAAGTGTAAAAAGGTATTTTTGATTTACAGACTGAGCAGAAAGGCCATAAAATGCAAGAGTTATTTTAGAAATTAAGACTAAGATATGAATTATATTTTATTTTTAGGCGAGATTAAGGAGAGATCTTCATGCATCTTCAAAGCCATGGCATTGAGTTTGGACTTCAGTCTTGATTGGGAGCCATTGAAGATATCTGAGATGTGAAGTGATAGCCAAGTCTATGTATGAACTCTGGAATACCAGGGGCTCCTTTATTGCCACATAATATAGCTCTAAGAAAGTGCTATGCTTACCTGAGTATTCATCAGATCACCATATCATAAGGACATAGGTCAGGATTGGAGTTCTTAATTATTTGGCTTAAGAGTCAGATATATACTGAAATGCACAAACCCAGCTCTTAATATGGGTTTGATGGCCACTCCATCTCCACTCCTTCTGTGGGCTCTCATAGCATTTGATTTATTCTCTGTAATTCTGTCACTTGACACACTGTATGGCAAGTAATAGGTACTCAGTAAATGTTTGCTGAATGAACATACTACAACCTTGTTTTAACAAGTGGGGAAGAGCTTGGCTTTCAGCACTTGAGTAAACAATGTACACATGAGCATCTGGTTTTGAGCAGGACAGAAGACTAGCCTTTGATAATTTCATTTGGTCTTTGAATAGTTGGATAAATAGCTCATTGCCTGAGGTGAGTCTCCTTCACTTGAAACAAGATTATCTTGCCCAGTCGTCATGGCTCAGTGGTTGAGCATTGACCTATGAACCAGGAGGTCACAATTCCACTCCTGGTCAGGGCACATGCCCAGGTTGTGGGCTTGATCCCAAGAGTGGAGCATGCAGGAGGCAGCCTATCAATGATTATTTTTCATCATTGATGTTTCTATCTCTCTCTCTCCAATCCTCTCTGAAATCAATAAAAATATATTTTTAAAAAGAACACAAGAAACAATATTATCTTATCCCAAACCAATAGGGTTCAGTCCTAAATGTGCTCCACTCCCAATGGACTAATCAGAGGCAAACTTCACATATTCCTTATTTATTCCTTCCTTGAATTTTAAAAGAACTGGAATAAACAACAAAAACAGCCCTGGTCAGCGTTCAATGGTTAGAGCATTGAACCACATCCCAAATGGTCTTGGGTTCAATTCCCAGTTAAGGGTACATACCTATTTTGCAGGTTCCATCCAGGGCGTCTCTCTCTCTCTCTCTCTCTCTCTCTCTCTCTCTCTCTCTCTCTCTCTCTCTCTTTTCTCTTTTTCCCCCTCTCTCCCACACTTCCACTCCACTCTCTCTAAAAATCAATGGAAAAATATCCTCAGGTGAGGATTAACAAAAAACAGTACAATATTTTTTTTTCAAAAAAAAAATACTCTCTTATAAATACCACTGTTGAACAATTAAATTACAAATTCACAACTAGAACTAATTTGCTGAGCCAATTAATGAATTTCTAATATATTAGATGTATGTTTCCTGGAAAAACTGTATATCTCTTTTCATAATTGCAGTTGATCATTTCATAACATTTATAATTGCATATTATATGAATTAAAAAGTCAATAAAATATATTAAGTACAAATCAATTTCTAAGTCTTTTAAGAGACATTCAAAATCACCAACTAGGAAATATTTGATCCAGTGAAAAGTTTTTGTCCACTATGGAAAGAGTGGTTAAAGCCTGGTCTTTATTCTTTTCAAAGTATGTTTTTAATAGTTCCCATTTTTGCTTAACACATCTGAAACCTAAATGCAATTTGGATAAACTTGATGTCTAACTCTACAGTTTATATATACTTTTCATTGATAATAGTGCTATATTATTGTTACCCATAAGCAAATTAAAGATACCATGTAAATTGAATTGTGTGTGTGTGTGTGTGTGTGTGATATAGGACAGCACAAGACCCTCAAACATTGGAATGTGGAAAAGCCTTATTAAATTCCTAAGTGTTCTCCCTTCAAGTTCCAGAGTCATCCCTCTCCTACTATGACATTTTGAAAGGTGATCATGTTCCCAGTGTTCTCTCCTAACCCTGGTTCTCTGCTTGTCCTGAAAGTTTGCACAGACACATGCAGAGAGATTATGTCTCAGCTCTGGTCCCTTTTGATAGTACAGACTTATTGCCAAGCCTCAGATTTTATCAGAAAAAAAATGCAGAGATATCGACATTCAAAGGATAAGTACAGGAAAAAAATCCTGCTGTGGCAGAGGTTTGATAAGATATGCATTTGTAGTCAAGTGCCTGGAAATCCTAAAAAGTTTCCTTTCCACTTTAGTTCCAGTAATTTCTTCTGGGTCTCAAAGACCTCTCTTTTAAGATTTTCTCTCCCATTGGTATTTACCACAGACTCTGATAGACTTCCTTACATTGGAGATCATCCTCACATTTCAAAATACTTGACTCTCAAAAGCTCTCTGGTCCTGGCTGGGTTGGCAACCAGTCAATGTGTGTCTCTCACCTCTCTCTCTCTCTCTCTCTCTCTCTCTCTCTCTTTCCCCTCTCTCTCCCCCAAAATCAATAAAACCATATCCTCGAGTGAGAATTATAAAAACAGAGAGAGAGAAATCTCTGATTTATTAGGAGGGAGTATGAAGGGGTAAAAAATACCAAAGATTTCATGCAGCGTACTTCTCGGAATTAAAGAGTCAATTTTACACACATACACCTGTGCTTTTCACACACACATTTATATAAAGGGCATTTTTAAAAATGTATTTGTTTTAGAAGAAGGGGAGAGAGAGAGAGAGAGAGAGAGAGAGAGAGAGAGAGAGAGAGAGAGAGAGAGATCAATTTGTTGTTCAATTATTTATGCATTCAGTGGTTGATTCTTGTATGTGCCCTGAGTGGGGATAGAACCTGAAATCTTGGAATATCAGGACAACACTCTAACCCAGTGGTCAGCAAACTCATTAGTCAACAGAGCCAAATATCAACAGTACAACAATTGAAATTTCTTTTGAGAGCCAAATTTTTTAAACTTAAACTATATAGGTAGGTACATTGCTATTAACTTAATTAGGGTACTCCTAAGTTGGCCTTTGCTAAAAACTCAAGGGGCCAAAGAGCCGCATGTGGCTCGTGAGCCGCAGTTTGCTGACCACGGTTCTAACCAATTGAACTACAAGATCAGGGCCTAAAAGACTTTTTTTTTTTTTTTAAGTGCTGTCTGCAAACCCAAACCAAAATAGAAAAAAAAATCTCAAAAGGGATTTTTGGTGTGTATTCAGCAAACTGTTTTATTTTTCTTCTAGGCACAGTTCAATGAATTTTTCAACTTCACTTGAAGTTTGACGTGACCATGTAGCTTGGTTCTAAGCATTGCACTACAGACAGGAGTTCTATATGCTACTTCCAGACTTCCTAAGATTACCATACACTCTTTTTCCTCTCCATCTCTTTCTCTCCCCTCCCATCTCCTCCTCTCTTCCCTTATAGGCTGGAGAGAGAGGACCCAGAGGCAATTTTTGAGCCCTAGAGGATAGCCTGGCCAATAGGTGGAAGAATTCTAGATCTCTGAGTCACCACTTGTAGGAAAGCTTCTCAGGAGAGCTTCCTGAAAGGAAATATCCTTATAAGACTTGTGGGAATGAAAAATAAAGTTTGATTGTAACATTTGTTTTGAGATTGTGATATTTGTTTTCACTGTATAACTTTTACTCTAAAACATGGATTAGGTAGGGTATGATCTGATCAGCTAGAAGTTATCAGGAAGGATATATTGTGTCTCTCTATGAATGAGCTACTTTCCTTCTTCTAGGGCAGTGGTTTTCAACCGTTCTAATGCCGTGACCCTTTAATACAGTTCCTCATGTTATGGTGACCCCCAACCATAAATTTATTTTCGTTGCTACTTCATAACTGTAATTTTGCTACTGTTATGAATCATAATGTAAACATCTGTGTTTTCCGATGGTCTTAGGCGACCTTGTTGTAGAGCCCAAGACCATCAAAAAACACAGATATTTACATTACGATTCGTTACAGTAGCAAAGTTTACATCATAGCAGTGTTCTCAGATTCTCAGTCACTAGACTTTGGATACATAGTGGAAACAATGTGATAATTTGAACATATTATTATTCTTACTTATTTTGAATTTTGAAAGATCATGGAAGCATTATTCCAAGCGTTATTCCAATGCACACTTCCCCTTTAAAGAGGTAGGATTTGCTCAGCTGGTGTGACTCAGTGGTTAGGTGTCAATCTATGAACCAGGAAGGAGGTCATAATTTGATTCCTGGTCAGGGCACATGCCCAGGTTGTGGGCTCAATCCCCAGTAGGAGGAGTGCAGGAGGCAGCCGGTCAATGATCCTCTCTCATCATTGATGTTTCTATCTTTCTCTTCCTCTCCCTTCTGCTCTGAAAGAGAGAACAGTTGCCTCCCATATGTGCCCCAACCAAGAATTGAACCTGCCACTTTTTGGTGTATGGACAATGCTCCAACTAACTGAGCCACACTAGCCAGGGCTGTAGAAAAGTCCCATTTGTTCTTTTGTCTCTAAAGGATATTACAGTAGATCCAATGCATGACTTTGTGTAGCATGATTTTCTTTTTTACTCTTCTCTACTATTTTCACACACATTATACTCTATTGATCTCTTCTCCACCAAATCCTGCTCCCCCAGCAAGTTCAACCAACAAAGTTTTATTGTTCCTTTTCACCTCTGATTTAAAACAGTTTATTGGGTATATTTGACAAAAAAGAGGCTTGCTAGTATTTCTTTTGTTCTTTTATTTCCTCCTTCCTCCATTTTTAGAATCAAAATTAGAAGAACTAGTGCAAAAAGGAAGAATCTAGGCCACCAGAGAAAGATAAAACCCATGATTTTAATTTTTTATCCTATCAAAATTGCCTTTCTTATTTTTATTATCATTATTAGCTTAAGTATATTTTAATTATGTTTAAAACGCACACACATTTACACACAGTACCTATAAAAAAATCATAAGTGGCTAAGAGGCCATTTTCTCTCTAACATCTTTAGATACTGCATCTCCTAAGTCAGTGGTCAGCAAACTGCGGCTCGTGAGCCACATGCAGCTCTTTGGCCCCTTGAGTGTGGCTCTTCCACAAAATACCATGTGCGGGCGCGCATGTATGGTGCAATTGAAACTTCGTGGCCCATGTGCAGAAGTCGGTTTTCGGCTCTCAAAAGAAATTTCAATCATTGTACTGTTGATATTTGGCTCTGTTGACTAATGAGTTTGCCGACCACTGTCCTAAGTTAAAGGGCTGGAAGCTGGCAGAGAAGGGCTACCACTGCACTTCTACACAGCCATCAAGCAGCACTTGCTGACATATTTGGCCATCTCACACTAAGATAAAGCAAGCAAGCAAAAAAAGAGTCCTAGGGCCACGCTGCAACCACATTGTAACCACCTCCTAAGCATCCTGGACCGCTGGGGTGGTGAGAGCAGAGGGCCTGTCTATAAACACGGTTCAGTTCTCTGAGCTGTGTTCAGAAAGGCAGCCTTCCTTCAGGAAGTGGGAAGCTCAGAAATGCAGGTGTTTGCTATCAGATGAAGTTGTTATAAGAGGGCACTAACGGAGAAGTTTTTTGTGGAGATTCAATGGCCTAAACTGAAGTTTGGGCTGCAATAGATCTTGGTATGGTGAAAAAGTTTGATATAGTCTGCAGCCCTGGTATTGGCTTGCAATAGGCAAACTTCACCAGGGGTCAGAAAGAGGTACACCTAGATGTGTTATTTGGTGGCAGCTGAATGCAGAAAGAACTGGGCCTGGTTGTGTAATAGTTGAGGAACAATACATTTGAAGCCTTAAAATAGTAGAATAATAAATTAGGAAGGAAGCTTAGTGATTATCTAGTAATCCGATAACCTTCTTTTACACATAAGGGAAAATGAAGCCTTGAAAAAGGGATTCCCCCAAAGTCTTCCAGTCAGTTAGTTCAGACAAAAAAAAAAAAAGAACATGAATCTTACTATCAAGTGCCTTCTCTCTACATTGCTCTTCATGATTAGAATTAAGAACTTGGTGCGGGACACCATGAGAAGTCTTAGGTTATGCTGCTAATGAGTGATAGGAGGGTGTAGTCATCCATCTTGCTTTAGAGGTTTAGCTAGAACTTTGCTTCATTAAGAGGCTTCTCCAAATCACTTGGAAGGCATCTCCTTGTTTGTTTCACATGCCCAAACTCCCCTCCCTGAGAATAAGTAGCAACCAGCTACCCAGGTGATACTGATTTGCTTATTCTTCCCACTTGAGAATCATAGAGCTAGACAACAATGTTTTTAATTATGTCACACATTAGAATCTCTCACAAAACTTCTACTTTTTGAAATAATACTCCTGCCCATATTCCAGTCTTCAAAATTCTTATTTCATTGGTTTGGGGAAGTGCCTAGGCTTCTGTATTTTAAATATCTCAGGTATTCTAATGTATAGCCAGGTTTGAGAAATAGGAGACTACAGGAAGCCTGGAACGGGACAATAGCAGGTACGGGAAGAGGTAGGAAGAACAGTTTGGAGAGATGTTCTTGAGGATGAATTAGGTCAGATGAGTGCCACTGCTCAAGAGCAGTGCAGGAAAGGAGAGGCTAGAAGCTGTGGGCTTTTTTGGGAGACTAATGAGGTTCAAACAGCCTCAGGTGGAGGCACTCCGGAAGTCTAATTAAACAAAGACAGCAGGAAATCTGTGAAGACTCAATCTCAGTCTCCAGGCTGAAGTGCAGTTGGTTTTCTCAGCGAGAAGAAATGGCAAAGGACAGATAACTCAGAAGGAAGTTTTTTGAGCTGGCAGGTAAAGAAAAAATAATAATGGGGCAGTTCTAGAAGAGGGAGTATAGTGTGTCTTATGCCAGCAATTCTAGGGCTTTAGTCCATCAGGTAGCAAGGCCAACAGTCTATAAAATAAGTGATAGACTCTTTGGGCCAGAGAGACTTAGAGATCATCAGAGTCAGCTCCGTTACCTCAGAGAGAATGAACTTGAATCCCAAAGAGGGACAGGGACTTGCCCAAGATCACCTGCAAGCCAGGGCTCTGACCTCTGATCTTGAATGAGAACACAGGCTCTGGAGCCAGCCTGCTAGGTTTGCTCTCCTCACTTTGTGAAAATTACTTAACACTCTCTGTGTCTAACTTTATCATGGGTTGCGGGCTGGATAAAATGAGTTAATATCTGTAAAGTGTTTAAAAGAATGCCTACCATGTGCTGTGTATTATATCAAATTAAGTGTAATTAATTACATCATACTGTTTTACTCAAGTGATAAAAAAGACTGGATAATACCTTGCCTATTTGAAAATACATATTTGGAAAAACTCAGATTTATCAAGGAGCTCTATTTTTGATAAAAACTCTAAAGGTAGTAAAGTTAGGTGAATCCCAACGCCATGTGTTTTCAAATGCATTTCTTTAAAGTAGTGATTCATGGGGCTCACTCCAGATCATTTGAAATAGAACCTCTTGGTGGCAGAAACAGGGACTCTTTTCCAAATGTGGTCCAGGTGATTCTGTTGAGCTTTAAAGCATGACAGCTCCTGTCCCTTGCCAGGGAATGGAGCAACCTTCTCTGTTAAGGATGCAAGGTCTTCCCTCTTCATGTGAGATAGTTACTATTCTCCTTTTTCACTGTGACAGAACTGGAAATTAAGGCTTACAGAGGCTGAATAACTTGCCCAAAGTAATTAATTTTTAAATAACAAGAAACTCTGAAGCCAAATCCTAACAACCCCAGAGTCACCATCCAGCCAGTTGCCATGTGATATTGAGGAAGTAAATTTCCACTAGGCTTCAGTTTTCTTATCTGTAAAATGGGATCATATTGGTATGGACATCATAGGAACTTATGAAAATTAGGCCTGTGGAGAGTACCTTGTTCACAGAAAAAATGAAATATTAACTTGTTTCTGCTATAGGTGTTGGCATTATTATTTCTACTCTATTTTCCACACATTTCCTTCAGGCATTTACTTGACAACCAATTGGTGCCAGGTACCATCCTGTGCTAGACTATGAAGTGACAAAGACTAGAAACTGAAGAAAATGCAGTTCTGACCTTTAAGAACCAACCACTTCAGTAGAAACTATAAATAAGAAACTGTATTATAAGACAAGAAGTGATCCAGTTCAAAAAGAAATAAAAATTGTCTTACTCTATAATAATAAAAGCATAATATGCTAATTAGACCAGACATCCTTCTGGATATCCTTCTAGATGACCTTCCAGACTAAGCCGGGGCTGCGAGGGAAGCTTGGGTCCCAGGTGCCAGAGGGAAGCCGCTGCCAGCAGCTGGGCAAAGGAAGGCCTACTCTTGCATGAATTTTGTGCATCAGGCCTCTAGGATTTAATAAAAACAAAAATTATCTACCAAAAGACTGTAGGAAATATGTCATTTTGAGTTTATATATATATATATGTATATATATATATATATATATATATATATAATCTTTAAATAGCATTATATTTTCATTTTTATTGGAATGTAGATAATTCTGAAAATAAGGCATACTTTGCTGTCTTTTTAAGCCAGGAATATTGTGTGCTATGTAAACTTCTCATAACTTAGTATCACCACTGGGAACCTCATTTATTTATTGGTTTGTATCATCTCATCCAAGTCCTCAGGAATTTCTATTTCTTTGTTCTTGTGTTTGGTTTTTAAAAATTTTCTCTTTCATTGTTGCAAAGTATCCACTTTCCTCTTCACAAAATTCATTGTGATCTATCAGGAAAAATAAAGATTTGGGATCAATTGAACCTGTATATCCTTCATGAACTAAGGCCATTTATTCCTTCATTCAACAAGTTTATGAATGCCCCATTAATAGGTCAGAAGTTTTGTTATTTATAGGGATTTGAAGATATATTCATATAAATGTTTGTCTTTAAGTGGCTAAAGGTGGAAGTTTCTTAATCATTCATAGCTATAATTTCCTCACATCTCTTAAGTGGAACTGACATTAAAGTGCTAGGAATAACTAACATTGAAGTGCTAGGAATTATTTTGGAGGGTAGGAGAGGGATAAAGTTAAATACACATAGGAGGATTCCAGCCAACGAAATCTCACATGCTCTTTTTTTTTTTTTTTAATATATTTGTATTGATTTCAGAGAGGAAGGGAGAAGCAGAGGGAGACAGAAACATCAATGATGAGAGAAAACCATTGATCAGCTACCTCTTGTTTGTCCCCTTCTGTGGATACAGCCTGAAACCCTGGTCATGTGCCCTGATCTGGAATCACACCTTGACCTCCTGGTTCATAAGTCAGCACTCAACCAGCTGGGCCATGCTCTCATTCTTTATTCACAAGAATTATGGAGTAAGTCCAGGTAGTACTCTAGGTCTTGAAAATGCAGCAGTGAACAAGACAGTCTGCTCACATTGAGTTTACATTCTGATGGCAGAAACTGCTAATAGATAAGTAAACATACAATACATTTTCAGGTAAGTGATATAATCTATATATATATAAAGAGCCAGGGTCCATAACATCCAAAGCAACCGAACGGATGACTGAACACTGGAAGTCAGACCTGCAGTCAGTGCTGGGTTGCCACGGTGACCCAGCGGTGACCCAACACTGACTACCGCCACCACTGGGTACTGACTGCAGAAGGGGCTGCGGATCAGGCCCAGAGAGAGAAGTAGGGTCTGACTCTCAGCCTCCATGGCAGCTGTTGATCAGCCCTTGCCTCTCTCTCTCTCTCTCTCCCCACCCCGGGCCTCACCAGCAGCTGCGCCTCTCTTTCTCTCTGGGCCTCAATAGCAGCCGCGGGGGCTGCTGATCAGCCCCGCCTTTCTGATCAGGCCCAGAGATAGGCGTGGAGATGCTGACTGGCATAGAAACAAACCAATCATAACCAAATCTGGGTGAACTGTGAGGAGCCAATGGCTGCCTAGGAGGTGGAGATTTTGATGCTGGTGGGCATAGAAACCAACCAATCAGAACCTAATCTGGGTGAACTGCGAAGGCAGAACCTAAAGTGGGGGCTGAGGAGGGGTTTTAAGGGCAACAGCTGTTTGGTGTAAGGTGTAAGAAAGTGGTTCAATGTTTTAATGACCGGTTTGGCAATATAGTGCATATGGCTGGCTATCAGTCCAGATATAGGGATTATGTATTTTTGTCTGCCAAGAGCATATCCTCCTGCTGCAAAAGGCTCTCCCCCCCATTTAAGCAATCCTATCCTATATAATCTACCTATATTAATAAAAGGGTAATATGCTAATTAGACCGGGTTGACCGTTGACCGGCCATCTTCTGGACATCCGACTTCCTTACGGACAAAGCCATGGTGGTGGGGGCCGAGGCAGAGGCAGAGGCAATTGGGGGCAAGATCAGGCCAGCAGGGGAGGACTGTTGGGGATGAGATCAGGCTGGCAGGGGAGGGCAGTTGGGGGCGATCAGGCAGGCAGAGGCAGTCAGGAGCGATCAGGCAGTTAGGCAGGTGAGCAGTTAAGAGACAGTGGTCCCAGATTGCAAGAGGAATGTCCAACTGTCGGTTTAGGCCTGATCCATGTCTAAGGGGTCCTGATTGGAGAGGGTGCAGGCTGGGCTGAGAGACCCCCGCCCATGCATGAATTTTGTGCACTGGGCCACTAGTCCTATATAATAAAAGCCTAATATGCTAAGTGTCTGGTCATCTGTTCAATCAAAGTGTAATAAGCTAATGACATGCTAAGGCTGCTCAACCACTTGCTATGACGTGCACTGACCACCAGGGGCCAGACGCTCCAACCAGTAAGTTAGCTTGCTGCTGGGGTCCAGCTGATCGGGATGGAGCAAGATGGGCTGGACACACCCTGGAGTCCTCTCACGGTCCCTCCCAGGCTGGCCAACCTTCTGCGTCCCTCCCGGGCCCTGATCGTGCACCGGTGGGGTCCCTTGGCCTGGCCTACACCCTCTCGCAGGCCAGGCTGAGTAACCCCAGGCCTCTAGTAAATATATAGCAGAAATACATAGAAGATGAATTGGAGGTGAAAGGGTCTTTTTTTTTTTTTCCTGGTTCAATTCACAATGATGTCTACAAATGTGTTGCTTAATAAATATTATTATGCTCTATTGATTAAATATAAGACATCATTGCTAGGTACTATTCTTTAACATGTGTCAGATCTCACTCTGAAAAAAATAACTCTAAAGTTGTGATTTCTTATTATATAAACTATATTTCCTCCCTTTAGTCAATTTGCATATTTAATCTACTAAGGCAGTAATTGGTTAGAATAAAGGGTGGGGGACAAAATATAAGAATTAGAAGATTTGATATGTGGTAGAGAAAAAGGTCACTCCCTCAGAATTAACATCTGATGAGCTGATACTAGATGTACAGAACTTTGATGAGAGAAATTTGGGTTTGATTTGCACAGTAAAGGATTATGGATAAAGCAAGCTGTGGGCAATGAGATCTTAAGATATGTGATAGTGGGAAGAGAAAAGGCAACTGAAAATGAAAGGAAAGTCAACTAATATGGTATAATGGAAGAGAAATGAATGTTGAAAAATACCAAAATATTTTCATAACAATTCAGTTTATCAGTTCAATAAAATTATACAAAAAATTCTTTGGTTATAAAACTTTGTTATCCAAATTATGGCAAATTGAAAATGATAAGACATAATTTATCCCCTAAGTGTATTGTACCTTTTAAAGTTCTGTTTGCCAAGAAGCTGGCATATGGGTAAACAAGTGAACAAACTTGTCATTTTCATCATGAAGTTGAAAAGAAAAATTTCATATAACAAAAGAAAGTTGTTAATGGGCCTGATTTAGATTATATGAGTGTCTTTCTGGAGGGAGGTTTATCTCAAGCATATGAATAAATTTTCTCCTCTAGGGCTCTTGGGCACCGTTGGGTGCAATAAGGAGGCGACTTACTAAAAGGCATCAAGGTGCTCTTTGGCATCCTTAAAACTAAGCATGCTAGTTAATAATGATAATGGTTATAATAACCACAGAGAAAACTGAAAGTGTGGAAATGTTTCTGAACTAAAAATATAGAAGGATTTATGTGGTTTAGAATGCTCCTTAGGCCAAGAAGATTTGTTCTGGGGAAGATCCAGAGAGGTTGATCATACAGGCTTAAGCAGTAATGTGATGGATTGGAAGGAAGGAAAGAGGGGAGGGGAGGGGAGGGGAGGGGAGGGGAGGGGAGGGAAGGGGAGGGGAGGGAAGGGGAGGGGAGGGAAGGAAGAGAAGGAGGGAAGGAAGTAGGGAGAGAGGAAGGAAAGAAGGATTGGTGAAGAGACAGAAGAAGGAGAAGCCAGGTTCAGAGTTTTGAACCACTTTTATCTGAGAATTGAGGACATTCCCAAAGTGCTTGATTGCTCTAATCCCATGGTCGGCAAACTGTGGCTCGAGAGCCACATGCGGCTCTTTGACCCCTTTAGTGTGGCTCTTCCACAAAATACCATGGCCTGGGTGAGTCTATTTTGAAGAAGTGGCATTAGAAGAAGTTTAAGTTTAAAAAATTTGGCTCACAAAAGAAAATTCAATCGTTGTACTGTTGATATTTGGCTCTGTTGACTAATGAGTTTGCCAACTACTGCTCTAATCTCCTTGGAGAGCAATAGTGATTTCAGCTGCTTTGTCTAAAACTACATTTAAGAGTCAGCTACTTATGGCAACATCAAGAATTTGCAGGAAGCTCAGATATTCTGTAATATCATTCAATGATCAGTACTAGCTTTCTCATGCTATTTTCCCCTGCTTATATTGAGGGGAAAGGATAACTATTGCAATACAACAGAATTAGTGAGATATTTTGTCTTTTTACAGAAAAAAATGTATTCCAATTGTGAAAACTTCATATTGTTCAACTTTTATGATGCATGAAAATTAGAAGTCATGTGTAATTTAATAAAGTATAAGTTTTGAAGTCATACAGTCTTTAACTTTAAATCCCAGCTCTATCATTCACTAGCTGAGTGACATTGAACAACTTCCTTATTCTCTCTGAGCCTAAAAATTGTCATATGTAAACTGGAAAGGCAAGCCCTATGAAGTGAAATCTTGTCACAGTCAATGGCAGTTCTTTCCTGCCTTTCACCAGGCAAATAGGGCACACACAAAAATGAATGACCTGTGCTGGCTTTCTTGACCTTAAGGAAGTAACAGTCCATTGAGAAATTAAGAGTTGGAATGCCAAGCGTTATGACAAAAGGTAAAAATCAGACAAACATTGAAGGTGTTTTGTTATTAGGACTAAATTTCTTTAAAAATTTCAAAAAAGCGACATGTCTCATTCATCACTAAATTCCCCAGATATTCTTTCACATAATAAATGCTAATATATTGTTGAATCCTTTGCATATAAACCTTACATTGAAAGAAATTTACAGACAGAAGTTTAATATATTTTAATCTGAGCAATTTTACTCTATTTTTAAATGGCTCTCATGGAGATCTAGTGACATATTCTCTCTTTAGCAGAACAACCGACACTGTCAAGGGGGTCTTTGAGTAATTAAATCTAAGAGCAGCCAATGAGCTTCTGGTCTACATCACTAATAACTGCTGTTTTATTTTATTAAGTGCATTAGGGAGTTTTGTATAGAATTAAATATATTTTTAGTTTTATAACTTTAAGTTTGGATATTCTAATGGGAAGTAAGGAGGCTTTAAATATCCAGAAAATGGTAAGTCTAAAAACTGCTGTAAGAGACCACAAGTTGGGTAATTCATAATGAGAATTAGTGTCTAATGTGTAAATCTATCCATATTGGACTATCAATAAAGACCCATGTTGAATACAGTATAGCTAGAGTGAACCAGTTGTTTTTATATTTCAGCATTTTCATCTCTTAAATAAGAAAAACTAAGTCAAATGATCTCTGAGATCTATTAGTTCTAAAATCCAACTATAAAACTAAGGTTTTTTTGAACTCTGAAATTTTAGAGATTTGGAGATTTTTCAGGAGTGCTGAAAGAACTTACCTGTAAGACAAACTTGAGTGATGACTTTTAGGGCAGAGGAGGAAAAGGAAGAGGGGTTGCGAACTATTAGCAGATAACCCTTTCTGCTTTCAGGTCATTTCTACAAAGAATAGTTTTTGTGTTGTTGTTTTTTTGGTTGTTTTTTGTTTTTGTTTTTTTTGTTTTTCTTTTCTTCTCTGAGTTAATACAAATAATGTTGGATAGTTACTCTGGGAAAAACAAGCTGAAAAAATTGACTTCAGGCTTTCTATTATATTGGGTATGACTGGTTTGACAAAACCATTTGAACAGAGTAATTGTACTCTGAGTAAACTGATACTGAGATTCACCCAAAGACAAATCCTGGGAAGGTCGGTAGGATTTATCTCACTCTTCCTGCCCTTTGGCACAGCTTTCCTCCAATGATGTTTTACATATTTATTCAGAAAATGGGAATAGAAACTGAGTTTGTAAAGAAGAGACTTGGAAGATCCCCTAACCTAGACCATTGATTTTTTTCTTTTTAACAAAACCCTTTCTCAAATGAAATCTAGCTCAGAACCCTAAGACAAGCAAAAGCCAAACTTCATGGTATTAAGAAGGAAGGTGTCTGGAGTCTATCAGTATTGCCACATCTGGTGAATAAAATAGCAACAGGAACTTTAGGGTTTCATGAAACACAATATGAAAACCGTGAATCTGTACCAAACCCCACTTCCACCTTTCATAATAAAACCCCCTTGAAACTTGAATCCCTGAGAGGGTAAGTTCAGATGGTCTAGAAAAAAGTGAGAGATGATGGGGGTATTGTTTTGGTCCAGGAACATAGATTAGAAAGAATGATCTGAACTTGATAGAAATGAAGGCCAATTCAGGTTTAATATAATTACTTTATCTTTGTGACATGTTTACATCCTTAATGGACCTTTCAGATATGCTATTTAATTGGTTCAATAGTATTTTCTGGATACAAATTATGTAGTAATTGACATAAATAGGACCAATGTATTGACTACCAGGCACATTATTTCAAGTAAACCTCTCAACCACCCCACAAAGGAAGCATATTTGAAAAAGACTAAGGTAGCCCAGACAGTGTAGCTCAGTGGTTGAGCATTGACGCATGAACCAAGAGGTCACTGGTTCAATTCCCTGTCAGAGCACATGCCCAGGTTGTGCTTCACCAGTAGGGGGCATGCAGGAGGCAGTCAAATGATGATGTTTCTCATCTATGTTTCTTTCTATATATCCCTTTTCCTTCATCTCTCTCTAAAATTGATAAAAACATTAAAAAAGAAAAAGACTAATGTACAAAAAGAATAAGTAATTGGACCATGGCCTCACAGTAGAGCTAGATTTTGAACCCAAGTCTGTCTCACTCCAAAACCAATGTTCCTTCTACTCTAACCTCAAGGAACTATCAAACTGCAAGAAATGTAAGTATGTGAGCTTTGTCCTGAAGTTAGTTAAAATCCTCTACAGTAGATCAGTTGTTATACAACCAAAATAGAATAAACTAGAATTGATGACATGTAACTAAAGATGCAGAGAGTTTAAAGAAAAAAAGACCATATTTCAAATAAGAGACCAAGATATACCTTGTGGGGAGGAGAGTTCTACAGAGCAGAGGTCATAGTCAAGGAGCTAAAGTTCCTGGAGTTGTCAGGCTTGTCCAAAGTTTTCCAGCTGGTTAGTAGTGTCATCCAAAATACAGGAAATATTTTTTTTTTTTGAGTCAGAGAGAAACTAGAGGGAAAATGTAGAACAAATGAATGCCAGAGTAAGCAGAGAGAAAAAACAGAAGTTCCATGTGGAAATAGTGAAAGAAATAGAAATAGTTGATGACTGTACAGTCAATGATAATTTTAGTCTTTTGCTTTAGAGTTTGTGTCTTTTTCCACTAACCTTTAGTTTTTGAATCAGTCGCATACTTTGTTATTTAAATCTAGGTTACATTAACTACCAATCTTTTTAGAAACTATGCATACATTTCTGCCAACTTAAAACCTTGTACTTTTTTGGTATTAATTCTCACATTATGCGTATCATTATTGCTGATAATCTACTTTGTGTTCTGTGTTTACATTCTAGTGCTCACCTGGTTGTCAGGCTACCAATCATAGTGTTTAGGTCTTTGGGTGTGCTTATAGGTTCCATTTACATTACAATTCATAGAGAGTTTATTTGTACCTACAGGTTTGGCTAATTCATTTCTTCACCTCCATTTTTGTAAACACATTTATATCCACCCTTAATGTTGTCTTCTTTATTTCATGCTACAATGAAGGGCTTATGGCTTAAGTTCAAGGCTATTATCTCAACCTATTCTCTTAACCCTTTCCTGCCTGCTCCTTTCAGGACCATCCTCTGGGCCATTCCCTTTCTTTCCAATATCTTAAATTTCTCCCTCTCCCTACTGGCTGCTTTCTTTCTGCTTTACCTTTCTAAGTATAATATACATTCTTCTCATTCAACTATATCAAAAGAACATTTTGTTTTCACCCCTATTTACTCCCCAAATCATTAAAATTTATTTTGTGCTTTCATTCATCTATGGAAAGTGTTAGTGTCAAGGGTTCTAATCACCTACTGGGATCAAACCTAGTAGATGTTTTTTGGGGGTCTGATCTTCTTTGATCTCTCTGCCACATTCAATATGGTTGATCCTTTTTAAAATTGCTTTTCCATTGGCTTCTAAGATCCATGAACTTCTCAGAGTCTTCTCATAAACTTAGTTCTTAGATTCTCCAGATAGGGACCCTCCTCTCCTCACTGACCCTGCTGTGCATAGGTCATTGTACCCACTCTCATAGCTTCATTTTACCTTATGATAAGGATTTCTACTTTTAAACTTCTGATCCATTCGTCTTCCTAGAGTTGAAGCTTATTCAGCTGTCTTTGTAACTTTTTATATATTCTGTAGGTACCTCAAACTCAGTATGCTAAGGTAGAACTCATCATCTCTCCTTTTCTATTTAAACCAGATCATCCAACTGCATTTACTAATTTAGTTAGTAGAGTTGTCAACCACTCAGTCCAAGAAAACTGGAAACTTGAAGTCATCATTAACTCTTCCTTCTCCCTGCATTAGTAACATAAACAATATTTCATTTAGCCTTTTCACTAATAATTGAATTTGTACCCATCTTCTGCGTCCCTACTTTTGCTGTCATCCTATTGTCTTACTTGGACAGGTATAGCAACTTCCTATAACCACTCTGCCTATAAACAGCTTCACTCTAAATTCTTTCACACAACTTTCAGATGTATCAATATAAAGCATATCATAACTATATCAATATCATACTTCAAATCATTTAATACTATAGAGGTGGATACACTAACCTACATATGTGATAAAAATTTTATAGAACTAAATGCATTCGAAAACACACTCATTTGTGTGCATGTAGTTCTATAATTTAGAATTTCTGAATTGAATATATGGGTTGTATCAATGTAAATATCCTGGCTTTTTGATATTACATGGTAGTTTTATAAGATGTTACCATTGGGGGAAACTATAAAGGGTATTTGGACTCACTGTATTATTTATTATAACTACATATAAATCTATAGTAACAGCAAAATAAAAAGATTATTTAAAAATACCTTGCGCCGAAACCGGTTTGGCTCAATGGACAGAGCGTCAGCCTGCGGACTGAAAGGTCCCAGGTTCGATTCCGGTCAAGGGCATGTACCTTTGTTGCGGGCACGTTCCCAGTAGGGGGTGTGCAGGAGGCAGCTGATCGATGTTTCTCTCTCATCGATGTTTCTAACTCTCTATCCCTCTCCCTTCCTCTCTGTAAAAAATCAATAAAAATGTATTTAAAAAAAAAAAGATTATAAAAATACCTTGCAGCCCTAGTCAGTTTGGCTCAGTGGATAGAGTGTTGGCCTGCAGCCTGAAGGGTCTCGCGTTAAATTCTGGTCAAGGGCATGTACCTTGTTTGCTGGCTCAATCACCAGCCCCAGTAGGGGTGCATTCGGGAGGCAACTAATTGATGTGTCTCTCTCACATAGATGTTTCTGTGTCCCCCCTCCCTTCCACTCTCTCTAAAAATCAATGGAAAAATTTCCTCAGGTGAGGATTAACAACAACAAAAAATAAATGTTGCAAAAGTACTCTTCAATACTCACTAGAAGTATTGAAGTATTTAAGCTTTTATTTTAACACTAGAGGCCCGGTGCATAAAATTTATGCACAGGGGGGTGTGTCCCTCAGCCCAGCCTGCATCCTCTCCAATCTGGGACCCCTCAAGGGATGTCCGACTGCCCATTTAGGCCCGATCCTGGTAGGATTCTGCCTAAATGGGCAGTCGGACATCTCTCTCACAATCCAGGACTGCTGGCTCCCAACTGCTCACCTGCCTGCCTTCCTGATTGCCCCTAACCGCTTCTGCCTGCCAGCCTGATCACCCCTAACCACTCCCCTGCCAGCCTGATTGATGCCTAACTGCTCCCCTGCCAGCCTGTTTGCCCCTAACTACCCTCCCTTGCAGTCCTGGTCACCCCTAACTGCCCTCCCCTGCAGGCCTGGTCTCCCTCAACTGCTCTCCCCTGCAGGCGTGGGTCCCCCCAACTGCCCTTCCCTGCAGGCCCAGTTGTCCCCAACTTCCCTCCTCTGCCAGCCTGGTCACCCCTAAATGCCCTCCCCTGCAGGCTCGATCATCCACAACTGCCCTCCCTTGCAGTTCTGGTTCCTCCCAACTGCCCTCCCCTGCTGGCCATCTTGTGGCGGCCATCTTGTGTCCACATAGGGGCAGTCATCTTTGACCACATGGGGGCAGCCATCTTGTGTGTTGGAGTAACAGTCAATTTGCATGTTATTCTTTTATTATATAGTATTAGATAGGATGGAAGCGTGGTGCACAGGTGGGGGCCAGCTGGTTTGCCCTGAAGGGTGTCCTGGATCAGGGTGGGGGTTCCCTTGGGACGTGGGGCAGCCTGGGCAAGGGGCCTGTGGTGGTTTGCAGGCTGGCCATGCCCCCCGGTGACCCAAGCAGTGGCCCTGGTATCTGGGATTTATTTATATTCTATAATTGAAACTTTGTAGCCTTAAGCGGAGGCCAAGGCAGGCCAGGGCTGCGGGAACTTGGTGTCCTCCATCACTGGGGGCAACTCAAGCCTCCTGCTCTCTCCAGTTCTGTGGCTGCCGCCATTTTTGTTGGGATTTATTTATCTTCTATAATTGAAACTTTGTAGCCTTGAGTGGAGGCCTAGGCTGGCCAGGGCAAGCGGAAAGCTTTGCTTCCTCCATTGCCAGGGAAACCCAAGCCTCCTGCTCTCTCTGTGGCCTCAGCTATCTTGGTTGGGTTAATTTGCATAGTCGCTCCTGATTGGCTGGTCGGTGTGGCCTGTGGGTGTAGCAGATGTATGGTCAATTTGCATATTACTCTTTTATTAGATAGGATAGCATACAAGTTTCTACTTCCCTCTTCAACTTTATCTCCCAGCATTCTCTGCCCCAATTTTTTTTTTTTTTTACTGTACTTACATTGAGTTATATGTAATTGTCTTACATACATCAGGTTATTTTCATTTTAGTATTTTGTTTATGCTTTTGCCATAGACTGCTCACTCATACCATTAGTCCTTACCTGCCCTGGCTAATTTATCCTCATCATTTAAGGTGTTTTCTTTGACCACTCAGGTGATAATATATATTTCTTCTTTGTGGTTTTATAGTGTTATACACACTTTTACTACATTTATTATATGTTTGTTTTCCTGTCTTACCTTCTACACCATGACCTTTAAAGGGTGAGAGCATATTCCAGTGCCCATTATATTTCCTAGCAAATAAAGATGCTCTCTATATATGTGTTACCTGAGTAAATGAAAGTGCTTCTCCATATAGCTTTGAAATCACCAACAATAAATTTAATGTTGTTATCATCTATTATGTAACTAGGCTAGAACATCCATTTGCAATTTTGAAATTATTGACTATTCTAGTATACTATTTAATTCTTTGTAATAATGAAAGTAATGATTAACAACTTAGCTAATTCCATCCTGGGATACAATTAGTCCCCCCCAACTGCCCACCCCTACTGAAAATGACAATGAACTACATACTAAGATGATCTGTGCAGATAACTTGCAGATTTGGAAAAAGCATCACTGAAGAAATCTCATGTTTTCCTTCACATGTACTAGTCTAGGGATCAAGGTGTTTTTTTTGTTGTTGTTGTTGTTTTTGTTTTTTTTTTTTTGTTTTTTTTTTAATGTATAGGCAAACTTGAGGATCCAGCAACCAAATAAAGCAAACAGAAATAGGATTCATTTATAACATATTCAGATGTTTGCTTATTCTTTAGACTAACTAGAATTCCACACTCCAATTACAAACCACCCCCACACACCCATCAAAGTAGGTAGCTAGTGATTAAGAAAAAAAGTCTAGGTCCAGAAACTTGAGTTTATTGTCTTTGGGCATGATGCTAAGATGGTAGTTATGAGAGGAGTGATTATGCTGAGGGTGAAATTTAAGTTTCTGAACTTGCTTCTGTTTTCTGATTCTACTTTTTACTTGCTGGAGGCTGAATAAACAGATAATCAGTTATGACATTTATAAAATGGATTTAATAATAGGTCAGTCTTGCTGTCCAACTTAATGAGGGAATGTTTATTTTCTTTTTGAAATATGCAGAACAAAGATGTTGGATAGGAGAAGTGGAAGGTGTAAACATTCTTAGTTAAAAAGAAGATCTTCACCAGGCCACGGTGGCTTAGTGGTTGAGCATCAGCCTATGAACCAAGAAGTCATGGTTTGATTCCTGGTCAGGGCATATGCCTGGGTTACAAACTCGATCCCCAGTGTGAGGTGTGCAGGAGCAGCTGATCAGTGATCTCTCTTATCACTGATGTTTCTGTCTTTCTCTCCTTCTCCCTTCCTCTCTGAAATCAATAAAAAATATATTTTTTTAAAAAAGAGTTTTGATAGATGATATGATTGTCCAACTTTATTGCAAAATGAGACCTATGACACTACTTGAAGAAACACAACTGTGCAACTTTTAAAACTTATAAACCTGCATGATTTTAAAGATTCACTTGACTTTTCTTCTTAATCAAGTATGATTTAATTTAAATATTTTCTATTCATAAAGACAGAAACTATAATCCTACTTTCATTTTTGTCCTTGTAAGGTTCGTAGAAACCCCTGCACATTTCTCTTGGAAAGAAAGTTATTATCGATCCACTATGTCCCAGAGCACACAGACAAGTGAATTCCTCAGTCCAGAGGTTTTCCAGCATATCTGGGATTTTCTGGAACAGTAAGTATCAAATCAACAGCAATATATATATATATATACTAGAGGCCCGGTGCACAAAATTCATGCACGGGGGGGGGGGTGTCCCTCAGCCCAGTCTGCACCCTCTCCAATCTGGGGGATAGGGCCTAAACGGGCAGTCAGACATACCTCTCACAATCCAGGACTACTGGCTCCCAACTGCTTGCCTGCCTACCTTCCTGATTGCCCCTAACTGCTTCTGCCTGCCAGCCTGATCACCCCCTAACCACTCCCCTACCAGCCTGATTGATGCCTAACTGCTCCCCTGCCAGCCTGATTGCCCCTAACTTCCCTCCCCTGTCGGCCTGGTCACCCCCAACTGCCCTTCCCTGCAGGCCTGGTCCCCCCCAACTGCCCTCCCCTGCAGGTCTGGTCCCCCCTAACTGCCCTCCCTTGCCAGCCTCATCGCCCCTAACTGCTCTCCCCTGCTGGTCTGGTATCCCTCCAACTGCCCTCCCCTGAAGGCCTGGTCACCCCTAACTGCCCTGTCCTGCAGGCCTGGTCCCCCCCAACTGCTCTCCCCTGCAGGCCTGGGTCCCCCCCAACTGCCCTTCCCTGCAGGCTTGATCGTCCCCAACTGTCCTCCCTTGCAGGCCTGGTCCCTCCCAACTGCCCTCTCCTGCTGGCCATCTTGTGGCAGCCATCTTGTGTCCACATGGGGGAAGCCATCTTTGAGCACATGGGGGCAGCCATCTTGTGTGTTGGAGTGACAGTCAATTTGCATATTACTCTTTTATTAGATAGGATAGAGGCCTGGTGCATGGGTGGGGGCTGGCTAGTTTGCCCTGAAGGGTGTCCTGGATCAGGGTTGGGGTTCTCTTGGGGTGTGGGGCAGCCTGGACGAGGGGCCTGTGGTGGTTTGCAGGCTAGCCACACCCCCTGGCAACCAAAGCATAGGTTGGAAGCAGGTATCAGGGATTTATTTATCTTCTATAATTGAAACTTTGTAGCCTTAAGCAGAGGCCAGGGCAGGCCAGGGTGGGCGGGAAGCTTGGCTTCCTCCACTGCCAGGGCCAACTCAAGCCTCCTGCTTGCTCCAACTCCGTGGCCACTGCCATCTTGGTTGGGTTAATTTGCACACTCACTCCTGATTGGCTGGTGGGCATGGCTTGTGGGCGTAGCGGAGGTACGGTCAATTTGCACGTTTCTCTTTTATTAGATAGGATATTATCCTTGAACTAGTATAAATAAATGAATATGAATGAACAAAATATTGCATTAGTAGGACATATTTATAGAACCAATAAAAATCAATTAATATTGTTGGAAAATTTATTTCTCCAATAGTATCTCTTTGTTCATAATGCAGTGGAGATTCATTCATTTTTCAACACTGAAAGATCATTATTATTATAAGGTGGTGTAGTTTTGGAAGATCAGAAGGGATCTCCTGCCCATAATAACTTTCCCAATAACTCCCTGATATTCAAAGTCTGTTCCTTTAGCTTAAAGATTCTTATTTCTCTAATAATGCAAATACCCCCCTGAGAAAGTAAAACACTAAATTTTGTTGATCAATTATGCCTTGCTAGGAGAAGGGTTATTATCTCCTTTCTGAAGATCTGGATTGGATAAATGAATAAATTAAAGGGAAATTGAAAGATCAGAGCACTGGGGACCCTATGGGATAGAGTAATACAATATTCTATCCCTGATACGTTGTTCTTCCCTGTGTTCCACCCAGCAATTCTTTGATGGTGACAGGGTTTATAATTCCTGTTTTACAAACAAAGCTTAGATCTGAACTGCCTGTGATTATGTATCTGGTAAGTGGTTAAGCCAGGATTCGAACCTAGGGTTTCTGACTCCAACTACTGAGCCTTGCCAATTTTGAGGCAGAGAGATCTCATGGTTACCAACTGGGTGAGTGTGCTTTAGTTCCTTTCCATTCCTAACTCACAATGTTTGTTTGTTTGTTTGTTTGTTTGTTTGTTTGTTTTTCCTTTATGGTAGACCCATATGTTCGGTTCAGCCTATTGACTTGAACTTTGTAGATGAACCATCAGAAAATGGAGCAACAAACAAGATTGAGATTAGCATGGACTGTATCCGCATGCAGGACTCGGACCTGAGTGACCCCATGTGGGTGAGTGGCATGGGCCTCTCCTTCAGTGTGTGAGCCATGCTATCCACACCTCTGTTACATCGGAGTTTTCCATGGCATGTGAAAAGGCAGGTGGCTCTGAATGGGCAAGGCCATTGGAAAGTGAGTCCATGTGGCAGCAGAGAGAAATGTATGAGCTGGTGGATTCTGGGTCTGCCTCAACTTTCCATAATGCATAATGATGTGGGGGAAGGGGGCTTGAAAATATTTTTTTTTTACATCCTTTGTCTTAGTTGCTCTTTGTGTCTATTTGATTTAGAGAGGATGGTACTTGCCCAAGGTTTTGCTGTTGGAGACAGAACCAGAATCTAGATAATGAATTCTTTTCAGAGCACATTCTACTGTGGCAGACTGCCTCTCTCGTGGAACTATCCTTCTTCAATGAAGGAGGACAAAGTAAATTCTCTCAGAACACACATTTAGTTACCTAATTATAGAATAGGATGAGAGAAGGTAACAATACATATAACTTCCTTTTGATGTTACTGCTGAGTCACTTATCACATTAAGCCTCAGTTTCTCATCTATAAAATGGTGCGACCTTACATGCCACATACCTCCCAGACAGCTAAGGGCCATAATGGGTTAATGATAGTAAAGCACTTTTCTGAGATATTTAGGTAAAATGTCTCTGTGCAGTTCATAATGCTGGTGAGTTTCCTTCCTTCTTTCCTTCCTTCCTTCCTTCCTTCCTTCCTTCCTTCCTTCCTTCCTTCCTTCCTTCCTTCCTCCCTTCCCTCCTTCCTTCCTTCCTTCGTTCCTTCCTCTCTCTTCATTTCTCTTTCTTTCTTTATTCTTTAAAAAAATTACCACACAAGTCATGATGTTTTTTTTCTATAAAAAATATAAACAAAAGAGGCAAAAGCAACAACAACAAAAAAGACTTCTAGAAAAACAGAAAGAAAAGATAAAGAGCTAAAAGAGAGTGGAGTATCTGCTGATGTGATTAAAGAGAGTGCTTTATGAAATGCCTTGACTTTTTTGATTGGGGTCAAATTACTTTATTTGAAGGAATGGTATGAATGATAGAACCTAAGTAGATGTTTTAGTATACCTTGCATTTCCTGTCTAATATAAGATTTTACAGGAATTTTCACAATGTACTTTTTTATATGAATTGTACTTTTTATTATTGGGAGAAGCTGAAGTAGAGAAATAGGACAGAGATTAACCAAAGAACATATAAGCATATGTGTATAGCCCATAGACACAGACAAAAGGGTGGGGAAGGTCGGGGTGGGGTGGGGGCTGGGTGGCATGGGCACAGTGTCGAGGGAAAGGGGAACATCTGTAATACTAATCTAATACTGTCAACAATAAGAAAATAGAAAGTTGTAACTTTGCAAGTATAATGATGCTTTGTTACTATATTGATAAGGAAAAAATATTATTCTTCACTGGCTCCTTACAGTCTAATATCAATATATTTCTCACTTATCCTTGAGGTACTGAAAAGAAACTGGCAGATAAATGCAAGGCCTTGAAATGTATTATTATTGAATATAAATGTGTATAAATTCTGATTTGACAGTGATTTAGAAATATCCCACATTCACTAAATTATGTTGCTTCTTAAATTGATAGGTAGCACCTTCCTGGGCAAACCTATCTTTTTCTATTCTCTCCAGAGATGTTCTGTTCTCACTGTTGGATTCATAAAAGCAAGCAGAAGTTATAAAGTTTAACACTGAGAATCAAACCTTTTCATTTACAGCAAGCGTGTCAAACTCGTGGCCGTGGGCTGCATGCGGCCCGCAACGAATATTTTTGCAGCCCAGCCTATATAATGGTATGGAAGAAACGTTTTAATAAAAATTTCGTAACTTAATTTTTACAATATCCTGTTATACAGAATTATTAATAACGAACTACAACATTCGCTGACTGATTACTATAATTGTGTTGCATTCATTTCCCTTACTTGCCTTACGCGCAGGCGCACCATTTCTCTCCACTGGTGCTAGCAGCGAATATTTTAGC
Organism: Plecotus auritus; assembly: GCF_963455305.1. Classification (NCBI taxonomy): domain Eukaryota; kingdom Metazoa; phylum Chordata; class Mammalia; order Chiroptera; family Vespertilionidae; genus Plecotus; species Plecotus auritus. The sequence goes on along the minus strand of NC_137771.1, from coordinate 179,788,897 downwards.
AGCCGATTGCCACGTCATTAGTCTTGGACTGACTTGTTTGGTGTGCACAACAGGAAATATTTCGCTTTTGAAGAACAAGAAAAATAGGTTTATTTGCGTTACACTTATTAATTTGTGCAGTTATTCAGTGTCTGGTAAGTTAATGTTCAAGAAAAAATATTAATTTTTATTAAAATGTTCTATTATTTTATGTTAACGATTATTCATTTATTTCAGCCCATTGTATTCAGCATGTCTCTATCGAAATAAACCTACGTTTCTATGAAAATTGAAGCTTTTGTTTTTTTGTGGCCCACATAAACTTAAACCTTGTTTATCTGGCCCATGTTAGCCTTTGAGTTTGACATGCTTGATTTACAGTTCCTATTATTTTATTTTTAGATATTGAAGTATTTTTTTACATGCCATGCTATTTCTGCTTCTTTGTTTTATTAGAGATTTTTTACTTGAGAACATCCCTTTTTATTTTCCTCTCTGTCCAATTTCTACCCATCCCCCCACCCAGTTTATCTTGTTAGCATATTTTTCACTTTTCTGTGTGTAGGTTACTAGCTATATAGTTGCAGTTATTATATGCTATGTTTTTTTTATGATAAAGATGAACAAATCATGATCTCTAGCCTTGAGGACACCAAAGTATAGCATAAGGTGTGTAGGTGAATAGCTATGTAATTGCAAAACTCTGCACATAAATTCCTTTCCTCTTGAATATAATATTTAAAAAATGGGATCTCAGCCAAGCATTCTTTTACTATGCAAGAAATCTGAATCTGTAGGCATGAAACAACAAGTCATATTAAGGACAGAAATCTTGACATTGAGAATGTTATTCCATTTGTATTGATTTTTGATATGCCCTTCACCTTAACATCTAGTCATGACATGAGATCATAATGTGTTGTTCTGATTATTAACAAAGGGAATTTCAATTGTAGAGAATGTGTGTGCCTTCCTCACCAGAATGATTTTAATGTCACTGAAGAATGTGCTGCCTTCGACTAGAAAGGTCTTTGTTGGCTCTTGATTCCGTTGTCTGATATATGACTTTATATCTCAGCATTGCATTATTTGCAAGCTGGCTAAGCATGTCTATCATGTTTTCAAGAGGTGGATAATGATGTTAACACCTAAACGTTCTCCTGAGATGATTGCTGGAAACTACATAATTCTTAATTTTGCATTTGTTTATTCTGTTTGCTTTGATAGAATCCCTGTTTAGCTGAATTAAATGTTTCCCTTGGGATTGGAATGGTAGTTATCTAACACTGTCCACTTTTGTAAATTCTTACTGTAGCAGCCCAGATATACATGAAGACGCTTCAGCTCTGCACATCAAAAGAGCAGGTAGTGTGTTTGTATTTGGAAAGACTTACACCTAGCATTATGCCCTACATCTTATATGACTCAAGATTTACATAAGATTTTATTTTTATATAGCAAAAGCTTTTCTTTAGCATTTATTATATGCTATGTTTTTTTATGATACAGATGAGCAAATCATGATCTCTGGCCTTGAGGGGACCATAATATAGCATAAAGGCAAGGGTGTATAAAATTAGTTATGAAAAGTATTCGTGCAAATGTATGTACTAGTATTTCTTAAGGCACATAAAAAAGGAACATTTTATTGTGTGTGTGAAAGACTTAATTTGTTACAGAGGAGTTGATTTTTATTTAGACCTTGGAATATGAGTCAAATTGATCAAAACAGTAGAAAAAGTATCCAAATTTGGATAATTTTGAAAATAATTTATTTTAAAGTCAAAATGTAAAGCTCAAACTAAAAATTTTAACTAAGAAGAAATTTTTATTTTAAAAAAAGACAAATTTAAAAAAAATTTTCAACCCGTGACAAAGGTTTAATAATCCTAATAAGATAATACTTAAAAATTAATTAAGAGAGATAGTAAGTCCTTCCCACTTTGGCAAAGAGTATAGGCAATTCACAGGCATTTAACAATGGAGTGTGCAATGTAATATATATGACAAGTACAACATCATGGGGGACGGTTATAAAATCAATATATGTTGAAGTTCTGTTTTTAGGTGTATCATACTATTTAAGATTGGTCCAATTCTTGTTGATATGGTGTACAATGTTCAACCTCTCTAATAAAATATTTGTGAATTGAAACAATGAGATTATCAGCTATCTGTTCAGCAGAGATTGACATGGTTAATAATATTCAGTGCTGGTGAAATTGTTGGAAAAATTATTTTCCCTTCTAGTGGTAGTATAAATTAATATAATATATTTAGAGGACAATTTACTCATTCTAATTTATTTAATTTTAAGGCAATTCCCCTTTGGTCCATAAGTGCCACTACTAGAAACCTTTTCCACAGAATGATTCAAATGTAAAGTATATATACAGGCACACACAGATGCAAGAAGATTCACAAGCATACACATATATAAATGCAGAAAAGAAGGCTTCATTAAAGCACTGTTCATAATAACTGATAAGACTAAGTAGAATTCTATGGACTAAAGCTTTGGACTCAGATAGGAAAATATACTACAGTTTAAAGCAAATGAGGGTTAAGCCATTGTGAGATGGTTTTAGTAGTTATGATGTGTGGTCATTTTCATCTAGAAATCCTATTGATAGTTATTCACAGTGTGGCTTCTATATTTATGCTTTGTGTGAGGTGTTTTTTATATCCTGAGAAAAATTATGTATAACTAGAGGCCCGGTGTATGAAATTTGTGCATGGGGGGGGGGGTGTCCCTCAGCCCAGCCTGCACCCTCTCCAATCTGGGACCCCTCGAGGGATGTCCGACTGCCCGTTTAGGCCCGATCCTACCAGAATCGGGCCTAAACGGGCAGTCGGACATCCCTCTCATAATCCAGGACTGCTGGCTCCCAACGGCTCACCTGCCTGCCTTCCTGATTGCCCCTAACCGCTTCTGCCTGTCAGCCTGATCACCCCCTAACCACTCGCCTGTCAGCCTGATTGATGCCTAACTGCTCCCCTGCCAGCCTGTTTGCCCCTAACTGCCCTCCCCTGCAGGCCTGGTCCCCCCCAACTGCCCTCCCCTGCAGGCCTGGGTCCCTCCCAACTGCCCATCCCTGCAGGCCCGGTCACCCCCAACTTCCCTCCTCTGCCAGCTTGGTCATCCCTAACTGCCCTCCCCTGCAGGCTTGATCGCCCCCAACTGCCCTTCCTTGCAGGCCTGGTCCCTCCCAACTTCCCTCCCCTGCTGGCCTGATCTCCCACAACTGCCCTCCCTTGCAGACCTGGTCCCTCCCAACTTTGCTCCCCTGCTGGCCATCTTGTGGCGGCCATCTTGTGCCCACATGGGGGCAGCCATCTTGTGTGTAGGAGTGATGGTCAATCTGCATATTACTCTTTTATTAGATAGGATAGAGGCCTGGTGCATGGATGGGGGCCAGCTGGTTTGCCCTGAATGGTGTCCCAGATCAGGGTGGGGGTTCCCTTGGGGTGTGGGGCAGCCTGGGCGAGGGGCCTGTGGTGGTTTGCAGGCCAGCCACGCCCCCCATCAACCCAAGTGGAGGCCCTGGTATCTGGGATTTATTTATCTTCTATAATTGAAACTTTGTAGCCTTGAGCGTAGCCAAGCCTCCTGCTCGCTCCGTGGCCTCAGCCATTTTTGTTGGGATTTATTTATCTTCTATAATTGAAACTTTGTAGCCTTAAGCGGAGGCCAAGGCAGGCCAGGGCTGCAGAAAGCTTGGCTTCCTCCATAGCCGGGGGCAACTCAAGCCTCCTGCTCTCTCCAGCTCTGTGGCTGCTGCCATTTTTGTTGGGATTTATTTATCATCTATAATTGAAACTTTGTAGCCTTGAGTGGAGGCCTCAGCCAGCCAGGGTGTGCGGGAAGTTTGGCTTCCTCCATTGCCTGGGAAACCCAAGCCTCCTGCTCTCTCTGTGGCTTCAGCCATCTTGGTTGGGTTAATTTGCATAGTCGCTCCTGATTGGCTGGTGGGCATGGCTTGTGGATGTAGCAGAGGTATGGTCAATTTGCATATTGCTCTTTTATTAGATAAGATTGCCACTGTTTCTTATTAAATGTTTGGTAAAATTTACTAGTGAAACCATCTGCGCCTGGATATTTCTTCTTTGGGAGCTCTTTAATTATAAATTCAATTTCTTTAATAGTTATTGGACTATTGAGATGATCCATTTTATCTTGGGTAAGTTTTTGTAAATGGCCGTTTTTTAGTCATTGGCTAATTTCATCAACATTTTTGAATTTATGTAAGTAGAATTGTTTGGCGTATTACCTTATTATCCTTTCAATATCTTTGAGATTCATAATATCCTCAGTTTCATTTTTAATATTAGTAACTGTGTCTTCTCTGTTTTTCTTGTCAGTTTTGCTAGAGATTTATCTATTTTATTAATGTTTCAAAGAACCAGCTCAACTTTTTGGTTTCAGTGTTTTTCTCTATTGTCTTTCTGTTTTCAACTTTATTATTTCTGGTCTTATTTTAGTTTCTCTCTTCTGCTTCTTCAGGTTTATTTTGCTCTTCTTTTTCAAGTTTCTTAAATTAAAAGTTTATATTATTGTGTTGAGATCTTTCTTCTCTTCTAACATTAGTCTTTGTTTTTATAAGTTTTCCACTAAACACTGCTTTAGTTGTATCTTATAAATTTCCATATGTAGTATCTTCATTTTTGTTCAGTCTAAAATATTTTCTAATATCATTTGAGATTTCCTCTTTGACAAATATGCATTTAGAAGCATGTTGTTTAATTCCCAAGTGTTTGGATATTTTCTGTTATTTTTCTATTACTGACTCCTAGTTTAATTCAATTATGGTCTGAAAACATATTTTGTGTGATTTTAAATGTTTTACATTTGCTAAAGTTTGTTTCATGAGTCAGAATATGGTTTATCTTGCTGAATGTTCCATGATTACTTGAAAAGTCTGTATTTTGTTTTGTTGGGTGGAATGTTCTAAAATGTCAATTAGATCTAATTGATGTATGGTATTATTAAATTCTTCTATACCCTTGCTTATTTTCTGTCTACTAGTTCTATTGATTACTGAGAGAAGAGTGTTAAAGTGTTCAACTCTAATTATGAATGTTTCTTTTCTTTCAAATCTGTCAGTTTCCATTTCGTGTTCATTGATGCTCTGTTTTTAGATGTATCGTACTACTTAAAATTATCACATCTTCTTGTTGAATTGATCCTTTTATCCTATAGTAGAGGCCTGGTGCATGAATTCGTGCACCACTGGGGTCCTTGGCCTGGCCTGCAGGATCAGGCCAAAACCAGCTCTCTGACATCCCCCAAGGGGTCTCAGATTGTGAGAAGTTGCAGGCCAGACTGAGGGACCCCACCAGTGCATGATCAGGACCAGGGAGGGACACAGAAGGTTGGCCAGCTGGGGAGGGACCGTGGGAGGGCTCGAGGGCATGTCCAGCCTATCTTGCTTAGTCCCAATCTGCCAGACCTCAGCAGCAAGCTAACTTCCCTGTCGGAATGTCTGCCCCCTAGTGGTTAGTGCACATCACAGTGACTGGTCGACCAATTGACTGTCTACCCCCTGGTGGTCAGTGCACGTCATAGCGAGCGGTTGAGTGGCCTTAGCATATCATTAGCATATTACGTTTTGATTGGTTGAACGGCTGACTGGATGACCGGAGACACTTAACCTATTGGTTTTATTGATTACTGAGAGAAGAGTGTTAGTGTTCAAACCTAATTATGAATTTTATTTTCTTTCAAATCTGTCAGTTTTCATTTCGTGTTCGTTAATGCTCTGTTTTTAGATGTATCATACTACTTAAGATTGTTATTGTTCCATCTTCTTGTTGAATTGATCCTTTTATCATATCTAATAAAAGCCTAATATGCTAAGTATCCAATCATCTGTTTAACCAATCAAAACATAATATGCTAATGATATGCTAAGGCCACTCAACCGCTTGCTATGACATGCAGTAACCACCAGGAGGCAGACACTCCAACCAGTAGGTTAGCTTGCTGCTGAGGTCTGGCAGATCGGGACTGAAAGAGATGGGCCAAACATGCCCTGGAGCCTTCCCACAGTCCCTCCCCAGCTGGCCAACCTCCTGCATCCCTCCTGGCCCCTATCATGCACTGGTGGGGTCCTTCGGCCTGGCCTGCACCCTCTCACAATCAGGGACCCCTTGTGGGATATTGGAGAGCCAGTTTTGGCCCAATCCCACAGGCCAGGCCCAGGGACCCCACAGAGGCATGAATTTGTGCACCGGGCCTTTAGTTATTATATGATATTTTTCTTTATCCCTGGCAATGTAGTTTGCTCTGAAGATAATTGTCTTTGTTTATCTTAGGATAAACTTTCTTTTGATTAATGTTTGCATAGTAAATACTTATTCTTTTTACTTTTAACCTACATATATTATTATATTTGAAGTAGGTATCTTCTAGATAATATACAATTGGATTGATTTATTTCCTTTTGACAATCTCTATTAATATATTTACATCATTTATATTTAATGTAATTATTGATATTTTTTCAATCATTTATTTTTTGTTTGTTTCCTTTATTGTTTTTTCTGTTTCCTTTTTACGCTGCTGTATAGATTATTTTACCTATTTTTAGTTTTTGATTTTTATTGTTCTGTCTTGGTTTTTACTATATCTCTGCATATTTTTAGTGGTTGCTCTGGGGATTGCAATATTCACAATTTTTCAGTCTATTGAGAGTCAGTGTTTTACCACTGCAAATGGAATGTAGAAACCTTACCACGATATTGGTTTTATAATCCTTTCCTGATATTTTAGAGAATGAAGAGAATAGGCTATTTATGAAACAGAATATTTATCATTGACGTTGCCCTTCTTTTGTACCAAAGTCACAGTTCTCACTAGATATTATCAGGAAAAATACAAAATTCCATGCATTTTTAATTGATCAAAACTTTATAAACATTCTCTCTCCATAACTCTTTTATCTTTTCTACCTTTCCTTCTTCTACACACACACACACACACACACACACACAATAAATACCACATACAAAACCACATCTATAGCTATTTCAAATATTATAAAATAGAATCATAGTAGGTTTTGTTATGCCAGGTGTTTTAAGCCTTCATTTGATAAATTCCATTAGCTAAATACATGTATTAAGCTCAGTCTTACTCCATGGCTAGGACCATTAAAATAGTCATTCCACCATAATTTATGCCAATTGATTTTATGAATTAGTTCTATGAATACAAATGAAACAAACATACAAAAAAAATATTTCACATAGCAAAAGCCCTCTAATATTTTGAAAATGAATTGCTAGTTACTTATGTTGTTAATGAGGTGTCTCAATATCCATTCAGTTGAGACTGAGTTCAGGTGTCCCCAGAAGAGCAGATTGTTTTTCTATTCTGTTCTTTGTACAGCATAGCCAATCGGAAGGCACCACTTTGTTCAAGAGTGCCAAGCCAGGGACTTTACCTTAAACACAAGTATGCATTTCAAACCTTGAGCAAACAGTCTGCTTAATAAAATAAGGGAAAGGGTTTCCTTTTTTTCTCTTCTCTAGAAATTCACAAACATCACTTGATAGGTGACAGCTCCTCCCTTACAAAAGGAGCTGTTTGCATTCTGCTATGGTGTTTGGGTAAACTGCCACATGCACTGGCCAAGAATTCATTGCCTAGGGGAAGGTGTTTGCAGTCTCTGTGTTTAATCTGAAAAGAAACCCTTTCCTTCTCTCTTCTCCCCCTGTTTTTGAGGAGGGAGAGTTAGAAATGATAGCCCAAGGGAAATAGTTCCCCTATCACCTTTGGTGTAACCTCAACAGTGTTACTCAAGACACTGTGCTCAGTGTGTATTCATTCAGAGTGACAAAGTTGAAGGGGGCAAAGAAACAGGGATTTTAGCAGAAACAGGGGAGCTGATTCTGACTTTGCATCTTCTTCAAAACTGATCAGTTTTAATATCCACATATACATTTTGTTTTATTCATCACAAAAGCAAACAATGAAGTCGATATGAATATTTTAGTCTCAGAAGCAACTCAAATAAATTGATATCTAACTGGCACATATTTGTTCCGAAAACATCTTGTCAATACTCATATGCTCACACTTTATTACACACACACACACACACACACACACATTTATATCCCTGATTAAGATACATGCCATCAAATTCCTTGCAAGTGTTGATCCAGATAGAAAAGGGGATGGCCTTTCAGATTCTCTGCATTATTTATGTGTCTCAGATTTCCCATTTATATCTAAGCGAATCAAGTAAGAAATCTTGGAGGCTGAAGAAATTAAATATCCCAAATGGCTATCTCACATCCTATTTGGAATTGGGGGGGAGGGATGTGATATATTAGCAAGTAATTAAGTAGTCCTAAATAGGAAGGCTTCCACAACAATACAGAAAATATTCAGTTTCATACTCATTCAGATTTTTATTTATTGAATGCAGGGGTTAGAACTCAAAGGCTTAAAAATTCCACAAAAGTAATATAGAGGTATCAATTAGTCTAGCTGCATAATGTTTCATTGCAAATAGTGAAGAGAAAAGTAAACTGTGAACTGATAAAATGCTCAGGCATGCACAAATGCACGTACACACACATACAAACATACACAGCTTGTGTAGGCTAAATAATACTTTGCTATAGCCAAGTTAATTTGATTTAAGAAAACCTGATTAGGTTGAAATCCTTGCATGCTGACTTGAGAATCTGATTTGTTTGAAGTAATACCCATGTTACTCTGACAACCAGTTTATTTAATATAATTTTAATCTACAAAAATTAGAAACTTCTAGAATATTAGCCTTAGGAATTTTAGACGTAATCTTGTCCTAATTTAGCTTTACTTTAATGGAAGGGAAGATAAGGATTCAAGTTGATTACTGTTGACTTCAACATTTTCAATAGTTTGTGGATAAATCAGGATTAAATCAAACTTTCTAAATTTCTCAATCTACCTTTCCATCTACTATCAAAGAAAGTGGTAAAGAGTTCAGGCTCTAGAGGTTGATGGCTGCCTATATTTACATCCAGTTCTGTCATTCAGTATTTGGATGATCTTTGCTAAGTTGTGGTATGTTTCTGAGCCTCAGTGTCTCCATCTGTAAAGTGGGCATAATGGTGTTAGTGACACAGTAGAGAAAAGCTGTTTTGAGACTTGAGATATGACATGTAAAGCAGTTAGCATGGTATCAGTCATGTGGTCAGTTCTCAGTGGTGATGGCTGTTGCTGTTGCTCATTAGAGCATAACAAATCTATAAAATTGCAATCATCAATCCCAATTAGATTAATTACTAATGCAAGAAAGAAATATAATGTATATATATTTGTATTTTGGTATCTCCAAGAAGGAAGGGAGTATTTGACGACATACTAGCATGCTATAAGTTGAGTTTTTCTGCAAACTAAGATCAAATTTTGAAACAGACTTCTTTTAAAAGCTAATAGTCTCTTGTGTCTATTAGGTCTCATAGAACTCACAGGAAAAAGTTAATTACTAAATATTATTTTATGTTAGTTATTTAAGTATTATTCAGTAATTTTAACATAATTAAATATTCCCTTTTCCAGAATAATACTTAAAAGCACAAACTTTGGAATTGGATGTACTACTGATATACATGGGTTTGAATCTTAATACAATAATAAAGTCAGAGCTGTGTGGACTCCTAGGTAGTTTAACTCATAGAGCCAGCAATGTCAACATTACTTAATAGCTTTTTAAGTGCAGTTTTTGGGTTCTATTCCAGATCCACTGAGTTGAAAATTGGAGAGGGCAGCAACAATTTTTCAATTAAGTCCTCCAGGTGATTCTGATGTTTAAGAATTATGGGGACAATCCAGTTAGTTAACATACATGTTTTTGTAGGCAGGGAAGCTCCAGCTTTCACTGGGGAGTGACTTGCCCAAGGGTACACAGCATAATGTTGGAGAAGAGACTATTAGGACAGTCTGCACTTTAAAATAGACATTTATAATTGTGACTCATCTTCAAACATGTGAAATGCGAAATGGTCTGTTGGGTTATCCCATATAGAAAATAAAAAGTTAGAATATAATACTTTAGAAGAAATCATGAAACATATTTATTAAATGGTTCGGCTACATGTGTCTATCAGTAAGGTAAAGAAGTTCACATATCTGTATTTCTTTAATTGTGGAGATGATTCATAATCTTTTTCCTGGCAAAATGCTTAAAGTTCACATTTATGTTCTTGCCAATTCAACAAGTATTTACTGATGGTTTACTAAGTTCAAGATACCCAGCTAGGCACACAAAGTTTTCATAAAATAGCTGAGTCAGTCATACCTATAACTTAGAATTGGTGGGGGAAACATATATAAAGCTAGTGAACTAGGTTATAAATAATTTAAATGACCATACCAATAAAATATGTGTTGCTTATCTTTTGAGAGATAAATAAAAAGATAATAAATAGGTACCTACCATGAACAACAGACTAGAGTTAAATCATTGGCAATGACTGCTGGGCTGCATAACTTCAGGGACAGTAGTCATAGCTATGAATACTGTGGAAATAATAGCTCTTAGGCATTACACAGGTCAGTGGTCTTGCATCTAACTACCATTTATGCTTGCTATACTTGAGACAATTTGGAGAATTTATGAATAAACAAAGAGTACATTCTACTTCCAAGGATCTCTCAGTTTGTATGTAGACATTTGTATGTAAACACATACAAACTACTCTTATCATGATAATAAGTGGTAAGCACCAAAGGAGGGTATAGACAAACTTCAACAGGAATTCTGATGATCTTTTCTATTCAAAAGCTCAGGAAATACATTGGCCATATGAAGGCAAAGGGAGAAGTCATTTTAGACAGAAATGTGCACATGACTTAAGGAACAGACTTTTCCCCCTTTTTTATTGAATTTATTGGGATGACACTGGTTAACAAAATTATACAGGTTTCAGGTGCACAATTCCACAACACATCATCTTTACACTGCAATGTGTGTTCACCACCCCAAGTCAAGTCTCCTTGTGTCACTATTTATCCCCCTATATCCTCCTCCACCACTCACTCTTCCCCCTGCAATCAACACACTGTGTCCATGAGTTGTTTTTTTCTCTTTTTAGCTCAGTCCCTTCAGCCCATTCCCCCAACAGCTATCTTCCTATTCTCTATCTGTTAGTCTGTCTCTGTTTTGCTTGTTACTTCACTTTGTTCGTTAGGTTCCACTTCATTTTGTTCATTAGATTCCACAGAAGTGTGAAATCATATGGTACTTGTCTTTCTCTGAGTGGCTTACTTCACTTAGCATAATGCTCTCCAGGGCCATCCATGCTGTCACAAAGGGTAAGATTTCCTTTTTATGGCCAAGAAGTATTCCATTATGTAAATGTACCACAACTTTTTTTCCCTCATCCATTGATGGACTATTGGGCTGCTTCCAAATCTTGGCTATTAGAAATAAGGCTGCAATAAACATAGGGGTTCATATATTCTTCTGAGTTAGTGTTTCTAGTGTCTTCAGAAAAATTCCCTGAAGTGGAATAGCTGAATCATAAGGCAGTTTCATTTTTAATTTTTTAAGGTAACTTCATACTTTCCACAGTGACTGTACCAATTTATATTCCCACCAACAATTCATGATGATTCCCTTTTCTGCATATCTTTCCAACACTGGTTGTTTGTTGATTGATTGATGATAGCCATTCTGACAGGTGTGAGGTGATATCTCATTGTAGTTTGGAACCAGCTTAAATGTGTGAGGCAGTCAGTGAAAGAGAATAGAAATGGTGACACTTAAAGAAAACTGGAGAATTCTTGCCTCACCTACTAACAACAGAGTGTATATATATATATATATATATATATATATATATATATTCTATCAAATTGAGACTATTTGACTTAAATATAGACATGAAGTACATTATTCCATAACTATTAAACTGTGTAATGAACAGAGGGTCAATTTGATGTGGCTAGAACTCAACAGGCCAGAAAAGGAGTATGAGAATAGACAAATAGTTGAGTTGGAGTCAGTTCAAGAAAAATAGTGAGACACTCTAACCTGATGGCCTTGTTATAGGATACAGAATGTAGGTAACCAGAGGATGGGGGCCTGGAGATGTGGAGGTGCCTGCAGTGCATATGAGCTAAAACTCAGCCATGTCATATGCTTATTGCCAAGAGAAGTGTTGGGATTATGATTAAGTCTCTGTGGAGGACTATACTTTTCAGATAGTGACCTATTCATTGTCTACTTTGACCTCTACAACATTTATTCAGAATATACTAAGTGTTAGTTCTTCGAATAAGATGAGATCAAAATGAGAGTACCTTTACTTTAAAACCCAATACGGGATAAAGGTGCAAATTTCACTAACTAGACAATAAGGACCATGTTCATAAAATGCTGAAATGTAGATATAAAACAAGGCTGATAAAACCAGTAAGTGAGTTGATTATTTCTGATTAGAGAGATTATGAGAGTCTTCAGCTAGTAAAAGGTAAAATGCAAAATGTGTGTGTGTGTGACTTAGTTTGTGCAATATGAGCTTCTCACTTTGTGGATTTGAGTTAGTTGAGTGGAGTGTCTCCTAAGTAGATTGTCTGCAGTGATGTGAGCTTAATTTTAGTCTCTTTTGTCTAGCAAAGTTAGTCTTTGTGTTTAGGAAAGACATAATTTAACTGCAGATTAAAAAAAAAAAACAGTTCTTACTTCACTGTGTTTACTTACCATCCTTCCAAGAAGCTGAAAGCTCTTAATGGATATTATTCAAGCTATTTCTCACCACACCCTCTTAAAGAGGTAGAAAGAGAGCAAGTACTCTAACATCTCAATTTTGTACCTCTGTGGCACAGAAGAGTGAATCAGAAATTAAATTATAAAACCCACATACATGATTTGTTTTGGAATTAAGTACTCTTTCTTCCAATGGATGTCACTGCCTCCTTTATTTCAAATTAGAACTAGATGACTTTATAAAATACAGCTTTTAAAAATAGCCCTTTCTTTTAGATGTCTGGCTTAGATACCAAGGTAATTTTTCTAGAAACTGAACTCAAGTGGATCATCATGGATTTAGTGATTTTGGCTGCCCTAGATGAAAGGAATCAGCACAAACTATCTCTGCTATGGAATTAAGTAGATACAGTCCCCTTCCCATTTAACCAGTGTATTTTATTCTTCTTTTATTAACAGCCTGTTTAGAAAAAGAGACAACTCAGCTACTGCAATTGATTGGATAGAAGGAAAACTAAGAAGGATATGGAGGAGGGGGAAAAATCTATTTTGTGAATAATTGATACCGGGAAACAGGTATATTCCAGTACACTGTCTCTTTTTCTTGAGTTTCAGAAAAGAACATGTCACATACAAAGTTAAGCTCTTAGGAGGTCCTTTGGCATAGGAAGGAAATTTAGTGTTTTTTAAATTTTATAACTTTACTATCCCTTGCATTTTGAAAAACCGTCAAACTTTAGCAGCCATAAGATTTAATTGAAAAACATTGTCCTGGGAGTCAGGAAACTTGGCTTCTAATCCTCATGCTTCTGTAACTAATTGGCTTTCAGTTGATGGACAAATAACTTCCCCCACTGGCCGCTAGTTTTTTTATGTTTAAAAACATAAAATCTGACTAGGTGATTACTCAATTCTCTCATCCTCTGTGATAGATAAATCACCAACCTCTTGCTTCTGAATACAGTCTTGCTAGGACTGCTCTTGTATCTTAGTGTGGTCTGATAGAACATAAGCCAGACATGCATTTTCCAGAACCACTTGTGAAAGCCCATATACACCCATGTGTCCTGTTTGAAACGTATAATAAAACTTGTTCCAAGTAATAGCTATGTGTCATGGAACCTAAAGAGTTTGCCACTATTTTTCTTTTCTTTCTATTCTCTAGGGCAAGGACGCTGGCGAGATTTGCAAAAATTAGAACACAAAAGCAACATTTTTATATCTGAGAAAATGAATGCTTCCCAATCAGTGCTTTCTGTGTAGGCGAGGTGGGCGGTGAGGGATTGCACTCATAAAGATTAGTCATAAATGTGAATACTGTCTGGAGCTGGTGAAAGGAGCAACTAACTCCTGTTACTCTCCCACTCCCTTCTCTAATGCGCTACCTCTCTATCTTCTTTGCAAGTCCCGGAGGCAGTGTTCCTTCCAAACAACTACTTGCCTAACCAGTTCATTGGAATGTCTTTCTACAGACAGTCTTCCTCATTCAGATTTCTTCTGAAAATGAACCTCTCTGAAAGCATAAATCACTTACACACACACACACACACACACACACACACACACACACACTGCTAAATGTTGCACACACAAATCTCTTCTTTCATTTAAGAAATACACAAGAAAACTTACATATCCCACCTTGAAATGACAACAACAAAACAATTAGGACAACAGTTACCTTGGTCCTTTTAAAGAGAAAACTTTTTTCTTGGTTGCATTTGTTCTTTGGGGTGATAGGAATTAAACTTTCTTGATGTAATCTTTCCTGCTTATCACACGCACACCTCATTGATTCCTTATCCCACAGCCTAAGGGTGATTTTATGAAAATATTACATTTATGTTGTCTTGGCATATTTTGAAATTAATAAATAATAAAATATGAAGCCAAAGATATAAACTACAGATTGACACAAATCTTGTCAAATAACAAATCTTGCCTTCATAAAAACATCTATACAGGTCTTAATCTAGGAGAGAAATTTAATAGTTATGTAATAATGTACTTAACTTTTTTTTATTCTATAATAGTGTTTCAGGCAATAACCAAGGTGTCTATGCGATGTTTGTTGTTTGTTTTCTGTTGTGTGTGTGTGTGTGTGTTTTTTTTTTTTACCCAGTTGCCAATCTAGTCCTACCAAAAACCCAGAGTGGTAATGATTCACAAAAGGTTTTCTTATTCTGATTGTGTATCGTTCCTACCTAAATAGGAATAATTTGTGACTTGAATTCAGTGGGGAAAACAAAAAAGAGTAAAAGAGCCAATCTCTGAGTTTATGCATGAGAAATGAGATGCATGGTGTAGAAGTTGAATTTCTTGCTTTATCTGGTGAAAGTCTAAATGGTGAAGATAAAATATGCACTTTCTTGGCTGGTTTTGTGTTTGAAGGAATTCCCAGAATCATTTGAGGTTTGGCAAATTTGAAGGTTGGTTTTAATTTCGGTGTCCTCTTCTGAAACAATATGATGAAACTAACCTTATACAGCTATCTAGGAGTTAGCTAAAGAGTAGCTCATGGTTGGGAAACCATGGGCCTTAATTTTTACCATGTAGAGTTTAGGGAAATAACTCATCTCATAGGCAATAAAAAGAAGCCATTAACTTATGACTGAGTTACAAAAGAAAAAATGTATTGGTTCAAACATCCCTAGTGTAGACTGTAAAGTCTATACACAATTAGATTGTTGCACAGAGAGGAGGGTCCAAACTCCTAATTTAGAAGTTTGGGAACTTAATTTCTGGTCCTGAATTCTATACCATTTGTCCAAGTGAACTGACACGTGTCACAACCCTCTCTAGTTTCAGTTTCCTCACTTACAGAATAATCTAGACAACTAATATGAAAACTATATATATATTTAAATTTAGGTATTAAGGGTTTTCTTGAACAACCCATAAGAGTGAATTCTTATGTAGTATGCCAACACATAAAGCAAATCAAGTAGTATTTTATTAGAAATTTATTTCAAGGGCTCAGTACGTTAGGCTCTGTGTTCTAAAATCATGTATATATGAATAACTAAACCTCTCCAAGCTTTAGGGTTTTATTTTTTTTTTCCTTTTTTAAAATGGGGATAATAGTATTACTGTGAAAACTAAATGAGATAGTAAACATAAAGAGATTATTTCAATAGTGAAGCTCCATATATGTTGACTTTTTAAAATATTATTTTTATTAGGTCAATCATGAAACAGGAAGGGTTGTTTTAAAGAAATGCAATGTAAGGGTTGGTTTTGTATAGAAGTTACAGTGTTTTGTAACCAATTGATGCAGTGTGTCTCTCTCTCCTTCCCACTCCTCCCTCCCTTCCACTATGTCTATAAATCCATGGGAAACATATCCTTATGTGAGGATTTAAAAAAAAAAAAAAAGAAGTTACAGTGTTTTACCAGGCTTAGGATCCAAAATGTTTTATTATGGTAGTGGTGTTATTTTAATTATTGTGTGATTTTTTAAAAAAAATATTTAATCACAAAGATTATAAGTACTTATAATTTATTTTGTTTTATGCATTCTTTGTAATCTCTGGGTAATTGTTTCTTAAACTGCTCCAAAATTCTGAAAGACCAACAATAAAATTAAAAACAAAAGTTAAAGATCTACTATCAAACAATTGTTTTAATTTCTTATCATAAAACAATAATTCTGAACAAAATATCCCAAACTTATCATATGCACTAAAACAACCTTTGATATAATAGCACCTACTTTCCAGTAAGGATTGACTTATTGTATGGCTGACAACATAAGGTTGTGACAAGGGCATGTACAGAAAATTTTTTGATAGTGCCATATGAATGCCCTAGTGGGAATTCATGTATGTATGCAAGTGCATGTAATTGATAAAGTGCAGGCCTGAACAACAACAACAACAAAAATGCACAGACGTACAACTTCCTACTCAATGATGATGTTTTATAAGGAGTACTGGTATGGGTGCAGAGGTGGCCAGAGAAGCTTCATTCCATTGTCAGCACAAAAGTAAGTTAATTTTTCTGCAGAGCCCTATTCTAAGCCATGTCCACCATTTAACTAGGGCAAGTTACTTCAGCTCCCTATGTTTTTTTCTTCATTTGTAAAATGTGGATCATAATGGTAACCTCCTCGTAGGCTAATGTGAATATTAAATCACATCATGTAAAGAAAGCACTAACAATCATGCCTACACTTAAGAATCATTTAACCAATGTTTGATATTATTATTTTCTGATTCTGTTTGTTCATGTGTGTATTTTTAAAATGTTTAATTTTGAAGGCACTACAGTTTCTATCAGCCTCACACACTGATTCTATGCGATGATCAATTTATAGCAATTTATTTTGGCTAAAAAAAGTAAAATTTTGTTTTCTTAAACTAGAGAGGCCTGGTGCACAAAATTCATGAATGGATTGGGTCCTTAACCTGGCCAGCGATCAGAGCCAATCAGGGCCTTCCTTCTTCCATCTGCTGGCTGCTGGCCAGGGCCTTCCTTTGTTCCACATCATCCCCTAGTGGTCAGCGCATGTCATAGTGGGTGGTCAAACTCCTGGTTGGTCAAACTCCTCCCAGTTGGTCGAACTCCCCAGGGGACAATTTGCATATTAGCCTTTTATTATATAGGATGTTATCTCTAGTCAATCCCCTTGACAATGTTATGGATTTTGTTATCTATGTGTGTGTGTCTGTTGTGATTTATGTCTAACAAACAAGATCTATTAGCTATTTGGATTAGAGATTGTATCCTTAGTGGATGTGACCTATGTTGGTCCTTCCTTGAAATCCTTGCACTTAGTTGATATTAATTTGAAGTATAATACTTAGTTTAAAATTAATAAAATAGATAGAATAATATGGTCTCTAAGTAAAAATGTGATTATAATAAACTAGAGGCCCAGTGCACAAAATTTGTGCACTTGTGGGGGAGGGCCTCAGCCAGGCCTATGCCCTCTTGCAGTCTGGAAGCCCTTGGGGGATGTCTGACTGACGGCTTAGCGCTGCCGCAGAGGTGGGAGAGACTCCTGCCACTGCTGCTGCATTCTCCAGCTGTGAGCCTGGGTCAGGGCTTCTGGCTGAGTGGCGCTCCCCCTAGGGGGGCATACTGACCACCAGGGGGCAGCTCCTGCGTTGAGTGTCTGCCCCTGGTGGTCAGGGCATGTCATAGAGACCAGTTGTTCTGCCATTCGGTCGATTTGCATATTAACCTTTTATTATATAAGACTAGTAGCCCAGTGCATGAAATTCATACGCGAGGGGGGTGTCCCTCAGCCCGGCCTGCACCCTCTCCAATCTGGGACCCCTGGGGGATGTCCAATTGCCGGTTTAGGCCCGATCCCAGGGATCAGGCCTAAACCGGCAGTCGGACATCCCTCTCGCAATCCGGGACCGCTGGCTCCTGACCGCTCAACAGCCTGCTGGCCTGGTCACCCCCAACTGCCCTCCCCTCCTGGCCTGATTGTCCCTAACCACCTCTGCCTCGGCCCCGCCACCATTGCTTTGTCTGGAAGGACGTCTGAAAGGTCTCTCAGTCTAATTAGCATATTACCCTTTTATTAGTATAGATAAGTATACACTAGATATGGTTTATATGCTCTGTCACAGATGTATCAAAAGAGAGATAAAATTTTTTAAATGACTAAACCCATTTAGATATTCAAGCATACTATCCTTCAAAGGCCAGCTTGGGCAATTTCATTGCTGGACCTTCTCCCCATCACTCTTTTTCAATGAAAGTTTATCAGGAGGATAAGAAAATGTGTTTTTATTTTAATGCTACTTTTTTCTAAATTAGAATTATCCAATTTGATCACTCATTTTATACAGTAATTGTGGTAGTGCTGAATACATTTTTTGGTTAATTTTTTAAAGGCTGAAAATTTGTCACCATAAATTATATCCCAATAATGAGTCACAAACTGATTTGTAAATTAGAACAGATTGTTCACCAAGCTTGAAGCTCCATGAAAGCAGGAATCATATTTTATTTTCTGTAAAACACATTGCAAAGCTGGGTGTCAGTGCTCAGCAAATGTATTCTAAATGGTTTGGAGGTACAGAAGGCTCATCTCTTTAAATTGTTAACCCCTTAAGGAATCTGAGTCTTCTGAGTGCCCACCGAATCAAAAGGAGATCCTGAATATTATATTAATTTAAAATCAGGTCAGTTCTCAATTTGGAGGTATCATGCTACCTAATATCAAACTATACTATAAGGCTATAGTAATCAAAACATACACATAAGTCAATGAAACAGAACAGAGAGCTTAGAAATAGGCCTACACCAAATGGTCAATTATTCTATGACAAATGAGGCAAGAATATACCATGGGGTAAAGACCATCTCTTCAAGAAATGGTTTTGGGAAAAGTATTGAGATACATGCAAAAACAAAACAAAACAAACAAAAAAACTAGACCATTTTCTTACACCATATACATGAATAAAAGCAAATGGATTAAAGACTTAAATGTAAATTTAAGTCATAAAACTCCCAAACCATAAAACTCCTAGAAAAGCACATAGACAGTAAACCCTTTGACATTGCTTTTAGTAATATTTTTGAATACATCTCCTTGGGCAAGGGAAACAAAAGGAAAAATAAACAAATGGGACTACATCAAACTAAAATGTTTTAGCACAGCAAAGGAAGCTATCAACAAAACAAAAAGACAATCTGCCAAATAGGTGAAGGTATTTACCAATGATACTCAAAACATATAAACATCCCATACAACTTACCATAAAAAGAGCAGTCTAATTAAAAATGGGCAGAGGACCTGAAATAGACACTTCTCAAAAAAAAAAAAAAAAAGACATACAGTCAATAGACATATGCAAGGATACTCTATGTCACTAATCATCAGAGAAATGCAAATTAAAACTACAATGAGATCACCTTTCAGAATGGCTATCATCAATAAATTGGCAAACAACAAGTGTTGGTAAGGATGTGGAGAAATGGGAACCCTCATGCACTGTTGGTGGGATTACGAATTAGTGTGGCCACTATGGAAAACAGTATAGATGTTCCTAAAAATGTTAAAAATAGAATTACCTTATGACCCAGCAATTCCCCTTCTGGATATTTACCCAAAGAAATCCAAAAATACTAATTTGAAAAGATATATGCATCCCTATGTTCATTTCAATATTATTTATAATAGCAAAGATATGAAGGCAACCTAACTGTCTATCAACAGATCATTAAATAAAGAAGATGAGGTACCTATATACAATGAAATATTACTTGGCCATGAAAAGGACCAAAATTTTACCATTTGCAATAACATGGATGGACATGCTAAGTGAAATAAGTCAGACAGAGAAAGACAAAAAACATATGATTTCATTTATATGGGGACTCTAGAAAAAATAAACAAATAAAATAGAACCAAAGATACCAAGAACAAACTGGTCATTGCCAGATGTGAGTGGTGTGGAGGACTGGTTGAAAAGGGTAAAGGGATTAAGAAGCAAAAATAGCAGTTACAAATAGTCATGGATGTAAAGTACAGTATAGGGAATATAGTCAATAATATTGTAACAACTATGTATGTTGCCAAATGGGTGCTTAACTTATTGGGGGGAATCACTTAATACAGTGGTTCTCAACCTTTCTAATGCTGCGACCCTTTAATACAGTTCCTCATGTTGTGGTGACCCCCAACCATAAAATTATTTTCGTTGCTACTTCATAACTGTAATTTTGCTACTGTTATCAATCGTAATGTAAATATCTGTGTTTTCCGATGGTCTTATAATATTTAATGTTAACTATAATTGAAGAATAAAGAAAATAATCTTAGCCTTATGTCTACTATTTTTCAGCTTATAGCCCCTCCCACCCACATTGGTTCCTAGACTACTCTTGGCTCCAGCCAATATTTCCTTAACATAAGCTTTTTATTTTTAGCTAGAGGCCTGGTCCATGAAATTTGTCCCTCAGCCCAGCTTGCACCCTCTCTAATCTGAGACCCCTCCAGGGATGTCCAACTGCCGCTTTAGTCCTGATCCCACAGGAATCAGGCCTAAACTGGCAGTTGGACATCCCTCTCACAATCCGGGACTGCTGGCTCCTAACCACTTGCCTCCTTGGCTGCCTGATTGCCCCTAACCACTCTGCCTGCCAGCCTGATAGCCCCCCTAAACGCACCCTGCCTACTTGATTGACACCTAACTGCTCCCCTGCTGGTTTGATCACCCCCAACTGCCCTCCCCTGCAGGCCTGGTCCCCCCCAAATGCCCTCCCCTGCAGGCCTGGTTGATCCCAACTGCCCTCCCCTGCTGGCCATCTTGTGACATTGTGGAGGCAGCCATCTTGTGACAACTGCCCTGCCGGCCATCTTGTGACATTGTGGGGCAGCCATCTTGTGGTGGCCATCTTGTGATGACGTGGGGGCGGCCATCTTGTGATGACATGGGGGTGCCCATCTTGTGATGACATGGGGGCGGTCATCTTGTGATGTGAGGGGGTGAGGGTCAATTTGCATATTACCTCTTTATTATATAGGATACTGTTTTCCTCGCCTAGAATTACTTTCCTTTTCTTCCTTCACCTAGCAGGTTTTAAAGATAATTTTTTTTTGCTTCAACTACTTGAAGTTTATTATATAAATTAATTTTTAATTTGTATAAGCTTTTGGGGGGAATGTTTTATATCAGCTTATTTTCAGAGTCAAAAGTATGGACTTAAAATTTCAGAGCTGACAAAAATCATTTATAAGTTCAATAATAGTGGAGACAGAGAAATCTTTTTCCTAATATTTTTCCCTGAAAACAAAAACTAGATACTTCTATCTTCATTCAACCCACAGAGGAAACACAAAGAGCTCCAATAATTTTTTTTTTTTTTTTCTCCCTAGTGCCATGGCTGGTACCTAATTAGAACATTGAAGACTATGACCCAAAAGAAGAAAATATTAGTCCTATGACTAAAAATTAATTAATGTTGTCTATGATTCAGAACAAATAAAAATAAAGATAACAAGTTAAATGTTTAAAAAAAAAAGTAAAATAAAATTGGGTCAGTTCTCTTTGCCATTGTTTTGATGTAAGTTTTGAAAACTAGAACAATCCCCCCACCAATTTCTTAGCCATCCTTGTTAGATTTTTGCTATTCCTTTATGTTAATCTATTGCTTTTTTTGGTTCATCTGGAATGTGTAAATATTCCCTAAAAATGCTTCTTTGACCTCTATTAAGCAATTTGCAGTAGAATTAAGCAACAGAAGTTTGGGCATTTGGGGAATTATCAAAAAGGATTGTGCCTAGAAGGCTGTTCTTTTTTTTCTTTGAACATTTTTCTCTGAGTTTATGCAGATTTGAAGAAGTGAATCCACGTACTCTCTAAAGATTATTAGGCAGGACAAAGCATTTAGAGAGGACAATGTGGTACGTTTTCTCTGAAAATTAATCAGTCATTTCCAATGTACAAATCAGCTTCTATGTCAGAGGCTTTCATTTGAATGAATCAAAGTAAATTGCCATAAGGGTTTAGAAAATGGTGCCTATTCATAAAAAAACAAACAAATAAATAAAATATCTTATGTTTGAATAATGTTCTGCAGTTTAAAGTTATTCCACATCTATTATCATCCTTGATCTTGACAACCACATGCAATATATATATTTCATGCTATTCTAAGTACATTAACTTTTTCGACTTTTTGGTGTAATTAAATATTATTAAAAGCTACTTAACTTCATTAGTGTACAAGTTAGTATGTATAACTAAATAAAAGACTCCCATACTATTTTATACTGTTAAACAATTGAATATATGGTTCTCATTATGGAGCTCCAAGTTAAAATAATAGTATATCAAAGATGCACGTTCTTTAATATTGTTTCATGTGCTACCTACAGGTGACATTTTTAATAAAGCTACCATGAAAGGTATTTTCTACATTGCTTACCTGATTGGCCTTGAAGGAAACCTTACATTCTTTTAAATAAAATTACAAACTCATTTTTAGTCCTCCTGAGTTGAATATTTGGCATGCTCAATAGTATCAATACTACTTAAAATTGAATAGGGTTTGTTTGGTTGTTTGCTTGGTTATCAGAGAGTGAGATCTTGGTTCTCATTCAACTAAAGCAGAAAATGTCTGGGCAGTGTCTGTTAGTGTTGATCAATATAGGTCATTTCTCCTCAACATTAAACAAATTCATTGATTGATTCACTTCCTAAAATATGTTGAAACATTTCTCTGTACAAGACCCTCTTTTAATATTTGTATGCCCAATCTAATGGTTTTAACTTGGGATTCTATCCTCAGTAGGATTTTGTAGTGTATTAGAAACATTGTTTGTCGAGCAAGGCGGAATGATAAATTGTACTTCTGTTTACATGGCTAATTGTAAGGGTTTGGAAACACCCCTTTGATGCACTAAGAGCAGCTAATGAAGACAGTTAAATAAACAAACATTAATAAGGAGTTCATACAGACACAGTCTGCTAATTTGCCTCTTGTCCCTGGCCTAAACTTTTATGTCTCTCTTCCCAAGCAGAACACCTATTTTGAATTTAATGGAAAGCCAGCTTTTTATTCATAACCCAACACTATACTTCCTCACTTAGTATGTCAGTGCTTAGAACTGGCTTTAGAATCAGTTAGTAGCAAATGTTTTGTTTTGTTTTACCAATATGGAAATTGAAGCTCAGAGAAGTGAAGTGATAAGCCCTAAATTACCCAGCCAGTTGGTCAGAGAACCAGTTTAGAATCCAGGTTTCCTGATGGTATCCGCAATGCTATGATGCTCCCTTTAAAAAATTAAGTACATAGATAATATCTCTTGGGATGCACTCTATATTTCATCAATTAATATGTACCAACTTGAGACTATTAAACCTGTCTTTGGCAGGTTTGTAAAATAGTTGTCTCACATTGTCATTTTGTCATTTTGCCAAATGCAGATCTTGGTAACTTGGAGAAAGTATCATAACTTTTCCTATAATGTGTTTGGTGCTTACTCAATGCCAAGTTTAGTGCTCTATCATGTTTGATGCGAAGGTAGATTGAATTTCTGTTTCATTTTCAAAATTGTGCTCTAAGACAAGGACACCCCTAACCCCCAGACAAGCTTGTCCTGCAGACGTGGTGGTGTAATGAATTAGTCTTGCACGAGTCTGTGGCTTCTGGAGGGCTAAGCAGGGGATCAAATCCTCCCTTTGTAGTGAGACAAGCTGCCAGAGAAGTGATTGATATTGCTACAGAAGTAGAACTTCAAGGAAGAAATAAGCAGATAAGTGGGGTAATAAGCAGATAATACTACTACTTTTCACTTAGTGTCTTTTATCTGAGCATCTGAAGGCAGCTGTATCCTCACACATCAAGGCCTCTCAGTGTAAAGAGACAATGGAGTCTCTACTTTTACTCAGTGGCCTCTTCCACAATCAATAAATCAGTGAAAAGATTCCTAAAAAAATCAACAGTGTTAATTTTTTTTTTATCCATTCTCTAGGAAGCTAAACCACCAGGATATGAAGCAATCGCTCTAAAAGTTATCTTGATCTTGATGCAATGTTCTATATGCACTTCCCCTATAATATTTGGATCTGATAAAAAGAAACTCCTCCTGTACCAACTGAGGCATTTACTGTATTTTTAAAACCCTTCTGATCAGGTCAGGCTCACTCACTCCCTGTGAGTAATTCTCATTCTTGCATTTATTTTACTACTTAAATATGTCCCTTGTAAATCTTATTTTAGGTTGCAGTCCTTAGACAGTAAATCTTTCAGACAGCTTTAGGCCATTATGACTCCAAGGAACTATTGTGAAGTGAAGCTGTCATTTAATAAGGTTGATGGACCAAGTTAGAGATCTCTTTAATATGCCTTCATTAATTTTGTACACATCTTGTTAATTCAGACAAATAGGCTAAGTTGCCAAGCAAAATTGTTTCCTTTTAGCAGACCATGACTCAAAATTCAGAAGCCAATTCCTAAGAGAGTTAGAGAGCAATACTGGCTTCCACATGATTTTGGGGTAACTTTGTTCCTTATTTAAAAAAACACACAACTATAATGATATTTCTAGACATTAAACCACCAAATATAAGTACTAAGGAACATTAAAAATATTGTTGAATCATCCTCTTCATCTCTGCCCTTTTGTTGTTGTTGTCACTTTAACTATGTTGTATGTGTATATGGGTTTGGGGGCATGTGCTATTTATTTATTTTTTCTTTAATTATAGAAACATTAAGGTTAGGAGAGATCTTAAAGGTCAGACGAGTCTGGCCTTGAGTTCCATCATTATAATGTGTAAGCAACTAGCATAACCTTAGGAGGGAAAAAGAACACAGATTCACCCAATCTGTGTTCCCCTGAAGGTCTTAAAAATATCACTGGATACATAAAATACAAATAAAAAGCACCACTGATTCATGGCTAGATGTTTCAGGTTTTATTGTTTAACTAAAGACAAATTTGCTTTCTTTTAACAACAACATTTCCTTTAAAACACATTTCATACTTGGCAGAAGATGAAAAACAAATGTGTATACTTAGTAGTGCCATCTTTCAATGTGACCAAATTCTTTTGTGAGTGGATGGTTTTCTAGTTGAGATAATGCAAGAAAGAAATTGTGTGTGTTTGGGGGGAAGTGATTTGATAAAGAGAACACACAGATACTGCATGTATCACCATTTTGGAAATTTCAGTATTCTAATGGTTATTCTAATCACTTCTATTTTCACCTTCCTCTTTATAGTTTATAAAGAACTTTATCTCATTTGACAGTCCTTAATTACCTTGGACATGAAGTGATGTAGTTGGTGGTATCCAAATGTAATAAAAGTGGAAAACACAATTTTAGTTTGCCCCAGCCCACAGACTTAGCAACTAACACAATCAAGACTTTAAGGCAGCCCAGTTAACTTAATGCCACTGCTCTCCAAGCCAAGTTCAAAGTGCTTTCAAAATATAGCTTTAGATATAGCACATCAGCCTGTTATTATCAAGTGCTATACAAAACATTAGTAAATCTTGTCATCAAATATATCTCAAGACCCAGGTACAAGCCAACACCCTACAGAAAATAAATTGATTTAAAAACTACATATAATTAAGTCATTTGCCATAAACTGAGTCCACTCGATTTAACTTAATAGGTAGGTAAGTTTTTCATACTCTGAACTCTCTCCCCCAAGTCAGTCTTATTGCCTTTTTTTCCCACTCCAAACCTAGAGGGTGCTGCTCCTCTGGCTAGATTCTAAATTGTGTCCTTCAGTGTAAGGTAAGAACTACCTTCTATACAATTACCTAGATTCTAATGTCACTTTTTCCTCTGTTTCCACTTAGTTTTACCATGTTATTTGCTTAATTGTGCTTTGCTTCCAGGCTTTTGTGAAGTGCCCTCCAAGGTATCTGTCTACTTATTATACTTGTTTGAGTGTCTAAAGCATCTTGTCATCATTTTTTACTGATATCTAACTTTCCCTTCCTCATTTAAGTCACTTTTTTTTTTACCTTTTGGAATGCCTAAATTTATAATGGAAAATACTTCCACCAGGGAGAAATAGAGGTTAACATTTATTAATACCTTAATGTGTGTATTACAAAACCCATCCTAGCAGCCAAAATTTAACAGATTTTAAAGCAGAAATTGAGCTGGCTCATGAGATGCAGTTCTGGCACCCTTGGAAACAAGCCGTGGTGACATGTATAAATGTGTATTTTTTCTTAGTAAAATACAGTGGATAATGCAATTCTTTCAAATAAGGATGCAATACTGAGAATTGGAAAAGTCGTTTCACATTCATAAAATAGTAGCAAAGCATCAGGACACTTATTTTCTACTTTGGGGTTTTATATTGTCTGTCTCTGAAATGAAAGTGTTTGATTACATGATTTATAAAGTTTCTTAATGGTGTAATATTCTTCAATATTAGTACTTAGATTGCTCACATTATCATCACTTGAAGCCAAGCATTCTCTTCCATCCCTTACCTTTGCAAGAACAGATTTTTTCACCAAAAAAAAAAAAAAAAAAAAAAATAAGTGACAGAGCCCTTTCTCCTATCCCTGCTGTTCTTGCTGGGGCACAAGAAGAGAAAGCTTCACTATTGTTATGGGTGTGTCTACTTACAGTCCTAGGAAATAAATTTAAATTATCCTGAGAATAGGGGCCAGCCCCTGCTGGGGTAGAGTTCTCCAAGGCTGTGAATCTAAATGTAAATGTCAGCCCCACGTGAACAGAACATTGAACTTTCTAATTAACCTTGCAAGTCAGTCTTTAAGGAAACAAGGATATAGCATCCAGCAGTTTACAAAGGTGTTTTGTACATTATTTGCTGAAGGTCAGAGGGCAAACTCTGTTGTGACAGTCAGGTGGACTTGGAAGGCACACTTCTCTGGGGAAGATGAGACAGAGAAGAGCAGTTGACGTTGATCTTTGGTGATAGCAATGACAGAAGACAGTCCTTCGAATTCTAGGGTATTTTCTATGTTCTTTCAGTTCACAGGAAGATTTTCTATTTTTAATCCAAGGAGTTAGAAAAATGGAACCATAGAAGATAATAAGTGATCTACCTCACTTCACTATCTTCAGGGAAGTTAAATAGTAAATTATAAAAGCTTAAGTACCTTAAATATAAAAAAAATAAAAAAAAATTCAACTCCACCACATTCTAGTCTTATTCCACTATATCTTTCCTACTTTATCTTCCATCTCCCATGTCCTTCCATGCTCACCAAACTCCATCTTCTTGTTCTGATTACATAATTTAATGTCTCTGTCTTTTGGTCCTGCTGTTTTAGTTTAGGAATGTCTTCTTTCTCTTCCTCTTTTTCCAAAATTCTTCTCAACCAGAAAGCCTCAGCTCCTATGTCCTCACAGGAGATCAATCACTCTTTCTTTTATATTTCCATAACTTAACACTTAATTAGCATTTATTTTTTTACATATTTAATCTTAATGGTAAATGTATTAGTTTTTTAAAATATGTCTGTTCCATTAGATCAGGAAGTCTGAGGACAGATATTGAGTCTTATCCTTCATTGTATCTTATTGCAAGACCACATATAATACTATATAAAGTTAATATTTAAAATGAAATGTGTATGTGTGCAGGTATGTGAGTGAAAAGAAAAAAAAAATGGTCTCTAACCAATTGTTTCTAATATCTCTTCTAGCATTAACATATCCCAAATGGATCTATGATTTGACCTCAGAATAAACCAAAACAACTAATTTTTAATTAATTACTATTTACATTAGCTTTGACTTAGTTTTTCTGTCTAAAGATTCCTCAGTTAGGAAGACGGAGGAGGTAAAACTCAAATTTGACAATTTGCCCAATGAGGTGAACCAATGAAATATTTTTTGCCCTGCTCCTCTTTAGAGTAACAGTGACAATCAAAGAGAATGTTTGAAGTTCATGCTTACCTAGTCTTCTAGGTGTTGACCATGACTAAGATTTTATTATGGCTGCTAAATAAAAATTATAAGAATGTGGACCATTGGAGGAATGAGTTTAGAGAGGAGAAGCTAAATATATATTTTAAATAGATGCTCAGACTGAAGCACCTGTGCTCTGGTTTGGTCATAAGCTTACTCATACATTCAAGACACACCACTCGCACTGACATTGACTCAGCCCTTTGTCACTGTAGCTTAAATACCTTACCCTGCAGAGAATCTGTTTGCGTTACAAAACCTAGTGAATGAAAAGGAATAATTGGAGAACACTGCATATTTGATTAAGATGAAAGTAGAAAACCCATTTCATTCACATAGCAACTGAGATGGCAAATAATTTCTCAGTTTTATTTTTCCTTTTGTTGGGGCCAGCTATGCCACTGTGTATATGTGTGTATGCTTATGTTCAAATTATTTATAATGTGTTCAGATTATTGGCCACATGTTCTTTCTGTAATTTGAACATAACTGTACTTGTGTCCACCCAAAGAAATTCTTTCTTTATTGTTATTAGGCTATCATACTTAGTTTTCCTTTACTTTTAAGCAACATATATTTTAATCCTAAATCCCATTTCAGTCATTACTGAAAACGGCCAATGGTTTTCAGATGCAGCACTCATCTTGAGTCATTTCTTAAATCTCTTGTGATAAGAGTAGTCCAGTTAAAGATCCTTGAAGATAAGGTTTATTTTACAAAATCAAGCCGTGGCCTCCTTAGGTCAGAAGATCTGGCTTAACCACTCAAGTCACAGAGGCACACCTACTTGATTGCACCACTTTTTAAATCAAGTTATGAATCAGACTGGGGAAGCTGGAACTAAATCAGTTTATTGTGTCTGTAGAAAAAGGAAGCTCAGGATACCAACATTAAGAGGAAAAAGCTACTAAAGGGGAGAGAATATCTTTGGGAGTCATTTGTGGCCACAAGATCTCTTATTTCCTCTGTAGAGCATGCAAACAAATTGATTTACTCCAGACAGAATTCTTCCCCATTGTTGGGGCATGCATAGGAGAGGGTTATGTCTTCTGTGACAGGGCAACTTGTGTGGCAAAGGAGAGCATGCAGCCTTAAGCATAGTTTGTGTATGAACTTGAATATAACATTTAACTCCACTATAACCTGATTTCCTTATCTGAGAATTGGGGGTAATGAGGCCATGCCTGTCTGCTTTACAGGAAGATCTCATGGATCAAACCAGAGTAGTTACCTGGCAAACAGAATTTGAGTGCTGATTCTACAAAATTCCTAAGCTGCAGGAAGCACAGAACTAAATTGGGCATCACCCTTGCTCCAACCTAAGAAAGAGTAGAAATGGTTTCCAGAAACAGAAGTCCTTTTCCCCCCATGGTCTGTTGTAACAGGGAGAAGACACTGGAACTCTCTCAGCCTCTGCATTAAGAGAGGTAAAATGTGATTTTTCTTCTTGGAGTTCATCCATGACTCCAAAGTAAATATATTTTCTTTTTATTTTTCCTAGGATTTTTTTCCCTAGAAAGAACAAAGAGGATTTATGTAAGAAAAAAAGCTGAGTTGCCTCAAAATATAGCCTCCAGAAAGAATAAGGCACCTAAGCCCAACCTATTATTTATGCTGAGGAGAGAAAAGTTGAGGAACTAATAGTAAAGTCTAAAAGTCCCAGGGCTACAAACTTGGTCTATATAATCAACTGATCAGCTCTTTAGGAAGAAAATACCACAAGGAAAAGATGTGAGATATAAAGTCGATAGGGACATTGTGTATCATCATCAATATGACATTCTGATCATGGTTAAATAGACACACATAAAGTACCAGAAGACTAGATCCACAGTAGTAGAGGATGGCAAACATATAATAAAACTAAGTCCAATGAACAGATTGGAAAACTGCAAGATGGAAGGGAAATGTCCTTCTTCAGGTAATAAAATCATTTATGGCAGAACCAGAACTTAACCCAAAGTCCATGACTCTTGGGAGATGCATGATACTTAAATAAAGGCAAGGTAGGTTGTCTTTCCTATGGTTTTTAATAGGGTAAATCATTTAAAAGCTGGTATTGTATGGGAATGTATCACATTGTGGGACAAGAAGGAAAGTTTGTGTGTTCTGCAATTAGCTTGAGTGAATATTTGTTCATTATCTGTCCATTCAACAAAAGAGACTAACTCAAAATCCTGGAGCTGAGTACTGGATCCCAGGGTTCTGCTGTGGATTCCAGTGCTTTTCCCACTGCTCCTGCTCCACACTGGCTATTGACTGAATAGTCTATGACCCACCTACTGTTGCAGCTGCCATTTGGAAGATAGGCAGTAAGTAGATGGAAAAGTAAACACATATAGTTTTAATCAGACTATTTATTGAAGCACTAGAAGATCTTGTGTTTTAAAAAATAAGAATTTATAGAAGGTATTTACTAGCCATGTCCAGAATTACAGATATAAAAATACAAAATGATAAAAGGGTACTAAAATCTATTTTTAAACTATCATAAACTAATTACTGCTATATGGTTGGCTAGTAAGTTAAATGTTGTAATATGGGGTGGAATTTTGACTTTACAGATAAAAATGTAAAGAAGCTAAGTAAACACACCAGTTTTCAAATAAGCACAAATTGGTTTGACTTAAAGACCTGCTCTTTTACAAGTAGCCCAATCAATGGTGATGGACATGAATATGTTTAATGAATGATATATACTAGCAATAGGGAGAAATTAATTTTGTGAGTTTTTACTCTAAAATATAAAAAAAATTAAATACTAGTAGCTGCTAATGATATCCTGTTTTATATTGTTGGTCTAAACATAATCTGGTATAATATCTGGAAATCAATGTAGTAATATCTATTGGGCTTTAAAACACTCTTATTTTTAATTGAATAATTTAGCTTCTGATAGTGTAGTACTTTTTTGCTTTAAGGTTATAGTGTTAAAGAAAAGCAGAAGCAAATTGAATGCTCAATTAATGGAAAACAGCAAAATTCATTCAATAAGAGTATAGCAGTTTTAAAACATTGTATTTTAAAAACAAACAAATAAACAAAAACATGTAATTACTTGAGTATGCACTCATTAACAGTTTAATTTTTACAATTAGGCAAATGCATCTACACTAATAAAAGAGAAACATGCAAATTAACCATCACTCTGCTACACCACCAGCCAATCAGAAGCAATTATGCAAATTAACCCAAAAAAGATGGTGGCAGCCATGGAGCTGGAGTGAGCAAGAGGCTTGGGTTGCCCCCAGCAATGGAGGAAACCAAGATTCCCGCCCACCCCAGCCAGCCCTGGCCTCCGCTCAAGGCTACAAAGTTTCAATTATAGAAGATAAATAAATCCCAGATACCTGCTTCCAGCCGGCCCTGGCCTCCACTCAAGGAGGCGCTGAAAAAAAAAAAAAAAAAAAAGGAGGGGCTGGGAGCCTGGATCACTGTGGGGCATGGCCAGCCTGAAAATAGCCCTCAGCTCCTCACCCAGGCTGGCCAAACTCCCATGGGATAAGGGTCCCTGCTGGGGGGCTTGGCCAGCCTTGCAAACAGCTTATCAGCCCCTCACCCAGGCTGGCCAGGCTACCCAGTGGGGACCCCCCACCCTGAAGGGGCTGTGGCCAGCTTGAAAACAGCCTTCAGCCCCTCACACAGGCTGGTCACACCCCCCAGCGGGGACTCTCACCCATGGGGGCGTGGCCAGCCTGCAACCATAGGCTCCTCACCCAGGCCACCCCACGCCCCAAGGGAACCCCCACCCTGATCTGGGACACCCTTCAGGGCAAACCAGCTGGCCCCCACCCATGCATCAGGCCTCTATCTATACTAATAAAAGGATAATATGCTAATTAGACTGGGAGACCTTCCAGGAGACCTTCAGAGCCATGGTGGCAGGGCTGAGGTAGAGGCGGTTAGAGGCCAAGAGGGAGGGCAGTTGTGGGTGATCAGGCCAGGATGGGACTGCAGTTGTGGGTGATCAGGCTGGTGGGGGGGCGGGGCCATTGGGGATAAGCAGACCAGCAGGGGGGCCAGTTGGGGGTGAGCAGGCTGTCAGTGGGGGTCAGTTGGAGGTGATCAGGACAGCTTGCGGGGGGCATTTTGGAGTGAGCAGGCCAGCAGGGGGTCAGTTGGGGGCAAGCAGGCCAGTGGGGAGGGAAAGTGGGGGCGAGCAGGCCAGTGGCAGGGGGCAGTTGGGGGTGATCACACTGGCACAGGGGGCAGTTGGGGGTGATCAGGCTGGCAAGGGGGGGCATTTGGGGGCGAGCAGGCCAGCCGCAGGGGGCAGTTGGGGGCAAGCAGGCCGGCAGGCAGAGTGGTTAGGAGCAATCAGGCAGGCAGGCAGGCAGGTGAGCAGTTAGGAGCCAGCAATCCCAGATTGCGAGAGGGATGTCTGACTGCCGGTTGAGGCCCAATCCCTGTAAACCAGCAGTAGGACATTCTTCGAGTGGTCCCAGTTTGGAGAGGGTGCACGCCGGGCTGAGGGACACCCCCACCCCATGGACGAACTTCGTGCATCAGGCCTCTAGTATATTTATATAGACATATATACATACCTAACAATATATATTTTAATATATACTATCATATGTACAGTTTGTAAAACATACAAAACTGCATGGGATATGTATCCATGGAAGTGAATATAGCAAAATTTTAGTAGTAATTACCTCTAGATTCTGAAATAAATGGCTCAACATGTTATTTTTATGTAATGAAATTATCAGAATTTTTCTTTATATATATAATATTAAAAAGCAATAAGCTTGGGAATATGTTAAAGAGTTAATATCCTTATTAATAAGGAAAGCATTGCTACTCTTATGGAATAGGGTTGGATGAGGGGGGGACAGAGGACATTAATAGATCACTTAAAGAAAAAAATGCAAAGGGCTAATAAACATTGAAATACATGTAATCAAATCTCACTAGCATATTAAAATGAGAAAATATTTTTTCAGTCGTTAAATTGGGAAAGATAATCCTTCATATGTGGCCCTTAGCTTCATAAAAATGCAATTTGGTGCAGTCCTTTTGGAAAAATAACTTAATTCTGTACCTAACAAGTGACAATTATGTAACTTTTGACCCAGTATTTTTTTTTAAATATATTTTATTGATTTTTCACAGAGAGGAAGGGAGAAGGATAGAGAGTTAGAAACATCGATGAGAGAGCAACATCGATCAGCTGCCTCCTGCACACCTCCTACTGGGGATGTGCCCGCAACCAAGGTACATGCCCATGACCGGAATCGAACCTGGGACCCCTCAGTCTGCAGGCTGACGCTCTATCCACTGAGCCAAACCGGTCAGGGCTTTTGACCCAGTATTTTTAATTGTAAGAATATTCAAATGCTCATAATAACTTTAAAAATTATTTCTTCTTACAGAATACTTACATAAACACAGGAGAAGAAATAACACATTTGTTGTTTTGATTTTTTGTGTTTTGCTTACAAATATGACATTTTCGTAATCTAAAATTTTTCAAATGCAAAATGAAAGAAAATGTGAGCAGAGATGGTATTATCTCTGTACATTTGTTTCCACAGAGACTGTTTTGGAGCCCTTTAAATGTAACAGAGTATTTAAAACTGGGCAAGTGGCTAAATTACAGTTGTTATTATAAACATAGAGTGAGGTATCTCTGATCAATGAGCTGTAACACTGCTATGGACATGACATTGAATAAGGGATAAATACTGGTGGGAGGGTACCTGAAGACACAATCTAACTGTACAGCACAATGTTTGAGTGCATTTGGGGGCCAAAATATACAAGTTCTATTGATTTGACATTTAGTATTTGCATCTCACTGTCTTTATCCTCATCTGATATAGAGATAAGAACAATACCTAAATCATATTTTTTGACAACTAAATTAGTTTGATGTACAAAGTGCTTTGAAGAGTCCCTGACCCAAAAAAATACAAAGAAAGAGAATTTAACCCTGTCCACCATTATACCTTCTACTGGAAGGTCTACAAAAATAAATTATAGCTCCAGTATAACTGTAAAATTTAGGACAAAACTCATCTTCCCTCCTGTGCCCATAAGGCTTACCCATTTTTCAGAGCCTAGCTACTGACCCTCAGATGAGTTTGATTTTACTGGTACATCTTGCTTTGGAATTTAGCCTTGAACTAAAGAGAAAATTCATCTATAGTTGAATTAATTTTGTGGCCTTCAATAGTTTCCACAAATGCTAATTGCCTCACCTATTTGAAGCAGGAGGGGAAAGAAATCACTTAACTTGGGAAAGATTAGAGCTTTGAAAGTGACTCTAGGTGTTCTGTTAGTCATCCTTTAACTTTGTGGTAGCTGACCTTAAACATTCTAATTGATTGAGTTCTGCAACAGATGGAAAGTCCCAACATTTCTTAGCTTTCACACATGCTCTATAAAAGTGAAATACTTTTTTTTACTAATGGCAGATTTATCAGGGTGACAATTTTCCTTTTTGACAAATAATTATTGAGGGTTTGAGGTACTGTGTTGGATTGAAAGCATCATTTTTTCCTCTTATTTCAATTAGATACTGTGCTTTGATTCCTATAGGAAAGGCTTCTGTGTCATAACAGAAACTTTGGGTAAGGAATCTACCGCTCAACTTTCTAGTTCTTTCTTATAGTATTAAACTGCTCAATTGAACTCTTCAGAACTCTTCAAGCTTTTAGACACAAAATGAGATATCTTGAACAGAAATGCACTCTGACCTCAAAAGTTCATAGACTAGCGGGGAAGACAGAGAAGTATACCAGTTTTTGCATTATAAGATAGTATTAATCATT
Source organism: Plecotus auritus (assembly GCF_963455305.1). Lineage (NCBI taxonomy): Eukaryota > Metazoa > Chordata > Mammalia > Chiroptera > Vespertilionidae > Plecotus > Plecotus auritus. The sequence continues at coordinate 179,754,045 of NC_137771.1, read as the reverse complement.
TCTTAAATAATTCATATAAGAGAAGATTGAACTTCAACTATAGTATTGGAGAACTCCTCATGAAGGTGGCATTTAGAAAATGTTTTTACTTTACCATGCAAAAAGAATGAAAGCATTTAAACTAAGGAACCAGGCTGAGCAGAGGGGCAGAAGCAGTCATCAGGGGCCAGAATGTGGTAAGCAGAGTGGAATATACATGAGGCTGAGAGGATAGCTTGGGAACAGACTTTAAAGGGCCTTGACCATGTGCAGAAATACTTGGTTTTCTCCCATTGGCACTGAGGTAGCCTGAGCAGGGACACCATCAGAGCCATTTAGGAAAGATAATGGTAAGGGGGCTCTAACTGTGAAGGAAGAAAGTGAAGGCAGTGCTGGATAGCTCTATTTCTATCTCACTCAGGTAAATTTAAAAGGATTGGTATGTTTAGAACCAGGTGCAAATTCTTTCTTGGCCCTAGCCTGTTTGGCTTAGTGGATAGAGTATCGGCCTGCGGACTGAAGGGTCCTGGGTTCAATTCCAGTGAAGGGCACATGCCTGGGTTGCGTGCTCGGTCCCCAATAGGGGGCATGCAGAAGGCGGCCAATTCTCATCATTGATGTTTCTATCTCTCTCTCCCTCTCCCTTCCTCTCTGAAATCAATAAAAAGATATTTTTTTTAAAAAAATTCTTTCTTGGAATCTCAACTGCTGCTGTAAAAACAACCTTTGCTTACTTAAATAAATGACCATCCAATCCTAGCCAAATTTACCCAACCTGCTAACTTCTTTTTTCTCATAATTCAATAGAATTAAGGTCTTCCTGAGGGAACCCACTAAAGCATGTTTCTGTATTCTGTGGCTTCATGAAACCTGAGCATTTCCCTACTCTCTACATCTACCCCCAAACACTGAAAGCAGACACAGATCCAGAAGCACAAAATGCTTCCAGTTTTCACTTTCCAGAGTTCTATGGGGACCAGGTTGTTTATTATTGAACCTGAAAAAATACCTGCAGTACTTATGATAAGGGGTTAATATATTTAATGTACAAAAAGCTATCCCACAAATAAATTTTAAGAAGGACATTAAACAAAATGTTAACAGTATTATTTCAGGAAAGCATATATTATCCCCACATCTTGGAAGACTTCTGCCACCACACTGGATTTATAATAGTGGCATCTTCATCCAGCAGGCATGAAACTTTGAAAACTCTGAGGGAAATGCCTGAAAAAGAAAGTTGTGAGCTCTAGGTAGAGTTGTTCTGATTCCTGAAAGCTTGGGAAACCCACTTAAAGTTTTTGAGTTTAATTACCTGAAAAATGGGTATAATAATACTTACTACATAACTAGGTTGTTAGGAAAATTAATACACATTACTAAATCTTTGAGATCCCAGGATAAGCATTGCTTTATGGTAAGTGCAGTAAATAACCTCCTGCTTAAATAAATGTATGGTATTTACATCAGGTATTCACACTAATTCTGAAATTAAATGTTATCAGATAGACTTTAATGAGCTCTTTTATGGAAATGCTAAATTCAAATGCATTATTAGCTAATGTTTTTGTTGTGAGGCAAAACACACTAATTTCCCCCAAATACATTTTAACTGTTCTTTTATTTCATTTAAGTATTTTAGTGTCTGTTCAGCTAACTCGACTGCTTCAATTATACAGTTCAGAGATGAGAAAATCAAGATACAAATATTCAAGTAAAATAAAAAATATGGATAATCCTCTCAAGTCATTTCTGTGAAATCTGGATAGAGACTCTATCTTTGTAATGCTCTTTAGAAATCATTTAGTTCTTCCCCTTATTTCACAAACAAGGAACCTGAATCCATAGTGGTTAAGTAACCTGCCCCCAGGGCACAGAGCTAGCTAAAATCGGAGCTGGGAACAGAGCTTGTGTCTCCTAGTTACTCCTGTAATCCCAGTCTATTCCCTCAACTACCAAAAGCAGTCATGAGAGATATATCTTTTACATAAGATATGTAGGTCTTAGATCTTGTCCAGAATCTTGGTAGATATATTGGGTAGAGACCATAGTCAGATTTGATAGCACTAAAGACTGAAATGGTAGATAGAAGAAATTTGACTCTTCAGTCCATCAAATCCTGATGGAAGCCTGACCAGTGTTGCTCAGTGGTTAATCATCGACCCAGGAACCAAGAGGTGGCCAGTTCAATTCCTACTCAGGGCACATGTCAAGGTTGTGGGCTGGATCCTTGTTGGGGGGTCATGCAGGAGGCAGCAGATTAATGACTTCCTCTCGCATCAATGCTTTTTATCTTTCTATCCGTCTCCCTCTCTCTCTAAAAAAAAAAATCAATAAAAACAGATTTTTAAAAAATCCTGATGGAAAGAAATCTTTTGACTTTGTGAAAGATGAAATTTGTTTACATTTTGATAAAACACCACCAACAATTGAGACCATGAACCCTAGATTTAGGGGTTCAAATGGTGACAATATTTCACTAGTGTAAAAAAGAACCCAATAATGACTTTCTGGGCAATTACGCTAACCAATGGTGTCTACTTTAGAGCACTGATTCTAGTAGGCTATATAAAATATAGACATAGGGGCCATGTTCCCGGAAAGACTGATCTGAGAAATTTGGGGCCAGATTCAGAAATCTGTTTTTAAAAAGCGCCTTTGATGACTCTCTAGGTCACCCAAGTTTTTGAATTCAGCACAGGTCTAACTAAGGAAGCAACCATCTGCTTTCCACTATTGACCCTGAAGCTGTCAGTAGTTGTAGAAGTTAAATACATGGTACAAATAATTATACTGCATTTTGTAAGTAATTTTTTTTCTTTTTTTTCTCCTTGTAGTCAGTGCTTATTTGGTTAATTACAGGTAGTAAGAGGTCATCGACCCAATACTTCAGTGAGAAAACAAACATTATCTCCGATATAAACTTGTAGTGTTACAGAATGTTGTCCTATTCTTGAACACTTGAGATCAAATGATATTACTGAATTCCTTTTGCAAAAAAAAAAAAGGAACATTCTTACTAGGAACTCAGAGGCTTTAAAATAACTATCACCCCAAAGATCATATAATTCTTTATGTGCATGCTTTGTATTGAAAAGAAAAGTAGAAAGAAGGCAAATCCAAGGTCATGAATATATTGGCAAATTTTATTCCTAAAGTTTGTATACCAATCGATTCTGGATTCTATTTTTTTTCTAATCTTCTTATATTCCAATTTTTAGAAGAAATCTAAATATTCACTTAAAGATACATTGGCCAGATTTAACTTTTAAGCAGGACACAGGGAATTGGCTTCCCCAGTTGGGGTAGGGAATGATGATTAGATATAAATCTAACTGAATTACATAGAATACTCAGCAGTACTGAGAGTATTTTAGTGATTCACACAATAACCATCAGGGTGCATTTTATCCCCACTAAATCATGGCTAACCAAAGCCAGATTCTACATGAATGTTCTTATGTATTTATAGAAATATGTTCTTAAGGCAAAAGCTAATTTGTCTCTCACACTCTAATAATCTTTCTATTAGTAATTTATTTCTTGTTTATAAAAAAGGTATTCTCTTTTGACATTAATAAAAACTAAATATAATAGAGAAAATAAATGTTCAAATAGATAAGCTATTGTATTGATTCACATCTCCAGAAAGAATGATAGAAAGAAGCAGGGTTTTTTTTTAAGGCCTTTAAAAAAAATGGGCACATTTCCCAGGATTTCTATTTCCTGCATGTAATATGGATGTTTGTTTGTTTTTACAAGTTAACGGGACCATGCTCTGAAAAATCAAGTGGCTTGTGTTGGCATAGTTTTGTATGAAACCACTAGCATTTCTCTGGGGAGAAAGAGTTTACAAATTTTCAGCTATCAGGCAGTAGATTTTAATCTTTATACTGAGGAAATATGACCATGGCTTTGAGAATTTTTCACTCATTTCTAACTTTGTGTAATCATTTTTGAAACTCCACATTACGTCTAAAACAACAACAACAAAAAACAAGAAACAAAACAACAAAAAAAAAAACCCTTCCAAAAGCTTTCCCTGAAGTTTGGCTTTTCGGTTGCAAAGTGTAAAATAACTTTCTGAAATGCCTTCTGTAAGCCCTGGTGGTGGGACGCTTTGTGGTTTGTTTGGGGAGATTTGGTTTTGTTTTTAGGAGAGGGTGCACTTTCTGGTGTAAGAGACAGGGGAAAGTTTTACCTGTCTGTCTCTCCTGTTGTGTGTGTGTGTGTGTGTGTGTGTTTTTTTTTTTCCTCTTTCTTTCTTTTTCTTTAAAGATTGGTGATAAGGAATTCTAACTACTTAATGAGATGGGAGAGGCCTCACTCCATTGGAGTGGAGGAGTCCAGGTGGAAGTTGATGGATTGGACAGGTAAAGAGAAGAGTCCCGCCTCCTCATGCCTATAGTTGAGTATATATTAGGGAACCTAAAATTATGTACAGAGAGAGAAGGAGAGAGAGGGACTTGAGTTCTGTTATCTTCTTAGTAGATTCCTATTGTAAGGGTCTTAGAGGGGGTGGGGGGGTTGGCAAAATCCTGGAGCCAGAAGAGAGGACAGCGGCATTGATCAATCTTACAGCTAACATGTTGTACCTGGAAAACAATGCCCAGACTCAATTTAGTGAGGTAAGGATTTTAGATTTTAGTTCTTCATCTAGATATGCTTTTGCATTTTTATTTTTTAAATAAAAGCTTATATATTTGTGGTTTTCATTTACCGAATAGAATGTTTTTGCAAATTGTATATAGGAATCTCCTTTTCTTGGTTAATGTTTTCTGTGGTGACTGTAAGATTTTTATTCTTTAAGTAGAATATGAAAAAGTAGGAGAAAGGGGAAAAGAAAAATTCCTGAGTGGCATTATATTTGCAAAACCTAATATTCAGGAGTTTGTAAAATCACTTTTTATAGGAACAGACTGAGAGAACAGGTCACATTCTGCTAGATACATTGAAATGACTCCTGTTGGGTGTTCGCATACCAGTAAGACGTATTAGTTGATTGTGTCTCAACTCAGTTAAGTTCTCAGTTCTATCTCCAGACTTCATCCTAAAAGCAAATGAAGCTTTTTTAAATTTTTTCAAAGTAAACAGGTGAGATTTTTAAAGCCATCTTTGTTTTGAATTTTATCAATCCAGAGACCCACCTAAACCCTGAGGAGACTTCAAGCATTTCTCTATTGTCCGGTGATGGACTTAGACTTTCACTGTGTAATGACAAAGTTATTTTGGAGTGATGCGTTATTAAATATGTATATGTGCAGACAAATAAATGTGTATTATAGGGTATAGGATTTTATTTAAGGAATTAATGATCTGCCTCTCTGATCTCTCCTCAACGTTTGTCTCGGGGATTTAAATCACTGGTCAAATGTATAAGAAAAAACTCCTGAAGAGGCTGTAAGACTTTGAGGAAGTTTCCTAAGGTTGAGGGAGGTCTAACAACAATATTAGTTTACATTCCTCAGAATAGAGCAGCTGTGTTGACACTAATCACATTGGTGGTGGTGGGGGGGGAGGGAGTGTGGTGTGGGGAGAGCAGAGAGCGAGTTCAGTGTTTCGGATGAAAATGCTTGCAGGTGAATGCTTGGAAAAGTAGACTGGGATACTCAAATTGAGCTCCTTAAAATTCAAAACAAAATGCATAGTATTCTGGTGCAGACGGCAAAGGGAAAGGGGAGAATCTAGCAAAGGACAGCAAAGCAGAGCCTGTGCTGTCATATTGACCATGCTATTGTCTAGACACCTGAACTGTGTAAATATAACAGGGGAAATATCAAGTTATCTAATAAAGGAAAAGGAAGTGCCTATTTTCCTTTAAAACATTCAGTGGGCTTGCTTGTCTTCAGTGGAGAAACTTGAGTTTCTTGTTTTACTTTAATATTGGAACTTAGCTGGAAATGTTACCAAACAATTAAAAAAAAAATAGAGGTACCTTTTAAGAATATCTTGTTTCTATTTGATCCATTGCGGTCCAGCTATAACCATTAAAAAACAAATCTGTTGGTCATATATCTGACTTAGTGTTTGTTCACGAGCTATTTCATCTGTTATAAGCAGGCTGGGATTTGACTACGTGTGTCTGAGTATAATGGGGTAGAAGCAAATTTAGGTTAAAGGTATCTATAAGAAAAGTATAAAGTTGATGTGGAAAGAAATTATTATTTCTCCTGAAAGGATAAAACTGTGTAAATGCTGTGATTAGATGCTATCTGAATGAATTACTGCCTTTTATGGAGGCAAAGAGTCATGTTGTATGTGGGAGTATTGCATCCTTTTGATGAAAGAAAATACCTTTACATTGGTTTGAATTTTTAAAAACTTGAGGTAAATGTGTGGTCAGCTGCTCAAAAGGTAGCTGTTGTTTGCTTTCTGTTGGAATGCTACTAATGTACATAGAAAACATCTATGAAAAATATGGCTGAATTTCTCTCTCTTCCTGCAACTTTTTGTATATTGCCACTATGAATGTTATATCCTTCTGCCAATCTCTGTACTACGCGTTATTTAGGCATACTCTTCTGCAGTCTGTGTACTATCCATTATCTTCGTGGCTCAATTTCCATTCCATTCTTTTCTGTGTAGGGTTATGTTTAGTCCTCTGTAAAAATGCAGTTCTATATTTGAGTATATGAAATGCTTGGGAGCACATGGCCCTGAGAATCCTGAAACTTAATACAAAGTTATAACATTTTGGAACTCACCTTAAAATAATGTTTATTAGTAATTGTCAATTCAGAAAATAACCATCTACTATTATCACAGAAGAATTACTAAAAATTGGGCAAATTAAGAAGGGAAAGGCATGCACTAATTGTAGAGGACATGGAGATGTAGTGATAGATGTCTGGAAGCAGGTTGGTATAACTTAAGAAAATAATAAGCCTCGAGTAATGGAGCCACCTGTGATAGGAAAGACAAATGATGTTGTTACCTTGCTGAAATAAAAACAGAATGTCAGTGAAAAAATAATAAAAAATCATGTGACTAACCATGAGAGTCAAAATTGTTTTAAAACTGTAACTCATTCTCAGACTTCAAATATTTTTTAAATATTATTTTCAAGTAACGTCTATGGATTGATAACTCAAAAAATAATATAAGAACACTATTTTTCTGTACACCATTTTTCACCAATTTCCAGTTCCTTCTCTCCAAGCAGAGCTGGATTTTGGGAAGCTGTTAATGAACAGGGAAGGGTCTGGAAGGGAAGAGAATATGGGCAGGATGTAACAGGCAGCGCTTAAGGTTACACCCTTGGGTTACAATGGAGAGGCCTCAAGCAATCACCATGCCATTGTGCCAGGCTTGGAATGACACAGCCTCTGGGACTGGTATCAGACTTGGAAAGAGAGGATCAGAAGAAAGAAAATTCTTGATAGATTAAGTTTTAGCTCAACTTTCTTGCCAAAAACTGAGGAGTGTATGAGAGAGAGAGAGAATGAGAGAGAGACTCTACAAGTCCTCATTAGAAGGGAATTTTTACTTTTTTAAATTCCCATCTTGGGTCCTAGGTGATGAGAGAGTGGTACTTGGGTAAATGGGTTATAGTATTCTAGAACTAAACTGGACTTCAAGGCCCATATATTGAAATACCTCACTTTACAAGTTAAGGTTAATAATTTTTCTTTCTGTAATTGAGCTATAGGCATAGAAATATGGCCCATTTACCTAACCTTTTATCTATAATACCAAGGAAAGAGATCTAAAAATGACTGTTGTGAAAGTAGACGCTTCAAAAATGTTTTCATAAAGAATTGATGTGCAAATCTAGTTGAGAGCAAAAAGAAAATGTTGAGGCAGGAGAATAAGCTCTCAGACTTCAGGTTGTTGCCATAATTGTCCTCTGGGCTTGCATGGTCAAGGGAGATAGTCTCTCATGTGCCAATACTGTTTCCAAGAGCTGAATCATATTTTACATTGGGGGGTGTTTTTTTTTTAATATATTTTATTGATTTTTTTTACAGAGAGGAAGGGAGAGGGATAGAGAGTTAGAACCATCAATGAGAGAGAAACATCGATCAGCTGCCTCCTGCACACCCCCTACTGGGGATGTGCCCGCAACCAAGGTACATGCCCTTGACCGGAATCGAACCTGGGACCTTCCAGTCCGCAGACCGACACTCTATCCACTGAGCCAAACCGGTCAGGGCGGGGGGTGGTTTTTATCTTAATATTTAATAAATGTATTATCTTAAGCTTTTCCATGTTATGCTCCCGAGATGTTTAACACCTTAGGTACAAGGACAGTCGGTAAAAAGTAGAAGCTGCAGATTTAATACAGGTGTCAGTTGGGCTGTTCCTCACTCCATGCTGCGGTCTTAGATTGCACTTCTTATTTTACAATTGGTTGCCCTCAAGCCCAGAGGGGACTGGGAGAAAGAGATCTTAGATCACAGATCATAGCTTATACCTTCCTTCACTACTACTGGAAAAATGAGTGGTAGTAATAAATCACTTATCCTTTACCTAGATAAGGAAAAAGCATGTTTGGTTTATTTTGTTTTTTAAAAGAGCAGTGATCCTCAACAGGGGTGTGGAGAGTACAGTAGGAAGCATGAATGAATGCCTGGGTTAACTAGAGCAACCAAAAATATATTGGTTGGTTTTTCCATCATATCACATACATTTTCTGAATGCAAGGTTGCTAAAAATTTTCTTAGGCAATGAGATTATTAAAAATTTAGATCCTATATTTTGCTATTAAAAAAATATACACCCGAGGTGATGGGATTTATGTTTATCAAGGAAGTATATGGGTCAAACTGTTCTGAAATATATTACTGCAAATATACTCAAGCTTTCTTTGAGCTGGTATGATCCTTTTGGGTGGGACTTGAGCTGATGGGATAGAGTGTGTTAGGTAAAAAGCCCTTCTTTCATAATATTATGAAGTTAAACTTTTCCCCTTGTTGCATACATTTTGAAATTCTAATTTTTTTATGTCAATAAATAAGGAAGAACAAACACAGATGCCATAAAGACATCTCAGTGAAAAATAACTTGGTGATTTCCATAAAAGTCTATTTTGAAGATAAAAAATTATCAAGCCTAAGGGACTCATAATTTTCTTTCAAATGTATGATGAGAAAAAACTCAGAAGACTGATACATCGCTATTGTCCAATGCCAATTTAGTGGACTGAGTTGCCAGTGAAGCATATCTGGTAAGGTAGTAAATTTTGGTTATGGAAAAGAATGGATTGGAGTATCAGGATAAAACAGTTGACCAAAAAGTTAAGATATAAATTACATTCCTTACCTTCTCTTAAGAACACATTTTGGAGGCACAAGACAATAGTAAGCATTGGTTTATTCATGTGCTACTTTTCTAAACATTTTATAATTTTAATTTATACCTTTTAATTAAGTTGCAATACTCATAAACATTAGTATTATGGAGGAGAAACTTAGAAGAAAGAGCAACTTACCCTTTTAAAATAAATGTTTAGTTACATATGAGATGGTACATGGCTATAAAAATTAGTAAGAAACAGGTCCTACACCAAAAAGTTAACAGTTTATAGAGGGAATAAATATGTACATACATGACAGAGGACATATATTCAGTGTCATATGAGAAGTGTGAACAAAACAATTTAAAGGTAAGAGAAAGAGAGTACCTCAGAGGAAAAGGATCAAGGAAGTCAACATATATATGCAGGATGCAGCTTTACTTGGGAGGATAGGTAGAGCTTTCTAAGGCCTAGAAATATAGAAGGGTACAAGGATTTCAGGTGAATAAACAAGCATTAGCAGAGGAACAGAGGTGGAGTGAACGCTGGTGTACTCAGAAATCTCAAATGGTTCAGACAAACTTGAAAGTATGAAAGAATTAGGAAATAAAGTTAGAAATGTAAGATAGAATGACTCATGGAGGGCCATTACACATTTAATCTAGTGACAATGATAAGCCATGGAAGGATTTTGAACAGAGGAGTGGTGTAATGGGATCTGTACCCTGGCGCACTTGGGGAGGATAAATGGCTTTGCTTAAGACTGCCTAGAAGTATAAACCCCATTCCCTGCATTGTACATCGGCTGCCTGTTTTGCAAAAATATCCATCACTTCTGTGGGACCTTTGGAAAGGTAGAAATGGATTGTTGCTAAAGTCTCATGTGACGTGTGTGTTCTCTACCCATAACTCTCTTTAATAGCTGTGGGCCCTGCCATAGGTAAGTTGGGAATGGTTAGCCTTGGTTTGTCCTTATGAAATTATGTTCTATTCAAATATAATTATTAATAGCACCACTTACACTTTCAAAAGTATATGGTCATCCTATAAACAAAGACCTTACTCTTTATTATTTTTCGCAATCCCTCACTCCAAAATGATAAAGTAATATAAGTTTGGCTGTAAACCACATATTTTGATTTTGAAATCAAACATACAAGCTATTTAGATTATTTCCCCCACAAAAAATAAGCACTTTCTTACAATCCAGCATTTACAGAGCCAATTAAGCACAGTTGCCGTGCTAGGCACCATAAGGAAAGCAGAGATTACTAAATTGCCGACACTGGCCTCTGAGAATTCACAATCCTAGAGTGTACATAAGTTGTTTGCAAATAACTCCCGTAAAAGCAGGATGTAGTAAGACACACCAAAAGGTCTCAAAGACAGTGAAAAGGCTTCAAACTGTTCATGACGAAGATCATATTTCACATAGTTTGAGGATCAGAATTTAGCCCAGGGCCGGGGGCGGGGGAGGAGAAAGGTCATTCTCTGTAGAGGGTAGCAAATGAATAAAAATTCAAGGAGAACTATACAGGACCAGATAAAATAGCAGGATATATTGACTTGCAAAGAGAATGTTGATGTAAACACTGATCTGTGTTCATTACGTATGTCAAGATTTTGTAGAAACAGCAACAAAAGATGGTACGGGCTTTTATCTCACTAGAAGCTAGAACCCCTGCATATTTCGAAAGCATAGACAGTGTTCAGAATTTGAGATTCAAAACTTTGTCTGTGTGCTCCAGGGATGGTAAGTGGCATGATGCAGGGAGGGAGAAGATAACCCAAAGGATCCTTGGGCAGGTGAAGTGGAGGGTTTCCTGTTCTCATTCTTTAGTCTTCTACTGAGACAGATAAGATATCTTACCCACATAGGGATTCAGTAATTACATTTTTAAAAATTTAATCTAATCTGGGAACAAAATCCAGACTGACTCTCTATGTCAATTAGGATCAAGTTTATTTATCAAATATTCATCCTAGAATCAGAATAAGGAAACCTTGTTCTTTGGTCACTGCTCTAAATGCAAATAGTAACCCTGGAGCTAAATGTGAGACAGTATATCAAGTATGACATTTGTCCAAGAATGAGAATTCCCAATTCTAATGGGGAAATGATAGAGCAGAAGCAGAAGTTAATGTCTCATTTAAGAAACAAACAACCCCTGGAATTAAACAAGAAACAAAAAAAAAAAAACAAAAATCGAGATCTTGGTATTTAAAATTTTAAAATATTTACCATAAAATTTTTTAAATTTAATTTCATGCAAGGATACACATTTCCATTTTAGATTTGAACAGAAATATTGGGCAAAGACATGTGTTTACCCATTTTAATATCCTCTCTTTCCACAATCTCCTTCATTACTTCCATTCTTCCCAGGAAGAAAATATAGGCAATTAAAGAGATAATAGTGGGGTAGGCCAGGGTAGGTTCATGGGGGCGGAAATTCAGTGACTTGATTTAAAGGCAGAGGAAACAGATAGGAGGAAGAACTGTGCTCTAGGATAAATGAGGGATGTCCAAGCTTGTAACTCATTCCTTTCTCTTCCTCACCCACCAAATCCTCCACTTGCATAAAGCAGATTTAGAAAATTATCCAATATTGGCTTGTGATTGTCCTACTTTTAACTCTGTGAAGACATTAGGGGAAACAATGAATTTCCACAAACTACCACATTGTTATACAGCCTCCTTTGCAGAAATAAGTAGTTCAATGAAGTGTCTGTAAAGTCTTTTCAGAATTAGTACTGTATTCTTCCCCAGATTTTTTTTTTAATTTGGATTTATAGTATAGCACATGTATGCTATTCAAAAAGCATTCCTTCCCATCTTTTGCAAAAAGAAAAAAAAATGTTGGAAACTTCCTTATTTCATGTTTGATAATTTTTATACATGCTAACTTTCTTTTTCAAAGACAAGCTAAGATAGGACTGTCCTGTAGGTTCAAGCTAAGATGGTTTCATGGGATAATATTCACTTGTCAAGTTAAAATTCAGTCACCGGTGTCAAGATAAGGCCCATGTTGGTTCTAGGTGAGGGAATAACTGGCAAGAATCAAACATGTTTGGAATGTTGGTGGATGTGTATAGAGTGTAAAGTGATATCTCGTGCAAAACTTGTGATCTGAATTGCATCTCCCCTGTGTTTCTTAAATAAAATTAATTAAATAAATAAAAAAAAAAAACTCATGAAGGCTGAAAGAGGGAATTTTGAGTCAAACTTATGGTGTGTTGCCAGAGGCGGAAATTTATGAAACACTCTCGTCAGCTCTTCTGGAAACACTACAAAAGAAATTGTTCTACTTTCTTATTGGTGCTAAAGCCACTAATAGGTGCAGTTTAGTATAATACCCCCATGAGAATTACCACCCCCATAGTGAGCTTGCCTTGGAAAGAACTTTGTGCAGGCATTTTCTTTTTCCTTTTAAGCTTGCACAAAACACCCAAAGGGGCCATTTCCAATCCAGGCAGTGATCTTTCTCAAGTTTATTCTTTCTCAGATCACAGGGACAATGAGGAATATGTCCTGTTTACTCAAATCAGTCTGGATTAGTGTCATTCTATTGATGGAGCCCGAATTAAAGGAAAACCATTACCCTCTCAAAGGGTAGCATCAGATGTTTGGAGAATGGCTTGATTACTTTTAAATAGACCATATGAGACTCTGTCACTGGACTAAGGCTGAGGACTCTACAAGATGGACACAGAGAATGGTTACACTGGTGGAGTAATCATTTCTAAGCCTTAGGCCTGGGAAATTATTTCAATAGAAGATCCCAATGAGCTTGAAAGGCTGAACATCAGAACAGTGATATTTCAGAGAAGAGGTTTTTCCTGATTTCTTTTTGCAGCCCAACACCACCAACCAAATATTTATCTCCAGGACAAATCCTTTCCAGTTTTTTTTTTGTTTTGTTTTGAATATATTTTATTGATATTTTATAGAGAGGAAGGGAGAGGGACAGAGAGCTAGAAACATCGATGAGAGAGAAACATCGATCACCTGCCTCCTGCACACCTCCCACTGGGGATGTGCCCGCAACCAAGGTACATGCCCTTGACCGAAATCGAACCCCGGACCCTTCAGTCTGCAGGCCGACGACGCTCTATCCACTGATCCAAACCGGTTTCGGTCCTTTCCAGTTTTTAATGCTTCGCTGGGGGCTACTTCACCCTTCTAAAAATTTATCAGTCCTCCCCTGGTTCAGAATAACCCCCTCGTCCTCTGAACTCTTGTGCTTCTCTGCTTCTCCCTCATTACTGGCCATGTGGACCTGATCCCTTCTCCCCATCTCTAGATTGAAGGCCCTTGGAGGACAGAGGATGTGTGGTATGTTGGAAGGGGTATCTTCAGATGTTTATATATATTTACAGAAATGGCTCTTTGTGGCTGACCTGTGCAAAGAGCTATGCAATCGCACACATTGTACAAATCCTGTCTCTGCCTGTATGCCATGAATCATATGCTTTTCCTTGACATCTCACAAGTGTGTATGTGTGTGTGTGTGTGTGTGTGTGTGTGTGTGTGTGTGTAATGAGCCCAGGTAGGTATTTATTTCCATTATGCTTCAAGTGGCAGGAACACAAGAACATTTTTAAAAGACAGTGCAGTTTCCTGAGTAAGGAATGGCTTGTACTCTAGCAGAGGTAAACAGTGTAAAGTGTGTACTGCTTTCACTTAATTGATTACTCATGAGGACAGAGAGTGCGCTTGATTAAAAAAAAAAATAAACTGAACAGATCAGATTTTTATCTGGCTTTGCAGTCTCTTTAAAAGTGTTTACTTGCTTCCACACTGTTCCCCTGATACGTTTTGTCTCCATCATCGCCAGAGACAAGGGTGGTTTGCACTGGCTGAATAAGCTTGATGATTTGCAAACACTTTCCCTTTTTTATTTTCGATGGTGTTATTACTAAAGGATATCTGAGAAATCTTGGTCATGTTGTTCTTAAAAATGGTGTCCCAGTTTTTTGGTTTTTTTTTGTTTTTGTCTGTTCAAATCAGACACTAATGAGCTGTTGTAATTATTAAACGGATTGATTGATAGTTACTTTCATAATGGGGTAAATAGAATGAAATGAATAGATGAGTGTCTTTTAAAGTAAGACGTGTCTTCTGCATGGCTGGAGACTCTGTTTTTATTTTGCAGTTAAAAGGACAGCTTAAAGGATCAGTCCAACGTTACATAAGTCACCATGTCTAATTACAAAGCATAGTAAAAAAATAAAAACTTTAACTACCTCAAATATGATGGAAAATGTATCAATCAGCAAAGACCTTGACAAGCAGAAGCAAATTGGAACTCATGAAAGTGTTCCTCATTTGAATATGTATCGAGTAATAAGACTGAGAAGCACACACCTTGTTTCATGCTTCAGTTTTCCACTTGTAAGTAATGGCTAGTGTTTTCAACCTCTGAGTGTGAGCTTTGGAGTCTGGGGAATGAAGTCATGAATTTAGACTATTTCCAAGAAATTGTCTGTAAGTCTGATAAACTACAATCTAAGTTCCTCAAAACATGCATTTGTAAGTGCCCTTAATTATGGCATTCTTCTAAAATGCATTCTGGCTAACTGGGCAGAAAATTATGGAATGTAAAGAGAAAAGGACTGATTTGGTGGCCTATCTACCAGAAACAAATGTCTTACCATAGGCTTTTTTTTTTTTTTTCTGAGCGGTTTCTTTCCTAGGCAAACATGCTTTGGCCACAAGCACCGTCATCAGTAGGAAGTGAATAATTATAGGATCAAAAAGATCCAGATTCTTGTTACTGACCTAGATGCATGAGAAACAAAATGTAGACCACTAGGTAAAAACACACACACACACACACACACACACACACAAACACATACACACACACACTGCATTGGCACAAAAATGTGTATGTTTTGTTTTAAGGAAGTAGAAGCTCATTAATAAACTTCCCAGCTAGGTGTGAGCTATCAAGTATTACTCATTGCCTTGTGAGTGACAGGACTGGCTATGCTGCTACTAGTTCCCATAAAAGCTGAAGCTAAAAACACGATTCCCACCTACCAAAACAAAGCAAAACACAAAGTGAAGGTCACAGAGATTACCTGGAGAGGCACTATAAGGTTCACCGGGTAGTAGTTTATAAAGAGATGAATCCAGTTTGGAGACAGACTTCAGCATAAAAATCAATACTTCATTGTGTTGGAATAACAGAGAGACTTTCTGATAGTGGTTTTTATTTTGAAAGGTGTTACATGTATTCTTTTAATAAATGTTTCCTGCGCATCTACTGTGTCACAGACACTATTCCAGATATGAGACTCCGCACTAAGCATGCCAGATAAGTGTATTCTCATAAATGTATGGTCTAGCAGAGAAATCCAACATTAAAATTATTAATGCAAATAATTATAATTACATGACGCAAATGGAAAATTAGAGTGTTATGACAATGTAAAACAAAGGAGAATACCTATCTGGTTAAAGAAGGCTTTCCCTGAGGGATGACAGTGAAGCTAAAGGCTTCTAGGTAAGTGGGAAACAGCTTCCATGTACAAAAGGCTTGAGGACTGAAGGAGTATTTCACTTTTGAAAATTTGAAGAAATGCCTTTTTGGTCTTTCTTTAGTGAGCAAAAATGTGTTTCAATTAGTGAACTATAGACCATGTGAAAGACCTGGGACTTCATTTTAAGAGAATTGGAGCTCACTCAAGGTATTCAAGCTTGGGAGTGATGTGATCAGATCTGCAGTGCATTTGAGGGAGTAGCTCCAAGGAGCTTGGTCTCTGACTCTTGGCATTTACATACTTTCTAAGAACGGTTAAAGCTTTATATTCTCTTTAGTAAATAGAAAATATTTTCTTTAGATATAAAAGAGGAAGGCTTGCTTTGAGTGTAACTTTTAGATAAAAATTCCAGTCAGAAATTTGAGTAACTCCAATTTACTTAATAAAGCGGCTTCTCCAACCAGACTGACTGGTTTCACATTTGGGCTCTGTCACTTACAACCTTGAGCAAGTTACTTAAGCTTGTGGAGCTTCAGTTTCCTCATCTATGAAATATGTATACAACATGGGATAATAATGCCACCTTGCTCATGAGGATTAACTGGGTAAATACATGCAAACACTGAACACCATAAAGGAACATAGTAAGGAATCAGAGTATGCATAATAATAGTAGTCATAACACCTACTATTATTTTGATATAGAGGATTGAATATGGAAGTTTCAGATTTTTAAGTGATTTTCATGGTCGGGATTATTTTACTGAAATTGAAATGTCTTCAGTTTCAGCTCATGGGGAGCAAAGCTATCCCCTGTGAGAAAATGTTTATCACATTTAATCACAACATTGTTTTAAGTCATAATTTCTGATATGGACTAGACAGATACATTATCAAAATTCTTTTTAAATATTTTAGACTCACTTGAGAAGCCAACTAAGCATTAGTGATGAACTTGTAAAGTCACCACAGTATCATTTCCATATTAATGACCTAAACTTCACTGAAAGTTTTCATGACTGCACTTTCTCTACTTAATGTTATCATGTCTGCTAAATAAATATATCAAAACAGTGATTTTATAGATTGCAAATGTCCTCAAGCATACTTTTGTTCCAATTTTAATAACTCCTGGTTTACTTGAAAGAAACTGAAACTGTATTTTTTTTCTATTACCTGGATCAAGAATTTCTGAATATTGAAATTATATCTTTGTTTTCTTCTAAGCCCAATGCTTCCCTGGAATGTAAAATGATGTAGGTTTATTTCTGAATTGAGATGCACATGATTTTAATTTTGTTCATTATTACTAGAAGGGAGTACTTATTGAAATCATAGAATTTTAGTTTATTTTTCTTTACTTGAGCTCTACACAGTATAATTTAGCCATCTTTGGATCAAGTTTTAACTTTAATTCATTTCAACTTCTTAGCTTTTCAAATACTTTGTCTTCTGTTTGTTGACATTGTGGCCACCTCATCAGCCAACTTTGTGTTTATTTATCTCACCTGCCTTGTCTGGTGTTGGTTGGGGTGTTTAGAAAACTCTCTCCTAGATTATGGAAACTTGGTCCTCAAAGGAATCTTGACACTTTGTGTCAGAACATAAAACATTCTGGTAAACAATCTGCCTACTGTCTTTCTATGTTTGTATGTGTTAATTGCTTTACTCTTACATATTGTTTATTACAAGGTCTGAGTGTAGTTTATCCCCAATATTCACTCTTTTAGGATCATTTGAACTACAAAAGAAGTGAAATATTTTACATCTAACAAAATCTGGTTTTGAGAAAAATGTGATGCTAAATAAATTCTTAAGATGGAAAGAAGGTACTTTAACTTGACACTATAACACAAATATATTCTTGACCTTGAAAGGAACACTTTAAGTCAATTGTGTTTAATTCTAGCATAAAACAAACTATCATTCTCGGAGGTGAGGCAGGTGGTAGAAGACAAAAAATGACAAGTATTTCCCCCTAAGGCAGTGCTTGTTGAAAAGTCACTATCCTGCTCATATTTGTGGATGAAAATGTGGTACTGTCTGCCAGAGAATACTCCAAATGAATGTTTTGTAAAGCCGGTGTCATGGAGAAAACTGTTTTCTTTTCCCAGAAAGAGCTTTAGACTGTTCACAAAAGCTCCTCCATGAAACCTAAGGTGAAAGGTTATATCAGCCCAGGAAACTATATATGCTGCCTGAAACAGCTGGGCCAATCTGTATAAAGAAAAAAGTTATCTTCTTTAAAATCATCTCATGGCATTTTAAAATAGCTTTGCAGATGAGCATGCTCATTTCTAGAATAATATTAGAATTGGCTCACTGTGGTACTTGATCATCAGAATCAATCTCCTGATAGGTGAGACCCAGGTTGCTCCAGGACCTCACCCAGGGGTCCACCGCACATCAGTGACAGTGTTGAGACTTTGACCCCTATCACCAAATCTAACTCCAGAGTTCTTTTTCATACTAGGATTATTCAGAAAAGTAAGGAGTGCTGAAGAATGTACAAACCCCTAGCCTCATATAACAGTCAGTAAATGCTTATAAATCTAATTTCTACCAAATGAAATTTGGGCAAGTAATTATTTCCTGTGACAAGGGAGCATCTCAACTGAGGTAAATAAAGGGTGATGATATATCTCAACAGTAACCTCTCCTATCCCTGATTTGGCTCTCATTACCATTTTTTATTAACTTCTGACCATGTATTATTGGCTATTATTGCCATGTGGCCATAGTTAGTTATTATAGACAGTACTATCTGGGAAAGAGAACTTATAAAATCTCTCTTATATGGATAAATCAGAGTGATATTTTTAAAAACAAATTATTTCTAAGTCCCTGTTTCCTTTGTATCCTTTTCTGATGTTAAGTCTCAGGAGTGTAAGTGCATCATCAACTTTAAATAAGTATAAATCCAGGTATTCAATATTGAGTTTATTTACAACAATATATACTTATACAGTATTTTGGAGTTGCTGAGAAGAGAATTTGGGCTTGTGCTATATTCAGAATTTAAGATTATTAAACAGTGTAATCCGTTGGGGGGAAGGAGGAAGGGGACATAAAATGAAACTGAAGAAATTGCATTTATAGGGCACTTTTAAAGCAGTGACCAGCCAGGAAAAATCTAATCTTTTATAGTGTTATTTTAATTTTAAGCATCCAGATTGAATTTTAGTGAAGAAATAAGTTAGTCTTTAGATGGCTATGAGAATGAAAATGGCTTGGGGAGGGAGAGTGGGGAATAAAACCAAACAAGAAAATACTCTTCCTAGATTTGGCAATGGTAGTTTTACTCTTTTTTTTTTTTTTTTTAATGGTGAGATTCAGCCTTTGGGTGTACCTACACTTATCATACCGGCTTCATATTTCAGAATATCCCCAGGCAGTTCTGTAATTACCTGAAATATGCTAAGTCTCTGTGACCAAAATGTGTTTCATCCTTTCTGTGGTCAGATTAGCCAGTCTGTGATGAACCTGAATATATTCCAGCTACAGAAGTTGGTAATTTTCATGGGTCAAGGAAGTATGTCTCCTATTTCAAAGTTATTTCATAGGCAGTTGATTGTTTTACTTTATCAGGCTTACCATAATATCAGACAATTTGTGGTCATTTTCACCTTTTATATTTTGTGGAAATAAGACTGCTACCTTTTTCAGATGTGATGGGAGAGATAGAAAACATTTTTCATTCATTCATCCCATTCATTCATTTATTCATTTGTTGACTGTAAAGTATATAACATTATTCTGAGGTCAAGATACCTAGTGGTTAGAAAAGAACAATCTACTTCCTATTTTATTTAAAATATTTTAACAGTTTTTGTTACATGAGAAACACCTGGGACATAGGGGACCCCCACAGAGTTCTTCCAAGGGCATTTTGGGACTGATATGGAAGTGTCCTGTTCTGACTTCTGAGCCTCTTTTATTTGTCATTGTAAATAGGCATTAAATTAGCATCCCAGCATAATTAGCATCCCAGCTCTGTGTTTATAAAATTACTTACAGTAAAGAAGGGGCACAAGGACTGCTCCTTTCACCCCATCAGCTTCACTTTGATGGGAAATAAGGACAAATATTGTGCACATTCACCTGGCACAGAGCTAGCTCCTCAGGCATGCAGAGTGCCACCACAAAGAGCCCTGTGCTTGGTTTCATGCTCTGCTGTCACCATTTTGGCACACTTCATAATTTATGAACCAGAGGCCCTGCATTTTAATTTTGCAATGAGCTCTGCAAATTATTTTGTAGGTCCTGCCCATGTAACACTTATTCTCCTGGCTGTGTGGGTCTGTCGTCGCCTCAATCACATGCCGTCAATATGTCCACTCTCTCTTCAAATAAAAAATATAAGCTAGTAAACTTTTATTGATGCTAACTAAATGCTTTTTAAAATTATCTTCAAAAGCACTGTTTCCTATGGCAGGTTCATGACATTGATTTTTAATGAAGCTGTGAAAAGTATCCAAGTAGATTTCTAATAATACAATTTTTTCTTTGGTGGGATTGTTGTTGTTTATGTTCGGGGCCATGTAATTCATAGTTAGTAGTTTAGGTTTTATGCTTTTTTATTTTTTAAGATTGTTGAGTATACTATTTGGCTTATATTTATTTAAATTAAAAATTTGAGAAAAAATTCAATTGAAATGTGTTTTTCAGTTTTTTACCTTGGATAGTAAGCAGCTTTTTTTGCCCAAGCCTTAGTAATTGGAACTTTAAGTTATAAATGGAGGCATTTGCTTTGGAAGCTTATCCTACTGTGGTTATGTAAAATATTGCCTCTGGAGCTGTATGGAATTAAAAATGATGGCACTCAAAATCATATTATTAATCACTTTTGGAAGACAGTTCTGCTGTTTTTGTGCCACCCAACATGTTCAGTCCAGGGGTCTCCTTTGTGCCACCAGGTAAATGGAGTTTCCATTTTTCTTAAGAGAAGACTGAGTGTTTGCTCGTTGGCTTTTAAAGCTGGGTCCCAATACTTTACTCTTTACACATATTGGAAAAAAAACTCAAAGGGCCACGTTTCTTTGTTCTCATCCAAGCCCACAATTAGCTAAAGTTCCATTCTGGGTAGCTGGAAGGAAGGGGAGAGGGGTGGCCCAACAGGCATTTTACTGCCTGTGAGAAAGTGCTCCTCCAAGTTTTTGTCCTTTTTGTCAGGGACGGCTGCCTCCCTAATTGTACTGCTGTAGGGAAGCACGTGCCTCTGGGAGCATTATCTGATTCCCACAGGACATCAGAAGTACTGTGTATACTGACCCTTAACTTGAACACAAATAATAACTTTTCAACCCCTTTCCCAGGCTCTTGCCACAGTCTTGGAAACCTAATAACTTTACTTTAGCCAGGGGTATGGATGCTTTGTATGGGTCTCAGGTTGTATTTTTTTTTTTTCTCCTCTAGTTGTCTTACCTGCACTTGTCAATTGAGGAAGCTGAAGGTGGAGGAGAGGAGAGGAATCAATGTAGAAGTTAGAGGGAAGGCGAGACAAACAGCTGCTCTTGTCAGCATGGGGATAAGTGTAAAGAGATTAATAGTCATTTGAAGAGCAAATGGGGACTTGGCATTCGGCAATGGAATGTGAATGTATAAATGTAATGGAATGAGCAGGCGACCGTTAACATTTAGACAGATGCTCTCTGGACTGAATGGAATGGCAGAGTCTGTTTGTCCTCCCACGTGAAGTGAAATGCATAAGACTTAGTAAAATACTTTTATTAAATGGTAATTTAATTCAATTTTATAAAGCATCTATTTCTTTGTGAGTTTGTCTGACTTAATCTGGAACTCTCAGCGTTATACACGGTAGGGCAAAAGTGGTGAGTACAAGAAACAGAGTTTATTCTTGCATTCTTATTTATTAATTGCTGAATTTTCAATATGAACAACTGTAAACCGCCTTTTGCCCCACCCTGTATATCAACTGAAGAGCCAGGCAACTCCTTTCCTTTATAAAATAGGAACTACAGAACCACAGAACTGCCTTCTTCTTCTTGCCTTCGGTTTGGCTTCCCTTAGTTGAGTGGTGGAAACAGTGAGATCTCAGTGTGTCAGAAGGTCTCACAAAGGGAAAACAATACACTAGGCCCTTCTGGAAATGTATCCACTTTGCCTCAGGTTTAGGAGTGACTGAATTGCTGACAGTTGTGATGTTATGGGCAAGGCCCTAGACATGGAGTCAGAAGATTTGGTTTCAGAATCCCCATTCTTTGCTATTAGCCAATGCTTGAGCAATTTACTCCCCTTCTCTCATATTCATACAGTAAAGTTGTCTTGCAGATTAAGTTAGAAGAAATTAATTCATTCTTTCCATTAGCATCTTATTGAGTCCCTCCTCTGTGCTCAGCTCTGTTCACATCAACACCTCTGGCAGAAGAGCTGCATGAGCAAAAGGACTTCTAAATTACATCCAACATAGAATTTTAATCATCATTATATGGTATTTCTCTTACACATATTCTACTCTATAGAGAATAAACTGCTAGGAAATGAAAGAGCGGATAAAAAATTAGGTTGTGTTTGGATGATATACAGGCATGTTACCTTTTAAAATATCTAGGTGGCTCTCTCTAACCCTACTACCTATGCCCCTCCAGGCTTTATGAAACTAGCCCTTGGGGGAGCAATGGATACCCTGGGACAAATTTAGAATTATAAAATGATATAATGTATATTCCCCATATACAATAATTTGATGCTTCAATCCCTTCAAGAACATGTCTACTCAGTGGTCTCTCTCATTCTGAACAGCATACAGAAGGAAAGAAAGGAAAGGGAGAACAGGCCATATTCATTTGTTTTAAAGAATTCCTAAGCAGCTACTCAGTACTGGGTACTTTTGGCCCCATTTGTGAATAAGCACATATTCTACTTTTTTAATTTAAATATATCGGTGTGACATTGGTTAATAGGATCATATAGATTTCAAGTGTGGATTTCTATGTTACAAGATCTGTATATCACACTGTGTGCCCACCCCCTAAAGTCAAATCATCTTCCGTCACCTTATATTCTACTTTCAAATGCTTTTGAGAAGACCATAGTCTTCAAAGGCTGCATGTTAAGAGCTGTGTGATCTGTGCAGATCAGTACAACACACACACGCATGCCTGAGACATTTCTTGTTTCTGATTGTGTGACACCAATTGGACATTTTACCTCGAACATTAGGGACCTGAGGTTGAACTTTGTAGAATGCATGCACCAAATGATGCCTTTTTTGAAGCAATGATCTGCAGCTTAAATGGCTAACATTGGGGTTTCTGGGTGTCCTGCAGCCACAGTACACGAACCTGGGGCTCCTGAACAGCATGGACCAGCAGATTCAGAATGGCTCCTCATCCACCAGCCCCTACAACACAGATCATGCTCAGAATAGTGTCACGGCACCCTCGCCCTATGCGCAGCCCAGCTCCACCTTCGACGCCCTCTCACCATCACCTGCCATCCCCTCCAACACCGACTACCCGGGACCGCACAGCTTTGACGTGTCCTTCCAACAGTCCAGCACCGCCAAGTCAGCCACCTGGACGGTAAGAACACCCAGAGCCAATAGATGGGCCATTAAACCTGACCCCCAAGTACCAGCGTCATCTTCAACATCCCCAGGGATTCCTCCCCATCCAAAGCTGAGTGATCCATATTTACACGATGGAAAATTTCTCCCTGTCCTCTAAGGACATTTTGTTCTTGAATAGTTAATACTGAACCAGACACAGAAAATATGCCATTGAGTGGAAAAAACCCCGATCTGGGAACCAAAGGCTAGCTCCTACCAATTTCAGCCTATGTGTTCTTGCCTGGCTCATGCTATCAGGAGGTCTTTTGTGTGTAAGTTTTTTGAAAAGTGTAAAGCATTATGCCAACAAGAATGATCATAATCATAGGATAGTGTCTGCAGTCCCCTGAATGGAGGATGATTACCAGGTTCATTATTTCAAAAAAATAAACATTAAGGGGTGATTTTTTTTTAATGAATAAAATCACAAACACAGCATCTATAATAAATTAAAATTTCATTTACTAAAATAGGGCTAAACTTGTTTATACATGGAGGTTCTATAACATGGATTATAATTTATTCATACATGTATATTTTTTACTTAGAAGCATTTTTCCCAAAAGGAAACCTCTAAAGCTATCAGAGCCCTGAACTAGTCCAAAAATATTCTGATTTAAAACGTTGAAAAAAAAAACAAGAAATACACCTTTTTATATATAGCTTTTCTAAGAAAATATGGAAATATTTTTAAAAATTCAAAAGGTACAAGAATGTTCAAAGTTTATTTTGTAATGTACTATAATATGAATAGAGCTCAAATAAAAGGGAGGGGACTGACAAGACTGGTTTTAACTGATTGATCAAAGACTGTCCAAGCCCAAAGTGGTATGCATGTTTGTTGAACAATTTAATGTTTGCGTGGATTAAGAAATTCTTCCAAATAGCATCATCTTGTTGAGAAGTAGCTTTAGAATTGTCTTAACAGTTTTTCCCTCCTCATTGGAAAATAGGTTTCTTTGGAAAGCAGTCTCTTTCTGTGTTACAGTATCCAGCTCACTGCAGGTGTTAATCCAGTGAACAGTTTATGTAAAAACCTGCACTGGTAACACTGTGTTCCAACATAATTTCACACGTGTTCGCATTATGACCTCACTTCTTTGTGAGCCAGGTGGGACATGTTGGGTAACTCCCATTTTACTAGTGAAGAAAGCTGAAGAGTGTGGAGGTTAGATGACATCCCTAAGTTACAGAGGCTTTTGTGTAGCCGGGCCTATTTCTGATTCTGCCCTCCCCCTCTAGATTGTGTACTTTCTTTGCTCATCATTTCACATCAGGATGTCCCAAAACCATTTAAAGTTGTTGTAGGGCTTTTCTTTCATGGTTTGAGAAGCGTTTCTGTCACAGTTTATATTTCAACCATAATGTCTACTAGCTTAACACTTGATCTCCCCTCCATGTGTTATTCATCAATTGTGTCATAATCTTTAATCTCTTTTGTAGTAATAATCCCGGTGTTGGCCACTAAAGGTAAGTAAACTTAGAGCCCATAGACCTTAAATAAGCATTGGTTGGTCAATGGAAGTGATTCTTTGCGAAAGAACCAATTGAATAACCATTTTATAAATAGAGCACTGATGTGTTTTAGAAGAAGTGTCACCAATTGGACAGTTATAATCACTGTTGTTCATGGCTAACTGTATCTTGTTTGGCATACTCAGGCAGAGTTCTACTATATTAAGCTTGGGCACATCCAAAGGGATAGTGGACATATCGGGCCCCTAAGTGATTAATCACTTCTAAAATGGTTCAAGAACTTTGGGGACGGAGCTTGATACAGGTACAACATTATATCAATCTTCCTCATTCTTCCCTTCCTCAGTACCTCCTCATACAGAAATCTGAATATTTCTTTTTTCAGGTTTAGCACAACCCTCAAGTATCTTTAATCATAGCCTGTCTTTCATAGAAGTAAATTGTCTCACAAAGAAAGGCTGAAGATTTCTACTGAAATGGTCAGTTAGAAAGAAAATAAAACATTTTGCAGAGCACACTAGTAGAATTTCCTGACATGTGGCAACAGTGAGATCAGTACCCCGAAAAAGAGGGTAGGAACTGTGGTAATTGGAGCAGAGTACTGGGCGGGAGCCATAAAGCCAGGATTCTTGTTTGGATCATCTTTAGCCAAGTCACTTCATCTTTCTAGAATTCAGTCTGTGCCCCAATAAGAAGTATTGTGAATGTACTTTATGCAGTAAAATGTTCAGCTAAAAATTGTTAAAATGATAAATTTAATGTTTATGTATTTTCCCACAATAAAAAAAAAAAAGACATGAACCTAAAACAGCTGGGGACCTACTTCTTGGTTACATGGCCCATAAATTCCTTTTTGGTTAAAAATAAAGATTATGGTGAAACCTACTCTCTTTCCTTAAGGTGAGATAGTAATGAGCAAAAAAACAGTTTTTTAAAAAAAACTTGGGTCCTAATGAGATATTTGGCCTGCCATTAATGAGTGACCTTGGTTGAGCTGTTTTGTCTTCCCTGGGTTCAGTTGCCTACAATCTACCCTATAGATTTTACAGAATAACGTTATTGAATTAGAGGTCTTTTCTTTCCTATATCACCTGGTGTTTATATTTTTATTAGTTATTTCTTGTTCACAATCAAATTTACTTTTGGCCCAGTTACATTTCTTCTGAATCTAGGGCTCTTTCATCTTTATCTGAGTAGCTGATGAAATCACCTAAAAAGATATAAGTTCTCAATCTTGCACACCATTGTCTCATATATAGCAGCGTTTAACCCTTTGAGTCAAATTATATATCCTCACATTATACATAGACCTCACATTTTTAAAGTGTTTTCCTATATGTTTATCTTATTTGAGCCTCATAACCAAGGCTATTATCCCTAGTCTTATTACTGAGGAAACATCTAGAAGTAATGGTTCATGGCTAATACTCAGCCAAGGAGGAAGAGGAACCCAGGCCCTCTCACTCCCAGGTCCAGTCTCTCCACTGTCCTGTCTAGACTGTCTTCCCTCTTGATTAATAGAAGGCAGGGATGTACAGGGACCAGTGGGCCCTGTGGAGTATGGAGCAGATGTTGGAGGACATTTTAATGCCATGTTACACACACCTATTTTTTAGGCATCTGTGTACTTTAAAACAATTTTTCAAAATATTATATTTTAAAACTTTCCACAAACTGGAAGCAGCGGAAGCCACTGTCATTAGGAAGAGGCCACACTTATTGCACAGTATTCTGCTGATACTTTAATAACAATCATTTTAGTATCATTTTCTGACTTGTCATTCTTCTGTGTTGAGTTTTCTCATTTACTTTCTGGTTTACTTAGGATTACTGCCACAATATAATTAATATATTTAAAGCATATATGCATACTTTATTTGATCTCTCTGTGTTTTAAGTAACAAATGTGGTTGTGTTTCCAGTTCCAGAAAAATATGGTATTTATTTTAAACTTCTTCCAATGAAATAAAGCATGATAACATTCCATTTTCTCTATTACACACACACACACCAATACTGAGTTTAGGATTTAGTGTCAGACTTTCCTATCATGTCTACCAGTATAGTGTAATTGCCACTAGTTAGCAAAGCCTACCATTTAATTTAATGGAGTGCCAGTCCAGCATTGTAGCCAGGAGTCATCAGTCACAGGACAGTTAACAGAATGATAATTTGGAAATGGCAAGGAACTTGGGTGCAAATTTTAACCCTGAAATTTACTAACAGCACATTGGGACATGCCCAAAGAATTCAATCTATCTAAACCTCCCTTTCCTCACCTACAAATGGAGATGTTAATATTTTTCTTATTATGAGGATTATATGACATGTATAAGGACACCTACCAGTACCTGGCTAGTCATGGGCACACAAGTGTTTAGAGAGTCTGAGTTTGAATCCCTTTGTTTCATAAGTTTGTTATAGTTTTGTTGAGGGTTCATTTGTACAAGTTATACTCTGAAATAATGCAAAGCAACATTTTGTCTACTTTTTTCTTAGTGCTTTTGGGTTATTAACTTGCATATGGCAGTCTCCAGGGACTGTGAGAATATCCACTATTCAAATATATGAATAGATGACAGGATGAGAACAGGCTTTTCCAAGGACAGGCTTCAGGCTGGCTGTGCTCCTGTCCTAAGCTTGCCCAAGCAGCTCAAGGATGGGCCCTTTACAGATTTAAGGATCTGTAGACTTTGGCATTTATTTCTCATTTTTATTTTATTTTTTATTATTTTTATATTATTTTTTATTGATTTTATTTTTTTTATTTATTTCAGAGAGGTAGGGAGAGGGAAAGAGATAGCTAGAAATATCAATAATGAGAGAGAATCATTGATCAGCTGCCTCCTGCATGTCCCCTACTGGAGATCGAGCCTGCAACCAGGGCATGTGCCCTTGACCAGTATCAAACCTGAGACCCTTCAGTCTGCAGTCCGATGCTGTAGCCACTGAGCCAAACCAGGTAGGGCTTATCTCTCATTTTATACCTTCCCCTTAATTTGTGGGGATACCTTTTTTTTTATTTCCCAAGTTAAATAAAAGATAACAGTGAATCACACTTGTTGAAGAGTCAGCATATTCATTTGCGGTAGCAAAGTACTGTAAGCAGCCTAAACACTCACCGGAGGAGAACTGGTTCAATAAATTGTGGCATATCCACATAGCAAAATACTCTATGTCCATTTAAAAGAATCTCAAGTGCTGATCTGCAATGCTTTTGGCATCGCTAGTGAGAAAAAGAGAAGCTTTCCATGGCACCTGCTTGAGAACTGAGAGTATCAGTAAGGACACCACTTCTGGGGCAGAGTGTTTTCCTTTGCTCTAGTGGAGAGGCCTGTTTGTGAATATAGGTCAATCTGTCTTGATTATTGGACTCGCCATGCACCTTTGTCAGTTTGAGAGCTGTTTTTTTCACAACCTGTGACACACAGTATTATCTGTGTGCAAATACTGAAAATCCTCAGGTTAGTGTCTATTGCACTCACTTTAAGACAATGACCTGGCCTTGGGATGTATGATCACTTTTTGCTATTGTGTCTTCATAGACTTCAAGATCTTAGAGAGCAGGCACTCAGTGCCAAGCACAAATTCCAACATACGCTAGGCCCTTAATAAATATTAAGAAACTTTATTTTCTCCTCATGGTTAAAGGAAACAATTCTAGTTCCAAGGAGTGTTCTCAGTTCTGATCTTGATTGTTAACTGTCCATGAATTTGGTCCCTTTGGCCTCCACCCAAGACTTATAGAGAGCATTCTTCCTTTGCCTTTGCTAATCATGTTAGTCTCATGTGGTGTTCAAAGCCTTGAAAAATCTGGCTTGAATACATGGAGTGTTTAGGGAGGTGGCATTTGAAAGGGGAACAGCCAGTTCCCTGGAGAGTTTCATTGATCCCAGCATGTTGGTCCTGCATACTTGCTCCTCTTCACTCCACAGCAGGCTGAGATTTGTGCCTGTGGCCCACCCTCCCAGTCATCAGATTACCTGTAATGCCAGACTTCCAGAATAAGGTTGCAAGCTCTGTAGAAACCCATTGCAAGCCAGCCCATTGCGTGGCTTTCTAGATTCTTGGGACTCCTAAGGATTGCTCATCAAAGAACATGATGTACACAGACGTTTTGATGGTGAATGTGATTTATCTGCTTCCTTTCATAAAGGAAATACTTCTCAAAGTTCAAGACTTTACTTGGAGCTTGAGCTGATCTTACAATTGAGTGGCTGTTATATGTCATTGGTGAAGGACGGGAGAGAAGTCAGTTGACTTGGCTTCTGCCAGTGATACATTTATTAATCCTAACAAGGTTATTTTCACTCTTTGCCAGAGCTGTCCTGTAAATCTCCCAACCTACATATAAAAATGCCTTTTTGTGCCCCTCTCATGATGAAAAAAATAATAATTTTGAACATATTCAGCTGTTATCTAAACTATTTCTTAGTTCAGAATATTAAAGAAGAATGTTGTAAATAAAGTATTTAGAGACTCCTAATGATGGTTCAGGTTACTCACTTAACTCTAGGCTTTGGACTCACAAATGGATTTTCATTGTAAGACATGCTGCAGAGATGTTGTTCTCAGGCCAGTGCAGGCTAACTTAATCAGCATACTTGCCCTAATTTATTTAAATTGATCCTAGATCAATACATTTGTAATAATTCAGTTTCACCTCATCTATTGTTTATGGCCCTCTCACTATACTGAGTGATGTATTGAGCTCTCTATAGAGTTTCTAAAAAATAATATTGGTTTATTTCATATAATTCTAGGAGAATATACTACCGATTAAAAAGAAAATTAGTAAATTTAAATAAAACTGGCTTTCCTTTTTTATTACAAAAAGCAAAACAGCAAAAACTCTTTTTTCTTCCCTTTTCTCTTGCACTTCCTCCTCTTCCTTCATCTTTCCTTCTCTCCCCTCCCTCCTCTTTTTTTTTCTGTCTCCTCCTTCACCTTGGCCTCCTCCTCCTTCTCCTTATCTGTCACTATTATCATTAGTAGTGGTCATTTGGTTTTGTAGATATTACCAGCCACTCAGTATCTTGTTTTTTCTCTGTAGCTCCATTTTCCCAGAATGGTGGATTAAAATGGGAAAGATTAATTTTTAAGACCAGTTAGAAACCTGGATTTGCACATAATATCTCTAAATGATAGTAATATATATTTTTTAACTTGTAAATAAAACAATAGGCAGGCTGAATGCCATTCTTACAATATATTAATGGTGACAAAGGATGATTACTTAAAGTTTAAATAAGTAACTGGAAACTAGAGTAAACATCTAAGAGATAGGTTACTATAAATATACTAGAGGCCCAATGCACAAAATTCATGCAAGGTCTTGGCCCTCGTAGCCCCGGCTTCATCCGGAAGGTCGTCCAGAAGGACGTCCCGTAGGTCCTTTGGCTGTTCGGTCTAATTAGCATATTAGCTCTTTATTATATAGGATTCCATTCAGAAAAAAAAAAAGTTTTTATAGATTAATCTCTTCCTACAAAATCCTAACCAATGCATTGACAAAGTAGTTTTTATCGATTTGTTTTCATGTAGTAAATGATCTTTCTACCTTCACATTTTTCTATTACATTGATATCTTTCTCTCTCTCCAAACCTCCCCCCCCTTCTGCTCTAAAAATATCCTCAGGTGAGGATTAAAAATATAAATAAATAAACAAAATTTTATTTTATATAAAAGATAATGGTATGCAGTGTTGTATCCTTTTCATAAAGGATCTTATATGTTTGTTTTTATCACTAGAAAATGTATGTCTCTAACTTAAACTCTAAAATTGGCCAAAGCTATAATTGGAAAAGGGCAGTGAGATTTAAAGGGCTTCAAATCAATTTTCTTAGCCCACTAACTGATGGCTTATTTTTAATTGGTACATCGAGAGTGTGCAGGAACAAAAACCACCTGAAAATTGAGCTATAAACTGAGAATAATATCATAAGAATTTTTTAATGACTCAAAAAAAGCACAGTATATCATTAAGCTCGACAAGAGATCCCTTCAAGTCAGCCCTAAATGATGTGTGCCATTTACTATGAGATTGTTGCTCTGGGTGCTTTCCCATCTCTGAGCTTTGCACCTTCTTCTGTTTGCCTCCCACAATGTTAGCCATGTCTGTAGTGTGACCAAGTCTTGCAGAAGTTCCCACCTTCTGGTGAAAGGGGCAGATGTATTTTTCTCATGAAAGGTATCTACCAATCAGCTGTCATGTCATGAACAAAAGCAACTTCATATAAAATAAATCCTCATAGTTTTCTATCAACAGCAACTTGTATAGCTACTCAGGTCACTGGGACCAGAAGACTTGAGATAACATAGCTTTCTGCCCAACAACTTCCAATTCTTTGAGATTAAATGAGAGTTTATTGTAAAATAGAAAGGGAAATCTTAAGACTCTTTTTAAAGCCCTGCAGATGTTTTATGTGGAATGGTTTTTAGAACCGGGGGTCCTGTAATTAGGCTGACAGAGGCCTAAAGGTATTGATCTTAGTAGCTGTCGCTTCTGTGGCTTTTAATAATGATTATGGCTGCATCATCTGGCTCCTCTCAGCTGAAATTTGAAAGAAAATTGATAGTAGCCAGAGACACTGGATCTAATTTATTGTGAGGTAAGCTATAGAGGGATTCTCACTTTACAAATAGAATGAGTCTTCTTGTTTTAGTTTGAATCTAATAATGAAGACTCATGATTTCTCAGTGGAAAAAAAAAAACACCTATAATTTGCCACCATGATATTATATTAGAAAGGTCTGAAGAATTGGAACAGAATTTCTAATTGTTTACATGGCATTAATACTGAATTTTCAAGTTCATCAAACGGTATTCCTTTGTGGGTTACTCATTTCATTTTTATTTTTACTTTAGTTTTTATGCTGTTTAACATGTATCACTAAATCTCATGAAAATTATAAAGAATAAGATGAGGACACCATTTCAAAAGACTTTTTTTTTTGAGTGGTTTTCAAGTTGTATAAATAGGAAGACTGATGATTACTTAAGAATCCTAATTTGAATTTGAGAAGTCATCTGACAGTCTGGGAGGAGTGTGGCTCAGGAAGCAGAACACAGGACTCACAGAACAGCTTCCAGGCTGTGTGATCTGGGACAAGTCCTTGGGCTCTGTCCATTTGTTAAACGGTACTGTAATACAGCAGGGCCTTGAATAATGCTATTTACTTCAAAATCATTTTGTTTTAACAATGATGAGATGCTGTAGGAACGGAACTCTTGTTTATATCAATTAGCCTATGGTAAAACTGGTTTCGTTATAAGTCGTTTTGCCGCTGTTCCAAGAACCTATTAACGATGTTAAGGGAGGACTTACTGTATTTACCTGCCAGGATTGCTGCGAGGCTTCAAGTTTATGAAGTTCTTTGGGAACCTGGGAGATGAAACTCTAAAAACATAATATGTTATTATCTTATCCTGGATTTTTATTTTTAGATTTACTTGCATGAATACATGAATACTGCATCATATCCAGGCTTACAATTCAGGCAGTTATATGAACTTTTTCTCTTATAAGCAGACATAAAATGAAAAAAAAAAGATTTATAAATACCAAGAAATAAATGAGATGAAAATATATACAGTATGTGTGTATATATACGTATTTTAATATAAAATAAATTTTTGTTAAAACATATTTAATTGGGTCCTGTAATTGTTAATCAGTTACTTTTTTTCCCTTAGGATCTGTGTTTTATTGGTAACATTTCAGCAAATCAATAACACAGTTGAAATTATGATCATTTTGACTGGGTCATTAGAAGAAAATTCACTTTTTTTCTTAAAAATGCAAAAAATATGCATATTTATATAAATTCAAATATGTCACTCTAGTTGAGTAACAAAGAAGTTAATTTACAATAATTATAATTTGGGCTAGAAATTCCTTTCTTCTCTCCTCCTTTATTACTTTTTCCTTCTACCCTATGTTTTGAGATTTTCATATTTATGAATATGGAGCCCTGATGTTAAACAATATAAATTACTTCTACTTTTTTGTTATTACTTTGTATTCTTAGAAAAGCAAATTTCATTTTCCCATAAGAACAATGTTATAATTATGTATTACATTTCTGATCAAGTGATTGTTATTAAGTAAGTCATAGATCTGATTAACTCTACTTTATAAAAGCAAAGTTCTGATTGCTGTAAGTCATTGTAATCATTTAAAACAGCATAATGATTCCCATAGTCATATAAAATTTGTTGACTATCTTGTGTGCTTTGACATATGTGTATTAAGTTTACTTAATCATAAAATATTAACAGTTGTTTTTATAAACTTGACTTGTCAAAAATTGATATGCTATTATAACTAACATTTTAATTAACATTTTGACATGCCAGAATTTTGAAGCATTTGATGTGCAATAATTTTATGTTTCTCAAATTTTTCTCTAGAGGAATTAAAATTAATACTTACTCAACATTACTCAGAATGATACTAAAAGAAAAATTCTGTAGTACAGACCATTCCTCAAAAGATTTAATCAATTTGTGAAGATATTACTAAGAATTTTAGTTATTAAAAAAGGAAAAATTGGATTTTATTGAATTTGAAAATAATAGGTTTAGTGTGTGCCTGCCACTGTGCTTTCTACATTAGGAGTCTTGAGAGAGTAAAGTGTCCCAAACGTAGCTGGTTATGAGAAGGGCTGGGGCTGCTAATGGAGAAGTTCTGTTCCCCCAGGCGTCCTCAAACTACGGCCCGCGGGACACATGCGGCCCACCGAGGACATTTATCCGGCCCGCCGGGTGCCGCTGCCTGTCCTGCTTAGCAGCCGACTCGTCCTGGGCCCACAGTGCGCATAGGAATTTGTTCATATATTTTTTTAAACTATAGTCCGGCCCTCCAACAGTCTGAGGGACAGTGAACTGGCCCCCTGTTTAAAAAGTTTGAGGACCCTGCGAGTGATAGGGAAGTATTTAAGGACACATGTTTTGTATTAGATACAGGGTTGGTGCTTGCCTTTAAGTACTATCTATTCAATTTTATCACCTGCAGTCACTCTTCTAACCTTTCTGTACAAAACCATAGAAGAAATGGGTAAGCCCCTTTGGAAATGGTGTTTAGTTGATAATTAGATAAAGCAGATTGATAAACAGGTAAAATATAAAGTATTTTATAATAAAAATTTGGAATAATGTTTTCCATATTTTCACAGTTAGAATGGATCCATAGAAAATGTATCCTGTTGTGATATCTTCTTGAACTAACCCAAGTAAATGTCTCCTTTGCTTATTCTCATGCCCAGAATGTGTTGAAGTTATGCAAGTGTAAATAAGTGCACATTGTTTTAAGAAGCTTTAGCCTAATGTTATTCCCTTTGAGTTTAGAAAGACACTTGGCAAATAACTATTTTAATCAGTCTTTTAACAATAAAATCATCGACCTGTAGGAGTAACTATGGATAATTCATTCATAGGCTTATACAGTTCTTTCATAGTACTCACTGGTAATAGATTATATTTATCTTCAAGATGATGTTTGAGAATCATCATATAATTTAACAAACATCAGCTCATCTGTGCACTTTGGAGCTAGAATGTTAGGTGATGGGGAACTTGAGGTCTAGAGAAAGGAAAATGTTTTACTCAGTAGCAGAACCAGAAGGACTAGACTTCTTTTGTCTGGTTTCTTACTCAAGAAGCAATTAAATACATAGTGATTTGTACATGTTTTTATAATGTATTCATATTTTGGAATCAATTTTTTGCCTAGTGTTCCATGGTTTTCAGTTATAATGGGTTTCTTTGCACTAACATTGTAGACATAGGTGTTAAAAGGTATAAGAATTGGAAACAGATTTTTTAATAAGTTTTTATAGATTCTTCCCTTAACCCCCACCCAAGTGGATAAGGAAGAATATGGGAGAGAGGAAGTGAAATGGTTTGTTAGAAAACAATGACTGGGTCCTTCCATAAAAATATGGCATGCCCACTTCAAATGTATTAGTTGGATGTTTTCTAAGATACTTTTGCAGCTTTGACAGTATATTTTCATAACATGGACTTCAATTTAGAGGAAAAGAGCCAAACCAAGTCAAACAGAATGTTCAAATTCAATCTAGAATCTTCACTTCCTTGATTACTGCATTCTATAGTCTACTGGACATATTTGTTTCAAAGTATAAGAACATAATCATTTTCTTCAGTTGTCTTCTTAGGCAAATTGAGCTAGTTCCAGAAAATAAAATAAAAGGGGGGGGGTACTTACTTTCTTTTGTTTATAAGTCTTGTTCCTTTTTGAGAACTGTGTCTTTTTGTTGTTATTTTGTTTTGTTTTGTTTTGTCAAAATAAACTCAGTACTAGATGGTCTTAGTCAATAAATATGATAAATATGTCATTCTATATATTTTTCTAAAATGATTTAAAATTTCCAAGAAAGAAGGTCTCCATATTTATCTGGCAGTATTTTAGTGAAATACAGATAAGCAATTAAAATTTAAGGTCTTTTATCCACGGGTAGTAGTGATGATTTTATTTTGATAACTGTGGGGCTTACTCTTTACTTAGTGCCATAATGTAATTAAAACAGTATTTTCATGTAGAAGCACTTTTTGCATTTTAAATGTTATTTCTACCTGTAAGAAGTATTCTTTTATTATAAACTAGTGGCCCAGTGCACGAAATTTGTGCACTGGGGGTGAGGGGCATGTCCCTCAGCCTGGCCTGCATCCTCTCCAATCTGGGACCCCTCAGGGGATGTCCAACTGCCAGTTTAGGCCCGATCCCTGTAGAATCAGGCCTAACCCGCAGTTGGACATTCCTTTCACAATCTGGGACCACTGGCTCCTAACCACTCACCTGCCTGCCTGCATGATTGCCCCTAACCACTCTGCCTGCTGGCCTGCTTGCCTTCAACTGCCCCCCTTCCAGCCTGATCACCCCAATTGCCCCCCCTGCTGGCCTGCTTGCCCCAACTTCCCCCCCTGCCAGCCTGCTCGCCCCCAATTGCCCCCCCGCCGCTGGCCTGATCACCCCTAACTGCTTCTGCCTTGGCCCTGCCACCATGGCTTTGCCCGGAAGGATGTCCGGAAGGTCTCCCTGGAAGGTCTCCCGGTCTAATTAGCATATTACCCTTTTATTAGTATAGATACTTTTGATTCTAAGCTTTCCTTCCCACTGACTCAGAATACAACCTAACTCACAGAGCTTAGATTTGCCTCTGACATCGTCTACCTTTGTATAGGAGTATCCACATATACTACAAAGAAATGACCAGAGCTATTTGGATGTATTTTATCACTGGTCCCAATAGCAGGTCAACCATGGTCACCACGTGGAAAACAAATACTTCAGGACAAAATAAATTAGAAGGGGAGGAATTAGAATGGATATATTTTGCCTGTGTGCTGCTCACTGTACTAAATGAACAATGAGAGGTTATATCCTCCTAAGACTTGCTTATAAGCATTTCCAAGCTAACAGATTTCTCTTTTTCTAAATGGTTTGAAGTCTGTTTTGAAGTTGTTACTTGGGCATATGGTTTTAGGGCATAGATCAGCTCCTAATTTATTGCGTTCTTCATTTGCCTGACATTGCAATTTAGACTTCAGAAACAGACAATTTAGTACTTTGAAACATTTATACAGAATAAGGAATGATCTTTTTAAAATAAATTTATGATTTAAAAGGAAAATGTTCTTTCAACTGCTAAATTATAATGAGATGTGATATAAAGCACATAATTCTGTAAAATATGAGAGATATGTGCAGCACATCTTTTTTAGTTATCTTGCAGGAATCAGGTTACAAATATTGTGACTCTTAGCCCTTAGCTCTCCAGCATGTCCTTGCTCTTCCTGAAAGTGGGGGCTATGGCTCTTTTACTAAAGGACAAAAGTGCCTAAGGAGGCAGGGTGGTGAGTGGAAAGAATTCAAGTTTTGTGGTCAGATAGACCTGTGGAAGAATTCCACCTCTCTCTATGTAGCCTTAGGCAAGACACTGTCTCTTGGCTAGCTTCTAAATGGGATAATACATCTTAGGTAACAGTGTTTTTTTGGGTTTTTTAAAAAATTTTTATTGTTGAAAGTATCACATATGTCCTCTTTTATTCCCCATTGACCTCTTCTAGTCCATCTCCACCCCCCATCCCTTCACCACCCTATTGTTTCTTTCCATGGGTTATGCACACATGCATACAAGTTCTTTGGATGACCTCTTCTTATCCACCCATCCTCCCCTGCCTTCCCTCCAAGATTTGACAGTCTGTTTGATGCTTCTATGTCTCTGGATGTATTTTGTTCAGTGTTATTGGTAGGATGGGATATAATGAATATAAAGTGCCCATGGTGCCTGATAGATGGTAATTTGTATTAGGATGGATCATAATTTAAGGATTAGAATTTTGACTAAACCTGCCCCCACTCACAGATTCAATCAGTACTGTAATAGGATACCCACTTTATGGAATAACTCTAATTTCTAGTACCTAGCCTTCCACTATGTAGAGGAGATGGTATATTAGAATAGTTCTTTAAATATTTTATCCCAATGAGGAGCAGAAGGAAATTAATGTCTACCTTGGGCATCCTGAGGGTAAAAACTGTAGCGTTCAATAGAGTAAAATCTGTAGTGTTCAATAGAAGACATATAATTTCTGATTTTTTTTTCCTGTAGCATTTATCTCAAAATTCTTTTTATTATAAATACTAGAGGCCTGATGCATGATATTTGTGCAAGGAACTAGGCCCTAGCAGCTGCGGCAGCTTGCCTGGGCCCTTGCAGCTCCAGCTTCACCCAGAAGTTTGTTTGACTATCCGGTCTAATTAGAATATTACAGTTTTAATGTTATAGACTAGAGGCCCGGTGCATGAAATTCATGCATGGGGGGTGTGTCCTTCAGCCCAGCCTGCACCCTCTCCAATCTGGGACCCCTCAAGAGATGTTTGACTGCCTGTTTAGGCCCGATCTTACCTACAGGCAGTCAGACATCCCTCTCACAATCCAGGACTGCTGGCTCCCAACTGCTCGCCTGCCTGCCTACCTGATTGCCCCTAACCACTTCTGCCTGCCAGCCTGATCACCCCCTAACCACTCCCTGCCAGCTGGATTGATGCCTAACTGCCCTCCCCTGCATGCCTGGTCACCCCTAACTGCCCTCCCCTGCATGCCTGGTCACCCCTAACTACCCTCCCCTGCAGGCCTGGTCCCCCCCAACTGCTCTCCCCTGCAGGCCTGGGTCCCCCCCAACTCTCCTTCCCTGCAGGCCCAGTTGCCCCCAACTTCCCTCCTCTGCCGGCCTGGTCACCCCTAACTGCCCTCCCCTGCTGGCCTGATTGCCCACAACTGCCCTCCCTTGCAGGCCTGGTCCCTCCCAACTGCCCTCCCCTGCTGGTCATCTTGTGGCGACCATCTTGTGTCCACATGGGGGCAGCCATCTTGTGTGTTGGAGTGATGGTCAATTTGCATATTACTCTTTTATTAGATAGGATAGAGGCCTGGTGCATGGGTGGGGGCTGGCTGGTTTGCCCTGAAGGGTGTCCCAGATCAGAGTGGGGGTCCCCTTGGGGGGAAGGGCAGCCTGGGCGAGGGGCCTGTGGTGGTTTTCAAGCCAGCCACGCCCCCCAGCGACCCAAGGGGAGGCCCTGGTATCTGGGATTTATTTATATTCTACAATTGAAACTTGTAGCCTTGAGCAGAGGCCAGGGCAGGCCAGGGCGGGCGGAAAGCTTGGCTTCCTCCATCGCTGGGGAAACCCAAGCCTCCTGCTCTCTCCAGCTCCATGGCTGCCACCATTTTTGTTGGGATTTATTTATCTTTTATAATTGAAACTTTGTAACCTTGAGTGGAGTCCAGGGCCAGCCAGGGTGTGTGGGAATCTTGGCTTCCTCCATTCCCGGGTAAACCCAAGCCTCCTGCTTGCTCTGTGGCTGCAGCCATCTTGTTTGGGTTAATTTGCATACTCGCTCCTGATTGGCTGGTGGGCATGGCTTGGGGTGTAGCGGAGGTACGGTCAATTTGCATATTACTCTTTTATTATATAGGATACTATTTAAATATAAATGTCTCTTCCCCTCATCTGAAACACATGTCTTTCAAATTGAAGTCCCAGGGAGATGAGTAATATTTATTTTGTGGCTTTGAATTATACCTAGGCACACCACCATGTATACTTCTGATGTACAGGTACCTTAAACAACTTTTTAAGAAACACAATTTTAGATAAATGACTGTGCTCTGGAAGAGACCTTGGCAGGTATTTATTGATTATAGCCACAGACCCCAAAAGACTAGGACCCATGCTGTGAATTGATGATATTGTTAATCAGTTGTGCAGAGCTTCCTTGAAACTAGCCAAGTTCAAATCTTCTTTTTTTAATATATTTTATTGATTTTTTTACAGAGGGGAAGGAAGAGGGATAGAGAGTTAGAAACATTGATGAGAGAGAAACATCGATCAGCTGCCTCCTGCACACCCCCCACTGGGGATATGCCTGCAACCAAGATACATGCCCTTGACTGGAATCAAACCTTGGACCCTTCACTTCACAGACTGATGCTCTATCCACTGAGCCAAACAGGTCAGGGCCCAAGTTCAAATCTTGTTTGGAGAGCCCCAGGAGGCACAATGATCACAAAAGCGGGAGACCCATTCAAGCTCAAGTGAAGAAGGGTCAGTGTTCTCTAGGGAGGGAATGTACTGCCTCTAGTGTTAGGGAGCCTTCAGCTACTGGAGAACGTAAACACAGAAGCAGGAAAGACCCTGACTCAAGTTTTAGTGGAGAGAAAGAATTCTGAAGTTCCCTTTGAATTGGAAACTCTCTGCATCCAGAAAATAAATGTTTTGTAGCTACAAGGAAATAGGGGAACGCCAATGGACTTACTCTGTGCCAGACAGTCGGTTGTGTGGGGAAGAGGGTAGGCTTTCCAGACTGCTAGTGGGAGCAGACGAAGTTGAAAACACAGAGTCAAGCCTGACCTGCTTTCCTTGAGACATCGACTATACCATTCTTCCTGGAACAGTGGTCTTGTCTAGGAAAGTGAAGGAAGTAAGACTCTAAAGGTAGGTAGGATGGGGCCAGCCTATGTAGGTTAAGGCATTTGGACTATATCCCATGTAATGTGTGCTGACACTGAAGACTTTTTGAGCTCAGGAATAATGCTCAGATCTGTATATAAAGTCAATTAATCCAGGAGTGTCTGAGTTTAGTTGGAGAGGGACTGGAGTCAGAGAGGCTGTGTGGAAGATGTCACAGTGGTGCAGACACATATGGTAGGACTGAACCCTCACTCAGTTATATAGTACACTCAGTGTGCAAGCGCAGAGATGGGAGAGGTCGAGTGTCGTTTGCTGAAGTCCCTGCTTCCAGGGGCTGCATAGGAAGGTAGGGAGGAGGAATGGAGACCAGGGAAAGAGCTGAAATGATTAATTGTCTTATAAGAGGAGATCTGTTAGTAAAGCGTGGGCAGCCATCTCCTAACTGGGACCTTTCTAAATCACTTTACCTTCCTGGTGCCTCCGTTTTCTCATCTTTAAAGGGGATAGTGCCCAAGCTGGTTTTCTCAGTGTCCATCCATGGACTGAAGGGTCACAGGTTTAATTCTGGTCAAGGGCATGTACCCCAGTTGCAAGCTCAATCCCTGGCCCTGGTTAGGGTGCACGTGAGAGGCAACCAATCAATTTGTCTCTCTCACATCAATGTTTCTCTCTGTCTCTCACCCTTCCTTTCACTTTCTCTAAAATAATCAATAGAAAACATATCCTTGGGTGAGGATAAAAAAAAAAGGGGGTGTGATAGTGATGTTTACCCTCTGGGGATGTTATGAGGATCAAATGAGATGAATGGAAATGTTTTATAAATTCAGAAGTTTGCCTGCATGCCAACTGCTACTGCTGCTTTTGGACAGACACAGCAGGGAAGGCTCAGACTCCCCTAGCTTGTAAAATTATATCCCACTCTTCCACCTGGGGTCCAAGCTGCAGGTTCTGGTTGAATGAGATGATTCATATCCAATCTATTTCAAAACTTCCTACCATGTTTTCTCTCACCCCTGGTAATAAAATCAGGAAGCCTACTGGCTCGCACACACTTGACCCTGATGCCTGTCCTCTCTCGCTGAGGAGGAGCACAGTGGTCTCTGGAATAGAATCCACACTTTTCTCCTGGGCTGATGGGGATGGCTGGCTGGGGAGATAAGAACCTGTTTGTAAGGCTCATCTAACTGGGCTGTGCTACAGATGTTTCTCTATGGAGTCAGTAATTCTATCTTCAGAGGGGCTGCGATTACACCTTTTTTTTTTTTTTTTTTTTTACAGTATTTGATTACAGACACAGTAACACTTGTCATAAGCCATACCTCTCAGGAAATGATTTCCCCTTGAAGCACTGTGAGGGGAGAGGCCCTTGTCACAATTCTCATGACTGAGTCACTGCCATGAGCTAACGTCTCTAGCCTCATGAGTCAGTGCTGGCCTGGGCATCAGTGTTGTAGGCAAGAAAAATGAAGCCACAGGTTAGACTCCCCTGTCGTCATCAGTCTGCGCAGAGGGAAGGCCAACCAAGCCATCCTCAGTGTCATTTTGGTGATCAGACATTTGGTTCTTCTCCTCCGGAAGAATGTAGAATGAGCGTGAGAGTTTTTGTTGAGTTAATAATAACATTTTAAAACGTTGTGATTTTTGTGTGTTGTTTTCCTTCAGGCACAGTAGGTGAAATGATGTGTTTGAGAGAGGATTGTTCTTGTAATAGGCAAGATGGAGCTTGCAGGAAAACATTTGTAACCAACCCATTCTGCCTAAGAGAGGGCCAAGACTTGTTTGTTTTTAGTGCTTGTTAAAACATGTCTAATTTTTAAGATTTATAAAGTTTTAGAGGATTTCCCATAAAATGTTATTTCTTCATATAATAAAAGTGTATTTTCAGCCTGATGGTTAATATGTATATCCTCATGGTGTGTGGGCAATGCCAGTGTTAGCCTAAGTGG
This sequence comes from Plecotus auritus, assembly GCF_963455305.1. Classification (NCBI taxonomy): domain Eukaryota; kingdom Metazoa; phylum Chordata; class Mammalia; order Chiroptera; family Vespertilionidae; genus Plecotus; species Plecotus auritus. The sequence continues at coordinate 179,712,351 of NC_137771.1, read as the reverse complement.
TGAGGAATGCTTGTCAACATAAAGTGGATATAAAAATATTAAGAATGTCAGGAATAGGTCATGAATATACATATTAATCCAGTGAAATACAAGAAGAGATTGTACTTTGCGAAGTTTTAAATGACCACGATAGACATTTTGTACAAAGAATAATAAGAGAAGTACCTGGATATTTGCTTCCAAGTACTCAGAGGTCTTGCTCAAATCCTGACCAAACAGGAAATAACAGAAGGGGAGACAGAAGTCAGTGAGGAAGGATAAGCTTGAATACTGTCAATATCAATTAAGCAACAGGAATGTGGAGATATAATATATATATATATATATATAATTTGGAAATATCCTGTGGGAGAGACAATGAGAAGCCACTGGTGTTTTTGTTTGTTGGTTTGTTGATTTTATAGATATTACTTATGTACCTTCTTAAATCTATGTGCTTTAAAAAGTACTGATATTTTATGGTGGTAATCTACATTTTGACACACCATTGGGAATGTGCTGTAATGTACAACAAACATTCAGAATTCACAAGAAAGACGGATGTTCCTCACTACTCCTGGAGACCCCCTGTCTTCTCTTTCCCTTTCTTGCTTCTTTTTTGTTCTGTCTGTAACATGAGCCACCTGGAGCAAAGGCAGAGAAAGTGAGAAAAGGATAGGGAATGATAAGAAAAACAGTAAGGGAACTTCCAACCTTAAAGTCTAGGTTCTTTTTAGTAAAATGAATCTTTGGAGCTTCAAAAAGGGACATTAGTGTAATTAAAGTTTTCTTGTCCATAAAAACCAAATCTCTTTATGCTTTCTGAGGCATCTATAAGTATTGGATGCAGCAAGAGCAGCATTGTCCTTTGCCTTGGACATTCAGGAGTATTTTGTCACTGAAATAAATCTGGGTTGATTATATTGTATCTATTTTTTGGAAAAGGCATTAGTTCACCTTCAGAAAATTAATTTCCCTTGTGTTCAGTCAGATTTTATTTTATTTTTTAAATTTATCTTTATTGTTGAAAGTATTTAAATCCCCCTCCCCATTTTTTATTGTTTATTCAGAGTTTAGAAATGATTTTATGGACACAAAAATGTTAACCATGGGTCTCTCTAGGAAGTGAGTTATGTATATTTTTTTGTTTTAGCTATTTTCATTTTTATATTTTTAACTTTTCTTGGCATTTCAAGACACATTATTTTTTTTATTTGAGGACTATTGATAAAACACAGTATGAATTAAATTAATGAAGTACCGTATGAAGTACAGAAGTAAATATCAAACACCCCAATAAAAAGATAAAGAGGACCTATCAGTAATGTTAAGAAATACAGCTATGTGGGGGAGCTCAGTAGTTACATGAAAAAGACACTGTTAAAATGTTTATATTGAAATGTTTTACATTTTATCTTCTCAGAAGTTTTGGAATACTACTCACCCAAACTAGGAGAACACAATGTGCATGTATCATGGCTCTCCTAGGATTTCTCCAACTGCTGCTTCGTATGTTTCATATCATATGCATGTGCACACGTGTCCCCAGGGTGCCTTTGTTGAAGCTAAGTTGAAGACCCCATATCATTAGGCCTCAGTTGTTATAATTCACTAAATCACACTGTTGGTTTTAAAGTGCATCTCTTGAGCACCAGAAGGTGCACTTTGAATGAAAACAGACATAACAGTTTACTACACGTGACCAGACCCCTCTGAAACTCAAATTCCCTCTCTTTCAGGTGTAGTCACCCTTGCAAATTGTTGAGAGTGCAATATGTGAAGCCTGTAGTCCAGAGCCTGCCACTTAGCAGTCCCTTGATAAATCATGCTAGTCCGTATCAGAGCTAGAGACTGTAGAGCAATCATATTAATAGGTAACTTTGCCCTTCTTCTAAGAGCTCGAAGTCTATTAGGGCAAACTGATAAACCTAGCTGTGATTCAATGTGACAGGTTCTATAATCTGTCTGGAATGTCCCCCTACCTACCACCCTCCTTGTCTGCCAGACAGACTCTTGCTCATCCTTTAAAAGTCACTGGAAGCCTTAATCGTAGATGAAATCTTCCTTTGTCACCCCCTACCCCAACACACACATACTTGCTCAGGAGTTTCTTCTATCTTCATTATGATTTGTTCGTATATTCAGAATGACAGTCCCACCTTTATCCTGTGGACTCAGAGGCAGTGGCTTTGTCTTTTCATCTCTGTATCTTAGTGCTGGCACATAGAATGGGTCTTTGCAGATATTTGTCAAGGAAGATTCCTTGTGTGAACAAAATGTGTTATAGCACAGAAAACAGACTGATTGACCTTAGCTGCACAAAAGAGTAGACACCTCAAGTTGGCTCTCCAAAGATGATCAGGGCTGTGCAATGAGGAAAAGAGAAAGCATTCCGGATAGAGGGCCCAGGTGAGTAAAGGCAAGGAGACATGGGCATGGTATGTAAGTGTGGGAGCAGGAAACAGTGTGATATACCTGGGCCATTAAGAAGAATGGGAGAGAAGCAGAAATGAGGCTGGAGAGAAGTCCAGAGCCAGATTGAAAAGGGCTCTGACTCATGCTGAGTGGTTTGGCTTTAATCTCCCAGGCATTGAGGAGACAAGGAAGGGCTCTGAGTAGGGGGGATGACATCACATTCTACTGGGGGAAGAAAACTGGCAACAGTGTGGAGCTGGGAAGAGCAAAGGAGGGAAGAATGATTGGGAGGCTGTTGCAATAATTCAGTAAGAGATGAGTGCCAGGGGAAATGGAAGTGAGTGTGGGTTTGGAAATCAATTTGCAGTATATATTTCAGAGATAGAAACCCACTTCCTGTAATTAGGGTTGTTTTGTGTCATCCTAATATAGTGTCATTTCCTACACAGTTGTTTTAGAGCCACATCTTATCACACTGCAGTAACCAACAAATCAGATGGTGTTCCTCCAGTGTTTTGGAAGTTTAGGGTTTTGTGTTTTGCTTTCTTCTCTTAGGATTAGTCTTGGCTATTTCTCCTATTGCTCTGCGAATGTGTATAGTTGGCCAGATAAAGGAACACTTTTTCTTCCCTCTGGCTCCACTTTGTACTGGAAACGTCTGGGAGAAAGTTTTATTGATTAAAGAAGGAAGATCTCTGGCCAGAAAGGCAGTGACTGACTTGGTGGCTTTGGCCAGGCCACGCTCTGCTCTAGGCTTTATCTATGGAAGAAGTGTATTACACTAAATTATTAAGCCTTCTTCCTGTTTCTTTTCCTAAAAGTAAGAATGAACACTTTGGCATTTTACCAGGTAAAAATAATATATCTAAATAATATATCATAGTAGCTCAAAGAAAGTGAAAGCATCTTTTACTTTGGTAATACAAAAAAATCATGCTCATAAAAAATAGCAATGCTATTATATAAAGTCAGTTAACTAGAAAAATGCATTTGTGCTTTGACCCATAGTTGGTCCTCAATGAGTGGTTAGTGAATTCAATTATAAAATGTTTTTAATGCCTTTTTGAACATTAGAGATTGTGAATTTATTACAAAGGATATTTACTGTTAACAAACTTCTTTTTTATTTTTACTGGTACTCAAAGAAGGATTCAAAATTATTGACAGATACCGTATTTCTAAATCTAGCTATAGAACTAGACTAAGAGAAAAGACTTTGTAAACACCTGCCTAGAAACTCATATGAAAAGAGGAATCAGGAGATCTATTAAATGTCTCTTCCTGCTTTAGTGCCTGGAACATGCTGTTTCTGAGAAGAATACTACAGGGATTTCTCTAACTGATACTAAATATAATATGGTTAAGAGCTGTCAACATTTATTCTGAAGATAGATCCATGCAAACAAGTTCGAATCACCAGATTTTAAAGAATCTGCCGCCCCCGCTTTCCCACCTACTTACCTGACCCAGATATTAAGGGTGGGAATGGAAGAACTAGAGAAGCCTGTGTGCATTATTTTAAAGTTATAACCAAACGGTGTTTAGAACGACTTCCCTGATAATTAGCTCATTTCACTTCTAACTACATTTTAGTACCAATTATTTCTATACTGCTCTGACAGTTTTCAAATAGTTGTCCTTTTAATTAGCAACCCAAAATGTAACCTCCGCTTTTTTCCACCAAGACAAACTATTTTTCTGGGGTATATTTGTATTTATTCACAGGCGCATCTCATCTGATATATAATAATCCCTCTTTATACAATTTTGGAGTTACTAATACTGATTTAAATATTAGCTATACTGTCAACCTTCACTTTCTTGACTGGAAAGCAAGGCAGGTGGCCATTTACTAGGATTAGAGTACACTGAAGGAGGGGGCTTCAGAGAGAGAGTATGAAATGATTATTGACAAAGAGACCTTTCAGCCTATCTGGAGTTCAGGTTTAGATCTGACAAAGAGATTCTGGGTGGTGCATAAAGCTCGAACTTTATAAATTGGACTTAAGAGCTATCCTTTGAACAGTCTGTCAGAGTTCCTGATACAGAAGATTGATAACTTGTGGGTTTGAAAAACAAAACAAAAAAAATCTTCCTTTCAGTTTGATTTACTGTAACTCCCATTTTCATGGTAAGGGTTAGGAATAAAGTTCGTTTCACCAAATTAAGAAAAAATCTGGAAGTTGGATATCAGCATTAATTTTATTGCAGTGAAAAACTTGTAGTTTAATAATAGGAGCTGAAAACTTTAACATCTTTTCATAATAATTATTTTGCATCACAGACCTCAGTGATATATTTATTAATATTTTAAATATATTTTCCTTTTACTGGTTTTATATGTATCATTGTCCTTTGCATAGTATGCAATTTTGTTGTTCTTATTTTTGTAAGCCTTCCACTTGAGTGAAAAAAAAGGGATAAAGATAGGTTTCCATCTAGGAGTTCGTAGTCCTTTGGCAGGGAAGACCAAAGGAGACCTATAATCATAATAAAAGACAAATTAATATGTATCACAGAAAAAAAATAAAGATACATTTTCTCTGGGGCTTTGAAGGAGTAAATGTTATTGGAATAAAGGAATGAATGTGTAAATGTGGAATGAACATCACTTGTAAGGTCTGGGGCAACTGAAACAAAAAACAATCATGCAGAATGTAGGTTGAAAACATGAGTCCAGTAGCCCCATTACAATACTAGGGAAATGGAAAAAACAAAAAGCTCCTGTGCCTGCTTTTTCTGAAGGAGATGGACTAGAAGTGCTAACTCAGATGAGCAGCCTGTCTCTGTAGTCTGCATGGTTTCCCTGCCCAGTGCCCCTGCTGCTAACTTGCCGGGAAATGAAAACCCATAGGGGCTTCAGAGTCTAGTGAGCTGAGCACAGGCTTGTATCAGTGACAGCAACACAAATCCTGGTGATTATGATGTGGAAGATTGTTATTTAAATCTGCTGGTTGAGGTTCTTTGGCTCCTGAGTTCTTTCTATGACTATGAAATATTTCCACTTGAATTGATTAGTTATCTTATTATTAATTTCCCACCCAATTAATTGAGTTAAATATAAATCCATTGAAAAGAATAATGTAAGTAGGCAGAAAGTTTCACAATTTTTGTTGAAAATTTCAATTATTGTTTAAATAATTAAGTAATATTTGTATTTATACATTTATAATGTACAGGTTTCATTCATTTCCATGCTATCATTCGAGCTTCACTACACTCCGTTTGGTGTTTTTATCCTCATCTCCCTATGAAGGATGAGGAAGCTCACAGGTGAAGTGAGGGGCCTGAATCTCTAGGCTACTAGATGGTGGAGTTAGGACCTTGGTTTTATAGTCAGCTGTTCATTTTACAGTAACTTTGCAAGACTGTTCCTATCTGCACTATTTGAGCCCCTCCCCCTCTCTAATCTTATGCCTCTATTATGGAGTACTATAATTAAAGAATTGGGCATTTGGCTGATAAGTAGTAGGTTTTAATTTATAACATAGAAGGCTTTCATGTTAATTTTTGTCCTGGAACTTGGTGTGCCACGAAAGCTATCATGCTCTCATTAGGAGATATGAATCTTCAGACAATGTGTGCATTCAAATTTCTTCTCATTGGGCTTTACTGATTGGCTAGTGGAAAACTTGAACGTTAGCGGAGCCTTCTCCGAACAGGGCTTGACTGTTCCTCTTATTGTCAACCCCAGGGACTGGCAGATAGACAGTTGTTAGAGGCAAAGTCCCAAATTCAAGGAGGTTTCTCAGGGTCAACTTTCTTGAGAAGGCCAGGTACAGTAGCTCTGATAAAACCTATGTAAAATAGCTGGAGCTAGAGACTACTTAGCAGCTACATCCACAAGTTACACTAATGACCTGGGAAGGAAGAGTAAAATAAAAAGCTATTTGCCCCTTCCTTCATTTTCTAACACAACATAATGTTTGACCTAAAATTTTCTCCTCTCTCAGTACAGTCAATTATGTTTATTCTCCTTTGCATGGAATTATGGTGTCAGAAGTTGGCAACTGATGACCAACTCCAACATTTAGGTAATGGAGAAAACACTGGAATCACCATTTATTGCACATCAGGCAAAGAACTCCTTAATGCACTTCATACTATGGTAGCTGATTCATACAACAATTCTGCAAGGGAGGTGGTGAACATTCAGATTTTACAGATGCAGTGTTACTTAGCTTTCTAGGACTAAAGTCATCTAGCGATAAATAGCAGAGCTACGCTCTAAGTTCAGGAATGAGTGACCCTTGAAAGGAAGGCCCTTCTTACTAGTATCTTGACCTTCGCTCTGTATCTGTTACTAGTTTACAGCTGTTTTTTGCCTGTCCAAATTTAAGTGCTTCTCATGAGATAAAGACAGCAAGAGCAAAGGTGAGCTGCATCTTTTCTTTTCTTGTCAGTGTACAGTAAGTAGGATAGATTTGCTAAGGGTCTTCCTTAACCTGGTTCCTTTACTTTGCCCCTGGGGTGGAGTAATAAATGAGCTTCCACTTAGTGTAAGTTCTGTATCACTCATTACTTATTTTTTATTTATTTATTTATTTATTTATTTATTTATTTATTTATTTATTTTTACTTTTTTTTTCTGCTCTGCCTAAAACAAAGTTAGTATGGGCAGGGGGACAATAGTGATGATCGTGATGGCATTAAGAAGAAAATAGGGCAAATGAGTAGGAACAAGTAAATACTTCAGACCAGTATGTAAATAAGTTTATCTCTAGTGTAAAAAAAAAAAAGCAACATAAAAAAGGATTGTGCCTTTGGCTTTAAAACTGCCTTCCTAATTTGTGAGCATGCTTAGGATTATGTAAGTGCCATGTCTTCATAACAAGCCCAACACCTCTCACCTAAAGAATGCAGAGTGCTTTGCAAACAGTAGAACTCACAACACAGTACCCCTGTGATCTAGAGACATTTTTACTTTTTAATGCTCTATTTTATAGACTGGGAAGTCAACTCAAGGAGATCTACTGATCTCTCCACATAGACAAGGTAAATTTAGGACTAAACACTAACCCCCATTTCCTGTCTCCTTAGAAATAGACCGCAGGGAAAGGTTAATCTGATGTCAAAGAGAGCAATTTTCCCTGGTTTCCTTTTTTTTTTTTTTTTTTTAAAGAAAGAAAACACAAACTACTTAGTATATATATTTGCATAAAGGGTAGATCTGTAAACATTTGTTTTATTAAGGCAATAATTCCTGTTTCCCTAAAAAAAACAAAATAAAAACAAAACAAAACAAACAAAAAAACACACAGAAAGTGAGATCTCTGCTGCACTGATTTCAAAACTATAGCATTTTAACAATTAGAAAAGGCTATACTTTTGCACTCAAAAACCAGTGAATTCGGATTGGAAAATATTTTATTTTGAAAGATGCACAGGAAAGAAAGAATTGTGATTAAGAAGAATGGTACAGAATATATATATATACATATATATATATATATATATATATATATATATTAATCACAGGTAAAAGGGAGAAAACAAGCAGGATGGGTGTGCGCATGTGTGTATGTATGTTGCAGATAAAACAGATTTTGCAGGTTGAGAGACATGACGATACTTGTAAGGTATGAGAGAGACAAGACCGGAGGCGCCGGGAAGCTTGACTACTGTGGAGTGCTCAGTTGAGACTTGTCTCTGCCCCATGGCCTGCAGCATTTATGTGGAAATTGGGGACGCTTTTACTAGTTCCAAAGCCTTACCTGATCAGACCTGCCCAGGTTTGAGTTTGGGAAAAAAAGTGTTTGAAGTAAACAGGAAAATTACTCACCTTAATGATGTGTTTTACTGGCACTGACAATGCTTTGATAGTCTGACAGATTCTTTTTTTTTTTTTTCTTAAGTTTTGGAGAGGAGAAACTTGGGGGGAATTTAATAATCTATTTAGAAAACATAGACTCTTATGCTTACTCACTTGCTAGTAAAGAGGGATGGAAAGCAGGCTTTGTGCCATCCAAGTTATAGGATTTCTCCTCCTCCTAATAAAGTCGAAATCAGCAATTTTCCATTAGGGCTTTCTACTGAAAACCAACCAAAATGCAAGTCCATTTATTCTGGTGCTTTTTGTTAACGTGTCTCCTAATTATCCTGCTGCTGTTCCCACAGGACAGTCTTCCTGTACTTTGGCTGTGGGTTCCCGATTTTGTAGGTTGCTTTCATCTATGGTGGTGATTAAGACCATAATCCAACTGGTTTGATGGGAGAGTTGGTGCACCAAACAGAGCAAGCACACCTTTTTTTTTTTTCCCATCCAAAACACAATTCCTAAATCTCTGCACCTGAATCTCTGTTTAGGCTGCATCATTTTGAGGTGGTGTAGGGGAATCATGTTTATGTTGATACTTGGTTTAAATATAGTAAATATGTGTTGATTTCATAAATTTGTTTCTTTTTTAATTTTTTTAATTTTTTTTTGGTAAACTGTTAAAAGATACACATTTCTACTTTGAGGACTGAGAACTGGATCATGCATTTTAAAATATTTTAATCTTGATTGGAATAGAAATGGAGTGGTGCCATGAAATGAATCCTGTGAAACAGATAACCTGATGTGTCCCTGATTCACTGTGACCTTGGTGGAGTCCATTCTTGTGCTCAGATTGGAATCCAACACAGGTAGAGAGCTATAGGGTTTGAGAATTAATTAAAAATTTTGAGCTTTATATTCTTTATGAAGTTATACATAAGGTGATTTGTATAATCTGAAAAAATACATATGGATGGTTAAATTTGATAAACTTTAACTCCTAAGGCTAACAGACTAAAAGGGGGAAGAACAAATTATAGGTATGAAGGCCTTTGAAACAAGATATCTTTACCAGATCTCTCCCTTAGTCTCTGACTGGGAATACCTTGAGCATCATTTTATTTATTTTGGTCAAATCCCTAACTGGAAATGCATCGGGTGGCCAGTAAGATAAAACGAGTGGAAATATTGACTACAGTGTATGTGTACCAGCCTCTTGGTGTTTCAGGTATAATGAGCATGTATAATGAAAGCATTGCAATGCATTCTTACCTCCTTCTTTAGTCCTTTGTTCTGTTAGCAGCCATTTGTCGGCAACCAGAGCACATCTGGGTTCAACTCATTGTAAGATGTTCCACCGAAGTGGCTTGGGAAAGATTTGGCTTAATAGTCAGATGTTTCTGTCAGCAGCTCTGTCTTTGAAGCATGTGCTCAGAATGAACATTCCCTTGGCCAAATAGATAGTGGGTTATTTTCATGAGTATTTACTGTTTTCAGAGATTTCACTCTTGATTCTATGCCATTCCACCTTCAGGAAAATGGCAATTTTGAAAGAAGAAATATTTTTCACTTGATTTCTCTGAGATAAATTAAATGTACTTGTGCAAATTAGAATGTCAAACAACTCTTCTTTTAAAAGTAAATTTTTCCACCCTCGCCAGTGTGGCTCAGTTGGTTAGAGCATCATCCCGTACACCAAAAGGTGGCGGGTTCAATTCCCAGTCAGAGCACAAACCCAGGTTATAGGTTGGATCCCTAGTTAGGGTGTGTACAGGAGGCAACCCACTGACTTTTCTCTCTCACATGGATGTTTCTCTCTCTCTCTCTCAAATCAATTTTGAAAAAAAAGAGTAAATTTTCTTATTTCAGGTGACATATGATATGATGTTGAAAATGCCTAAAGTGTTGAAGGTTTACACAAATCACAGCATTTATTAATGTTAATTTCACCTAAGGAAATGGAATTATTTAGAAAAATACCTTCTAAGATTGGGACTAGTAAGCAATTGGAAAGTATACCTCTTTAGAGATGATAGATAGACAAACCAAAAAGGTTTTGTCTAGTGACCTGAAGATGAAATGATATCACTTAACCAAATTATGCTGCTATCTCTCACTTCACTTGCCCCAGAAACTTAGAGCCAATGGCATGTTGATTCAGTTTGGACAATATCTCTCATACCTATTCTAAGTCTCTCTGACCCACAGCAAGCCATATACTTCTGGTTTAGCTGGTGCAATTGGTTCCATCCCTGCTCACCCCACTCTTCATCTTCAGTGTCACACAGAGGGATCTTTCCAACCCACAGCTCAGGCCAAGGGCTGTTGATGGACCATTGCTGGTGACTGCGTACTGACTTCTAAGCACGTCATGTTCAGATCAAAGTGTTCCTTTTGCCCCAGTCTCCCACTAAAAACAATAATCCCTTTCTGTTTGTAAAATGCTTTATATTTTTTAAAACAAACATATATATTATCACATTTAATCTGTATAACAAATCCATCAAGTTGGCAGGTATTACCCTCACTTCTCAAATGAAGACTTGTGTAACTTTGGAGATTACACACCAATTTGATGCATAAGGGAGTAAACTTTCTGCCTTCATGTTCCTCATTGTGTGCTGTGATTCCAAAGATACACTCTGCCCCACCACCACATGTGATGTTTCAGTCATCAGAAGATCCTTTTGATTTTGTTTTTTCCACCCTCATGCCTCGTCTCCTGCTATTTTCTCTCTCCGCAATAGTCCTCTTTCCCCCGCCTTGTTCCTGACTGTCAAAATTCCTTTTGTACTGCATTAATATTGGCAAAATGTACTAATTGTTGAAGATAGGTGATGTGTCTGTAGGGTTCAATAGATTTGAAATTTTTAGTAATAAAAATTTCTATATATCCTTCCCAGCTAAAGTTGCCAGATTTAGGGGGCGGGGGGGGAAATCCTAAGATGTGAAGTCATATATGAATTTCAGATAGTAAACAAAACATTTTAGTCTAAGTATACCCCATGTAATATTTGAGACATACTTCTGCTAAAAATGAGACATTGTTTCTGAAATGAAATTTTAACTAAGTATGCTGGATTTTATCTGGCCATCCTATTCCCAAATCAGACAACAACTCTTTAAGCAGACATGAAATTTTCATCCCTTTTACTGAGCTGAGTTCAGCATTAGTGAGGTGACAAAGAAGTTTGCAGATGAGTTAAAATACAAGCTGAGTTATCACTCTTGCCTTCACCAGCCTCGTGCATCTCCTTTTCTTCTTCCTTTCCTTTTTGCCTTCTCTCCTTCCTCTTTATTTTCTTCCTCTCTCCCTTCCTTCCTTTCTTCCTTCTTTGTAAGTGCCATATCTATTTCCTTTCTTTCTCATATTTCCTGAATGTTTCAAATTTGTTGGCAAGGCAGCTGCTCTTAATAGGTTTGTTTTAATAGTTTTCTTATTATGGCTAAAAACATTTTAATAGATATACTCTAACTCCACAGTCTAACTAAGACAGTCATGTTGCATTCTTTTCCCCATTTTGGGGCTAATTAGAATATTAAGTTTATAAAAAAGGAAGAAAAGTGAGCAAGATGAAGCGTGTTCCCATCTTAAACAAATGAACTGTAAAGAAATAGGAAGTACCATTATGATAAGCTTTTAAGAAGTGTTGTAAGTAAAGGAAAGGCTTGCTTAAATATCTCTCCATTTACTAACTCCCATTCCTCCTCTCCCTCCTCTTCACCTCCCTCTCTCCTCCCACCCCCAGCAAACACAGACACATATTAGTGGCCAACACAGTCTGGAACTACCATTCATGGAAAGAGACATCTCAAAATTATGTTAGTTCTTATGGATTTATTTTAAAAGGGGAGGTAAGAAGTTTAAGAATTGGCTTAAAAGTATTAAAAAGCAAATCTGATCTAATTTATTAAGTTACACCTTTCTTTTTGGGCAGTATCTTAACAACTTAACAAGAGTCTCAGTATTTCAGATGTTGACTAACTGTATTAACCTGTAATAAAGAAACTCAGCAATCTGCCTGTAAGATGGTATAGCCTTGAAAGAAATTCATCTTGTCATTGTTCACTTAGAACCTGAGGGACAGCTGTAGTTAAAGGAGACTTAAGTAAGTCTCTTGAACTTTTCACAGATTCATTGCAGCACATGGAAAAGCACCTGGTATATTAAGTGTCCTAAAAATACAGTAAGTCAGAGGAGATCAGCATGCAAGGACTCTGTTTATGTTTTGAAATCCATTTGCTACTCATTTCCCTCATTTTTAAATCCTATTATACCTACACCTGGGCATCCATTTCTCTGAGGTGAAAGAAATGAAGGATATAAAATATCAGAGTAACAATGATTCTCAACAATTATTGCTGGTACTCTGATGGAGAGATTTATACCTCTTTGCTATTCTGGCTTATTTCTTATCAGAAGGAGAGTCCAGTAGAATTACACTTTAAATATCGTAGGTAGAAGCACCAATTGAACCCTGTATTGCTTCCCCACCTAGCAGAAATATAATAAAACACGATGCCTCATGAGGAATGTCAGAAGTGGAATGAAGAACTCAGTTATATGGATTTCTGTTACAGTGCTAAAGCCAGCCTTTTGATTTGTTTTCTTTCTGTCACTACTGTCTTGTCTTTGTTTCCTGATGACCCCAGAAACATATCTTCCCATACAATAATATTAGCTAGTACTTAAGTCAAATATTAATCTTTATAAGTTTGTATTAAAAATACTTTGTGTCACTAAAATAATTTTGCTGTTCACTGGTCTAGCAATTAAGCTCCCCCATGAAAATAACCACTGAGACGAAACACAGTGATGCAATGATGAGAGCTGTTGTTCACCAGCGTTTATCTGCTTCAGACACTGGACTATACACAAACATAACATGGTTTCCCCACTAGCTGTCCCTCACAAGTTTATGGTGGGCAGTGGTGTTATCTCTGTATCAGAGAAGGGAGACCTGAGGTTTGGGCAGCTTCACCACATGGCTAAAGTCACATAAGGGTTTGCAGCAGGTCTCCTGTTCTCCTCTCTGGTGCCCTGAGCTATTGCCATGAAGGTCAAAGCAAGGGCACTGCCATTGGGGGACCTGGAGTCGAGCCTGGCCCTACCACTTAGCAGCTGGGAAGGACTGGGCAACTTGCTTAACCTTTCTGAGTCTCTGTTAACTTAGCTAGCAAATGAGAGTAATAACCTACTCCCAGGTTACTTTAAAGATTATATGTCATAAGAACTAAGAGAGTGCCTAGACTAATTCATGTTCATTAAGTGTTAGCTTTTAAATATATATATATATATATATATATATATATATATATATATATATATATATCCAATGTGGATCCCATTTCCTATAGTTGCATCAACCAGCCCCTAGCATTGAGAATATTTGAGCATACGTTAGGCATGGCAGATGCTGTGGCTCATTAAAATGCACAAATCCTACATTTCCCCTTTCCATGCAGTAATACTCAAAACTGTAGATGTCTATTCATAATTCAGACTACTATTTGGAACCTGCAAGTGGAAGTTGTACAGTTCTTTCAGGAATGAATTGAGTTACTTTTACTTCTCATAAAAAAAGTGTTTAACTCTTGATTTTCTAAAACAGAGCTTATCTGTGTTGTGTGTGTGTGAGGGAGAGAGAAAGAGGGAGGGGAGGGAGCTAGTGAGAGAGAGAAAGAAAAAAAAAGAGAGAAATAAAGGGGGAATCGTCAGCCCACACAATTAGGGTTTTGAGGGCATTTGCTACAATTTTATAAGCTTATATTCTTGTAAGGTGATAAAAAATATTTAAGGCCTCTCAATACCTTCTGGGACTTTGAAAACCAGAAAACACATTGGTATTTGTTTCATTTTTTATGTGTCTTAATTTTTATTCTGTGGTATGTCGTAAATATGTATATATATATTGATCTTTCCCACATGGTAAGTTTCTGGAGGGTACAGACCCTGTCTGTCCTCACATGAAGTACTGTCACTTGAGCTCACAAGGAGTCCACAAACGCCCAGGGAGACATCCTACAGTGTACCATATGATGGGCATGCAGGTATAGTCAGTACCCTGGATTTGAAGTTAAAACCTAGATTAGAGGCTTGACTTCAGTTTCTCCCCTTATTTTGTGAACAGACTAGTTTACCTACTTGAGCCTCTGAAACTTCATTGACAAAAAGAGGAAATAGATGATTTTCTCATTGTGTTAACTGAGAATTAAATTAATAATGTGCATAAAAATGCTCTATAAATTGTTAAGGACTGCCAAGATGGGTAAGTAATGATGTCACTTATGGAAATCAATAGATGCTATTACCCTCCCTATTGTCTAGACATATTTTTCCATCTTTTGTCGTAAAATTGGCTCACCTTGCCTTCCCATAGGAGGAGTATCACACAGATTTAAACAAATCACCTTGTTGGAAAAGAGGGCTCACTCTTAGGGTTTATGTATAAATGAAACTCCGAAATAAGCAATGGATCTGAAGAAAAAAAAACAACTATATTGTCTTGCAAAGGGTGCCTGGCACATTGCATAGCAATAGGGATATAAGTGCCTCCAGCAAAGAACCATTTCTAAATGTGTTTCAGTTCCCTGGAAAGACACAGCCCTCAGCTGGAACTAGAGGTCTGGAAACTGTACACTGTGATTCATTTTAAAAGAGACCACAAGAATGTGTGTATAAGTATACACAATAATTTCAACTCTAGCATTGGGGCGGGTTGATCAAAGAAGGACAGCCACCAGGGGGGCCTCCTCCTAGTTTGAGAGGAGAGGACATATTCCTTGTGGGCAGGGCTGGTGCCTATGTGTCCCAAGGCTGCCTTCTTTATATGCCAAGGAAGAGGATAAGAAAATAGTGGGGGAGAGGGCACAGGTTTGGTACCCAAAGGGTAAGAAAGGACAGGTCTAAAAGCCCAGGTCTTTGCAAGGTATTAGGAACAGTGAGTTACTCTGAGGGGGAAGGAAGACACTTTCTTTGCCTAAAGGGCCAATGATGGTTTAAACCCTGGAGTGTGGCCCAGTCAGCCAGATGCTACTTCTGTGGTTACAGGGAAGCAGATGGTTGGCATAGATTGTCTTCTGTCTAGAGCATGTGTGCCCAGGAATCTCTCCAATGTGTCCACCAAGCCTGACCCGAGATAACACCTTCTTGGAGAGAAGGGCTATAGGAATGTTTTATATTGAAAAGATCATGGGGTTGGAAGTTAGGAATCTCAGGTTCTGACTCTCTTATTGCTGACTTCTGGTGTGACCTTTCCTCTGGGTCTGCTCTCCCATTCATACGTTGAGGAGTTAGTCTAGATACGTCTAGTGGGATAAGGGCTGAGTTCTCTGACCACCAGGGTTTGTGCTAGAAGAATTTTTACTCCACAGATAATTGTATCATCCTGTATTGCTGGGGAATGTTGAAGTTTGTTTTTTTATTTTATTTTTTTTTAAGGGCCATGGAGTACTTGTATGTCAGGACAATTGTTTGTGGGTGTTTAATCAGTCCTGAGAAGAAGACAAACTCCCTAACATTCATTCTAATTTCTACCAGGTATTGGAATGTCACTTTAAACATTTGAGCCCCAGTCTCTGCACATGTAAAACAGGAAAGTCCTCTCATCCCAGCTTTCTTTTCATTGTTGTTGTGACTTCAGGAAATATAAAAGGGGAGCTAACAGGTATTGAGCACCTGCTGTATACCAGTCACTCTGACAAATACTTCCCATTGTCTGCTTTGTGAAGGTAACTGGGAATGGTATTACTAGTCAGGCAGGGTTGGCTGGTGAGGGTACTGACAAAGGACACTAAGTAAAAGGTCGTTTTACTCTCCAGGGGAGATAAAGTTGCAAAATTACCAATCAGGCTTTGTCAAAATTTTTTTTAACTTGGCTTTCTAAACTCATACCCTCAGGCAGCTAAATGAGGCTGACAGGCTCCACCCCCACCCTCCCCAAGGTTGGTGATAACATACTGTCCCCCAGCAGGCAGGCTGCAGCTGCCTCGGGCTGGTGCCCAGTGCTGGCCGCAGAGCTGCCTGTGGCCTCCCAGAGAGGTCCCAGGGCACATTCCTCCCTGCCAAGGTTTGGCTGCTTTGTGGTGCAGTCTGAGTGTCCCCCATACACACACACCTGCCAGGCCCTGTGGGCTCTGGGCTGGTCTTCAGGGCAAGCGGGTAGCAGACAGCCCACCTGCTTGATGTCAACATCTGTGGGTGCGGCCCCAGGAAGAATGTGCCGCTCCCAGCCTCAGCTCAGGTAATTAATCCCCACAACTGACAGGTGGCAACAGGCAGCCCTTTGGCTGGGGCCATCAGGAAAAGTGCTTGGAGGAAGGATTTTTTGTAAAACTATCAAGAGCACAATTCGTACATGTCTGGCAGCTAGACAACTGTGGCAGGAAGAGAGACGGGGAGGAGAAGTGAATACCTTGCCAGACGACTATGGGGCCAATGTTGGGATCTCTTCCTGCCAATCGTTATGATAGATCCAATAGGATATGGTGGCTCAGGACTTGTTTGCAAGCTCACTTTGCAGATTTCCCCTTCCTTTGAAGTAGATACAGTGCTAGGTGGAATGCCTTGGTTGTAAACAAAGAAGTTGGAGCCCAAAGGGTGAAATGATTTGCCTAAGATGATGCAGGAAGACAGTGGGAAGGTGGAAGACTAGAGTCTTGTCCTCTTGACTTCCTGTCCACGATTCTTTGGGGAATATTTTCTGTTCCATTATATAGATACAGTATAGAAATTGAGTGATAAAGCTGTGGTCTAGTCCCAGGAAGGATCATTAGTTAGCTCTTGAATGATGCTTTGGTTTTCCATTTAATCTTCTAAAGTTGACTTCTCAAAAGAACACCCCCATCTCACCCCCAAACCATATAGATACATTCATTTTCCCTTTTTGTTTTTGGTATTTTGGTATACCAGCCATCATAGCTGTCATAATAATAACCTGATATTTGTTTAGAGTATATTTGCTTAAATAAAACTTTTGAAGTGATTATTTTCAGTTATTTTTTAAACTCTCTTCCTAGAAGTAAAATTTATAATGTTTCTCAAGTGAGTTTAATTGTAGAGGACAAGTCTAGAATATAGCATATAATTAAATCATACAGTTATATGTGACTAGAGGCCCAGTGAATGAATTCATGCACCAGTGGGGTCCCTCAGCCTGGCCTGTGGGATGGGGCTGAAACCGGCTCTTCAACATCCCCTGAGGAGTCCTGGATTGCAAGAGGGTTCAGGCCAGGCCGAGGGATCCTGCCAGTGCACAATCAAGGCCAGGGAGGGATGTAGGAGGGCTCCAGGGTGTGTCTGGCCTGTCTCACTCAGTCCCAATCTGCCGGAACCCAGCAGCAAGCTAACCTACTGGTCAGAGCGTCTGACCCCTGGTGATCAGTGCACATCATAGCGAGTGGTTGAGCAGCCTTAGCATATCATTAGCATATTATGCTTCGATTGGTTGAACGAATGACTGGACGAATGAATACTTAGCATATTAGGCTTTTATTATATAGGATAAGGTTATTCAGTATGTTTCAAGCAGATCACACTAAAGCTGTGTGTGTCTACTTCTTTCTAGCTAAGACTCTTTTTGCATTTTAGTGAATTGGATATTTATAGTTAATTTTCCAAAGCATATCGATCAAAAATTATGTTATGACCCTTTTATGTTTTACTTGCAAGTATCTTATTTCTTCCTCCATTATTCTCCCTCACCACCAAGTCAGTTTCCAGAAGTTTATTTTGTCTTCTCTAAATATTCCATCTGCTTTGTATGATTTTTTCATGCTAATTCCAATTATTGATTTCATTACCCTCTTGCCCTTATAAAAGGGCCTTTTTAACTTTCCAGTTCTCAAGAATACAGAATACAGTTTAGAAAATAAAAAAATGAATGTTTTAGGATAGCTCTATCTAAACAAAGACAGGCTTTCTACTTGATTGCTAAACTGGGATTAATTGAGTCATGACAGCTTTGGGGCTTCCTTGCCCTTTTTTTTTTCCTTGTCAAATACTTTAGGTTATTTGAGGTAGCACAGACCTTACCTTCCACCTCCTGGATTCTTTGAACTGTTTGAAAATAAGAAATATCAATTAGAAGTGCGCCTAGCATTTTCTGTTAATGAATGGTGGCTCTCTTTTAGAGTATTTGTAAATCTCATTATTTTTATTTTATTTTAATCAACCCAAATTCATGCAGAAGGCCAGAAGTTTTATTGATGTGTTTATGCTTTAGCTTAGTTTTACTCTCTTTTTAAGTCCCAACCATCCTCAGTGTAAGTAATTTGCCCTAAGTGTTAATGGGCCACAACTGCATCTGGATGTATTATATGCTGAGTTTAATTCTGTGGGCTAATGGGCAATAGGTCATAATGCACATAGTATTACATTAGAAAAAAATTAAAACATTTTCTTCTAGTTCAATAACATGCCAAAATTTGGCTCTATCTGGAAGCTGGCATTGTAGTATCAGGAATAGCTTTGACAGTGCTCTATAGAGTTGCTTCCCTTGTCAATGGGTTGAGTCAAGAGGTGAGTTTTGTGATTATTAATTTATTTACTTCATGGAATTTTATTTCACCCATATTCTTGGAGATTGGTGGGTCAAGTCAGCCTTGTGATTTGGGATTAGCATAAGGTATGGCATTTCTCTTGGGAGAATATTAAAAGAGTAAAGGGTTTTTGTTTGTTTATTTTGTTTTGTTTGTTTTGTCTTTTGATGGAGTGGAGAGGGAGGGTCTTTGTTGAACCTTTAGGAAAGGGAAAAGTTATGCAGGTGTGTGCTGATATTAGCTGGCATCTCTCTGCATTGTGATACTCAATTACCAGTCTGGCAGCCAAGAGTGTGTAATATAGTATGTCTACTGAGGCAGGTGGTGATGGTGAGGCTGTAGTTACTGGAATGCTCCCCCCGCCCTGCTTCTATTTGCAACATATTATTAGTAAAGGAGCTGAATTTACTCTTGTTTTCCAAAATCCCCTGGAATTATTTTATTTGAACATGATATTTGGCTTTGAGCATCTCACTCCTCAATATGCCAAACTCCCTCTCCCCCTCCTAAAACAAAACAAAACTTAGGCAAAGCTTGCTTTTCCATTTTGTCAGGGATACTATATAGCAAGAGTTTAGTTCATGTGATAGTTTTTTTTTTTTAATATATTTTATTGATTTTTTTTACAGAGAGGAAGGAAGAGGGATAGAGAGTTAGAAACATTGATGAGAGAGACACATCAATCAGCTGCCTCCTGCACGCCCCCTACTGGGGATGTGCCCGCAACCAAGGTACATGCCCTTGACCGGAATCGAACCCGGGACCCTTGAGTCCGCAGGCTGACGCTCTATCCACTGAGCCAAACCGGCTTTGGCCATGTGATAGTTTTGAGGCATTTCTGTACCATGCCACTATGGAAATACTCTGTTCATGTGAATCTTCAAGACTGTGTAAGAGCAAATTTGGTTAAAGATCAACAAAATATTGGCTCTTCATTCTTGCTCATAGGCTAGTACTTCCTAGAAATAAACACAACATTGAATGTGCATACATATGCATGACTGCATAGCTTGATTCCTATACTTTTTACATATTTCTGATCAGGAATCAGCACTTTGTTTTCCACATTCTTTTTAAAGAGTTTACCTTGTCAATGTGAACCTGGTAACTGGGTTCTCTAACAGATTTGCACCATTTCATACAATCTTCAGAATAAAAGAAACATTAGAGATGATCTAATATAGCTCCCTTATTTTCTCCCTTTGAATGATTAAATTGAGTTTCCAGGAGATCACATGAGCGGCCTGAAATTCTTCCGTGGGTGACTTCCTCAATGAGTGTCAGGAATCTGTGACTGTTTTTGAAAGGTCAGTTATTTCCATCTTTGAGAGTAAATCTTTCACATGTGCTTCTCCACGCCCTCTTCACAGTACTTCATTTTCTAATTTCACATTAAAACTTACCTAATTTAGGACACAACCTCATGGGCTGTCTTACCTATACATGTAAAAGGGTTTGTACAATGCACTGCTAATTTATTCAACCTAGGACCTGAAGTAGTAAAATTGGGTGGGCATTGCATGTTAATCCTATGTTCAAGATCCCATTCTAAGAATAGTTACAATTTAGGAAAGAAAACCTTAATTTGTAGACAGTTTTTTAACAAATTAAAAAGGATGTGATACTGACTCAAAGAACATACAGTGTCCTTGTAATCCTGTAAGAAATTGGTGATCATATGTTAGTTTTTTAGATGACCTCTGGGCTTTATACTTGTATTTATAATCATATTGTGTATTTATGTAATTCACTCTGGTAGCTAACATACCAGTTCCACTTCGGTCCCATATATGAGTATAAAGACTACAGGGTACCTGGGGAAAACCATGGGTCTGTGTATCAAGATGGTCCTGTCACTAAGTATTTTTGAGCAAGTCTCCTCTCACTTCTGGGGCTTGGATTTCTCCTCTGTAACCTAAGTGGCTGAACTAAATGATCTCTAAGCTTTTCCTGGTCTAACTTTCTAAGAAAAGCTTAGCAATGTTATCTTGAATTAAAATGCGTTGAAACAGGTGACTCAATAATAGAAACATGAAATCTAGTCCTTGGTTTTCTATAGAAACTCAGACACTAGAGTACGATGTAGTTGTAAAAGTATTAGCTTTCCAGAAGAAAGGAAATCTTAACTCAACTACACATTGCCTAGATTTAGTTGTGTAACCTTTAGAAATCATTTTTGTAAGAATGCCCTCCTGACCCTCCAAACTAAGTTGAAACCCACATTTAGGTGTGTCTTTCTCTACTTTTTCTTTAGAAAATATATCATAATTTTAGAAATAATTTATTTACTGTCAGTGTTTACTTAAAACCAATTCACTTAGGGTAAGGAGACTGCTAGTTCCTTGGGATCCAGGACAGAGCCTGGCATGAAATATGTGCTCACTAAATATTTGTTGCATTAATGAACCCATTTCACTTCTGTAAGCCTAAATTTTGTATCTGAAATTTAAGGGGAGAAGAAGGTTTGGACAAGACATGCTCTAATGTTCCTTCTGCGTTCTAACACGTTATTTCTATATTCTCTATCTTCTAAAATCTTAAGCCTGTGACAATTTTACAGGTTGGTGTTGTTCATGATAAATTTATTCATTAAAAATTGAATTAGGAAATATTTCAAGTATACAAAAATAGTAAGTAAATTTAGACACCTAGAATCTACCAAAATGTTAAAAATTTCCATATTGCCTTAAATATTTTGTTTAAGTAGAATATTACAGATAAAGTAGAAGATCTTCCTCCATTCTATATCATTCGCCTGTCTCCTTCTATTAAAATAAATGAAATACATCTAAGTATAAGAACATGGATAAATCTTGAAAACATCAGAAGTGGAAATAGCAGATTACTAAGATGAAGTTTTGAGCAATGTAATTAAATAAATTTTAAGGACACTTAAAATTATAGTGCATGTACTTATGGAAATATGCACGTGCATTTTTAAATGTACAGCAGCAGATAAACCAAATTCATTTTTAAACAAGTGAATCCAATAATTTAGCATGGTTTAGAACTTAGTGATTACTAGCAGATCAATATAAACTATGTGTTTCATTGTAAATGGTTAATATTCAAACTTCAGCAGACTATTCTTATCTGGCAGCAACTACTTCCTGATGAAGCTGCACTAATGTTTTCACAATACTCCCAAAATTACTTAAGCTACATTAAACACTTTATGTGGAGAATCTTAGAAAGATGAGGCTCCAGTAATTATCCATAATATGTGGCTTTTATGTTGCTCTTTGCAGTTGACTAAGGCTTCTGATACATGTAATTTTTTCCTCTATTCTAAGAGCTGTATATTGTATATTATAATTTTTTTTTCTATTTTAGGTTTGAGAGAGGTGAAGTGACTGCCTAAAAGCCTAGGGAATATATAGAAGAGGCAGAATTTAAATCTTGTTTTTTGACCCCTAGTCCAGTTAAGTTACTTATTGTTGTCAGTGTGGGGTAAGAGTCCTTTTCCAATGCTCTTGGCTTTGAGAACTAAGCCCTTTCTCTTTCACAACAAAATTGGCCTATTAATTCCAGTGTTATCTCATGTTATTTTCTTTGTCCAGAATTAAAACTAATTATTCTTTTTTTTCTGTTTGCTGACTAGTCCACTAACTAAGACATGTCTCACTTAGCTATTGACTATTGGAAGCCCTGTATTAAAACTAACTGTCATTCACTCTGCTTTGATTTAGAAAAGGGATAAGCAAATAACACATTTGTGCAAGCATCTTTTTTTTCCTAATGAATAACAGTGCTTGGTCTGTTTTGTTGCTTCCCTGCATATCTTTCATGATGAAAACTAGTAGACTGATTTTTAGTAAGTCTAAAACATTTCTTCCATCTCTTCACCTTTTCATTCATTCTGCTGCCCTAGTTTAGGCCCTCCTCATTCTTGTTCCAGATTAAGTTTATCTTCTTCCTACTTTGCTCCAGCCTTGCTCCTACCAGCTATGTTTTACTTAAACATAGAACTGATTAAGTCTTCCCCATGCTTTACAATCCTTAGTGACTCTTCTCTGCCTGCAGGTAGAGTCTACCTGTTTCTTGTAACATCTAAAACTCCTCAGAATCTGGTACCTGCCTTTCTAACTTGGACTCATTGCTTTCTGCTCTCCTTCTCCTCCTTCTTCTCCCAGCCTATCTATATTTCAACCATAGTTAGCATCTCTTTGCTTATACTTATAATGTTCTCTCTTTATGAAAAGCCTGCTTTCTGCCTCTCGTTTCTCCCTTTTTCCCATTCTTGGGTGCACCATCTAGTTGGTTGAACAACTTGTTTTTTAACTCCTAGTTTAAATATCACAATTTCTATGAAGACTTTCTTCTCTACTTTAGTAGAATATATTTACTTTCCTCTTTCTCTCTTATATACAACCAATCCATCTGCAAATCTGGTAAAAATGTATCAAGAAATCAACTGCTTCTCACCAACTCCACTGATGGTCTAAACCTCTCTCATTTTTTACTTGGGATATTTGCATAGCTTCCTTACTAGTCTCCCTGCTTCTATCTTTGAACCTTAAAGTTTGTTCTTCATATAACATCCAGAATCTTATTAAACACAATTAAACCTTCTCAAACTTCTCCAGTGCCTTTCTATCTCATATCAAGGAAAGCTGAAGTCCTTAACCCTGGCCAACAAGGCCTTGCATGAGCTGGCCCTCATGATGTCTCTGATTTCTGATCTTGTCCCCATCTCTGTAGCCTTTGCTCACTGCTCTCCAGTGGCACTGGCCTCCATGACAGGACTACTCACCCCAAGATCTTAGTACTTGCTGTCTTTGGTAACTGGAACATTATTTCCACAGTTTATGTATGAATTATTCCAGTGCTTCCTTGATATGTTTTTTAATATTAACTTATCAAATATCCTTGATAATCCTAGATAAAATATCCTCTTCAACTCCCCAACTCCTACCTTTTGACTCCCTCTTTTAAATTTATTCTGATTTTTTTTCTTTATAGCATTTATCACCATCTGACATAATATTTATTTGTTTATTCAAAATACCAGCACCTTTAGAGCATGGACTTTGTTTTTTTGTTTATTGCTAAATATCTGAACCTTGAATAAACTCCTCGCTCAATAAATACCAAATTTATTAACTAGTACTTAATTGATTTACCTTGTGGAATCCCATAACACTTTCTACATACCTCTGCTATACCCAGTGAATTTGTGTAGTTTATATTTCACTCTGTCTCTAATTTACTTCAGACTTCTCTACAACACTAAAATATGCATTGACTCAGATACCTAGTTTTAAGGGATCCAGCTAAAACTAACTGGTGTACTAAAGATTTGTGTAATGTGGTCACAATACACTCTGCAGTGTTATATTTAATATTTAAAACTGGAGAAGCCCAGCTCAGTGGTTGAGCATTGACCTGCGTACCAGGAGGTCACAGTTCAATTCCCCATCAGGGCACATGCCCGAGTTGTGGGCTTGATCCCCAGGAGGCAGCCAATTAATGATTCTTTCTCATTATTGATGTCTCTATCTCCTCTTCTTCTCCATTCCTCTCTGAAATCAATAAAAACATATTTTTTAAAATGGAGTAAAATTTATATTGTATGAGAAAGGCATGATTAAATGGCATATTTCCTTTCAATATTATAATTGCAACTGCTTAAAATTATATTTTAAAATCCAATCATGCTATGATATGTTAAGTAAAAAATGATGCCAAACATTTGATATGCCCCAGTTTGCATAAGGGAGTGTGTGTGTGTGTGTGTGTGTGTGTGTGTGTGTCTGTGTGTATGTGTGCATGTGTATACAAATAGGAAAAAGTCTGAAATGTTAATGGTGTACAAGGTTTGTACACTGAAAACTAAAAAAATGAGAGAAAAAATTACTGAAAGAAATTAAAGATGTCCTAATTAAATGGAAATCTATATCACGTTAATGGATTAGAGGCATAATATTGCTCAGATATTAATTCTGCCCAAAATGATCTATAATTTGATACAATCTCATCCAAATTTCTACCAGTCAATTTTGAGGAAATAGACAAATTGCTTGTAAATTTTATATGGAAATTCAAAGAACATAGAATAAACAAAATAATTTAGCAAAAGAGGAACAAAATTGGAAAACATAGATTACCTAATTTTAAGACTTGCTATAATAAAGTTACCGTAATCCAGACAGTGTGATACCAATGTATTAGATGTATAGACCAATAAAGTAAAAGGCAGTATCCAGATAAAGACTTGAACACACATGGTCAATAACTTTTCAAAAACGATGCCAAGGCAGTTCAACAGGCAAGAAAGGTAAAGATAATCTTTTCAACCAGTGGTGTTGAAACAATTGAGTATCCATGAAAAAGAAAAAGAGAAAGTGGAGGGGCGTGTGTTGAGGGGAGAGCAGGATAAAGAAGAGACTGAAAATAGATACAAGACTAAATGCAAGAGCTATGATCATAAATCTCCTACAAGAAAACATGGAAAATACTTCTAACATTGGGTTAGACCAATATTTCTTAGGATCCAAAAAGCATGATTAAAACAAAACAAAGCACACACACCCAAAAGAAGAAACTAGGCCTTAGAATTAAAGAATCTCAAATCAATGTTGGGAGCATTTGAAAGGTGAATGTTAAAAGTCCCAGAGAGAAAGAGACATTACAAGAAGCTAGGAGTGTTCCAATTTGCAGTCTCTGCTGACTCAAATCACCAGGGATTTAAAAATCTTGGCCTACATCAGATTCCCACGTTTTGAGATCTTGCAAAAGCCTGGAAAATGGGTAAAGAAGATACTAGCCATTTGGTAGGGAATAAGGAAGCAAGCAAGTCTATAGAATTATGTATATACTGTTGACAAGGGAGACTGAATTTAGTATTGGAAAAATATTAAACATCATCACAGAAACAATTAGCAAACAGTGAAGCTAGTACAGTGGCAGAAGCTTGGCTTTGTTAAAAACAGGTCATGCCAGACCACTTCAGCCCCTCTAGTAACTGAGTGGCAGGCCTGGTAGTTGAACCAGAAGCAGTAATACAAATGTTTCTTGGCCCTGACCAGCTATTTAGATGTAGTCAATATAAAACCCTCATCACTAAAATTAGGAAATATGGTCTATAGTGCTAGATCAATCCTAGCTGAAGACATAACTAAATTGGCCTGGCATGGTGTGGAGAACGGAGGGAAACCATGAATATTCCAGATAGGGAATAGCATGTTCAAATGGGGGGTGGGGGTGATGGATGGATGGTGTGTGTTTGAGGCATTCAGAGGTTTGTGTGGGTAGAACATGGGATGGGAAGTATGAGGGTTTGAGGGTGAGGGGTAGAAATGAAAGAGATGGGGACAAAACACAAAGGGCCTTAATTAACCATGTGAAAGAGCAGAACCTTACTGGTGAATCCCCCAGTGCCATGATGGAAGTCCTAACAAACAGTTGGCCCTAGGGTTCATGGTGACTTCCAGGGTTTTTTCATTCCTATCACTTGCTGCCTCTCCCTGCAATTAAATGAGCAAGCATTATATTGAGAAATAAAAAGATAAATTATTGATGCTTAGTAGACTACTTTTGAGTTCTATTTTAATGTTAAAGGAGATTGTATACTTTTAAGTTGATTTTTTTAAAGAAAGCCATGTAATTATGAATTAGAAAATTTTGAAAGTACAAAAAGTTGCACTTCTGAGCCTAGAGAATAGAGAGATGAGGGACTGTTACCAGAGGAGGACAGACTCTTATATTCCTGTTCCTAACCAGCTCTTCTCTGTGACCTCAGGAAAGTCTTCTCTATGCCTTAATTTTTTACCTATAAAATGGTGTAAAAATACTGATCTATTATTTGTTATCTATAATTCTGAAACTCAAAGAGCTCTGAAAACCAACATTGGTTCTGTTTTAATTTCATAAGTTTGTGCTAAACTCACTTGGTGTTGAAATCTAGTCTGAATTTGAGGCCTTACAGTCATTTCCCAGATGATATGTATATTCATGAATTTTACACAAATGTTTAGATTTGGTTATGGGACATTGCCCTAAATCCTGCTGGAGCTGTTTACAGTATTTGCTATAAGAACTTTACTTTCTAAAATCTAAACGACTATGGATTCTGAAACATCTGGCCCCAGGGTTTTCAGATAAGAGATCATATATCTATAACACCTTTCCTATACGGTTATGTGAGGATTATATTTCTTACAAAATAATTCAGAAAATGGAGAAGCTGTTATTATTTATCTTTATTTAAATTCAAAAATTAGATTCTCTTCTCCCATCCCTGAGGACAAGCAAGGATTAACACCTGATAAGGCCTAAATTTATTCTTAGTACTTCTGTATTTTAATCTGTCAAGTTTGAGTTATAGTATATTAATTGTTAAAGCAGAATATTTTTCTAAACTGTCCTCCTCTGAACACATATCATTCTTTTTTATTATTTTTTCAATCTTTAAATACTTGGATGGATGCTTTATTTGCCATCAGGTATTAGCTGACAGACACTTTTCAATCATCTTTCCTAAGGTCCATCTTATGAAACTCATGGTTAAATTACAAATAAAAACACATCTTATTTTCTTGGAGTTCTCATTAAAAGTGGGCTCTTAACATGTCCTAAGACAATGTTTTTAAAGTCATTGGTTTAAAATACTAGAGCGAAAATATCTATCTAGATTTCAATCAGTGCTTCCCAAGTAGGATTTTATTTTTATGATTGATTTTTGGGCATACTTTCCATTTCATCAAGTCATCTAAAACCCTTTTGCTGCATTTAATCCTTGATCTGCTGGTGTGGGGAACTGGTTATGCAATACACTTACTAATATTAGGAAGATTTTAACTGAAAATTGTATATACTGAAATACTTGGGATATAAAAAAAGATTATTAAAATACATACTATATTTCAACCAACCTACCACTGAACTCCTCTCCCTGCAGAAGGAAGTATGGGCAGGAAATGTTTCATTCACTTGTGAGTGGAAAAATCTCCATCTCGATCCTTTTGCTGCCATGATTTGCTTTGTTACATTAGGCCAGTCCTTTTTTTCATGAGAGTATACAACCAAATGGCCACTTCCAGATGTTTCATTCTCTTAGGCTATGACATTAGAAGATTAGTGTGGCAGTTTGAGGATGTTTTTGCTTTGTAGTCCTCTAGCAATCCATAGTCGTTTAGATTTTAGAAAGGGTAAAGACTTTGGGTAAAATATCCTCATATTCTTCCAGACATTTCATCTTTAAGAAACAAAATTCCCAAAACCCTAATCCCTGCAAGTCTCTTTAGATATTGGAAGGACAGGATTTATTATAATCTGTCTAATATCACTCAATTCATGTGAACATTGTTTTTCCATTTAGTTTCAGTACTTTATAAAGCTGCTCATGGTATTAACCATTTAAACCCCTCTGAGACCCAGTTTCTTCATCCCAAAGAAAGGACATTATGCTATTAATGTGTTTTGAAAAATGTAAAATCTTTTGTAAATATTGGGTTTTATTTCAAGTAAGAAAAAAGTATTAGTTGGATTAATGAATATAACTCTATTAAGATTGCTTGCTATCATATATGTAGTAGCCAATGGTAAACATGTAGCTATAAAAGCTGCAAAAGGTGGACATAATTTTCCTTGATTTGGGATGTAACAGTATCTCCTGTTGGTTCTTTCCTTCCTCCACCATCTCTATGCAGTATTCCACTGAGCTGAAGAAACTCTACTGCCAAATTGCCAAGACATGCCCCATCCAGATCAAGGTGATGACCCCACCTCCTCAGGGTGCTGTCATCCGTGCCATGCCCGTCTACAAGAAAGCTGAGCATGTCACCGAAGTGGTGAAACGGTGCCCCAACCATGAGCTGAGCCGTGAATTCAATGAGGGTAAGGAGGAGAAGATTCTGTGGCTGTTCAACTAAGCTCCTTGAAAATAGAGGTTCTGCGGAGATTTTGTTTGGAGTCCATTTACCTGGTTCTACCCTCTGCAATCTGATGGCAGCTTAGTCTATCTTTTTTGGTGACTGAGTACCTGAGAAGAATGATCAATATATTTGTGGCTTTCACAATGACTTACAATGCTTGAACTATTTAATTTAATATTAGTAATTAGTGGATAACCTGGACTTGTCTCTCTATTCCCAATTGCTTATTTTTTTCTTTTTTAATGAGAAGGTGTAAGAAGAACAATATGGCATTTAGTCATTTGGTCTGCTCAGCCCAGGCGAGGTAATCTAGCTTTAGTGCCTTCCCAGAGATGTTCAAGGCCTGACCAATTGACAGTTGGGAGGGTAAGAGGAAGGGGCATAAGAGGTGAACAACATGAAGAAACAGAAGACAAAAGTAGGAAAAAAAATGAATGAAGACAAATAATGGACAAGAGAAGTAAATAGAAATATGCAAGATAAACTGGGGAAGGGGACAGTTGAGTGAAGGACTAGGTGTCAGGGAGCAGGTATCTTGGGGCCACCTTTATGATCTGTATCCATGCCAATGATATGAGCCACAAAACAATTGCTTTACAGAAGAGCTCATTGTTTCCAAGGGTTTTCTGAT
Source organism: Plecotus auritus (assembly GCF_963455305.1). Taxonomy (NCBI): domain Eukaryota; kingdom Metazoa; phylum Chordata; class Mammalia; order Chiroptera; family Vespertilionidae; genus Plecotus; species Plecotus auritus. Next base: position 179,683,154 of record NC_137771.1, on the reverse strand, counting down.
GTTTGATATTCCAAGGTCTTGTGAAGAGAGTCTAAGTAAAGAACACAGAAAAGTGGAAAGAAAGTATAGAAGAATGTACACAGATTCATCAGAGTGATGAGGGTGCAGGATGGGTGGACAACTTATGCAGAAAATGTATTTAAAATGGAAAGATTGGTTGGTAGCTAGAATGTGTGAATATGGAGAATATAAGGATGGTACCAAAAAAGTAGTAGAGAAAGAAAAAGAGTGAATAGAAATTTCAGATGAGAAAATAAAGTGTAAGTACTCCCACCTTAACACAACTAAGTTTTACACATTGATTTCTAGTACTTTTCTACATGACCTCCTTATCCATCCATACCTTTGCATCTTGCTTTTCACTTCACAATACGCCATAAAGATTATTTCTTATAGCTAAGCTTCATTATAGGTTTTTATAACTGCCTTTGATCCATCAAGATGACATAATTGTTTTTTTTCCCCAATGTTTGTCATAATAGTTGTTTTTACTTTTACAATAATAGATGATGTTTCATAGGGCATCTTGACTCACTTAAATTTTCACTGTTATTAAATACTAGAGGGCCGATGCACGAAATTCATGCAAGAGTAGGCCTTCCTTCCCGTGGCTGCCCACACCAGCTTCCCTCCAGCACCTGGGACCCGGGCTTCCCTCGCAACCCCAACTTCGTCTGGAAGATCATCTGGAAGGTCGTCCGGAAGGACGTTCAGAAGGATGTTCAGTCTAATTAGCATATTACACTTTTATTATTATAGATCAGTTTTTGTGGAACAATAATACATGGTCAAAGGTTAAGAACACCTTTATGGTTCCCAATTCTTCAATCAGCTTCTTTTTTTTGCAGCCCTGTCCAAGATCATAATTTTGTGAAACTTTGCCTACACTCTAAAAAATTTGCTTTCCCTTTCTTATTCTCCAAACTTGGCCTCTTCCAGCATAACAAAACCAGTAAGTTTCTCATCTTTATGACCAAAGCAAGGTCTTAAATTGGAGACTTTATGATGGAGAAAAGAATAGGCAAAGGAAAAGTGATGTCCTTGCCATCTGTTGCCTTTTCTTTAGTTTTTTTTTTTTTTTTTTCTGCTCAATTTTTGAATACTATTTCTCAAGCTTTTTCAAAAATTAAATTTATTGGGGGACATTGGTTAATAGGAGCATATAGGTTTCAGGTGTGGATTTATATGTTACATGATCTTTATATTTCACTGAGTGTTTTTTTTTTTTTAATTAACTTGTTTCTTTTTCTTCTATTTTCTACAAACTAGCAAAATCTCCTCTATGGATCTAGTCAGAGATGTATTCATAGAATTCTCTTAAATCTTGAATTATTAACCTTAAGCACTGAAAACATAGGATTGTTCTCTTAAATACATTTGAGTGTTCCAGTCCTTTCTTTCACTATAAAGGTTGTGACACCTTCATGTGTTAGATATCTGGCAACAGGATCTTTTCCCTTTTTTCAAGGATATATATTTCCTCTATTAAACGCTTTCTTTGGCAACCAATATCCTGTCTGTGCTGTTTCATTTTGTTTTCTTTGAGGGTGAAGAACTAACTATTTTGTCTTTCTCTGTTCTGCAGGACAGATTGCCCCTCCTAGTCATTTGATTCGAGTGGAAGGGAACAGCCACGCCCAATATGTAGAAGACCCCATCACAGGCAGACAGAGTGTGCTGGTACCTTATGAGCCACCCCAGGTAAAAAGATACCGACTGGGCTGAGTTGGGAGCTGATTTAATTCAGTGATAGAAGGTGTTTCGAGCACCTATGTCTATCTTAGTCCTTGTTACCACATATGTAACCTGTTTAATCTCTTCTCTTCTTCTTTCTCCACACACTGTTCCTATACCTCCTCAAAACTCCTAAATTTGCACTAAATTAGCTTGATAACATGGCTCTGTGCCCGTGTTCCCATCTTAATGGTTCATAATAATTGAATTTGCTTATTGGGTTAAAGCACAACCTTATCTTATCCAAAGAATTTAACTGGCAATTGAGGTGGTAGTGAATGTGCAGCAATACTGGATGCAAGGATTCTTACACTGCACATGGGGGACCCTGAGAGGGCTCTCTTAGCTGAAGGTGGAATGAATAGGTGGCAGATTAGAAACACAGAACGCTAGCAGAGGGAGATGAGTATGTTGGCTGCTGCTTGCTGTGTGAACCTTTACCTGTAATTCTTCCTCTCTGGACTTCAGCTGACTCATCTATAAATGAGCACTTTGAACTAGATGATTTAATGCTGAGGACCTTTTAAGCTCCAGAGTGTTATTTATGGAAGTGTTTCTTCAAATCTATGTTATTCTGTTTTATCCACATAGGGAAAATATCCATGGATCATAGTTGCTACTCTTGGTGATGTTTTCAGCTCTCCCTTTGCAGTGATATTCATATATGTGATGAACCCGGGTTAAATTGGGTGATATGTATCAGCTTGCAAATGAATTGGGTCAAAGATGATTCTTTTTTAAGGCCTATCTCCCCTCATGTAGTGTCCAATGTTGCAAACATTAGCTTTCAGCTTACCAAGAGGCAAGCCAAAGAGGAAGGACAGTGGGTTTTATTCCTAGAAAAAAAAAAAAAAAAGCATCATCACCTCATCAGAAATGAAGTTGTTTAAATAGAGGGAAGAGCTGAGAAGGATGAACATTTGATCAAATTATTGTTAATGGACTCTTTTTCCCCTGTGTTCAGGTTGGCACTGAATTCACGACAGTCTTGTACAATTTCATGTGTAACAGCAGTTGTGTTGGAGGGATGAACCGCCGTCCAATTTTAATCATTGTTACTCTGGAAACCAGAGAGTAAGTGGCATATGCAGAATTGCCATCCTACAGAAACCATGGGCAGAGGGCAAAGTGAAACTGTGTTTGCTTTATCATTACTTGTGCATGTACAGCAGAGTGCCACCCTTGATTTTATCCTTTGTGCTTTAAATCCTTGCTGCAAATACTTACATAAAAGATCTAAGAAAGTGGAGACAAAGCAGGGTGGGTAAACACAGAGGGGAAGAAAGAAGGAAGGCATGCAAGTCGCTTCATATCTGAATTCTTGACATTTAGCTGGAATGGTTTCTGATTAGACAGTGTTTGTTTTCATGTGGCCCCCGAGGCATTTAACAATTTCTTTGAGTAAGTCTGGACTGCCTTGGGGAATTTTATCCAGAGACATCCACAGGCTTAATTCAAGCTTCCTTCAAAATATGTAGCTAAATACAGCTGTTCAGCTAATGGCTTGGAGGTTCTTTGCAGAACAAATGGAATGTTATTTACTAATATCGCTGGTGGCATGTAAGCACTTTTGTGTTCTGCCAAGTGCTTTGGGGTGCACCCTCTGAGCAGCCATGACTGGCAGGTGGTGGTAGTGGTGCACTGGTGATGACCAACAGTAGAAATGGGAGAACTCTAGGGAACTTTTACAATTCTTTCACTTTGACCCTTTCCTCCTCTCTTCTCTAATTCCTAGTGGGCAAGTCCTGGGCCGACGTTGCTTTGAGGCCCGGATCTGTGCTTGCCCAGGGAGAGACAGGAAGGCTGATGAAGACAGCATCAGAAAGCAGCAGGTCTCAGACAGCACAAAGAACGGTGATGGTACGAAGCGCCGTAAGTAGCTGTAGTGGCCAAATGGACGAGGGTTAAGTCTTATCCAGATAGAGGAGCTGGGGCTGACAGCTGAGAAGCAGTATAATAGGACCAAAGGTCTCCAGGGGCAAAAGTGACTGGAGGCCCCAGCGCCAGTGGATGGAGGTATTCAAATGGACTCAAGGTGTGCACTCCAGCTTGACAAAAACAAGTAGTCACTATGAGGATTCCTTAGTCCAGCGATCGCCAAATGTGGTTCCCAGACCCGTAACATCAGCATCATCTGGAAACTGGGGAGAAACACAAGTTTTTAGTTCCGAAACTTGCTGAGTCGGAAACTCTGGGAGGGAGGCCCAGCAATCTGTGTTTTAGTAAGAGCTCTAGGTGACTCTAATGCTCGCTTAAGTTTGAGAATCTGTATTTTAGCCTATTGGTGTCTTTCTGGCTACCAATTTTTCTCTTACGCAGCATGAGGGCTGAAAATATATCTGCTAACCTCATGAGTCTATGGGGACAGTGAGATTTCAGAACACACTTTCTAAAGCACCATCTGGAGAAGATACAGGTCTGTTTTTCATGGAGTCTTCAAACTGAGGCCTCCATCACCTTATCAGTAGTGAGGCTAATGATTTGGTTCAATTGTTTTATTAAGCAGAAAAATCTGTTTCATAAATGAAACCCACAATGAAAAATAGATGGAAGTAGAGGGGCTCTAGTTGAAAGGAACAGGAGCTGGGGTGGCCTGAGGCCCTGTGCTCTACTCGCAACCACCCCTGAGGTACACCCCACAGAGGCCTAGCCCTCCAGCTACCCAAGGGTGAAAACCACAGATCCACCAGTGCCTCTAACTTGTGAGATTTGATTCTAGAGCAACCGTGGGCAAACTACGGCCCGCAGGCCGGATCCGGCTATTCTATCCGGTTCTCTTGCTCTCCCCTCCGCTCCTTTATTTTGAATTTATATTAGTTCACACAAACACTCCATCCATGCTTTTGTTCCAGCCCTCTGGTCCAGTTTAAGAACCCATTGTGGCCCTCGAGTCAAAAAGTTTGCCCACCCCTGTTCTAGAGGGTGACTCGCATAAGTTTGATATCACCACAACAAGTATTTTAAAGTATACCACAACTGTAACTTATTTCATGTGACACTGTTTTAATTTTATTACTAATTAGTTTCCAAAAGAAACAGAAAGTACACTGTATTTTACAGGAGAATCACAGCATGTTATAACAGCTAGTCACTATCAATATCTAACTGTTCACTATGATTTGCCCTTCCTGCTAGGCTCTTCCTCTCTCTGGTTATTCCTCAAAAGGCTATATATATGAATGATATAAATTATATATAACTTATTTTTAAGTATATTCATATAATATAAATAATATAAATAGAATTCTATTTCCACCTTAATTAAATAATATAAATAGAATTCTATTTCTACCTTAATTTTGCTCTTTAGTCTGCCTGGTGGCCTAGTTCCTAAATTCTTTCCTGAGCACCTCAATTGCCTACAAATTAATGAATATCAGTAAGAATGGATTATGTGAACTTTGGTAGAAAGATCATCTCTATACCCTGAATCCTGAATGTAGTTTCTAATTTTGGAAACCAGAGGCATTTATGAGCTTAGTTTGCTCATTTTACTGAAGAGAAAACTAAGGTCCTTGAAAATGAGACTGCTCGTCGGAAGTTATGTGATGTATGTATGAACATGGGAGGGATGAGCACACAGGCTGAAGACATTGGCAAGACAAACACTACAATATGCATTTACCACCTTGGAAGATCAATGACCTGATAAATAAAACACAAAACCAATTTACCTTCCTTTCTTTAACAGCTATTCAGACACAGACCAGTAAGACAGGGATTCTTGCAGCACGACTTCAGCCACAGGCTATTTCCCAGCTTCCTAAAACCCTGCCTTTCACTTGTTCTGCCACACTTAGCCCCACCTCATTATTGTTAGGTTTGCACTTAATGCAAAAACAATCATCACAATTAAGTGGATGTTTAGAACTAGAAACTCTAATCTCACACGTGTTGCTGGTGCTATTGTCTATTTAGTAAATGTGTTGTTGCTCCAGAAATGTCCCCTGGATGAAGCTTGCTTTTCTTTTTCACTAGCTTTTCGTCAGAACACACATGGCATCCAGATGACATCCATCAAGAAACGAAGATCCCCTGATGATGAACTGTTATACCTACCAGTGAGTCTAGTCTCCCTTGGGTATTCATGATTACTTCATTTTCACCTTCTTTGAATATGTTTTTGCATGTTGTGCAGATATTCTGATTATCTGTCACAATGAGAAAGGGGTAATGGGGACAAGTGAGATAAAACAAAGAAATTATATATATATATGTGTGTGTGTGTGTGTGTGTGTGTGTGTGTGTATAATTTCCCTCTGGCCGCCCACAGGTACCCAGGACCTGGGCTTTGTTCTGGCTGCCAGCAGGCACCCGGGACCCAGGCTTCCCTCCGGCCTTGGCTTTGTCCAGAACGACCTTTGGAAGGACATCTGGTCAAATTAGCATATTACCCTTTTATTATTATAGATGACAATATTATCCTAGACAGTAGGACTGAACCAATTTAGCACTCGAATTTCATCAGAAGGAGTTCACAAAATCTATCAGGCAACATTCATAGAGAATTGACTGTGATTTCTTTTAGCGAGTACTATAAAGAAAGCCAAGCAAGGCAGAATCCTCGGTTATTTGTGAATGGCCAGAAGATTCAGTCCAATCACTGTCTAAGAGCATTGTTCATTCCTACAAGTAACCATTAGTCCTTTCAATATGCCTAAGGTGCCCTATTTTAGTCTATGGTTGCCTTTTGTTGAAATCTTATTCCCTTAGGTCTTTGCCAGCTAGAGTGGCAACAAAGTTTTGGTAACAGGTATAGCCCTTGATGCCATCTAAAATGACATGAGACAAAGGTAAACAAGGCCAGGTTTGACTGGGAGCTGCCACCCTGGGATGGAAGTAAAAGCAACTCAACAGGTTTGGGTGTGCCATACCTGTTCCCTACCTTCTTTGGGCCCTGACCATCAGGGAAATCGACTTCTTACTGGTATAACAATCAGACAGTGAGTTAGCTAAGATTCTGTGTCGTGTTTCTCAGGCTACCTATAGAATCTGACGTGTGAACTTTAAGTTAAACATTATCCTGATATACTAAATATAGTCATCCCTCCTCTCAACTGAGGATACCAAAATCCACAGATTCTCAAGTCTCTTATGTAAAATGGCAATGCATAGAATCTGCCTTCCACATCCAGGGTTTCCCAACCACAGGTCAAAAATATTCCTTTCCATTAGAGGTTGGTTGAACCCCTGGATATGAAACCTAGGGATATAGAGGACTGACTGTATATTTATTGAAAAAAAAAATCTGTGTATAAGCAGATGACTCACACAGTTCAAACCCGTATTGTTCAAGGGTCAACTGTAAACCAAAAAACCTAGTATGTTTTTAGCTGCTGACATAGGAATCACTTGAAAAGCTCTTTTTAAATGAAATTTCAGTTGTGAAGGAACCTTTGCTCCCAGGGGAAATACAGGGTCAGGTTTTCATGAGCCTCTGGTCACAGCACTTTTAGCAACTGATCAATATGTAAACCTGTTTTTTGCATGTTTCTGTTTAAAGGTACCTTATTTAATATATACTGTTGACTCATTAACATTGAATTCACAGCCAATATCACTATAATCATGCCGAAACAAAACTTATCGAACCTGTATTTTGACATTACAGCCTTCTGATACTAGTACTTGAAGCACTAGACAGTACTTTAGCACTATACTCAGGGACTTCTTTAAACAGCAAATTCACCACACACACACAAAAAAAAAAAAATGTGGAAAAGTGTGGCATTAAATAGACCCCAGAAAGGACAGTTGTTCACAGCATGAGCACTGAAACCAAGAGGCAGCTGGAACATGCATGGACAGTTAAAGTTTTTTGTCACTCTGCTTATGGCTGCAATTAACCACTAAGTGCTGAGGAGTATTGATTTTCATGTTATAAATGTTTGCAAGTAGGAAAAATCATCAACATAGACTCCATGAAAAATGGGGATTGACAGTCCCAGTGGTTCTAGAGTTCTTCATTTTTCCTTTTCTCCTTCTTGTTCACCTAGGTGAGGGGCCGTGAGACATATGAAATGCTGCTGAAAATCAAGGAATCCCTGGAACTCATGCAGTACCTTCCCCAGCACACGATTGAAACATACAGGCAGCAGCAGCAGCAGCAGCACCAGCATTTACTTCAAAAACAGTGAGTGTGTCCATGTGTCATTTTAGAAAGCATTAATGAGAGTGACTATCACATGAACATGATCAGTGGGTGATGTAGAAGATGAGGTTGTGAGACAGCAGGACATGATAGGATTAAATGAGCTAGTGTGTGGTAGTAGTTTCAACAACCTTCTAATACTTCTTATTATAACCTTCCCTTTGAGAAGTTCCACCTATATTCTGAAATTGAATTCAAATTATTTCAATTGAATTACAAAGAGACTCATACTAACAGAGTTAGTTCTCTTCTCTCTATCCCTATCCAAACATATCTGTCAATATAAGAATTTTGACTATGCACAAAATTTGAGCAATAATGTGTATATTTATAAACATACAATCTTCCCTCACCCCAATGAGTCATCTTGTACCTCTCCTGGGATGCACCCACATTTGGGAAAACCACCATAGAGTAGGGATAGCACATAGGTTTTACCGTAAGTGGCTTCCTTGAGTGCTGTTTTAGGAAGAATTCTGAAACCCAGTGCATGTTCCTTAGGGAAATGTCTGCATGCAGAAGAACAAAGTCGCACCATATTGCCATGTTTTAGTGTCCCTGTTCTAGGTTACCTTCTAGCAATATATTTTTGCATAAATTGGGCCAGATTTTGGATCCATATATACATATAATATATATTAACTTTTACCTTGACTCTTGGAACTTTGATGATGATAATTGTTTTATGACTAACAAGAATAGAACAGCTCTTATAAAAGGAAGGGAAGTTGGTGAATCAGGACTTTGCTTATACTTAGCCCTCTATGGTTAAGAATAATCACATGTCTGTACTGGAAGTGTTGCCAGAATTTCTGTAGATATATGTAAAATGTATACATTTTTGCCCATTTGAGTAATTCAAACATTTGACTATACTCTTCAGGCAAAAAAAAAAAAAATGAAGCCAAAATAATCTTGCCAAAGATTATTATCTTCTACAGTAGAAATGTACATGAAAAATATATAATATTTTTTCTGATATATTATTAGCTAACTATAGAGAGATAGCTATGGAAAGTAGAATCAGAAAGGTTTGTTATTCTTTTTAATCAACATAATTGCAGTTGAGGATGTTGGACTGCTTCTCTCATAGGCAGGAGGCATCCTCTAAGCCTCGTTGGCTGTGGGGCCTGGGGTTGGCAGTGGAAGTATAGAAAGATGTGCTCTTTCTTTAAAGGACTTTAGGCTCTTGAATGTTTAAGAACCTTTTTGCCTGGAAGGAGCTCACCATTTACTTGTAGCTTGAGAGTTTTGTGAATCATAATTTAAAGGTTTTAAATAAGGCTGAGTGGAAAGGCTAATCACGGGGTTTCTTGAGGACACGGAGTATTCCAAAGGAGAATTAGAATACAAAGTTGCAGACAAAATTCCCATCACCAATCCAATAGATTCTTTAGGATATATGTTAATATATGTAAGTTCTTATAAAATCATTCAACAGGGATGAAAGAAACAGACCTGTAACATCCCTTACAAACCTAGAGGGAATAAGAGCCTTCCCCATGTCATATCATGGTATTAAGAAACTCTCCCAAATCACCTCCAGTTCACTCTGGATATGTTTGGCTCAGTGAAAATATCCACAGAATGACACAGTAGCATATCATGCTGACCTAGTTGCTCTATGATTCTCTTTTCTCTAGTTAACAGGAAGAGAATTGTCAGGCCAAATTGATACCTATTAAATGTGTGGCTTAAGAGATCTGACCATCTAGCTCAGAAGTGGCAATTTCTTTTCTATAATGCACCAATAGTAAATACTGTAGGCTCTCTGGTCCATATGGTCTCCTGCAGCTACCCAGTTCTGTCCTTGTAGTAAGCCACAACAGCCAATATGAAAACAAGTGAGAAGCTGTTACAAGAAAACTTTATTTTAGGGCCACTGAAACTTGAAATTCATGTAATTTTCACATCATTATTATTCTTCTTTGAATTTTTCCACCTTTTAAAAATGTAAAAAACATTCTTTACCTGTGGACCAGATTTGGCCCATTCACTGTGTTTTGCAGGACTTGTTCTAGATAAGTGAGTGCCTCTTTCTTCTTGAGGCTCAGAGTTTTTAATAGGAATATTTTAAAGCTAAATGTGTATTCTAAAGTAGAGAGGTATTAAAAGGTTTTATGAAATTTTAAAGTGACTTTTAAGGTAACATTTCAGTATCTAACAAAACTGCAGCCTTTATCAGAGATTTATTTTGTCCCAGAAGGTTAGGCACACCCATCCAGACTCAAAATAATGCAACCCCATTATCAGCTAAGACTGGAATAGTTGACTTGATTCACATAGCAAACTATCAGCGAAGATCTGTTGCATTAAAGCATTAAGAATGGACATGAGAGCCCTAACCGGTTTGGCTCAGTGGATAGAGCGTTGGCCTGTGGACTGAAGGGTCCCGGGTTCGATTCCGGTCAAGGGCATGTACCTTGGTTGCGGGCACATCCCCAGTAGGAGGTGTGCAAGAGGCAGCTGATCGATGTTTCTCTCTCATCGATGTTTCTGACTCTCTATCCCTCTCCCTTCCTCTCTGTAAAAAATCAATAAAATATATTTAAAAAAAAAGAATGGACATGAGAAAGATGGAGTTTCTGCCTCCTCATAGCTTTATAATGTCGTGATAAATTCATAACCAGAACACCTTTTGAATTTTAAGAAAGCTCTGGATATTTATTCTCAGCATCATGTAAATCAGAACAATTTTAAACATCTTCTCTAGATCATACAATAAGGGGAATCATTTGGTATAATAGTTTTAGAGACTTAATAAGCCAGGAGGATCTACCTCGGTCAGTCCAGGACAGTTGCTATTTGTGTTTGTATATGAGAATACATTGACTGGTGTCCCCCATATGATCAGTTATCCCGTGCTTATTGTCTGACTGGTTGGCATTGGTTTAAAGGGAAATTATTTCCCAATTCCTATTTCATAAAACAATCTATTTCATCAAAGAAAAAAATGTATCTTAAAGTTGTATTATTTTAAAAGCCCAGAAGATTTTAGAGACACATAGTCACTTTTTGCATGTGTGGCCACAGATACATAGTGAGAACAAGTAGACTCATAATTACCTGGGGTGTCCATTTACAGTATCATTGCATGTATTTGAGTTGTTATCTCTCAGTCTTGTAAGAACTAACTTTAGATATGATAACTTGTGCATGAAAATCTAACAAACTGCAAAATGAAATCTTTGCAAAATATAGACATTTGGTCTAATTTTGTCTAAGTTGCATTATACGGTATATATATATATATATATATATATATATATATATATATATATACTTTCCAATTATTGATATGCATCTATATAAATTCTCCAGTCGCTGTACTCTTCGGCTGAGTTTTTTTCAGCTCTTTTATTTTCATGCAAATCTGCCAGAAAGAGCATGAATAACTAGACAAAGAAAAATGGAAATCTATTTTTCTGGCAATCATTTGAAAATAACAAATCAGCTTGGAAATGCCTTCAATAGCCTGTGATTTTCTTTCCAAAAACATAATACCAACTTTATCCTGGTAAGGAATCAATTTTGTGTTTTCTTTATAGTAGAGAAAAAATTAGTGGGAAGGAAATATACTTTCTACAAGGTGGCAATAACACATTTTAAATTTAATTACTTCTATTAGATGCTCACTATGTGTTTTCTCTCTGCTTGATTTTCATTTGTGCATGGTTTCCCTTTTTCAAACATTCCTTCCCAATTACTTTCATGATCATAGGCTTTATGAAGGATAAATTTAAACTGAGTTTTTGTGAATCAAATCGTTACAGGTATAAGTAGGTTTTTTTTTACCATTTATAAATAAATATGATTTTGGTTGATTTGCTCACATTGAAATAAACATGGGGTTATGTTTATAGATGCCAGAATCTAGTGAGAGGACAAATTTTTGAACTAGACGCCTTAACTTTATATTTTCAAGGGAGATTAACCTCTTAGGTTTGCTCTACAGAAACCACTTAAGACATTTATAGCAATCTTTTTGGGTGTGTATTTTAGACCAATACTATTTTTTTCCATTTTTTTTTCTGTAGTTTATTCTCCATGGCTTCCATTCTGATACCGGGCCAACATCACTGTTAAAATTTTACTTAGCCTAACTCTTTATTTCCCAGGGAAAATTATTTTTGAGTTTCTACAGAATGAATTCATTTTAATAGAAATATGTAATCTCCTGAGGAGCACTTAGTGTATTCTTTTCCTTTATGATCACTTGATGATTGTAGCTCATTAGATACAAGTCAGAGAATATTAGAGCAGAGCATGATCTTCAAAACCATAGTTCTAATACCTTCATATCGCAGCTTGGGAAACTGAGGCCCAATGAACTACACCTATGATTTTATAGCCAGATCATAATAAATTTAAGATGAGAATCATATTTGGAAGATACAGCTTTCTGCAATGTTCTGGACTGCTTCATTAGTTAAGAAAATTATAATAAAAAGACAAAAGCAAGCATCTATTTCCATTTTTCTGTCTCTGTATCAGTCATTTGGAACTTATCCTTGTGGTTTCAGTTTAAAATCCTATCACTTAGAGCTCATTTGGCTCTGATTTTCTTTAATAATGTTTCTCAGATTCACATACCTGAGGATGAAGCAAGCAATATTTTTAGGATCATCAATGTAGGAGAAAGCAGAGGATACAAATCTCAATGCTAGAGGTGATAAATATCATATTTCTAAGTTTGATTTAGAAATCATCCAAATTTCCAGAATATTTGTTTGAAATTGCCAGTTTCTTAGATTAAAAAACAGATGAATATTGGTAATTCCATGTGGTTCAACCTTGTAGGTCATAGAACTGCACATGTTTTTTACAGTTAACACAGTTTTCCTTTTTGAACTTTGCCGCTATGTTAGGAAGTTGTTAGAGCAGAGATTCATTAGCTCTGAATTGGTAATGAAGAAAAACACCTCAGATTAATTAAATTCAGATCTATTAGATCACTTTTCTAAGCTCTCACATCTCACCACAGAAATTATCTCAATTCTAGGTCTCAAAGTCTGAACCTCTGTGGTCCACTCACCCTTATCATAGCTAAAACATGATTTCTGCATGTTGTCTCATTTAAGCTTTGCTCCATGAGAAGCCCCAAATGTAAGATACAGGCAAACAGTCAAAGCTATACTTCTTTAGTTGGCAGTATATTACTTCCTTATTCATTGTTGTTCTGGCATATTTTTTAAGATGATCCCCGTTTTTGCTGGTGATACAGCTTTACTGAATCCTAGACCTAACCAAGTAAAAATGCCTTTGTTCCTTTGCAAGGAGTAACCAAATATGACTTAAAAGCCAGTTGGAAAACAATTTCCAAATATACCACGGATTGCACAATTTTTAGCAAAATAAAGGGATTTGTTCCTGGCATCTTTATGGCATAATTGATGACTTAATTATGCAAAAGTTGCTTTCATATATTTGACATGTGCATTTATAGGCCAAGTTTGTGACTGGAGGATTAAGATATTTATCCATCTCAATCTGGGCACATACAAATAAATGCTCATTAAGAGGCCTTTACAAATGCATGATGACGCAGCCCCTAGACTGATAAGATCATATTTCTTAATACTTCATAGTTAGGCTAGATGGGAACAGTAATGAGGTATTTTAATTGGGTAGATGACATTTTTCAAAAGATTAATTTTTGTCTCTGAATTCCCTTTTTCAATTAATCAAGTGCAATATGCCAAGCACTGTGCTAAGCACCTTGACCTCCCTGATCTCAGTAGTTCTCACCTGAATCACTTGTGGAGTTTGTTAAAAATATATATGCCTGGTCTCTGAAGGGATCCAGGAAAATGCAATTTTTAAAAAAATATTATAGATGATTTAGATCCTTCTTGTTAATTACCACCACATTATCTAATTTCTTCTTCATAAAAATCTTGAGAAGTCATCTCTGAGTAATTTTAAAAGTGAGTAAAGAGGAAGGTGAAAAAAGAGCTTTACAGGCATTCTGTTCTATCTATACTATGATCATGAACGTAGGAGGATGTGTTTCTGTATTCAGTTGATTTGAATATATGAAGTCCTAAGCTTTCATCTTTTGTTTTCTCTGGTTCCTCTCTGCAGTCTCCTTTCAGCCTGCTTCAGGAATGAGCTTGTGGAGCCCCGGAAAGAAACTCCAAAACAATCTGACGTCTTCTTTAGACATTCCAACCCCCCAAACCGATCAGTGTACCCTTAGAGCCCCTTCTTTGTATTTTGAGTGTGTCTTTGTTGTGTTTCTGTGTGTGTTTGTGTGTGTATCCAGCCCTTGTAAGCAGGACTTGGAGACACTGGCTCAGAGACACAACTATTCAAAGGCACACAGCCACTAGTGAGAAAATCTTTGAAGGGACTCAAAACTTTACAAGAAAGGACATTTTCTGCAGATTCTGTATCCTTAGATCTAGCGTTGATCAGTCAGGAACACGTGTTTGTGAGCTTTTGTGTTGTTTCTTGGGAGGGAGGAGCTCAGGATGGGAAAGGGCATTAAGATGTTTATTGAACCCTTTTCTGTTACCTTCTGTTGTGTTTCTAAAACTCATAAAGAAGCTTTTGAGCAGGTCTCAAACTTAAGATGTCTTTTTAAGAAAAGGAGAAAAACGTTGTTATTGTCTGTGCCTAAGTAACTTGTACGTGACTGAGAGACTCCTTCAGGCCCTTTAAATGCTAGTCATGCAGTAATATTAAAAATAGTAAACTAAGGTGTAAAGTGTACTGCTGGGCAGTGAGGTGATAATTATCATACGTAGCCAGTGTGGGGGATGTTCTTTCATTCTTTTTGAGAACTTGCATTATTAGTATCCTCCCCTCATATATAGGTGGAAGTTCATTAATGCTGTGTCAAATCCCACCCTTGCTACCATATGCCAGTACCTATGATAGTCTTCCTTACTCATGGGAACCCTGGAGGCTTACCCCCAAGAAACTGTTGTTTAGACACCAAGGCAGGTAAACCTATTCTGTTATTTTAAGAGAAGGGTAAAACTGCCCCAGTAATATTGTTCTAGGCAGTTATATATCATTCTTTAATGCCCAAAATGGAGTTCAAAGTGCTCTCACCAAAACTATGATTATTATGTTTGATTGGCATTCCTATCCCTCTATCCTACTGTAACACTACCCATATTGCTGATACTGCTCAAACTCCATTGTCCAGGAGCCTTATGTTTTGTTTATGTGATGTTCAAGCGGATGCATTTGAAACAAACACTCTTGGCCTAAAAATTAAAGATAGAACTGATGGCTTCCTTTTTTTTTTTTCAAAGAGTTTAGAGAATCTATTTCTTTCCAGTTTAAAAACATTTTTAAAAAAATAGTATTAAGACTTTAGGAAGCTTCTTTCTTCCTCATCTCCCCACACCAGATCACCAGCTCTTAATTCTGTGTCACCATAAAAGAGATTTCTTGTTATTGAGGCTGTTGCTTTATGGATGTGTGATTTTAATTTTCAATAAACTTTTGCATCTTGGTTTACCTTGCAGTTTCTTTTTTCTTTTCTGTCTCTCTTGCTTTTTAAAAAATTCCTTATAAATATTTTTTATTTTTATTTAAGTGCTTGAAGTACTACCAAGTGTAAGTCTAAATAAAAAGAATAATAAGAGAGTTACGTTGGTTCTTCTTACACTGTCAGTATTCCCTGTTTTTATTTAAGATATTCTGTATCAAGGTTATCAATGCTAAAAATAAATTGCAATGCCAACACTAACTTGAAGATATACCTTAGTACTGCATATTTAATTTCATCATAAGGAATCATGCACTACAGTATCATTTGTTCACATCTCTGAACAAGCCTTGAGTTACATATTAAGTTGCTAAATTTACTAAAAGGAATTTAAGTCAAATCCAAAATTAAGTTGCTAAATTTACTAAAAGGAATTTAAGTCAAATCCAAAATTAGTAAATAATTTAACTTCTGTGACAGAGGCATTAGTAAATATTCATTCAGAACTTTTAGTTGAATTTATTGTCCAATGCTTTTTTAAAGAAATAACAATATATCCCCATCTTTGCATGTTTATTTTTAAAAGCTTCAAAAACAATTGTTCTAAATAAAAATAATCAATTTAGTAGTTAAAAAATACTTAAAAAACATTTATGTTTGAGATACAAGTATATTAGTAAAATTCAATGATCTTGTTACATCTGTAAAGTGTTTTTAATCTAATAATTTTGATTTACAAATCCCATCAAGGATTAATTAATATGTTTAGTTCGTTAATATTTATTTTTTCTTCTGAAGCCTTTTTCTTTCACTCTATTTTTATGTAAGTTTTTGATGTGTTTATAGTTACCTGTATATAAATGCACATATTTGAACTGATGGAAAATATTTTACAATTTTGGTTGATCCGTCTAGAGATTAAATGCTACCCTTTGTATTTAGAAGATTACCTAGCTAGAGAGAAATTACAAGCAGAGCAGACTGAGAAAAATTTAGAGGAGAAGCAATTATTTCCTGATGGTTCATATCTTGCTTTCTATGACCTTCCTCATACCAGGGGTGTTTTTCTCTACTTCTCAATACCCCTGCACCCTCTCAGATTTGTACTCCAGAAATAGGTTTGGTGAAATAGGTTTATTCTGAGGTATCACCAGATTATACTAACAAGTTGCTTTTTAATTGGCAATGGAAGATTTGAGGCAAAGTCTTTTGGTGGAATTCTAGGCATCTCCAGTAAGGTGGTGAAGATGACGAAGTTGTGCCTTCCAAAGAATTCTGACTCTCTACCACCTAGATAGTCACTAGACTTGGAATCAGGAAATGTTTTTTCTAATCCTGGATGATCTAAATGTCACTCTGAGATACTGAATTTTACTAACAATGTTTACAGAAGCCCAAGTTGTTAGAATTAAGAACTGGGACTTGACTTTACCAGGATTTCTCCACAACACTAGAAATATAGAAATACATGAAACATGTATTCTTATATTGCTGTTATATTGGATTCCTAGAAAAATCTAGTATACCTCTGGGGAAAAAAAGCCTGAGGCTTACACCTTGTTATTTTTCTGAAAAGAGCTATGTTCGTCCTTTTTTTTTTTTTTTTTTGCTTTGTTTTGTTTTGTTTTGATTTTGTGTTTTGTGTTAGGGAAGGGTAAGAAAACCATAATGCCACAGGTCCTGTTATCCTTCGCTACTTTTTTTTTTTTTTTTTTTTTTTTTTATCTCTTCAGATTCACATCAGGTCTTTGGGATTGTCTACTTAAGGGTTGTGACATTATATTTGTAAAGAAAAAAAAATTTTAAGAAAGGTTGTTCTTCAAGGGCTTTAAATTCACCACAAATTTATTCAGACTTATTTGCTTTCCACAGCACATAGAGATTATCAGAATATTCTTTGTATATCAGACATTGCAAACTTAATATTAAACAGATTATCCTGACTTTTTGCCTTGTGGATTTAATACTCACTTCTGCATTAAGAGAGAGGCATTCAGAATTTCTGACCTTTTCAGACTCCCTTACTTCCATTCATCCACTCACCCTAATTTCTAGATTTGCTCAATTAAGAACCTTTTCACTTACTCCTATTAAATCTTAAACTTATACCTCTTATCTCCTTAACCAAACACTAGAGTATTAAACATTTGGAGCTTGAGGGGAAGAGTAAAAGTAACCAATGTATTTTGAACACCTACAAATTATAGGACAATGTCCAGGGCTCATATATAATGTAATCTTCACAGCAACTCTTCTAAAATGAGTATAATAGTTTTTCTACAGATTAAGAAAATGAGACTTTACAGACTTGTGAAATAAATTCAATTAATTTGTGTCAGATCTAGAGGGTGATGTTCACCTATGGTTTCTGACCAACCTTCCTCAAATATAGTTTAGGCAGTTTATAACAAATGAATTAATAAAATGGTCAAAAACAAAGACCACAAAGGGAAAAGAGAACTGTAATGGGATTTGGAAGAAGCCATTTACTATAACTGAGGTTCCAGAGAAAATGCAAAGCTTTTAAATATATTTTTATTTTCCTAATGGTGGACATTAATGGTCAAGTATTGCTTCCATCAGCTCTTATTGTACATTTGACTGGTTTGGGGGAATGGGAGAGATAACTAGAGGTCTGTTTAGGTCACACAGGACCAACCTGCCTGTGGAGTCTAGCAAACAGGCATGTTGGGTAATTGGTTGTGGGCAAAGCTAGAAGAAGAAGCATCTGGAAAAACATCTCTTGGCCACTTTGCCTATGATTTCCTGCACTTGGATATGGACTTACAGATGTTCCTAAGTATCTCTAAATGCACTGGCTCTTACACCGGGTAGAGTCAATTTGATGATAGCTGGGGAGCACCCTTTAGTACATCTCTTGTTCCCTATGCTAACTCAGTTTCCCACATTTCTCTTATGACTTCACCAATTTCTTGATTCTTTAACTTATTGCACACCACTATCTTATTTCTGGGAAGGTGCCATAGAATAAAAAAACAAACAAACAAACAACAAGCTCTTGGACTAGGATCCAGGAGATCTCTCTACTCATCATTGGACAATTTATAACTAGGTACATTTTTTCTTAGAGATTTATGTTTATCCATTCCTACCCTGCCCATTCCTACCCTGCCATACCATGTCCTCCTCTACAGAGAGATGAGAATATTTCAGAAAATGGATAAAGGAGAGCTTGGTAACCTGAAGTATCTTACAATTGGGAGAGCTTATTATATAAACACCTATTTATACAACATGGATCTATCTATGTTCTTGAGAAGGGCTATAGAGAAAAATCAATGTTCTCCTACCTTAAAGGCAGTGATGGTAATGTGGAGCTGAATTGTTAATTGTATAATAATTGTCATTCATATATATGCAAATGTGTATATAGCATATTGTCTGAATTACCCTAGCTGTGGCTCCTCAGTGCTATGGAATGGAGCCATTCCTATTTTGTGTAATTTTGGAGAGCAGTGTGGCAGCTGCAAAGACCAAGTGTGCTACTGTAGCACTCCAATACTAGAACCACTTTTTATTATGTTTTCAAACATTATTATACCATGTTTATTTGAAAACTGGGCTTATTTATAGAACCTTCAAAATTTGTATTATATATAGTTGTGTGTATATGTATACACACATACATACACATGTATATATTCAAATAAAACTGAAAGAAAAATGCTTTCTCTTTCCTCTAATATCACTATGGCTGCAGCAGGGAAGAGACAAACACTAACACAATAATACATTTTGTTGAAAAGTCTGAAAGGGGAATTTTTCCCATCAGAGGTTAGAAACATGCTCAAAGTCCAATCTTCATCCTATAATCCAATAATTACTCACTGTTGATACCACATGGTCTATAAAGTTCTTCATTTTATCTTTTCCAGTTCTCACTACATCCCTACAAGGTAAGTTGGATTATTATCACCATATATCCACTATTCCATGAGCTTCTCAAAGAAGCAACCACCTCTTATTAGTCCTCCTACCTCTAACATCTAATTCCTGTAGTAAGCGTATATGTATTTCATTTATATTGTTTTCCTGTGAGGAAACAAAGGCAGGGATGCTTAGAGGCTTGCTCAGGGACCTAGAGCTTCCTAATATATGCTCGAAGAAGAATTAAACTTTCATTTTTTTAACTTCGTATCCTACCCTGATTCTAGTAGATATCACTAGTTCTATATTCAAAGAAAAAGTCAGGAATGACAGTTGTGTCAGTAATATCAAATGTAGTATATTAGAATATGGCAAACCAATTCTAGTAAATTCCCAGTTGAAGTTACACTGAATGGAAAACTTTTTTTCTTTGTCTCCCAGGAGACTTGTGGAAAGTCAATAAAACATTTGTTTGACCTCCAGGGTTCTCCTGCATGCAGAAGCTATTGGCATTCCAAATGGTTATTTTATGGTCCATGAACATCTAGGCTGACAAAGCATGTTTCCATGTTGAGGCTTCTGCATGGAAGGATTGTCTGCTGCTAAAGGCTTGTTTGATTGGCTGTGTAGTTATCTTCTGCATATCCCCAATGGCCCAGGAAACTACAAATGAAATGTTCCCACTGCCATTTGAGCTTGGCATCTCCATATCTTTCATAAGCCTTTGAGTCTTCATTCAGTTCTTTTTCCTTATTGATTTCCAAACTTGTTTTAGTTGACAGGCAGGAGAGTGCAAAAGGATAGAAAAAAATTGTAAAGGAACAAAGGAGGGTTCAATTGTTCTCCCTCTCACAAAGGAGATATTCACTTTGTACTCTACACATTCAGAAAGAATATGATTTCATGATAGCATTGTGATCCCTCCCTAGTCAGGAGATAACTTCTTGTCATTGATCCTGGAGGAATCATTTTGCAACTGTATAGTTTAAGGCCATGATTTAATTTGAGACTTGTTGGAAATGACCAGTCCCCACTCTTTAGTGTCCCGTGCTCACCATCATTCCAATGTTTGTGTTCCCAGGACCTCGATGCAGTCTCAGTCTTCATACGGTAACAGCTCCCCACCTCTGAACAAAATGAACAGCATGAACAAGCTGCCTTCTGTGAGCCAGCTTATCAACCCTCAGCAGCGCAACGCCCTCACTCCCACCACCATTCCAGATGGCATGGGAGCTAACAGTAAGAGCATCTCCCTTTAGCCACAGCTAAAGAACTCAGGGCTAGTTTTAGAGGAAGATTCTGCTCTGGGATGCAGGAAAGATTTGCTTTTAAGCTAAGTGAGAGGCACAGTGGGACAGAACAGTTCCAAGTTGAGTGGCTTGAATTTCTCATCATAAACAGTTTCTCACTTTTGAGGTATGTGTTTCATTACAAAGTATATTGGTAGAAATAAAGAAGGCTATTTGTTTAGTAGGGATAAGGATCTCTGTGAAAAGGACAGGCTACTCCTGTCAACATGGATGAAGACTCACTTCCTACATTCTTTGAGATAGTCAAAGGAAAATACATCTAACATGTGGGAAGTAGCATGGTGTGGTGGACTTAATATCTAGAGAAATAAATTATAGTCTGGACTCTATTGCAATATTGGCTATGTAACTTGGAAAGGATACTTCTCTGCTCTAATGCTCAGCTTTCCATTCATAAAATCATAGCTCTGCACATTTCACATTCTATGATTCTGTGCCCTGCAATCTTGGCCTTCTCAACTTGTCTACTCCATTCCATTCACAATCATTAATGACTGACATAGGGAAAGGAGTTTCTCTTTCACTGATTTACACACAGATCCCTTGTAACAGCTAAGTATAACTGTAAAGAACAATGAGATTTGGGCCTTCGAGTGGATGATTGCTATATAACTTTGTGTGTAAATATAATTATCTTGTCCACTAGAACTAAATCTAGCAAAGTGGATACCCAAACTTGATAAAAAAAAATATGGTAAAAATGCAGAAGGATGTTTAATATCTTCAGGGATGCAGGAGCCTGAATACTGTACATGTATCCTGTAATGCCCTCATAAAACAGTGCCTCAAATTGTCTTAACAAAATCCTTCATCATTTTTACTACACTTTTAGACTTGTATTTTCAGTTTTTCCTTGAAGAGACTGGGTTTTCTTAATGAAGTTAAGAGTAGAATTGGGACTCTCAGTGGTCTTATGGCACATATTCAGAATTTAATGAGATGAAGATGTGTGTGATGTGATTGCCTGATATAGCAACAAAGACGTTAGAGCCAGGCTTCTCTCTCACTAGGGATAAATGCAACCTAAGACTCAACCTGACCCCTTGAAAATAAAAAGAAAAGTACTCATTCACTTTTTTTGTTTTTTCTTTCTTATGACATCTTAGAGTCCTCAAGTTTTTCTTTGGATAACAAGAGAGTAGTAATGATATGATCATTCACATTTATGTAACAGACTTTTACTTATACTTGACAATTTTCCTTTGCTGTCAGCAGGAAAGTCAGAGGGGAAACTAATGAGACATGATAGTCCTGTGCTCTTTAGATGGCTAGTTAGTGGCAGAAGTCTTTTCCCTTTGGCCTACTACTATTCATTAAAGTAGAAGAAAATTACATTCATCTTTTTGTATATATGTTGTTTTGCTCTTTTTTTCTGAATACAAATTTTTTCATGAATATTATTTATATTAAGCTGTTCTTCTTTATAATGAATGCTTACAGTTTATGGTTTAGTAAAAAAAATCAATATATGGATACAATCCTGAAATGGACCATAAGAAAGCTAGAATTTTTAATTGCATTCCTTCTTATTAGGTTTATGGTTTCTACAAATATTGCAACAAATCTTCTTACTCAAAATAAATATTCATTCTCTCACTCATAGATTTGTTAATTTGCTCACTTAACCTGCGTTTACTAAGCATCTGCTCTGTGCCATGCACTGTGCTAGTATCTATGGGGATCTAGATGGGTACAGGTTTAATCTCAATGTCTGAAGAGATTAGAGTAATGAGGGAGACAGAAATATAACCCATGAAGGCAAATACAACAAGAGAAATATTAACATCAGGAGCAATGAGCAATTGGACAGAACATTAGAAGTACAGAAAGAAGTGGGAAGAGATTGTCCTAAGAGACTGTACAAAGGTCAAGAGGCGTGTAATTAGTTTTTAGTTTGGTGACTATACTGATTGATGAGATGTAGGGTACTTGAAGGGATGAAGTGAGAGATATGACTAAAAAGGAAGCCTGGTAGATTAGGTACATTAAACCAGACAAGATGGACCATTAGGATGCTGGTACGTGATGACGGCAGTAACCCTCTCTGTTCCTCCTGCTTCTGTTCAGTTCCTATGATGGGCACCCACATGCCAGTGGCTGGAGACATGAATGGACTCAGCCCCACCCAGACCCTCCCTCCCCCACTCTCCATGCCATCCACCTCCCACTGCACCCCCCCACCTCCGTACCCCACAGATTGCAGCCTTGTCAGGTGAGTCCACAGTATGTGCCACAGTATGGGGGCCTGTCCTAAACATCTCTGGGTGGTGGAGGGTGGACACTGTCCAAAGTTAATAGCACAGTTGGAAAGAAAGAAAGCAGCCCTATGGTTGAAGTTCAGCTACCATTATCTCTGATCTACGTAGTGGTCAGCAGTGTTTAATCAAGGAACATCACCCTAATCAACATGGAGGAAAGTGAAAATGAGAGTTTATAGGCATATAATTTATCATGCCTATCCCCCCATCTTCACTTGCTCCCTATCTCCTCCCTCCCATTTTTACACTGTCAGTTGTGGCCTTCAAATTGGTGCCCAGGGCTGGGGTTCCCAACGGGGCTGTAAACTTGCTATCCTGCTCCCTTTCTTGCTCTCTAGGCCTCATAGCTCTCAGCCACCATGGGATGATTATTTTGAAGTTGCATCCACATAAAAGAGTTTTCATGTTAACTAAAATGACAGGGACTTTCAAGAACCTGATGGCCTCTGCTGCTTTGCTATATGGGAAATGGGAACACTCCAGGCAAAGGAGTTCAGATAACATGAAGAGAGAAGTGCATAAGCCTGACAGATCTGTTTCCCACAGTGTCAAGAATAGGCACCCAAATCTCACTCCCAGGACACATCATCTGCTTCATGTGAAGAATAATTCTTTCATTTGGCTGCTGGAATAATGCATTGAGCTCTGTATGATTGGTGCTATAAAACTAGCAGCATCAGTCAGAGGGATGGCAAAATGCATAACTTACCCCACCCAGCATCTGGTTCTGTGACAGACTGGTGGCATTATCAGTCTGAGACCAGCACCAAAACATAAATCAAAAAGCATTAATGGCTTCATAGTATAGTGGCCTATAAATTTATCTTAGTGTCATGAACCAATCCTAAGGACAGGTTCCATTCTCAGAACCATTCCCAGAACCCTCAATTACAAAACAATTAAAGTAGAGATGCTCTTTTTGAAGTGAAGAGCCAGGAGGCAAGAGGGCTGAGAAGCTGACCGCTGGACTCCTTCCTTTCACCCCCTGCAATGGCTGCTAAGGCATGATTATAGAGCCCCTTTACAATTCAATCACCATTTGAAAACTCCTGCTCTGCTGGAATCCTTATAGTTGATTTTAATTTTATAGACCTAAAATTCAACTCACTTATCATCCCCAAGTCTCAAATCCAAGGACCACATACACTTAATCTACCCATAGTCTCTTCTATAGGACAGCCCAGGGCAAAATGTTGGGTTTTTCTTTATCTGCCAATGCAGTTGGGGTGAACTTTCTTTTTCTGTTTCCTCCTTCCTCTTCCCTCCTCCCTCTGCAGTTTCTTAGCAAGGTTGGGCTGTTCATCATGTCTGGACTATTTCACGACCCAGGGGCTGACCACCATCTATCAGATTGAGCATTACTCCATGGATGTAAGTAACTGTTAGACTTTTCTCTTGAGTTTTATTTCTTCATTTTTTCCCTCTGGTGACAACCACCTTGTAGGACAATCCCCCTGGTTGTAAAATTTGTTTTTGTCATACCCTTCAACCCTCAATTTGGATGGAATCCATAACTTATTAAAAGATTCCTACACTACAGCCTACACATTTGGAAGCTTAGCAATCAGTCTTCCTCAGCTTGTCTGATCAGTCAATTGTCTATTGCATACTATGTACAGAGTGGGAAAGAAGAGATCTAATTCCCACCTTCAAGAAATGAATAATTTCCAAATTTAGAGAACTTTTTGAATGTTCTCATTAATTGGTATCAGATCCTAGGGAGGATAGCAGAAAGCATGTGATATTATTCTCACACTTTAAAGCATGGAGAGAAGACAATATAGTCATTTGCCATGATGAGTTGATGTCAGAATCAGGAATAGAACCTGAGGTGTAAATTTCTGGTCTTTAACTCTATGAATTGGCCTTTTCTGCCTTTCCTTAAAGTGGTACCTTAAAGGGATTCAGCTGCTCTTCTCAGTGAAAACCATATGTTCATTCATTTTCAATTCTATCAGAATAGGACTCAGAAATCCATGATTATGGGGAAAGATTACTTGTTATGAGTTTAAATCCCAACTCTACTTTTTAGTAGCAATGCAAACTTGTGGTTATTGCTTTGCCTCTCTGGGCCACAATTAATCCAATTGGGTTCAAAATCACTCTCCTCTGGCTTTTATATTCTTTGGTTTATATTTCGGAGCAAGCTACACCATGTCTTGAACTGCTGCTCACGTGGGAGCTTGTATTGTTCTGGTTTAGGCAATCTAATTTTCCACCCTGGCTGCCTTTCATGTTGCTCTTTTTGGGGTTTACTATTCTGTCTACCAGCTTCCAGAGGTCCCTTGGACTGATGGAAGAAGATCCTCTCTGCCTCTGCTTCTGCCTCTGCTTCTGTAATTGGGACTTTTTTTTTCCCCTCTCCTTGAGCACCGATGCCAGGGATGCCCTTGAAGCATGAGAATGCCCAGCCCTGTGGTAAACCGTATATGCTGTGCTGCCCCTATTCCCACCCCTCTCCACCCCATAAATCAGCTCTAGGTGCTGCTCCCTGAAGGTGAAACTATAGAGAAAGCTTTCATAGTTAGTTCTGAGAGGTTTTAGATAACTATAATGATGTCCATCCATTGAAGACAATGGAGTTGCTCTGTTTGGGAATCCTACATGATGGAATAGGGAATATGTCTCTTCCCTACATTTTTAAAGCTATACCTTCTACTTGCTCATTGTCCCCACTGGGACATGGTCAGGATGCTCCCTTGCCTATTAAGATCTGTAGATGTTCTCCACAAGTACATCTCTCTCTACTGGTGTTGGCTAGGTCTTGTGCCAGTGTCTGGGCCACAGCTTTCTTACCTGTCCGTAATGAGTTAAAATCTATCCAGAGAGTCATGCAGATTAATAAAGCCTAGTTTATAAGGAGTTTTGGACTTATTGGGAATGACAGAAGCATAAAGAACTATGCTCACTTATCTATTTATGGATCATCTTCTCTATAATATATTCTTCTCCTAGAATAGGAAATGTAGTACCCATACTGCAAATTTCCAAATTGGGAAAGATTGGGAAGCTATCTAATTCTGCATCCTCACCTCAGCTTCTTCCATCTCATTACTGGAAAAAAAACTTCTTTTTCAGCTTGTCTCTCAATATCAGTCTAAGTTATTTAGCATCCCTTCCTGGAAAAAGAGTATCATTAAATTTGAGAGTTTTCATAAGTATTCTCTCTAAGATGCAAGGATGGATTAATAATAATACACATGGTTAAGATTTATATAGTATGGTTTATAATTTGCAAAATATTTTCATATCCATATTTACATTATTCCACAATGACCTAAAAAGGAATTGTATTCCATTTTACCAATGAGGCCAGTAGAGAATAAGTGACTTGATGAAGGTCTAGAGCCAGTCAGTGACAAAAGATCCTCTGTCAAGTTCTTCTAACTCCAAGAACAATGTTGTTTCTACTCAACATGTCATTCCATAAAAATTTAAAAATAATAACATTATTTTCCAAAATTAGCCCTCACTGAAACAAGGTAATGAAGAGCTACTGTAGATAAATGTAAGAGATTCCACCACCTTAGTTAAGATCAACCATATTTGTCATGCCTTCTACTCCCATCCATAGAATATGGGCACATACTCTGCATTTTGATACCTTAATTTATCTAAGCACTAAGAGACCTTTTGGCAATTGGGCCATTGGACTCAGAAGCTGTCCTGAGTCCCCAAGTCATTCACTTAGTTATGCAAACTTAGGTTTGTCAACTTCTCTAACCTTCAGCTTTCCTATCTAAAAATAGGTGTAATAATATCTACCACTAATCTGAGCATTAAATGAAATCGTGAATATAAAATAATTAGTTCAGTGGATGGCACATAGAAAATCTTTAGTAACTGATAGTAATCTTTTCTTCTCAAATCCTCATTTGAGTGGTGGTGTCATTCCATTAATACCTTTCTTCTAGTGATTAGAACCATGTAGATTTGAGAGTTGGAAGGTACTTTACCATATGTTTCTGTTTTGGCATTTTTGCCCTCTGATCTAACTATTGTCCCCACTTTACTAATGAAGGAACTGGGACCAGTAAAAAATGATCAAAGTGTTATCCACAAGCAGAGATGGCACTTCAAGACTGTACCTTTGTGCTTAGTTACATGCAGTGCCAAAGTTTATGGGAGAGTTATTTTATTTTCCAATTTAGAGATCAATAAATTCAGGTCAGTTAAACCAGAGGAATACCGGGGAATGACAAAATGTTACAGACTAAATGTCAGTTGTCTCTTTGACCTGATTCTCCCTAATTAATTCCCTTTCCTATTGCACAGGATTTGGCAAGTCTAAAAATCCCTGAGCAATTCCGACACGCAATCTGGAAAGGCATTCTGGACCACCGGCAGCTACACGACTTCTCCTCCCCTCCCCACCTCCTGCGGACCCCAAGTGGTACCTCTACAGTCAGTGTGGGCTCCAGTGAGACCCGGGGTGAGCGTGTTATTGATGCTGTGCGCTTCACCCTCCGCCAGACCATCTCCTTCCCACCCCGGGATGAGTGGAATGACTTCAACTTTGACATGGATGCTCGTCGCAACAAGCAACAGCGTATCAAAGAAGAGGGGGAGTGAGCACTATTGTGTGAGCTCTTTCCATACTCTTCCCATCAGCCCACCACCCTTCAAGGCACTACTGCTTGACCTTCAAAGCATTCTCCCTACCTCCTTCCTCTTCTCAGTGTGGTTTTTTAAGGGAAGGAGAAGTAAAAGGCTACATATACCTAATGTCCAACCAGGTGTCTGGTTCTGGTTCTGGCTTTAAGCCTTCAAATCTATTATTTGCAAGACTAAAGTTATCATGAATAAGTAGAAGTGAGCAAAAAAAGCAGTGTGTGTCTTCTTAAGCTGTAGAGCTCTCTCATTGACTTTTATAAAGCATTTTCACTCTTATAGTCTAAGACTATATATTTAAATATATAAATATACAGTATATATTTTTGAGTGGGGGGCATTGAGTATTGTTTAAAATATAATTTAAAGAAAAGGAAATTGAGTTGCACTTAGTGACTTTTTTAATTTACTTGTTTTGGATGGCTTATCTATACGCCTTCTCTCAAGGGATACCATGTACGGTAATACCTATTTAGAGCTTCTGGTACATGTGAGTGACAATTATGTATAGGTCCCTTCAGTTCTTTTGATACTAAACAAATGCCACATCAAACCTTTGGGTAGATTCAGTTGTATTTACCATTACTTATTATGTGGGTGTGACTATATACATATGTACATGATTCTCTATTTTGGTGTATCTTATGTTACTGGCATTCCTATTAGTGATGGTGATTCACTTTGGGGTTATTTAATCCAATTATAAGGAAAAGTTCATATTATCACACACTAGAGGAAGGAAATATGCTCTCTTGCTTTTGGTTGGGAATGGAGAATATGGGTCATGGCTAAAATTCTTCAAAGGTCCATGGCATCATCTATCTGCATATACCAATAATCCCCTCAAATTTAATACCAGACACCTGATTTCTTAGTGTTTATTGGTAAAACATTTGTGGCCATTATAGAAGCCTTAAAACTGAAATTTATTAGTAGGTTAACAAACTCAATTATACATTTACTACTCTAGGTAGAATTAAGGTTGAGTTGATTGAAATGAACGTCATCTACCTAGTTCTTACAGTGAAGTCATAATGTCTCTTCAGAATATCCAGGAAAATCAGATATAATATGGGAAATATTGAATCACCACTTAATAGTAAAAGACCTCAGTGGACCATGAATTTAAATTCTTAGAAGACCTTTTGAAACAGATAATATTATTTGGTAAAGGTTTCTTTTAAAGACCCTCCTACTCTATAAAATTCTGCATGTAGAGGCTTGTTTATCTTTCTCTCTTCAAGGTTTAAAATAGGAGTAATGATTTGGAAAATATAAAATTAGGAGATTAATTTTTCTCTGTGGCATCAGTTACATCACTATATCACTTTTCTTTTTGGATCAATGAGAGTTTCATTTTGTTGGAAAGTAACTGTGAGAACCCAGTTCCCCATCCATCTCTCTCCTGGACTGTGCATAGACATAAAAATGTCCCCACAGTTCAGGGGATAAGCCTACTGTGGGAGCTATTGCTTGAACCACATAAACAAAGAGTTGTCTTCAATGTTTGGGAAAATATGACAATATTCCCCTAAATATTTTAGAAACATACTTTGTAGCAAATGTGTTTTTTTTTTCAAACTATAAAACAAATATTTTGTATATATGCTAATGAGCTGTAAAATCTTCTACTTTCTGGTAAAGGGCTATCCTTGCACATAAGCTTCCATTTGTATTTTAAAGTGCAAAAGGGCTAATGTGGCTCTAAAATATAATGTATGTGTTTCATCTGAAAAGTGTATATATGTTTTGTCTATGAAATCACATATTTTGTGTTTCAATTATTTTTTCTTTTGGGGATAGCGGGTTTTTCAGAACCACAGTTGAAACCTTTTATTATTATTATTGTTGTTGTGTTTTTTTTTATATATTTTCATGGAGATACCAGTTAGTAAAACTAAAAGGTCAAACAAGAAAAAAAAGTCATAACTAAGATGGGGGGGAGAGAAAGTTGTTGTTTTTTATTATTTTTATTTTGTATGTTCAAGAGGATGAGTCCTTGATTTCAAAGTTTCATTGTGCTTAAATGATAATAAGCACTGTTAACTTGTGGAACAAGCAGGCAGCTTTGAAAACCTATTAAGGGGAAGAACGAAAATTGTGCCTTGGCAAAGCTAGGAGGACACATGGCGTCTTCTATCCTGAGTGTTTGAGTAAATGTAAGGACTTCTGAGCCATTTCAGCACTATTCAGATGGCACTAAGGGACCCAGAAATTCCTGTACTGTATCTCATGGATTTGGCAATAGCCAAGTCTAGGTGCAACTACTGGCCTCACATCCTGATGGAAACTTATACTCTTTGAGTGTATGAGTAGCTAGGACAATGGGGTAAAAGAATATTAAAGGCACAGAAATGGGAGTGGGCTTAATGTTCCCCTAGTTCAGGGAATAAGCCTTGTGGTTTCGTTGCAAATGGAAAGGTTTTTGTTTAGAGGTGATGAGAAACAGAAATGGAGAACTGAACTTTCTTCATTAAATCCATTAATATTTGTTTTCTTGATATTCCCCTAAAATATAGTATGTGGGATGTTGAATGTTTAAGGGTTGTGTTTTTTTTTATTATTTTTATAATTGTACAAAAATTAGTAAAATGTCAAATGTTTTATATACTTTATTAATGTTTTTGAAAGATTCTTTCTTATAGATGTGATACTTTTTTTTTAAGCTTCACTTGCTTGTCTTTTGGTATTTTGTATTATGGGCTTTTGGTGAGCCAGAGGCAAATCTATAATGTTTACCAAGACATGCAATAAAATTTAAAAATAAATAAAAATGCATTGAGAAATGGTGTGGATGGTGTGTCAGAGTGTGTATGTGTGTGTGTGTATCTGTCTGTGTATCCTTTGGCCTTATTATTAATCATTGAGGAAGAAAAATGTCATGAGAAAACATTAAAGAGGTTCAGTATTGATGCTTCTCATCTCAGAACATTATAGTCATTACTAGAGGCCTGGTGCATGAAATTCATGCATGGGAGGGGTCCCCTCAGCCCAGCCTGCACCCTCTCCAATCCGGGACCCCTCGGGGGATGTCCAACTGCCAGTTTAGGCCCAGTCCTGGGGATCAGCAGTCAGACATCCCTCTCACAATCCTGGACCGCTGGCTCCTAATCTCTCACCCGCCTGTCGGCCTAGTCGCCTTCCAACTGCTCCCTCCCTGCTGGCCTGATCACCCCTCATTGCCTCTGCATACCAGCCAGATTGCCCCTAACTGCCCCCCTCTGCCAGCCAGGTTGCACCCAACTGATCCCTCCCTGCCATCCTGGTCGCTCCTAACTGTCCCCTCCTGCTGGCCAGGTCAACCTTTACTGCCCCCCCTGCTGGCCTGGTCACCTCCAACTGGCCTAGTCGCCCTCACTGCCCCCCCTGCCAGCTTAATCGCCCCCAACTGCACCCCCCCACCGGCCTGGTTGCCCCTAACTGCCCCCCCCAACAGACCTGGTTGACTCTTACTGCCCCCCCCCTGCCAGCCTGGTCACCCCCAACTGCCGCCCTCTGCTAGCCTGGTTGCCCCTAACTGCACCCCCCCCCCCGCTGGCCTGGTCACCCCTCATGGCCCTCCCTCGCCAGCCTGGTCTCCCCACACAGCCTGCTTGTTCATTCGTTTGGTCGTCCCTCATTAACCCCCCTGCTGGCCTGGTCCTAGGCAGCCATCTTGTGAGGGTGTGATGGTCAATTTGCATATTACCTCTTTATTATATAGGATTTTCTCATTTTACCCAATCTATGAAGCAGAAAAGACAGGAAGATATCCTCACAGATTTCATAGTTTGACTGAGGTCAGAATAAGTGTGCTTTGGAAAGAGATTAGATACTCCTAATGTCTAATTTAGTGACCTTCTCATGGTGCTAAGAGGTGACCTGATGACTAGCTCAGCACTGCAGGGCTGGGATGCAGATTACTCTGGTTTTGTGTGGCAACAGCATTGCAGATGGTTATCTCTGGGCACATTCTCCTATAAATTTAGTGTTAAATATCACCTTTTAGTTATAAACATTGATTCAGTCAATAAAATACTATTAAAATGGTTTAATTATTTTATTAAAGAAATGAAAAAGCTCTTTTATGAGCTAGCATTAGATGGCATGAAAGTAATTTAATATCTTAGATTTATAAATAACTTGATAGAATAACAGAGTACATAATATACACAATTTAAATATATCAGTTCATTTTTCTAATTATAAATTTCATCATATTATGAATATATATACACATTCATAGAGGGAGGGCTGGTTCAGCTTACATATAGGGGTGCCAAAAGATTCCAATTCTCATTCCTTAAAATATAGGTGATGGATTCCCCCAAAATGAAATGGTTGATACAATGATGCCATGAAAAGAAAAAGAAGAAGCAATGAAGTGGATAATCCTTGATATTGTTTTAAGGTACTTCTGTTTTAACTGTAGTTTTGGGTTTGTTTTTTTTAAGTATATTTTTATTGATTTCAGAGAGAGAAAGGGAGAGGGAGAGAGAGAAACAAATAGCCATCCAAAGTGGCTGTGCCATTTTGCACTTTCACCAGTAATGAATGAGAGTTCCTGTTGCTCCACATTCTTGTCAACCTTGGTTTTGTCAGTATTCCAGATTTTGGCCGTTCTAATGGGTGCATAGTGTTATCTCATTTTAATTTGCATTTCCCTGACAACATACGTGGAGCATCTTTTCATATGCTTATTTTTTTTCATCGGTATATCTTTTTTAATGAAGTGTCTCTTAAGGTCTTTATTTATTTTTTAATCAGCTTGTCTGTTCTCTCATTGTTATTTTAAGAGTTCCAAAACTACTTTAAAAAAGACAAAATTTATTTATTCAGTCATCATAAGTCTGGTAGACTCTTGTACAAATCTAAAATGCAGAATGTCTCAAGATTTTGTTTTTTCCAAACCTTGAGACATTTTCTTTTCTTACCATTCTTGGAATTACTTATCAACCAATTCCAATGAGCCAAAAAACTCAAGTTTTATACAAAGGAAGAATGGTGGAATTATCCAATACTAAGCTGTCAAATATGGTAGCCACTATTTAAACATGACTTCTCTGCACCTGATATGTGGCCATTCCAAATTGAGATGTGCTGTAAATGCAAAATACACATGAGATTACAGAGACTTAGAATAAAATAAAGAATGTAAAATAGTTCATTGTTAATTTTATGTTGATTACATGTTCAATAACACCACAGATTAAATTAAATCTATTAAAATTAATTTTAACTGCTTTTTTTATATTTTATGTGCCTACAAAAAAATTTAAAATTATATACATAGCTTTCATTATAGTTCTATTGGCCAACTGGCCTAGAAATATGATACCATAAAAAGCCTAGAAGGGTGATAAAATTTACAATTCATAATTATCCAGTTTTCTCACTGTATGGCCCAAAAGTATTGCATCTTACAAGATGGTATAGAATATGTGACATTTATTGTTATAGTTTGCTTTTAGTTTTTCAGAAGAATTCAGAAGTTTTCATCTTTTCCTTATAATGGAAAAGAGGTTACAATTGACAGTGGATGGTTTTTCAAAATTGTTAAAGCCAAAGATAAATATAAAAAGACAGTGCCACTTTGGACTCTAATGTTGATGGTGAAATGGATTGTCTAAATTAAATCTCAGACTGAGTCTTCATGTGAGGATATTCTAGATGAATTTTCTCAAACAAAAAACTCAATGATTGAGCAATATAGCTCTCAAAATGAAAAGGATATATGGTTCTGTTTAATAGTTAATTATACAACAAGTAGAATTTTGCAATATAAATTTTTGGGACAAGAATCTGACAACCCTATTTTTATAAAAGAACATGTTATAGTATTATTTAATGAATGGAGGTCTGATATACAAAATTCGTGAAGAATAGGCCTTCCTTCCCCTGGCTGTTGGCACCGGCTTCCCTCTGGCACCCAGGACCCAGGCTTCCCTCACAGACCCGGCTTCGTCCAGAAGGTTGTCCGGAAGGACATCCAGAAGGACGTCCAGTCTAATTAGCATATCATGCTTTTATTATTATAGACTAGAGGCCCAGTGCATGTATTCATGCACATTGAAAGGAAATTAATTAGAAGGTGGCTAGCAGGGTGGGAAGGGGTGGGACTGGGTGAGATGGGCCTGACACAACTTAGAGCCAACCTCCTACAGTTCCTCCCCAGCCAGCCACACCTGGGATGGCACCGGAGCTCAAAGGGCATCTGCGGAGTGAGTGGGGTCCCTCCAGCAGGTAGGATCCCTCAGCCTGGCCTATGGGGACGGGATCAAAACCAGCAGTCTGAAATCCCCCGAGGGGTCCTGGAGTGCAAGAGGGCACTCTGCAAAGTTGCTGTCACTAGGAAGCTCCTGCATTGAGCATCTGCCCCTACTGGTCAGTGCACATCATAGCTACTGGTTGGATGGTCTAATGGTCAGACCGTTGCTTTAGCTTTTATATATATACTAGAGGCCCAGTGCACAATATTTGTACACTCGAGGGGGGGGGGTGTCCCCTCAGCCCAGCTTGTTCCCTTTAGCAGTCCAGGAGCCCTCGGGGGATGTCCAACTGACAGCTTAGGCCCACTCCTCACAGTCAGACATCCTTAGCATTGCCACGGAGGTGGGAGAGGCTCCTGCCACCACCACTGCCCTCATCAGCCATCAGCCCGGCTTGTAGCTGAGTGGC
The DNA here is from genome assembly GCF_963455305.1 of Plecotus auritus. Lineage (NCBI taxonomy): Eukaryota > Metazoa > Chordata > Mammalia > Chiroptera > Vespertilionidae > Plecotus > Plecotus auritus. The sequence goes on along the minus strand of NC_137771.1, from coordinate 179,649,101 downwards.
GCTCCCCCTGTGGGAGTGCACTGACCACCAGGGGGCAGCTCCTGCATTGAGCGTCTGCTCCCTGGTAGTCAGTGCGTGTGATAGCAACTCATTGTTCTGCCATTCGGTCAATTTGCATATTACCCTTCTATTATATAGGATAGATTCTTTTTTTTAATTAAATCTTTATTGTTGAAAGGATTACATCTGCCCCCTTTTTCTCTCCCCTTGACCCTTCCTAGCCTGCTCCTGTCTCCACCCCAGGACTTCACCACCCTATTGTCTGTGTCCAAGGGTTATCCTATATAATAAAAGCCTAATACGCTAAGTGTCTGGTCGACCAGTCAGCTGTTCAACTAATCAAAGTGTAATATGCTAATGATATGCTAAGGCTGCTCAACCACTTGCTATGACATGCACTGACCACCAGGGGGGCAGACAGTCAACTGGTCAACCAGTAACTATGACTTGCACTGACTACCAGGGGACAGACGTTCCGACCAGTGGGTTAGCTTGCTGCTGGGGTCCAGCCGATCAGGACTGAGCAAGACAAGCCAGATACACCCTGGAGCCCTCCCGCAGTCCCTCCCCAGATGGCCAACCTCCCACATCCCCCCGCCCCCGATCATGCACCCATGGGGTCCATTGGCCTGGCCTGTGCCCTCTTGCAATCCGGGACCCCTCAGGGGATGTCAGAGAGCCTCAGGGGATGTTGGCCAGGCTGAGGGACCCCACTGGTGCACAAATTCGTGCACTGGGCCTCTATTGCATATATAAATACAAGTTCTTTGGTTGATCTCTTCCCAACCACCCACCCACTCCTGCCTTCCCTCTGAGATTTCACAGTCTGTTCCATGCTTGTATGTCTCTGGATCTATTTTATTCATCCATTTATTTTGTTCATTAGATCCCACATATGAGTGAGATCATGTGATACTTGTCTTTCTCTGACTGGCTTATTTCACTTAGCATAATACTCTCCAAGTCCCTTCATGCTGTCTCAAATTGTAAGAGATCCTTCTTTTTCACTGCTACATAGTATTCCATGATGTAAATGTACCACAACTTTTTTGAATCTTGTGCACCAAAATATGCTTTTTAAGTGGACAAATGCTGGATGTAGGTGTGTATCAAAGATACTAGGAAGCAAATTGATTATGTAGCAATTTAACTCTGAATTGGTCACTGTAATTGGTGCTTAATATATGTAAAAATACAAATTTTTTTTTAATTTTGGAGAAAAGAATATGGTAATCTTTTCAACAAAATTATGAGCCATCAAATGTTCCAAAATGTTTTCAAGTATTGCATTTTGATAATGCAAATGCAAGAGAAGTATTCAGAAGTAATCATAAGCTAAAACATATTTGAAATCAATATTTACAAGATGGTTGTATTTCAGATCGAATGACAGCCCATAAGCAGTTAATTGCATTCTGAGGATAGTTCCCATTATATATATATATATATATATATATATATATATATATATATATATGTCTAAAATGGTGAAAACAAAAAACAAAATTTTAGGTTTATTATACTTAAGTTCTTATTAAAATTGCTGAAGATGTTTTTCACTATCTTCTTATTACTTGTCTATTTCATTCACAAAATTAATACAATTTTTTCAAGGATTAATTAAATGCTGATGATAATGGGTAATGACTTATTTCTGTTCACTGTTAGTTATTAGAATAATGTACCCAATATTAATAGTTACAGAACACTAAAGAGAATGTCAATTATATGTGCCTGAATTATCTAAAATCTGCATAGGACTTCTAAGATCCACGGATAATATTTCTGCTTTTGTCTATAACTTCTTGTTTATTTAGGAATGCAACCAAAGAATCCTAGTGATTTACAAGCCATTCGTGTTAGCAAAATAAAATAATGGAATAAAGGGCTGTGCATGAGTGGTGGGTACACATTGGAGCCTTCCTGACCCAGGGAAGATACATGTGATCTTGAGTCAGGGCACCCACAGACTGGCATGAGGTGGCGCATTCATTATCCCTTCAATGATTCTTTTTATATATACTTCTAAAAAAAATTTGATTTCAGAGAGGAAGGGAGAGGGAGAGAGAGATAGAAACATCAATGATGAGAGAGAATCATTGATTGGCTGCCTCCTGCATGTCCAATGCCCACACAAGGGATTGAGCCCATTACTCAGGCATATGCCCCAAATAGAATCCAACCTTGATTTCCTGGTTCATAGGTCAACACTCAACCACATAGCCACGCAGATGGGGCTAATGATTTTTTCTCTTTCTTATTTATAGTTATCTTATTAAGTAAACTAGAGTGAAAGACACTTCCAGCCTTCAGTATAGCTTTTTCCAGCATCCTCTTTGCACCCACAAAAAGCCTTACTGTGTCCATTATTTTTTTAACTTCATCAAATTGTGTTTTTGCCTGGTGCTTCAGACTCATTCCAAAAATGGCTATTCGGATATATAAATTTTCATGGAAATACCAAGAGGCAGAGTGAAAAGAACATTGGCTTGAACAAAGTGTGATGACTGGGGCCAGATTAATCCCCTGCACCTCCGTAAAATGAGTGTGTGAACTCCTAACTTGTTAGTATTACAGTAGTATTTTAGGAAAGACCTGAAGGATGGCATAAAACAGCACTGCCAAAATATACTGTATATGAGGTTATAGCTTTAAGACAAATTATAGTCCCAAAGCTCAAATATACATATTTTTTTTAGATAATTGTAGTTCAAACTGGTAGTTTAAACTGGTGCTTTTAGAGTCAATGTTGGGTGTGTGCTTAAAATCTATGTGCCAAGTGGGTAGCAAGTACTGGCAGGTAAATTTCTCTTTTGTGATTCTGATCAGAATTTTAGGCCTAGGATCTTGAAGGTACAGCATTTTGTAATTTGAGTAAAAGTTAAGTACACAGGGCCAAGAAAGGGAAAAACATTTCTAGCTAAGATAATTTAGCTTAGGGAACAATAGGTAGTAAATTAAGACTTTTATGGCACTTTAACTCATCTGACAGTTGCACTATAATTTGGAAAATACCACAATTTATCTGTAAAAAAAATTATGATGACTTGGCATACTAGTTTATATTCTTAAACTCTAGGTACTACCTTCTCTAAATGGATCATTCTGCCCTACCATTTTGTAGCCAAGTTCACATCAGCCTGTCCAATTTTCTCCAACTTACCAATACCTTCCTAACACTACTCACCTCCATTAATGAGTAAAAGTTAAAGAAAGCACCTAAGGGTTCAGAAAAGCTGAAATTTTAAATGAGACTAAAAGGAGAAAGAATAAGATCAACCCCTTGTCAGATTCTGGGTTGTAAAATGAAATTCTGCTGTGTCATTCCACCTGGCCTCGTGCGAACTGCATGTTGGATATGTTCTCAAGAATTCTGGAATTACGGTGGCCTCAAGGTGCCAACATGTTTGGTATATTAGAACAAATCCTGGTACCTAAATATCCAACGTACAGATTGTAAATGAAAGTTCTAAGAAATTCACTTTATGGAACATCACATGGGAAGGAGAAGCCCTAGGGAAAGTATCAAACACGCAGTGTTCAAAGTGATTTTCAGGCCACGGAGACATGTGTATGTATACGCATTGGCATTTTTTCTTCTATTACTACTTTTGGGAAAGGGACATCTCAATATCCTTTTCTTTTTCAGGGAACCTAAGGTATTTCACCCTAACTGATTCACTCATAAGTAGCACAGGCTCTCAGCAAAATGATGTAATAAATTTTCTTTAGACACTTTCCTGCTTGTTTCCCTCTCTTCCTCTCCACAAAAGACACCCACATCCTATTCCATTCTCCACTCAAACCTGATGTTTCTGGACAAGTGGTAATTCCCTCTATAGTGAATTGGGCATTGGCCTTATTTGTACTTTGCCAGGAGTTTCAGGCCATTTTTTGGAAGTAGTTGCCTGCCTCCTCATCCTTATTGATCCCCACTCTCAAACCCATGATACCTTCCAGTGTCACATGCAGTGCAGGAACTCATGTCCAAGTGCTGTCTCACCAAGGCTCAGCAGTAGGCAATAATATTGTCCCATGGCTGGCTCGTGTACAACCAGCATTTGGCACTCAATGGAAGTTCTGTCTTTTCAGATGCTGCCCTGCTCATTCCCTCATATAATATCTTACACATGAGACATCGCTTGGCTGCCTTTCCCCTCCATCATTCATCTCCTTAGCCTCATTACTTCTTGTCCTGGGGTACAATACCACAGTCTTTGCTCATCACCACAGCCTCTGTAACACTTTGACCTCCCTTGGTGAAGATGGCAGCTGTGGGGAATATCTGCCTCTCCCATAACTGTAATGCATTCTTTCCTTCTCCAAGGAAGGGCTCTCCTGTCTCTTGGCTGACAGACTATGTTCTTATGAACTCCACTCCAATTATTTCTGTGATACTCTTGTGTAATACCAGGCTCTCCTCCTCCTGTTGAATGAGGTGGGTACATTCATGGTGAGGAAACCAGAGGTGGTGAACTTTGTCAAGGTGTGAGAATCTGATGGGGCAGGCTGAGCTCAACAGAGGTCTGCACAGACGTGGCATCTGGGCTTTGGTGCTATTGGGGTCCCTTGTGTGCTTCCTGTCCAAAGGTTTGCTCAGTTTCCCTTGATACTTTCTGGTATGTGTAAGACACTGTGGGAAATTCCAGGTTGAGAAAGACAATGCACTACAGTGTCTTAGAAGCACAGACCAAAAGGAACTAATGCAGGAATCATCTAGTTAAATTTCTCATTTTAATGAGTAGGAAACAAGGTCCAGGCAAAAAATAAGACTGTACAGCATCTCACAGCAGAGCTGCATCCAACCGACCAATAGCAAGGAAGAACCAGCTGGTCTTGGCCTTCCTTTGCCATTTTTAGCAAAACAAAACCAAACTTCTACTTAGAAGAAACTTCTTTTCTGTGCCACTGCAAGGCCCGATACCGTTGCTTGTTCTTGTTACTCTCTCTTTCTCAGTGTAACTTGACAATAAATACTGTTGGGTGCTACTTACAAGTGGATCTTTCTCTTACTCTCTATTTGCTTTACTCTTTATTACTCCCCTGCTTTTTTCAGCCACAAACACTCTCGGCCCGAAACATTCTCTGTAATCCACACAATAGGAGTATTGGAACAAATTATGGCTTTTAGGTTTTTAGTGCTATACAGATCATCTCATGATGCCTCTGCCACTTTATATTTATATATTAATGCCAAAAAAAAAAAGTTCTTTGTGGTGCCTGGATTAAAGATTAACAACATTTCTGCCTACACAGATTTTTTTTTTTTAAGGAAAAAAAAAAAGTCTATATAGACAGTTCCATTGCCTAGCAAAAATTCCCTTTGGAAAACCTATTGCTCCTTGAAAGACAAAAGACAAGAAAGACAAAATTCTTGCTCTAAGCCTAGCACCCCTTAGAGGGTCAGGGCAAGTGTCCTTCTCGGTTGGACAATCTCCTGTAAGGAAAATGTTTGGGTCTAATTATTTCATATCTCATCTCCCACACTATAGTCAAGTTAGTGTTTTGCTTTGAAGAGTGTGTAGAGAAAATATATGCTGAATAAAAGAGTGAACAAGAGCTTAAGTTCTACCGCTGACCCCCTATGTTCTCATCTAGACTTCAGCTGGTGACTTTGGAAAAGTTACTTAATTTCTTTTTGCCTAGTTTGCCACATGTGTAAATGGAAATAGTTGTGGTACCTCATTACTCTTCATTACGAGAACTTGAGAAGTTAATACCTGCAAAACATTTTTTAAAAGCCGAAAGCATTCTCAGTCTCTAAGTGTCAATTTTATTTTATTTTATTTTTTCAATGAGAAGACTTCTATATTTCTATCATAGGTGAATCCCAGAACTTATCAGGTAAAAGCTCCAAGTCTTAAAGTTTTGCAGAAGAACTTTCTCTAAGAAAAACTGTTCCACACTTTGGAAAGAAGACATTAGGCTTACTTTTTCTACTTCATGTTCAGAGACATGTGGAAATTCAAATCCAGAATAATGAGGAAATGACAAGGATAGAAATGAAAGGGGCTATACTATAAGACATGGCAACAACCCAGACTGGAGAGTCCAGAGCCTGGATCCTAATATTTCCTCAGATATGAATTTATTAATGCTTGGACAAGACATGTTGGTCTCAATCTTTCTTATATCTAAGAGAACAGAAGTTTTTCTCCATCAGTAATATTCTAGAAACATATAGTTCTATATGAGGTAGCCTACCACTTGAAAAATACAAGGACTTGACTAGATACTGACATTGTATAGCTAAAATTAAGAGGCCATAAGAATTAATACCATTTAGAGGAAAGCTGTGGGAGGTGCTAATGGAAATCCCTGGGATAAAAGCAAAGATTTGTGCAACAGCTATCAATATTTTCCATGACATTATCCCTTCATACCACGCCTTTCCCAGCTGAGGCATCCTCTTCTAATCTCTTGGTAAATAGAAGAGACAATGTCAACACAAAAGAAAATAAGTGGCCATTCTGTAGATTATTCATATTAAATAAATAAATAACCTACCAAGAAAAATAAAGTTAAAGAAAATCTGGTAAAAAGACTTATAACTTAGATTGATTGCATAAGTAAGTATTAAATCTTTCTATTCTTTATATTTTGTGTGATAAACATCACATGCAAAGCCAAAATCTGCATGACAATGTAGGGAGCTAGTCAATATGTGGCTTAATTAAACTAGGGAGATGAATAGGAACCAACAGTATCACAGAGAACTAGGTGATTCACTGTCTTAGGTTATATAACTAAAGGCCAGGAAGGAGAGACCACTGCATCACCTTTATGTATTTTGCCTTTGAAAGGATTACAGAATTTGGGGAACATCTTTTTTCCTAGGGCTCTACAACTCAGTTGAGTATTCAAAAATTGCTAGTGGGACCAGACACCTTCCAGAATATTCAGGCAACTGTTCTGTTACCCCTGGAGTAACTTGCAGTTTCTATACTTCCCAAGATATGGAGAGAAGATTAAAGCTCTTATGCCTTGGGGTAAATTCCATATAAGGAGTTGTCCGGTTTTCTCTGCTGAGACTACCTCATAGAGGAACCATTCAATGATCAGCAAAACATTGGATACTACTGAGAGAATGACTAAATCATAGAATACTTGCAGTGGTGACTTCAAAGGTACCACTGCATTCTATAGACAGGGACATTATTGCCCAGGTCATTTGAGTCAAATCAACTAAAGTCACACAGCTAGTCAGTGATGGATCTGGAATGACTTCCAGGTATCTTCTTCGTATCCGCTGCAATATTCTTTCTTCACTCCATGGTAATAATATCCCTAAATATTTCTCTGATTTTTTTGGGCAAAGCATAACCGAGTTTAGCTTGAGCCAAACAATAGTACGCTAGTACAAGCCGGACATTACTCCCTAGAATAGTAAGTGAGGCCTGCAACCTGCCTTCACTGTTGGTTATACATGGTAAAGAAACAAGTCTGTGCTTCCCTAAATCTCCTGAGTGTTTGGAAGCCCATCTGGGCCTCAGGGGAAAGGACCTGTTCCAGTCATCTGATGCAGTAACTTGTGCCATAGCTTCCAAAAACACTGCTGTTCTTAGATTTCTACTACAGGCTCAGTAGACACAGGGGAAGGTGGCATCTGTGGGCCTAGTTTGAGAGACAGTCCAATCAAAACCAGATGCATATCTTTATTTCTTAAAGGCCTTAAGTTTTACTACTGCTCCAATACAGCCAAGGGCCTACTTTGAAAGGAGACCTAGCATGCTTTTTTACAGCAAAGCTAATCCCACTGAAAGCTTCTACAATTAAAGCAAGCTCTAGGGGCCAAGAAACAGACAAGTGAATTAAGCCCTAGTGACTCAGCTTCTCCTTCCTCCCTGCCCTTGTCTACCAGCCAGGAATGTGGGGAGGAAATGAGTTAGGTCAAATCTATGCTTGAGCCACATGAAGCAAAGAACTAGAATCTGTACAAGCCCAAGGTGTTCTTGCTGCAAAAATGCTATTCCTTTGAAGTAAGTCTTCTCTGGCACTTAGCTCCAGTGAATAAGAATCTCATATTTACAAGTCTGGGAAGAATGTAAATGGAGAGAAAGGCATAGATGACTATCAACAGGTAAATAACGTGTGACCAATGTATTCACATTTGCACAAACAGAGAACTAGGTGATTCACTGTCTTAGGTTAGATTTCCCCCTATCAGACCCAGAAACAAAAGTTTATAAGGCACAAGTGATTTATTGACAAAGTGCTCCAAGGAGAAACAGTAAAATAGTGGGTAAAATAGGAAGGGATAGGGGAGAATGCCAAGGAAGCAAGGATAGACAAAGCCTGAAAAAAGCAGCAGCAGCTTGAACTTGGAGGTGCACTCTGGAATGTCAAGCTGCCTCAAAAAGGTCTCAAACTGAGGCCAAAGTGTTCATAATCCTGTACCTATAAGTCATTAGTAAAAGGCTCTCTAAGAGTATATGAACTCTCAGGCACTTCTAAGCTATCCATGTTTTCCAATAAAGGGATCCTGAAACCCAGGAGCAGTCCTCCAAACATAGCCACAATTACAGGCTATTGGAAGTAAAATATAACAAAGCCAGGGACACATATTTAAGAAAAAAAATATTATTTAATCTGCAACAAACAATAAACCAAAATACATTGTTCGGAGGCATCTAAACCTTAACCTAGTAGCTTTTCTTTTGACTTGGAGATTTGTGTTCCCGGGGAAGAACAATTACGCAGAGACCTGAATGAGGGGTGAACCACAAAAATATCTGAATAGTGTTCTTGGGAGAGTTCAGAGTAAGAGCTAAGGTCCTGGATGAGAATATACTTGACATGTTACAGAAACATGAAGAAACCAGTGGGGCTACAATGGAGTGAAGCAAGCCATGAGTACTAAAAGATAAAGTCAGACAGTAGCCAGGACCAGACCAAATCACATAAAGACAAGTAACCCATGGTAAGCAGTGTGACTTTTATTTAATCTGAGTGTAACAGGAAATCAGTGGAAAGTTTTGAACAGACAGTGACAAACCTGAGTTACATTTTGAAAACACTACTCTTTTTTCCCTGAGCCCCAAAGGACACAAGAACATCTATGTGAATCACTTTCAAGAAACAGCTCTGGATCTCACACAATCACCAAGCTCAATGAGCAAACTGCATGTTAATGGTAAACATTGGTTACTCATTCACTCATGTTGTTATGTTTTCCTTCATCAGACAGTCGTAGTAATGATTCCTAACATTTGCAAAGCGAGTCTACATATGCAATCTCTAATTTAAAGATAAGGTTGCAGATGCACCATCAGAATATCTTTAATCTACAGTTCCTCTACTTTGCTGGTTTTCAATTTGTCTTAAGTTTTTCTGCCATTTTGGCATATAGTCTCCCTCATCAAAGTAACTGCTCTATGATAATCTTATGTAACAAGCCTGCTTGATTTGCTAGAAGCAAAATTACATACTATTGGAAATTAATATTTTTGATGTATCCCATTTCACAGAAAGTTCCTCCATTCACATACCTCTGATGACTACTCACTGACTACAGACTGAAGTTCAGTCCTTAGCTGAGTGTTGCATACCTCCTCTTTCTTAGACCAGGAAGACCTCTTCAATGTGTCTTACCTATGTTCTAACACAATGGAATCATCTGCTATAATGCAGCTGGTCTTCACTGACTCTCAAACACCAGGCACTATTTTACTGCCAAGTCATTGCTTACTTATTGTATTTGCCTAAGTGTTATGCTTCCCTCAAGGCCAAATTCAAATCCCACCTCTGTTGTGGGGCCTTCCCTGACAACTAAGCCTTCACTGATCTTTTCTTCATCTGAACTTCTTCTGCAATTGTTACACTTAGCATATGATCCTTTGGATTATCACTGAACTCTTAAAGAATACATTTATCAATATAGGCCACCTGTGATTCTCTTGAAGGTCAGGGTCACATCATACATGTCTTTGTATTCTAGGCACTCTGCATATATCACTTAACTTTGGTGTTCTTCCCACCAAAGACCTCAATGATCAATCATGCTGAGTTCACACCTCTGTTCATTCCCAGCAAACCTACTTCATTTTTCCCCCTTTTGTAGCATATATGCATCTCAGTCCACAAACTTAAACATGCAAGAAAATTATCTCTTATTTTTATTAAACCTTGACCATTTCTATTTCAAACTCTCCTTTTGTCAATATGGGAACAATCCCAATCAATTCAGGCTTTCTCCTTTCTTTTCCTGAGGTTTATTCTAAGTTCTGTTGGAGGGTTTCGGTCTATTCAGTCCCTTGTCCATTTAGATATTTGCTAAGAATTCCATTATCCAAACTGGTCCTTAGTCAGTAATCTATTTCTTAGAGATTTTGTTCTCTCGTGTGAATGTCCATCCCATCTCTCTCCATGGCAGGCTTAGAAACTTGACAAATCTCTCTGACACTGTTTAGACTCCACCTGCCTAGATTCACACAAAACTATGTCCATGTTGAAGCCTTGCTACTTTCCCAGGATTCTGTCCTTAGAACGGGAAGCCTGGCTTTTCTCTTCAGTGTCTATCAATGCCTATATTCTCATCACTTTCGCATCATGGCTCTTTCTCTCCAATGGAAAACAAAACTTTTACGGGCTAGAGGAAGCCAACTCTCATCTTCTTTCAAATATTTTTGGCTCTGTCTAAATTTTGTAATTTACCTTTAGAAATTTATAACCCAAACCCAGGAAAACACCAGCAAATCATTTTCTCATTCTATCATGAATTATCTCTCTCCTAAGGCAATTAGGCTAGAACAACTACTGATTTGAATAGGCAGATAAAAGAAAATGGTGATGGGCATAAAATGTTATTCTATCATAATTATTTTAGTAAATAGCATGAACTTCTCCTTCTCTTCTGCCTAATTCATCAACTTGGGAATTAATTTAGGCTCTTCCACTTACCTACCTCCATGGGTTCATTTTGCATAAAACCAATACAAAAAATAAACCCTTGGCCTAAAATTGGGCCCAATAGTAACACTGAGCCCCAGAAGATTCTGCTTTAAAAAATAGAATAAATAAACTAATTCAAAAATTCAAAGTAGGTGGGTAAGAAAGAAGAGGTAATGTGTTCTAAACATTCAGATGCAGAGAAATCAATTCCACCTTCTGGTCTCTTATCTTCCCTAAGACTCACACAACTGTTTACATATTCTCAGTATTTACTAGGCATTTGTTGTTGATAATAATAATGTTCATGGTGTTTACTTGAAGATCAACTTGTATTTTTTTTCCTTATAGGAAGTATATTATCTTTCCAAAAACTCACTTAATACAGTAAATGCAGGTTGATCACTACATCCAAATTGTGACCTTTACTATAAATATTATATATTTGTATATTGGTGACAAGAACTATAGAGAACTTAAAAAAAGTGTTCTGTTCTAACAAAACCAGCCTATAATGTTAATTTTCCAATAAATAGAAGTAAAGGTCTTGAGGAAATGGCACTATTTTATAATTTATGCAGTTGCCATATAGACTTAGGATTTTTGGTCCTAAGTATCAAAGAACACCCTAATTTGGCCCTCAAGGTTTTGCTTTTAATAACCATCAGGCTTTAGAAATATATGAAAATTCACCATTTAGTTGCAAATAAATAAGACACACATCGGAGACCCTGAGGCCTCTTCTTTGCTTCCACAACTGTGCATTAATGTGTGCAAACCATGGTATTAGGTAACTCACCTGGAAGGAGCTAAAGTAAGATTATAGAAGACTTAGTCTTCACCCTCAGAGAATTTCATAATCTAATTTATTAAATAAAGCAAAATTAAAGTTACAATACAATGTGATGAGAGGTGTAACTATTACAAAGTGTTAAGGAATCTCTAAGAAAAAAAGAAAAAAAAAACAAAAACTAAAAACTAACTCTCCCTTATGGAGTAAGAGAAAGCTTTGGTAAGAAAGTCACAGCTGACTTTGTGATTTTTGAATGAGTGGGGAGTTTCCAAGTAAGGAAGGTGGGGAAGCTTCCCAGAAAAAATGAAATAGCACATGCCTGTTTCAGGGAAGTGAATGATTCTGCTATAAAATATTACCTGAGCCTAGAACTTGGGATGCTTGGGTGTGGAGAAGTGTGATGAAAGGCAAATCTGGTAAGGCTGGTTTAAGCCTGGGAAGATCACGGAGGTCCTGTCTGCCATGGAGCAAAGAAACCCAACGCCATAAAGGAGAAATTTCAGAAGCTGTTGGGGAAGAGTGAGGCACTGTAGGAAATGAGTTTTAGAATTGTCTTTCTGGCAGCACCATGGGCATGGATTGGAGGAAAGCAAAGGACTAGTGAAGGTGCTAGTTGAGGTAAGAGAAGAGCAAACTTAACTTCAGGAACCTCTTAGGAACTTTTGGCTTTGCAGGACATGATGCAAAAGCCCTACTTGTCTTGACAACAACAACCTATCTCTAATACTCCTTTTCTGCTTTGAAAAATAAAATAAACTAATTCAAAGTAGGTGGGTAAGAAAGAAGAGGTAATGTGTTCTAAACATTCAGATGCAGAGAAATCAATTCCACCTTCTGGTCTCTTATCTTCCCTAAGACTCACACAACTGTTTACATATTCTCAATATTTAGTAGGCATCCAAATTGTGACCAAGCAGCTCATAGTGCCAATTTCCTGTGTGCCAACCACTCTTGAGGCCCACAAAGAGTAGAAATATTTATTTGCAATGTCTTTATTATCGGCTCTCATATAGTTGCACTTCTTTTTTTCAGAGTATTTTGTTCATATTTGTAATGATTTTTTTCATATGTGTGATTATTTAACAACTGTCTGATGTTCCTCACTGGACACTAATCTCTGAAAAATCAGGTATTTTGCATATACTTTCTATGCTCATTACTATCTCTGGAAGCTAGCAGAGAATCTGGCACATAGTAGATGCTCAGTAATTTTTTTTTGAAAATGTTGACTGAAATGTTGCAAAACAGTTGAAGTGATGACATTCTGCTCTGGAAAAAGTTTGATCTTTACAATGGTAAACAAAATATTCAATCTTTGATTTAATTACTGTTTAGTAGATATTTTTTGCCCTTTATATCCAAATTTCCTTTCTAACACTGCATGTGAACACTAGCTCTGTACATTAAATTCTGTATCTAAAGTTCACTTAAAATAGAAAGTAAAGCCCTAGCCAGTTTAAATGGATAGAGTGTTGGCCTGTGGACCGAAGGGTCCCAGGTTCAATTCCGGTCAAGGGCACATGCCTGGGTTGCAGTCTGGGTTGTGGGCTCGGTCCAACATGCAGGAGGCAACCAATCAATGATTCCCTCTCATCACTGATGTTTCTATCTCTCTCTTCCTCTCCCTTCCTCTCTGAAATCAATAAAAATATAAAAAATAAAATAAATAAAAATAAAAAAGAAAGTAAATTTGACCAAATTATTTTATTTTATGGACTTTAAATTCCCCAAATAAAATAATACCAACTGCTTAACTAGGCTTTAATTATTGCTCTTTCCTTTTCTTTCTTTTTTTTTAAGTTTTATTCTATAACTAAATAGGACTTTTTTAACCTAAGGCAAACAATTTTTTAATCATGACTTTAAATTTGATGAGGTTCCATTAAGAAACTCCATGCATGTCCCACTTCTAACAGGCATACATATAAAGAGAGAGTCAAAGCACTTCATTAAAGGCAGAAAGATTAAGGCAAAAGATTACACAACAAAACCACCCACATTCAGTTTTGCAACTTTAACAGTCAGCCTGAATCACCACCCTAGAGCGACCTACATTCCATTCCAACCAGAGGCTTCAGCTTATTATTCAAAACTGAAGAAAGTAAAATATTAGTATTGGTGACCAAAAAGGCAGGTGTGTTTCTCTTTCCTTGGTTACACTTAGCCCTGGAGGCATCAATTGTTTCTTGATTTTTACTTAGTAAACACATCTCTTGGGAGGTAATTACAGAACCAACACACATCTTAAGATCACCAAAGAATAACAATTAGTCCTATTTCTTGCAACAGAATCACTGGCTTAAGGATCTCAGAAACGAGTTTTAAAATCAGCCTTACCCATGCCCTGCTCACTCCTACAACAATATCCTCCACATTATTTATCCCATTCTTTACCACACTGTCCTATTGAATGTCCTATTTTTCTCCTTATACATGTTCTTTGTTTAGCCTGAAATAATGGCCCTCTTCTGGTAATCCTGCTCATTCTTCAAGTGTCCACCCAAATGCCACCCTCATGTTCTCCTTCATCATTCTTGGCAAACCATTATATTCCTTTTTATGCATCCCTATAGCCCATGGTTTATGCAGTTACATAGTTTACTATTCCAGTCATTTAATTTTTTTGTCTCTTATTCTCCTGATATTTTATTGCAATACCCTTTAAACAAGGAATGGTGGAATTTTTATCCATAGGCCTACTTAGAGCCTAATTTGTGCCCAAAAGAGTATAGGCAGTTGATAATAAGTGATGAGTGAACAAATTCTAGAGAATAGACAAGAATCTTTACAATAATAAATATAGCTACAATAAGACAAATTACAAGTAAATAAATATTTGTTATAAGAACAAGAAACAAATATACAAAGCAAAGATAATATAGTTATTGTACTTGAGCATGAAAATTAACATTAACTTCTAGGAAACCAATAAAAGACGAGAAAGAAAAGATTACATAAGTCACATGACTTGGTTAGGAGGAAGGGGAAACTGGAAATCGCCAGTACTTACTCATAAGGATTGAAACTGAGCCTCAGATTATCATAGTGTCTTCTAAAATTGAGATGATCTACCTATAATTTATCTGTGACCCCTCCAAAAAAAATAATAACACATTACTCTCCCTTAAAAAATACAAAGATGTAATAGTTTTTATATACAATGTCAAATATTCAATCCAAAATTGCTAAATAGGCCAAGAATAAGATCAAATGATGGAGAAAAAAATAGCAGAACAGTTGAAAAATACAGAAAAATAAAAATATTTTCCAAAACTGACAAAAGAAATTAATTCACAGATTAAGAAGACTATATATCTCAGGTAAATTAAATACAAACTAAACCATCCTTAGACAAATCAGTGGAAAACTACCAAAAAAAGGGGGGGCGGGGCAGGAAGAAAATTTTTAAAGCACCCAGAAAGTCAGACATATTCCTTGACATATTCCTTTCAAAGAAGTAAAAGACTGATAAGATAGCTCTTCAAAGGAAATGAGGAAATCCAAGAGACAAGAAAAGAACATTGAGATAGAAAACTCACAATCTAAAATTATATGCCAAGTGAAAATAGCTTTCAAAAATAAATATGAAATTTAAAATTTTCAAATAAATAGTGAGAAAATTCATTAGCAGCAAGTGCACACTAAAAGATATACTAAAGTTATCCTTTGGGAAGAAGGAAAATGTAAACAGAAATGCAAGAAAATTATTTTAGACAAATGTAAATGGGAAAAAAATTACTGGTAAGGGTAACTTTGTAGGAATAGAAATACTGTACCAATAGTATAAAATATCAATAGTATAAAATACAAACAGTGAATAGTTCAAAAGAATAATGGTAATATAACATGAGGTATCATCTACACTAATAAAAGAGAAACATGCAAATTGACCATCACTCCGCTACATCCACCAGCCATGCCCACCAGCCAATCAGAAGCGAGTATGCAAATTAACCAAACAAAGATGGCAGCAGCCACAGAGCTGGAGCTAGCAGGAGGCTTGGATTTCCCCCAGAGATGGAGGAAGCCAAGCTTCCCACCTGCCCTGGTCTTCCCTGGCCTCCACTCAAGGCTACAAAGTTTCAATTATACAAGATAAATAAATCTCAGATACCTGCTTCCAGCTGAACCTGGCCTCCACTCAAGGAGGTGCTGAAAAAATAAATAAAGAAAGAAAGGAGGGGCTGGGAGCCTGGATCACTGGGGGCATGGCCAGCCTGAAAACATTCCTCAGCTCCTCACCCAGGCTGGCCACAATCCCATGGGGTGAGGGTCCCAGCTGGGGGCCTTGGCCAGCCTGTAAATGGCCATCAGCCCCTCACCCAGGCTGGCCAGGCACCCCAGTGGGGACCCCCCACCCTGAAGGGGCTGTGGCCAGCTTGAAAACAGCCCTCATCCCCTCACCGAGGCTGGCAAAACCCCCATGGGGTGAGGGTCCCCACTGGGGGGCTTGACCAGCCTGAAAATGGCCCTCAGCCCCTTACCCAGGCTGCCTCATGCCCCAAGTGAACCCCCACCCTGTTCCGGGACACCCTTTAGGGCAAACCAGCCGGCCCCCACCCATGCACCAGGCCTCTATCTATACTAATAAAAGGGTAATATGCTAATTAGACTGGGAGACCTTCCAGGAGACCTTCCGGATGTTCTTCTGGACAAAGCCATGGTGGTAGGGCTGAGGTAGAGATGGTTAGAGGCCAAGAGGGGAGGGCAGTTGTGGGTTATCAGGCCAGGATGGGACGGCAGTTGTGAGTGATCAGGCTGGTGGGGGGTGGAGCCATTGGGGGTAAGCAGACCAGCAGGGGGGCCAGTTGGGGGTGAGCAGGACGTCAGTGGGGGTCAGTTGGAGGTGATCAGGACAGCTGGGGGGGGGGGGCATTTTGGAGTGAACATGCCAGCAGGGGGGCAGTTGAGGGAGAGCAGGCCAGTGGGGAGGGAAGGTGGGGGTGAGCAGGCCAGCAAAAGGGCAGTTGGGGGTGAGCACGCTGGCAGGGGAGGCAGTTGGGGGCGAGCAGGCCGGCAGTGGGGGGGCAGTTGGGGGCGAGCACACTGGCACAGGGGGCAGTTGGGAGTGATCAGGCTGGCGGGGGGCATTTGGGGGCGAGCAGACTGGCAGGCAGAGTGGTTAGGGGCAATCAGGCAGGCAGGCAGGCAGATGAGCGGTTAGGAGCCAGCAATCCCAGATTGCAAGAGGGATGTCCGACTGCTGGTTTAGGCCTGATCCCTGTAAACCGGCCATAGGACATCCTTCAAGGAGTCCCAGATTGGAGAGGGTGCAGGCCTGGCTGAGGGACACCCCCTGCCCCGTGCACAAATTTCGTGCACCGGGCCACTAGTGTATATATATATATATATATATATATATATATATATATATATATAATTAAAATATCTGATAATACCAAAAATGTCTGAACTCAGGGAAATATGGAATTTAAGTGTCCTCAAGTACTCACATTTTCTGAGAAATGCTCAAAATGCTGATTAAAAGTCAGCACTAATTTTAAAAGAAGTCAGCACTAATAATTTAAGGATTCATGCTGAGATCCCTACAGTACATACTAAAAGAAAAGAAAAGTAATTTATAACTAATAATCTAATAGATGGGGGGAAATGATCAATTAAAAAGAAAACAACAACTCAGCCTGCATGGCTCAGTGATTGAATATTGACCTATCAACGAGGATGTCATGATTCCTGGTCAGGGCACATGCCCAGGTTGGGGGCTCGATCCCCAGCTGATCAAGGATTCTCTCTCATCATTGATGTTTCTATCTCTTTCTCCCTTTCCCTTCCTCTCTAAAATCAATAAAAATATTTTTTTAAAAGAAGACAACAAAAAAAGAAGCAGAATGGGGCAAACATAAAACAAGGAGCAAGATGGTAGATTTAAACTTAAAAATACATGATAACTAGGGGCCCAGTGCACATATTCTTGTACCTTGAAAGGAACTATGGGCCGCGAGGCTGCAGTAAGCACAGGGGCAGGTCTTGGCCCGTCCTCTGTGCCCCCTCCTGCTGTGCCCCCCCCCCCCGTCCCCTGTCTGCCAGCAGCCCTGCTCCTGCTGCCACCGCTCCCACATGCTGAAGGTGCTGGCCCCGCTCGCACCTGCTGACCTTGCAAAGTGATTGGGACCAGTGCCAGCAGCTGTGTGAGACAGCCAGTGCTATCAGCGGGTGTGAGTGGTGGCTGCTGCCCTGATCGCCCCTCAGAAGCAGGGGAAAGTAGAGAAGCCCTCAGGGGCGATTGGGGCCAGCAGCCAGTACAAGTGGTGGATCCGGCACCAGCAGCAGGTGCGAGCGCTGGGTGGGACTGTGGCTCACGGGAACAAAGAATTTTCAGTAACTGCCAGAGGCTCACCCTGATGACAGCAACCAGTGCCCCACCTTGGTCAGGCACCCCTCTCACCAGCTCCACCATCCCACCACAGCTGACACCCATCATGTTCCATGCTCTGCCACCTGCTGCTGATACCTGCCATGTTCCATGTGCGCCCCTGGTGGTCAACGCACTTCAAAGCAACTAGTTTGTTTGGTTGTTCCACCATTTGGTCTATTTGCATATTAGGGTTTTATATATAGAGATTATCTGTAAATTGACTACATATTTCATATTTGATAAAAATAATGTGTCACACCTTAAGCATAAGTATATAGAGATGTTAAAAACTTTTCAACAATTGGGAAATAATATAATAACTAGTCACCAAAATTTACCTAATATTATTTTATTAATATTAGGCAAAGTAGGCCTTAAGACAAAAAGTATTATTAGAAATAATGAGAACAAAAATTATAAATCTGTACCTAATAACACAATCTTGTTATATAGAGTAAGAAGTGACACAACTATAGTCAAGGTGAGAGATTTAAAACTTTCTTTGAATAACTGGTAGAATAAGCAGACAAAAATCAGTGCAATTAGAGTTTTGAACTACGTAATTAATAAACTTAATCTTAATGTTTCACAATATTAAAAATAATATAGAGTAAGTTTACTAGAAGAATATACTACATAGTATACTTATAAAAATAATGTAAAAATTTCAAATGTTTGCATATTAAACAAAAATAACTCATGGGTAAATTAATAAATTACAGTGTAATTTATAAAATATTTTGAATAGCATACAAAAAATGTGGCATATTAATGTAATATACAGTTATTACTGACATCAAAGAAAAACTTTTGGCTTTACAGGCCTGTACCAGAAAGGATATATATATATATATATATATATATATATATATATATATATCATGAGTCAAGTTTTCATCTTAGAACATTAGGAAAATAACATTAAACACAAAGAAAACATGAGGAAGAAAGTTAAGAGTATAAATTAATGAACTAAAAACCAAAAGTACAATAGAGAATACTTAAAAGCCAAGAGTTGGTTTCTGAAAAAATAATTAATGAAATGGATATAACTTTTTTAAAAAATTGATCAGAAAAATAAAAAAGTACAATGTACCAATATTAGGAAGAAAAAGGGACATCATTATTGATACAGATATTAGAAAGATAAAAGAATATGAAGAAAAAATGTTTGACTAATAATTTTATAAATTAAATGAACAAATTTACAAGATCATAATTTATGAAAATAAATACAGGAAAGAAGAGAAAATCTAAATAGTGTTATATTTGATTTTTAAAAATGAGTTTGTCATCTTAAAACAGATCACAAAACACTTTCTGGGCACAGATGGCTTCAAAAATAAATTTTCCCAAACATTCCTGAAAGGAAGAACATCACAGAAGAAGCAAATAAAAGTAAAATAAAAACTTTTGTTTTTCTCTTTCTTAATTGATCTAAAAGATAATTATTTTTAATATGATAAGAACATATTGGATAATTATGGCATATAGCTAAGTGAAATGGATAACAAAAATGTTATCAGAAATAGAAGGGAGGAATTGAGAATCCTTTGTTATAAGTTAACTGCATTACATGTGAACTGCTATAGTGTTATTTAGAAGGTGGACTTTGATTAATTGAAATGAATATTACAAAAACCAGGGCAACAACCATTAAATAATTCAAAATAAGTGGAACAGATTTGCTAAGAGAGGAGATAAATGCAATAATATAAAATAATAAATTAACCAGAGAATTGAAAAAAAGAGGGGAAAAAGAAACAATTGCAACCAATAGGAAACAATGAAAAATATATTAGATTTCAATCCAACTATACCAATCCAGTAATCACTTTAAATGGGAAAGATCTAAATACACGTAAGAAGGTAGAATGTCAAAATGAATAAAAACAAAGACCACACAACATGTTGTCTACAAAATAACATCTATCTATATAATAAAGGAATATGCAAATTAGCCAGGATGCCGGAACATCATGACTGAACAGCAGGGACCTGAGGCTGCATGGCACCTGGCCAGGGCAAGGGACTTCAGGCCATATCCCCCGCCCTGCAGGACTTGACAGGGGACCTCAGGCTGTGCCCTCCACCCCATGGGGCTTGACAGGAACCTCAGGCCACACCCCACACCCACAGGGGCATGATGGGGGACCTCAGGCCACGGCCCCCACCCTGGCACCAGGCTGGGAGACCTCAGGCTGTGCCCCATTCCTGGTGGGGCTTGATGGGGGACCTGAGACTGCACCCCCCACCCAGTGCCGGGCTGAGGGACCTGAGGCTGTGTCCCCCCACCCAGCGCCGGGCTGGGGAACCTAAGGCTTCACCCCCTCCCCAGAGGGGCTTGATGGGGGTGGGGCCAGCCAGGTCTGGGTCTCACCCAATGGGGGTGGGGCTGGCAGTGTCTGGGTCTCCTGTGTTTTCGAAGCACATGCAGGTGGTGGGCAGGGACTTGACTCTAGGTCCACAGCACACCCCAGACTCTGACAGGAGGGAGGTTTTCATATACATTTTACTAATTTTCTTTCATCTCTGACACTTCTATTATAGAGAAAGGGCAAATAGCAATATTAAAATATTTCCTCTAATTAATTCCCTTTCAACATGCACAAATTTAGTGCACTGGGACACTAGTTTTAAATATAAAGACTCTGGTTAAAATAATGATATAGTATGCTAACTCTAATCAAAAGAAAGAAACTTTACCAAAAAACCAAAAGACCAATATTCTTCAGGAACACAGATGCAAAAATTCTTATTAGCTACTTAAACTAAGCAATACATAAAAATGATAACAAACCATGCTATATGTTTTTTCCCATGAATGCAAAATTGGTTGGTGATTAGACATTTAATCAGTGTTTTTTATAATATAAACAGAATAAATGAGAAAAGATGATCATTTAAGTTAATACACAAAATTCAGCACCCATCTACTCTAATAAAAGAGAAACATGCAAATTGACCATCACTCCGCTACACCACCTGCCAATTAGGAGCAATTATGCAAAATTAACCCAACAAAGATGGCAGCAGCCATGGAGCTGGAGCGAGCAGGAGACTTGGGTTGCCCCCAGCGATGGAGGAAGCCAAGCTTCCCACCGGCCCTGGCCGGCCCTGGCCTCCACTCAAGGCTACAAAGTTTCAATTATACAAGATAAATAAATCCCAGATACCTGCTTCTAGCCAGCCCTGGCCTCCACTCAAGGAGGTGCTTAAAAAAAGAAAAAAGAAAAAAAAGGAGGGATTGGGACCCTGGATTGTCACGGGGCATGGCCAGCCTGAAAATAGCCCTCAGCTCCTCACCCAGGCTGGCAACACTGCAAACAGTCATCAGCCCCTCAAACAGGCTGTCCAGGTACCCAGCGGGACCCCCCACCCTGAAGGGGCTGTGGCCAGCTTGAAAACAGCCATCAGCCCCTCACCCAGGCTGGCCATGCATCCCAGAAGGGACTCTCACCCCATGGAGGTGTGGCCGGCCTGCAAACCAACACAGGCCCCTTGCTCAGGTTTCCCCATGCCCCAAGAGAACCCCCACCCAGATCCGGGACACACTTCAGTGCAAACCAGCTGGCCCCCACCCATGCACCAGGCCTCTATTTATACTAATAAAAGGGTGATATGCTAATTAGACTGGGAGACCTTCCAGGAGACCTTCCGGATGTTCTTCTGGACAATACCATGGTGGCAGAACCAAGGTAGAGGTGGCTAGAGGCCAAGAGGGGAGGGCAGTTGTGAGTGATCAGGCTGGTGGGGGCAGGGCCATTGGGGGTAAGCAGAACAGCAGGGGGCCAGTTGGGGGTGAGCAGGCCATCAATGGGGGTCAGTTGGAGGTGATCAGGACAGTGGGGGGGGCAGTTTGGAGTGAACATGCCAGCAGAGGGGCAGTTAAGGGCGAGCAGGCCAGTGGGGAGGGGAGGTGGGGTCAAGCAGGCCAGCAAAGGGGCAGTTGGGGGTGAGCATGCCAGCAGGGGAGGCAGTTGGGGGTGAGCACACTGGCATGGGAGGCAGTTGGAGTGATCAGGCTGGCGGGGGGGGAGGGCAGTTGGGGGCGAGCAGGCCGGCAGGCAGAGTGGTTAGGGGCAATCAGGCAGGCAGGCAGGCAGGTGAGCGGTTAGGAGCCAGCAATCCCAGATTGCAAGAGGGATGTCCGACTGCTGGTTTAGGCCTGATCCCTGTAAACCGGCCATAGGACATCCTTCAAGGAGTCCCAGATTGGAGAGGGTGCTGGCTGGGCTGAGAGACACCCCCTCCCCCAATGCACAAATTTCGTGCACCGGGCCTCTAGTTCTATGATAAAAAATTCTCCTCAAATGAGGAATTGAAGATAATTCCTTTAACTTGATAAAGGGCATCCACTGGAAATAGAATGTAACTTTATACTTAATGGTAAAGAGAAACTGATAAAACTGCATTGGTAATGAAAGGTTTGAAAAAACTCTAATTTTTGATTCCTGCTTATGAATTTTCAATAATTAACTTCAGGTAAGGTCAAGTGAGTACTTTACTCACTTCAGTAAGAATATAAACAGGCCTAATCTTTCAGGAAATCAACTGGGCAACATGTTCAAGGAGCTTTAAAATGACTATACCCTTCAACCTAGAATTTCACTTTCTAGAATCTACTAGAGAATCTTATCAAAGATACAGGTAAATATTTATGTATAAGAAAGTTCACTGAATGATTTGTTTGTATTCATAGGACTATATATTGAACTTGAACTTTACAACTATGGTAATTAAGATTATTTAACTTTTCTTTTAGACCTAGCAATTTACCTCCAAAACTATTTAGAGACTCAGTTGTTCCTTCCTTCCACAAAGAGAAAGGTCATTCATTCAACGTGGCAAGCCTAGTCTAGGGAGGCTCACAGCTCATAGTCAGAAAAGACAAAAAGACCAAAAAAAAAATAAATAAATAAAAAGCTCCTTAAAGAGTTTTAAGGAGGACAGACAATCTTTCTGCCCCATCTTGGAGCAGCTTGATCAAAGTTTTTAGTTTAGGTCAGTAGAGCATTGATGTGATAAGGGCTAACCAGAAGGTAATCAGTTAGACTTTTCTCTGTTAAAATGTGGGTCATTTTCTCTCTATATGCTGTTGGGATCATTCTACCCCCACTCTTTAGATTCTAGGCACTATCTCAACAGAGTGTCTTACATGTTTACCTATTGCTTTTATTCCCCACCATCTTAGGTTGTTTACAGAGCTGCACAGTCTATTAAGTAAAAATAATTATAATTTTATAATACCAACCAATATACATGTATATATATACATGTGTGTGTGTGATATATATATATATGTATATATATATATATATGTATATATATATATAATGTGTGTGTGATACATATATATATATATATATATATATATATATATATACATACATATATCACACACACACACACACACATTTTATAGCATTGCTTACTACCTAATGTGAGGTATAAGTTCAAATGGCCTTCCAATGAGTTAAGATTTTTGTTGTGATCTCACCCTACAATAACAACAACAAATGCTAGCAATCAAAATTGCCATCAAGGAGAGATTGGTCAAACAAATTGTGGTATGATTATACAATGGAATACTTTTTTCCAACAGTTGTCTTTATGACCAAAGACGTAAGAAAATTTCTCCATTATGTATAGAATGTGCTCAAAAATTTGTTGAATTAATTTGTACTTTATGTATGTTATAATATCAGCATAGTACTATATATATATATATATATATATATATATATATATATACAATGTTCATGCTGCTTTTCCCCATTTATCACAATTAAAATGTCTATAAACATTCTTTGAAAACATGACTCTTAACTACATAAAATTTTATTATGTGTCGGAAAGCAAATTAGGACTCGCTGTAAGAAACTATATTATGTTGGCCCCAGGAAATAAATGTAGATAGTATTTTCCAAATATTTATTTCATTGTACTATATTGATAAATATTATCAAGAAATTTTCTCTTAAGATTTACATATCTGTCTCAAAAAAAAAAAAACTCACAACAAACAAACAAAAAACACAGTACTCTTCTGAGAAGCAAATATCTAATTGTCCCAGGCTACCAAAAAAGACTCCACTGTGTCTTCCATGAATTGATTATATTTGTATAAGATTGATTAGTTTTAATTGGTATGTTTAATTATATATATTAATATAATTTAATTTATTAATTTTAATTACTTAGATTATAATTGTATTTGAAGCTTATAATAAGCTTATTACATTTGTATGTCAGGCATTAATCCATTTTTTAAAATGAAATATAGAGATCAGAAAAGTGAAGTGACTTACCTAAAGTCACATGAATAATTAGTAGTAGAACCATGGCTCAATTTCTCTGACAATATATTCAATCAATGAATTTACTACATCTTGTGGTCTCCCATGAACTGTTCTGCAATAAATAAAAAACATCAATAATGGTTTTAAATAAAAAGCATAGGACATTTCTTAACTACATAACCAGAACCTTTATACCAGTCTAAAGATTTACTATGGTATTGCTGCTGTGGTGGTTTTTACTAGGTTTGTCTGTCTGGCACTCAGAAATACTGAAATTCTAGGAGGAATACTTCTAATGCTTCTACCAGATTTTGAGGATTGTTCTAAGTTCTTGTTTTGCAGAACTGGAGGAAGGTTGCTAAATCTTATTCTAAATCCCAGAATAAGGAATCACTAAATTGACAGTTGGACAATGGACAACGCTCTGAAAACAGCATTGCAAAAACATTTATCTAGCTTCAGGGACTTAAGAACCACTTAGAGCCCTGCCAGGAAGGCTCAGTTGGTTCGAGTGTCGACCCATACACCAAAAGGTGGCAGGTTCTATTCCCCATCAGACCATATACCCAGGTTGTGGGTTTCCATCCCTGTTCAGGGAGCTTATGGGAGGCAACTGATGTTTCTTTCTCATATCAATGTATCTCTCTCTCTCTCTCTCTCTCTCTCTCTCTCTCTCTCTCTCTCTCTTTCTCAATCTCTCTTTCTCTCTCTAAAATCAATTTAAAAATATATCCTTGGGTGAGGATTAGAAAACAAACAAACAAACAAGAACCACCTTAGAGAGGGCTAAAATGCAGATTAGTATCTCTGATTGACCCTAACAGATCCACTTGAGTTTTGGTTTAGAATCTACATATTAAAAAGATTCTTCAGGTGAATTTAATGCAAATATTAATTGGAAACAATTATCTACAGTGATGTAATTTTTTTAACATAAGCTGTTTGACAAAACAGTGAAAAGGATTCAGAGTCCAAGTATCCCTCCACCAAGATTAGCTTTCATACAACTCTGTTCTTTTAAGCATGAATAACTCTGCCTAACAGTTGTTTATCATTCACTTTAACCTTAGTTATTAAATAGAAGAAGTTGTAAACTTAGAATTCAAACATCAGCTGCTGATTAGCTGTGTGACCATGATACCTTCAATAAAATGGAAAGAAAAATCCATCTGGACCAATGCACACAATGGTTACTACAATGAAATGGGATAATAGAAGTGAGATAACATTAAAAACCAATTTCCATAATAAAAGGGTATTAGATTCGTTCTCAAACTCTGCTTTATATTAGAATATGAGAAATCTTTAAAATTTTTCTGATGCCCAAGCATGAATAACTTCTATAAAACTCCCCAGGTGATTTCAATGTGCAGCCAAAGCTCAAGAACAGCAGAGTAGACCAATCCTTGCATTTTTACCATCTTGAATGGTTTAATCTCATTAGAAACTACCAGGCATTTATAAATCCCTGCTGTAAAATCAATTCATTCAATGCTCTGGGATCAACTCCACTTTCACCATAAGTCAGCACTGTTTTATGATGGATATGAGCAGAGCTTGTCAAATGGCCATTTTCTTACTGTCTTTCAACATAGCTTCCCTTAAGTACTAACTGGCTTGGATCAAGGAAATTGGCAGCCAAGTCAGGGGATCTCAGGAAAACAGCTGCCATACTGTACCTTGCCACAGGGGAAAGGATCAACCCTTCATTTCTGGGAACACTTAGTCACCGACCACATGTCATCAGCCTTACAACTACTTAGTTCCATTTCCCTTCGGGTGAGACTGAGTCACATTTCTAGAGCAATGACAGCAATAGAAGATGGTGGGAAGGAGAGATTTGTTACCAACATGGGGATAAGTATGGCTTATCTCAATTTATTCAACGTACATGCCTCTGGGTACAATTAGTTCAAAAAACCATTAAATTATTCAGGCTCCAGTCTAGATAAGGTCCTTTACCTCATAAAATATTTATTTAGGTTTAAAGGAGGCAATGATTTGCGTCTGATAGAGATTAGCACCTAATCCCCAACCCTATCTTGAAATTAAGAAGCATAGTGTGGTTGAGGAGCGTGTTGAACCAAAATGACCTGGCAGAGACTTTATTTATCATGTTCAGCCTTCAGATAGTTTCAAAGACATTCGGACATGCAACATTGCTCCAGTCTCCCTCAGATTTACCTGCACCAGAGCATCAACATTGCAATTCACTCCTTTCACTACCTGGCAGCTTGAAGTCATCTCCAACCCCAGCCTACCAGTACCACCACCATTAATTCTCATTGCAACATCACAAAATGGCAGATTTCTTTTTCATAATTTCTTAACATTTAATTCTATATCAGGAATCAGAGTAGCTTCAATCTAACTATATAATTGTTAGTAGTTTACATATTGTTTCTAAGTCTCATTTTCCTCATCTGTAAAATAGAGCTAGTAATTCTGATTCACTAATGTGTTGTGAGTTTTCAATGTCATGTTAAAGTGGAAAGACACTTTCTAAATTATAGAACTGTTACAAGTAAGATGATGATGATAATGATGATGATGATGATGATGATGATGATGATGATTCAGAAAACCTGAAGAGGTCCCAGTATGTCAGGATCTGGAACAAAATGCCCCCTTGAATTTGGAATTGTAAATTTTGGAGATTAGCCCCCTTTTGTGCAAGGAGAGGGTAGTGTAATGTAGTACATTACTGTGGACTAAAAAGAGGTTCTATGGAAAGTAACCTCCACACAGGTGATCTGGTCATAAATTCCTAACTGGGCAGGTCAAGGTGAGTAATCACACCCCAAGAATATAACTTTTTTACTAAAAGGTTTATCTTTGCTGTAAGCAAGCCTTGTCCTTTGTTCTTGTACATCAAGGTTAACACACCTTTGAAATAAGTGTAATGACCCTCAAAAAAGCACGTAATCTTGTAATCTATATTTCTTGTTTTTTTTAATGGGAACTTTTTTTTACTTCAAAAAAATGATTTTAAATATAATAATGTTATATGCAATAAACATTAATATTTTTAAGAAAAACAATCTTAAATATAATACATGCAATAAACATAAATATCACATGAAAAATGATTTTAAATATAATAATGTTACATGCAGTAAACACCAATTATTCAAGAAAAACTATCTCAAATGTAATAATATTATATGCAATAAACATTAATATTTCAAGAAAATGATTTTAAGCATAATAATATTACCAAAACTGTATTAACATAGTATGATATCACAAAAGTTGTAGGAAATATTAAAAATTTTCAAATAACAGGATTATTTCTATTATATTCTAATATATTATATTTTTCCCCTCTGGCTCTATTTTTGTTCATCAGTTTATGTTGTTCATTATATTCCACAAATGAGTGAGATCATGTGATATTTATCTTTCTCTGACTGGCTTATTTCGCTTAGCATGATGCTCTCCAGATCCACCCATACTGTTGCAAATAGTAAGAGTTCCTTATTTTTTACAGCAGCATAGTATTCCATTGTATAGCTGTACCACTGTTTTTTAATCCACTCATCTGCTGATGGGCACTTAGGCTGTTTCCAAATCTTAGCTATGGTAAATTCTGTTGCTATGAACATAGGGGGCATATATCCTTTCTAATTGGTATTTCTGATTTCTTTGTATATATTCCTTGAAGTGGGATTATTGGGTCAGGTGGGAGTTCCATTTTTAATTTTTTGAGGAAACTCCATATTGTTTTCCACAGTGGTTGCACCAGTCTGCATTCCCCACCAGCAGTGCAGGAGGGTTCCTTTTTCTACACATCCTCACCAGCACTTGTCGTTTGTTGATTTGTTGATGATAGCCATTCTGACAGGTGTGAGATGGTACCTCATTGTCATTTTGATTTGCATCTCTCAGATAATTAGTGACTTTGAGCATGTTTTCATATATCTCTTGGCCTTCTTTATGTCCTCTTTCGAAAGTGTCTATTTAGATCCTTCGTCCATTTTTTTAATTGGATTGTTTATCTTCCTTTTTTTAAGTTGTGTGAGTTCCCTGTAAATTTTGGAGATTATCAGAGATAACATTGGTAAATATGTTCTCCCATGCAGTGGGCTTTCTTGTTGTTTTGTTGGTGGTTTATTTTGCTATGCAAAAGCTTTTTATTTTGATGTAGTCCCACTTGTTTATTTTCCCTTTAGTTTCCATTGCTTCAGGGGTCCTCAAACTTTTTAAACAGGGGGCCAGTTCACTGTCCCTCAGACCGTTGGAGGGCCGGACTATAGTTTTAAAAAAAAACTATGAACAAATTCCTATGCGCACTGCGGGCCCAGGACGAGTCAGCTGCTAAGCAGGACAGGCAGCGGCACCCAGTGGGCCAGATAAATGTCCTCGGTGGGCCGCATGTGGCCCGCGGGCCGTAGTTTGAGGACCCCTGCCTAGATGCTGTATTGGTGAAGATATTGCTTCAACATATATCTAATATTTTGCTGCCTATGCATTCTTCTAAGATTTTTATGGTTTCCTGTCTTACATTTAAGTCCTTTATCCATTTTGAGTTTATTTTTGTGTATGGTGTAAGTTGGTGATCTAATTTCTTTTTTTTTTTTTTTTTGCATGTATCTAATTTTCCCAACACCATTTATTAAAGAGACTATCTTGACTCCATTGTATGCTCTTGCCTCCTTTGTCAAATATTAATTGAGCATAATGGTTTGGGTCCATTTCTGGGTTCTCTGTTTGGTTCCATTGGTCTATATGTCTATTCTTGTGCCAATGCCAGACAGTTTTGAGAACAGTGGCTTTGTAATATAGCTTGATATCTGATATTGTGATCCCTCCAACTTTATTCTTCTTTCTCAGGATTGCTGCAGCTATTCGGGGTCTTTTTTTATTCCAGATGAATATTTGGAGAGTTTGTTCTAGGTCTGTGAAATATTCTATGAGTCTCTTAATTGAGATTGCTTTGGGTAGTATGGACATTTTAATGATGTTGACTCTACCAATCCATGAACACGGTATATTCTTCCATTTGTTTATGTCTTCCTCTATCTCTTTTTTCAACATCCTGTAGTTTTCCAAGTACAGGTCTTTTACCTCCTTAGTTAAGTTTATTCCTATGTATCTTAAATTTTTTGTTGCAATGGTAAATGGGATTATTTGTTTAGTTTCTCATTCTGTGAGTTCATCATTGGTGTATAAAAAAGCCATAGATTTCTGGGTGTTAATTTTGTATCCTGCTCCCTTGCCAAATTCATTTATTAAGTCTAGTAGTTTTTTTTTTTGTTGTTGTTGTTGTTTTTTAATGGAGTCTTTGGGGTTTTCTATGTACAATATCATGTCATCTGCGAATAATGACAGTTTTACTTTTTCTTTTCCAATTTGGATGCCTCTTATTTCTTCTTCTTGTCTGATGACTATGGCTAGCACTTCCAGTACTATGTCAAATAGGAGTGGTGAAAGTGGGCATCCCTGTCTTGTTTCTGTTCTTAGGGGAACTGGTGTTAGTTTTTGCCCATTGAGTATGATGTTGGCTGTAGGTTTGTCATATATGGCCTTTATCATGTTGAGATATGCTCCCTCTATTCCAACTTTGCTGATA
The DNA here is from genome assembly GCF_963455305.1 of Plecotus auritus. Lineage (NCBI taxonomy): Eukaryota > Metazoa > Chordata > Mammalia > Chiroptera > Vespertilionidae > Plecotus > Plecotus auritus. The sequence continues at coordinate 179,619,171 of NC_137771.1, read as the reverse complement.
GTTTTTATCAAAAATGGGTGTTGGATTTTGTCAAATGCTTTTTCTGTGTCTATTGATATGATCATGTAATTTTTGTCTTTCAATTTGTTTATGTGACATATCACCTTTATTGATTTGCAAATATTGTACCAGCCTTGCATCCCTGGAATAAATCCCACTTGATCATGGTGTATGATCTTTTTAATACATTGCTGGATCCTATTGGCTAATATTTTGTTGAGGATTTTAGCATCTATGTTCATCAGGGATATTGGCCTGTAATTCTCTTTCTTTGTAGTGTCTTTATCTGGTTTTGGAATTAGGATAATGCTGGCCTCATAAAAAGAGTTTGGAAGTGTTCCTTCCTCTTGGATTTTCTGAAATAGTTTGAGGAGTATAGTGTTAGTTCTTCTTTGAATGTTTGGAAAAACTTCCCTGTGAAACCATCCGGACCCAGGCTTTTGTTTGGGGGTAGTTTTTTAATAACTGCTTCTATTTCATCAATGGTTATTGGCCTATTCAGGTTTTTTTATTCTTCCTGATTCAGTTTTGGGAGATTGTATTTTTCTAGGAATTTATTTATTTCATCCACAATGTTCAACTTGTTGACATAAAGTTGTTTATAGTATTTTCTTACAATCCTTTGTATTTCTGTGGTGTCCGTGGTTACTTCTCCATTTTCGTGTCTGATTTTATTTATTTGGGTCCTCTCTTATTGTTTCTTGATGAGTCTGGCTAATGGTTGATCAATTTTGTTTATCCTTTCAAAGAACCAGCTCTTGGTTTCATTGATTTTTTTGTATTTTTTTTTTTTTTTTTTTTAGTCTCTATGTTATTTATTTCTGCTCTAATCTTTATTATTTCTTTCCTTCTGCTCACTCTGGACTTTTCTTGTAGTTCTCTTTCTAGGTCTTTAAGTTGTAGGGTTAAATAGTTTATTGCTGATTTTTCTTGTTTTTTGTTTTGTTTTGTTTTGTTTTTTGTTTTTTTGAGGTATGCCTGTAGTGCTATGAACTTCTCTCTCAGGATTGCTTTTGCTGTGTCCCAGAGATTTTGGGTTGTTGTGTGTTCATTTTCATTTGTTTCCAGGAAGTTTTTTATTTCTTTCTTGATCTCCTTGGTAACCCATTCATTGTTTAATAACATGCTATTTAGACTCCATGTGTTTGAATGTTTTGGGGTGTTTTTACCATAGTTGATTTCTAATTTCATTCCACTGTGATCTGAGAAGATGCTTGATATGATTTCAATCTTCTTGAACTTGTAGAGACTTGTTTTGTGTCATAACATGTGGTCTATCTTTGTGAATGATCTATGTGCACTTGAGAAGAATGTATATTCTGCTGTGTTGGGGTGAAATATTCCTATAAATGTATATTAAATCATCTGATCCAGTATGTCCTTTAGAGTCTCTGTTTCCTCATTAAGTTTTTGTCTGGAAGATCTGTCCAGTGAAGTCAGAGGGGTATTAAAGTTCCCGATATGACTGTATTGTTGTCAATCTCTCCGTTAACGTCCTCTAGAAGATTTTTTATATATTTAGGTGCACCTATATTGGGTGCATAAATGTTTACCAGGGTTATATCCTCTTGTTGGATCGATCCCTTTAGTATTATGTAGTGACCTTTGTTGTCTCTTGTGATGACCTTCATTTTAAAGTCTATTTTGTTGGTATGAGTATTGCAATTCCAGTTTTTTTTTTTCTTTTCTATTTGCTTGGAACATTATTTTTTTCCATCTCTTCACTTTCATCTTGTATGTGTCTTTTTTTTTTTTTAAATATATTTTATTGATTTTTTACAGAGAGGAAGGAAGAGGGATAGAGAGTTAGAAACATCGATGAGAGAGAAACATTGATCAGCTGCCTCTTGCACACCCCCTACTGGGGATGTGCCCGCAACCAAGTTACGTGCCCTTGACCGGAATCGAACCTGGGACCTTTCAGTCCACAGGCTGACGCTCTATCCACTGAGCCAAACCGGTTTTGGCTTGTATGTGTCTTTTGTTTTGAGGTGGGTTTTTTGTAGACAACATACAGTAGGGTCATGTTTTTGTATCCATTCAGCTATCCTATGCCTTTTGATTGGAGCATTTAATCCATTGACATTTAGGGTTATTACTGAGAGGTAATTATTTATAGCCATTTAAATTCTGTATGGCTAGGTTTCTCTCTCTGTTTCTTCTTCTCAGCAATCCCTTACAGCAATCACTTTAGCATTTCTTGTAATGCTGGCTTGGTGGTGATGAACTCCTTTAGCCTTTTTTTGTCTGGGAAGCTCTTTATTTGACCATCTATCTTACCTATTAATAGACAAACATGTAAATTGACCATACCTCCACTATGCCACCAGGCAATCAGGAGTGATATGCAAATTAACCCAACAAAGATGGCGGTTAATTTGCATACACAGGCGCTGAGTGACTGGGGCAGGTGTTCTACCCCACCCCCAGTCTCTCAGGGCCTCTGGGCAATGTGGGAAGGCGGGGCTGGAGTGGAAAGAGGTGGCTCCCGGAGCAGAAAGAGGCGGCTCCGGGGCCTGAGCGGAAAAGGGCTGGGCCGGAGTGGAAAGGTGGTGCCGGCAGCCAGGGAAAGGAAAGCCCATTCTAGCATGAATCTTCGTGCATCAGGCTTCTAGTTTTAAATGCTAGCCTTGCTGGATATAGTAATCTTGGTCTCAGATCCTTGCTTTCCATTACCTTGAGTAATTCATGTCATTCCCTTATGGCCTGTAGAGTTTCTGCTGAGAAATCAGATGTCAGCCTTACGGGAACTCCTTTGTAGGTAACAGGTTTTTTTGTGTGTTTTTTTCTCTTGCTGCCTTTAAGATTCTCTCTTTGTCTTTAATTTTTAGTATTTTAATTATGATGTGTCTGGGCATGGGTCTGTTTGGGTTCTTCTTGTTTGGGGTTCTCTGTGCCTCCTGAACTTGTGTGACTTCTTCTTTTACCAGATTAGTAAAATGTTCTGCCATTATTTCTTCAAACACCTTCTCTATTCCTTTCTCCCTTTCTGCCTCTTCTGGCACCCCTGCTGTTCTAATACTGTTACATTTCACATTGTCCCACAGCTCCCTTAATCTGCCCTTCTATTTTTTGTCTTTCCTTTTGGTTCTCTGACTGAGTGATATTTTCAACTCTGTCTTCTAATTCACTGATTAGATCCTCAGCTTCCCCTAATATGATGTGTATTTCTTCCAATGTGTTCCTTATTTGTATTATGTCATCCTTTATCTCAGACTGTTCTTTTTTCATAGTTACTATATCTTTTTTTCATACTGTTGAGCATTTTTACCATCATTACTCTGAAGTCTGTTTCAGATAAATTTCTGAAACAGAGTTCAGAGTTCTCTGCTGCATTTACTGGTATCTCATCTTCTGAAGAATTCTCTAGTTCTTTCATTTGGGGGTTGTTTCTTTGTCTCCTCATTTTGGTTGTCTGTCTGGATTTGTGACTATGTTTTAGGTAGATCCTCTACACCTCTCAATCTCTAGTGCAGGACAGTATTAAAAGCTGTTTCTGACAAATTGGACCAGGCAAAGACTCAAAGCCTCCAGAGACCACCTCTCTCTACAGACTAATAAGATTCTGACTTGAATTGCCCCCAGGCAATCATCCTCAGGTGTAGGGAGAGTTTTTTCAACAGGGTGGGGCGGTTGCTTCTGCCTAGAGGCTAATTGTTACTTTTATTCTCTTAAATGGCCTCAGGGCAAGGTATTTTCCAATAGGGTGTGTCAACTGTCTTCCCCCCAGGCAAGGCAGATGTCAATGTGGGAAAGATGTCCTCTACTGCATGAGGGAATGAATCAACCCAGGAAACTTGGGGTGCCTGCCTTCTAAGCTTTATCCCCAAGTCCTAAGTCCTACATTCTGCTCTCACAGCTCCAGTCCACTTCATCCTCCCTCTGCCAGAGCACAAGGTGGGTGACTCCATAGGGAATTTTTGTGCATTAACCCTTTAAGAGGGGGCCCAAACTTTCAACTGTCACTCCCTGGAAGACAGCACCCTAGTGCTTTTCACAGCTAAATGTTATATGGGTACCCTCCTCATATTTCATGCTCTCTGCTGGGGAGTACAGCTTGTGGATTACATCACAGAGTTCTCAGTGGGACCCCTTACCCCCACAGCTGAGATATCTTTCTGGGACTTCAGTTGCTGTCGGTGGGCACCCGGCCAGCCCTTTCGTGCCTCCATCCCTCCTACCATTCTTTATGTGGTCTCCACCTTCGGTCCTTGGGTATCAGGGTTCTCTCCTGCGAGTTTTCCATTGATTATTCAGGAAGCCTTTCCATATTTCAGATACAATTCCAGCTTGTTCCTGAGATCATGTTTGTGCAGCATCCACCTACTCTGCCTCCATTTTTAATTGCCTCTTCCTTAATTTTAAATGCATAAAAGAAACTGCAAAACTCATTCTCCAGAGTATTTGAGATCTTACATCCCAGAAATTGTCATCAGTTTTAGCTCAGATAAACTTTAAAAAATTATTTATAAGTTTGGACATTTCTTACAAATAAATCAACATTTATTTGGTCGAGTTGGCAGAATTCCAAAGAAACCCACCCAAAATCACCCTACCAATCTGGACCCAGTGGGAGGTAATAACAAAGGCCCATTGTGCTTCACCTTGTATTGGATGAACTTAAGCAAGTTTTCTCTTAGAATTCCAGACCTCCTTAATTTAAGTAGCAAATTCTGGCTTAATTTGAACTGTCCTTACAAAATATTTAAGGTGAATAAGGTTTGAGATAGTCCAGGGAGAGAAGAAAAATGGATGGTAGCTTTTAATTTCAGCTTTTTAACTGGTTTTCTTACTGAGAGTGTGAAAAAAAACTTTGCCAATTAAATTAGAGATTGAGCTCTCTTTAGTTCCAAATGAGAAAGGACATTTGCTTCCCCAACCCAAATAGCCAACAGACAATAGTTGTTGCAGATCCTTGAATCTGGAAGTGGCAAAGATGGATGCAGCAAGGTTTCCAAGGAGGCATTGTAGCCAATCCTGGACAAGCATGCAGGAGCCCCAGGGACTAGGTGCTCCAAAATGAGTTCATCCCAAAAGAGGAGCCTATGACTTGGAAAGTATTGTGGTTCTTGCGGCATCTGGGAAGCTTTTGTGGTCCCTTGCTCAGGTGCTCTTACATGACTAAGAATCTTTGTGAGGTTGCCTGAGGAAAATTCTCCTCTAGGGTATGAAATTGTCCTACAGGGATAACCACCACATTTGAGTCCTCTGGTGAAGTGCACCTAAAGGCTAGTTTTTCTTAGAAGTTTGTTCAGACTCTACAGACCTCAAAGGAAAAGCTAAAATAACATGGGAAATTGTGCCTCTGAGCTTGACAAGCCCCAGGACAGTCAGCCTCTCATTAATACGAAGGTGGTGGAGATGAGGATCCTTTGATACTTCTCAATAACTTTTTTGCATGTGCAATTAGAAAAAGCTAGCAATAAAATTGGGCAGAATAAATGGAAAGAATATTTAATTGGCCTCTTGAAGCTTCAAAAAAAGGATTTAGATAAATGGATTAATCTATGATGTCATTCAGGTGTTAAGCCAATTTACTGAGTTATTGAAAATGGCTGTTCCTGTTTTAAAAGGAGGAAGATTATTTGGAACTTGACTTGTCAAGGTCAGATATAAATTGTAAATGCCTCCAAAACAAAATTTAGATCCAACTGTTCTTTTATATCACTAATTACTGAACATAGATTTACTTATTTTTGGCTTATGAAGAGTATTTATCAATAAAAGAGCCTATGTTTATAGAGGTTGTAAAATGTCTTCATAAATCTTTCAAGTTAAAGAATGCTAATAGCTTACTTCTCAAATTTCATTTACAATTGAAGTTTTAAGGGTTAAAATTTCAGTATAACTACCGTGTTTCCCAGAAAATAAGACAGTGCCTTATATTAATTTTTGCCCCCAAAGACACGCTAGGTCTTATTTTCAGGGGATGTCTTATTTTTCCATGAAGAAGAATACGGTACACATTTATTGTTAAATGAAAATAAAGGAAATTTATTACCTGTATACGGTATGGTAGTACGGTAGTTGTCAACACAAACCAGACAAACTGTGAATCCTACAGTATCAAGAATTTACTCATTTATTCAATGACAATCATGTCATCATCTTCTGGAACATCATCATAACAATCCAATTCCTGAATTTCCTGGTGAATTTCTTGTGACTCCATTTCTTTCAGAATCAGTGGACCAAATCTCTCATGTTTAGCAATAGCACTGTCTTTAAATGAGTACTTCTTGTCAAGGTAGCCTGCTCGCAGTGCATTTGCAATGCAACTGTCAGTGATTTTCTCCCATGAATTCTTCACCCAAGTCACAACTTCTTGCAGTTTAGATTTCACAAAGTTTCCATGCTGATTTCTCTCCATTCTATTTTCAATGTAGTCATTAATTTCCATGCGCAAATTGTCTTTGAATGGCTTGTTTATTGCAATATCAAGAGTCTGGAGATAGGCCGTCATTCCTGCGGGAATCATTATCTGATCTATTTTTCTTTCGTGAAGAAATGTCTTCATGTTTTTAGTGTGGTGAGTGCTGGCTGCATCCCAGACTAGCAGACCTCTTTGGCTCCCTCGCATAACAAGCGGCAGCATTAAATCGACCCACTTCCTTATAACTGCTTGTGTGGCCCAGGCTTTTTCAGTTTCAGGAATAAAAATGCCCAAAACACGTTCAATCTTTTCCTTCTTGCCCTTAGAAATGATTAAAGGTGGGATTTTAGTGCCATCCAGACGAATTGCCAAAATACAGGAAACATGTGCACTTTCGTAAGCAGTGGAGGGAATGTACGCTAAGGAGGCACCCCGCTGTTCAATTGTTGTTTGAGGTGACTGGCCCATAAACACTGCAGTTTCATCCATAGCAATCATGTTGGAAAGATTGTATTTAGAGAAGTCAGCATCATCAATAAAGGACTTGAATGCAAGTGCTCGCTTAATAACTTGAGTATCTTCCAACCTAAACAATGTTGTAGATCTTCTTAAAGACAGTTCACTTTGCTGAAGGAAATTATCCAGCCAGTGTTGTGATGCTTTGAAGTCTTCGGGGGCTATGTCAAACTGTGGTGCCACTGCAAGGGCAAATTCTTGAATCTGAGCCCTATTCACAACCAAAGCCTTTGCTCTCCTGTCAACCACCCATTCACAGATCAGGTCTTCCAGCTCAGAAAATAATGGTTGCCGACCTGATCCACACTTGCGCTTTTTAGCATTTCCCTTGTCCACTTGTTCAATGAGGTTACCATACTCTGCTCGCCATTTTCGGACCAATCGGATACTCAACATCTCTTTGCAGAAAGCAGTAAGATTTTGGCCCCAAGAGTCTTCCATGATTCCTTTCTTGTACTCCACGGAGTAGCTTTTTCTTTTTGCGCTCATTTCTAGGGGTAAAAAAAAAAAGGAATTGGGGTATCAAGGTGGGGGGAGGGGGATCACTCAAAATGACACAGGGGTGATCAGAGGGGGGAATCAAAATGGCACAGGAGAATCAGAGGGGGGATTACCATTTTAGTAACCCCTTTTGATCCTCCTGTGTCATTTTAAGTGATTCCCCCTCCCCCCACCCCTGTGCCACTGAACACCTTCACCAGACATCCCCCCTAACCCTTTATCAGACATTTACCCCCTGGGGCCTGCCTGGGGACTGTCACTGGCTTGCTAGGGCCTGGATCTGGGCTGGAGCAGGGTCTGCCACTGACTGAGAACCTTCAGTCATCATAAAGGCGGCTGCGAGCATCAGGTAGTGTCACCAGAGACAGACCAGCATTCACCACCTTCGCCGCGTCCCGTCCGCTCTAATCCTCCTGTTCTTCTACACGCATCTGCAAAAGTCTCCTCCTCTCTCCCGCCCCGCCTCCACACAGCAGTGACGTCAGGACTCTGCGTAACGTCACTGGTTGCTAGATGCCAGTCGGGGCGGCCCTAGCGACCAGTTTACGGTAAATTAATTTTCATTCTGAGACAGAGCCTGGGGGCCTTATTTTCGGGGGATGCCTTATATTTCTCTCAGAAGGAAACCTGTAAGTAGGTCTTATTTTCGGAGGATGTTTTATTTTCGGGGAAACGTGGTAGGAATGACTTGTGGTGTACCATAGGGCCCCTGCAACACCTCAAAAAGATTTGTCTTTTATGTTAATTTGCTTGGGAAGCATTGTAAAATAAGGGATAAAAATCTACTAGGGTATATAACATGGGTAAACAATAGTAGCAAATGAAACAAATAGCCAGGGCTATGGGAAACACAAAACAGCCACTAGGTTCTTGCAGGCTCCATGGCAAAACCCATATTTTTCCATTTTTACATTTCTTCGTGTGTCATAGTGTATTTAAGTTGGATTTAGGTTAGATAAAAACATTTATGAGCTGACAGAATTGAATAAAAGACATCTTATGCTTTTGCCAAGGTTTGATAAGGTCACCTCAAGGAAATGCCAAATTGGTAATACTTTCTTTCACATTGAGCTACCAAGAGACAAAGACTTTAAAGATTATTGACTGCAACCTGGAGATTTTGTTTATTGGAAATGACATTAAATAAAAGACAATTAGACAATTTCTAACCTTGTTGGAAATGACCTTATCTGGCACCTAACTATGAATGAACATCTCCCTGTCCCTGACACTTGCCTTCACCTAAAACAGACATCAAAGTCTTCTCTAGGATGAGAAGCCACTGCATCAGAGGCAGCCAGCTATCCCAGGACATCAACAAGGCCTGTGTACCTACGAATTGATGTTGAACTCAGAAACCAATTGTTTGATTTCCTCTACCTGTCTGCTAATGATATTAGTCATAATAATAGTTATATTTATTTTTTTTTCCATATAGTCCTGTTAACGGCTGAAAAATGGCAACAGGTGCTAGCGGTGAGTTAGGCTGGACCTCAGTTCAGCAACCTGGTTACTTAAGTTTGACTTGAAATAATTCAGAGCCAAGGAACTCAAACTGTAAGAAAAAGTTTATGTAGAAAGTTACAAGGGTCCTAGTATAAGGACCCTTGAGGTTTAGAAGAAAGTGGGAGAAAGATATGCACCTTGAGGGACGAAATGGGGAGAGGTTTGGGTATGTTCCAGAAAAGAGAGAGAGCAAGCACTGGTCCTCAGTCCTGAGAGCTTTTATGTGGGGTCTCAGGTAAGGATCTCAGAAAAAATATTCCTCAGTTTTCCAAGTGTGCACCTCGTGGTCTCCACATATTAGTCAGTACAGCAGGTCCTGATGTCAGCCATGGCATCACCTTCTGATTTTGCTGCCTCTCTGGGCCTGGAGTTGAAACAAAGCTGACACCTAAATGTCATCTTTCAGAAGTTAATGATTAAGGAAGTGGCTTATAGTTTTTCCCATTGCTAGGCACCCAGGGCTCTCTGCTCTGGTAACCCTCTGTACCCTGCCGATTGTTCCTACTACAATCCAACGACTTTTAATTACTGAGCATATATAAGATAACTTTTAGTATTCTTTTAATAACTTATATAAATGTTATATTATATGCAAAATATTAAAAATAATGATAAAATGAATCATGATAGTTCACAGAATAGAAATGATCCCGAGGATGTTTCAATAAAGGCCATGAGATGTGATTGCCTTCCATTTACCTTCCCTTCCCTATTTGGGAAAATGGGGTCTCAACTCATATTCATGGTTATGGTATGGCCCCATCCCCAGTGGTCCACCATTTCAACAAGATGGAGTCGAAACTGAGACTTCCTAGAAATGAGCCTTCTTAGCCCTGTGAAACCATACTATCTGACCAAAAGGTTCATCATCAATGCATCCTTCTCATTGATTTATGGCCAAAAGTGGGAGTTGTGGGTGAAAAGGGGGTTCTACAGAGACTAACCTTATGGGTTATCTGATCATAAATTTCTAACTGGCCAGGTCATGGTGGGTATGCATGCCCTAGACATAAAACATTTTTAGTAAATGGTTTTATCTTTAGCTTAAACAAGTTCTGTCCATTATTTTCATGCATCTGAGTTAGCATACCTTTGAAATACAGTAAGTATAACCACTCTCAAGAGAACACATAATCTTAACTACCTTGTAATCCATTTCCTGCCTTGCTTTCTCTCACCAGCATGTAATTTTCCTAATGTTCCTTCCTTAATTTTAAATGTATAAAAGAAACTGCAAAACTGTCATTCTCCAGAGCATTGAAGATTTTGCTTCCTGGCCATTGTCATCAGTTTTTACTCAAATCTATAACTAGAAGCCCAGTGCATGAAAATTCATGCACTGGAGGGGGGGTCCCTCAGCCTGGCCTGCCCCCTCTCACAGTCTGGGAGTTTTCAGGGGCAGGAGGTAACCGGTGATCAGGGTAAGGTGATGCCCCCCCATCACACCTCTGCTGCTGCCACTGCCAGCAGCACAAGCCTCGGCCAGCCTTGGTTACCTGAGCCTCTGACGGCCCTGGGCAGCTGGGCAGCCACCATCCAAGGCTTGCCTATGCCTTGGGCCTGCCCTGGATGGCTGGGCAGCTGACAACCAAGACTTGCCTGTGCCTTGGGCTGGCCCTAGGCGGCTGGGCAGCCAATATCCGAGGCTTGCCTGCACTTCGGGCATCAGCTGGGCAGCCGACATCTGAGGCTTTCCTGCACCTCGGGCTGGCCCTGGGCTGCTGGGGGGCTTAGGGTGGGTCCGGCCACACAATGCGCCTGCTGCCCCCTGGCTGGGCTGAAAGGACTGTGGGACTCTGGTGGGCCTGAGGGGACTGGGCACTGTCATCTTGTGGCTATGGGCACCACCATCTTTGTGACAGTGTGATGGTCAATTTGCATATTCCCTCTTTATTAGATAAGATAAAAGTGTAATATGCTAATTAGACTTGACCGCTGAACGACCGTCTGGACGTCCTTCCTGGATGTCCATCTGGACCAAGTTGGGCCGTGAGGGCCAAGGCAAACTGCAGTGGCTGCATGGGCTGAGCCCCTTGCATGAATTCTGTGCATCGGGCCTCTAGTACAGTGGTCGGCAAACCGCTGCTTGCGAGCCACATGCAGCTCATGAGCTGTGGTTTGCCGCTCTGTTGACTAATGAGTTTGCTGACCACTGCTCTAGTAAGTTTATAAAAATTCTATATAGGGTTGAACATTTCTTACATTGACACAACAAGCATAGAAGAGCATTGTTTAATATCAGAAGATCTGTAATTTATTCTCATCATTGTTATTAATAATTTAATTTCCCTGAAGTCCTATTTTCTCACTTGTGAAAATGAGGGTTGAAAGCTCTACCTCATGGCTTGAGAAGAATATGACTTTAATGTCCCCAGGATCTGCTGAGTAATAAATGGCAATGGGTCCATGCTCATTGCATTCTAACTATCTGCTGATACCTGCCTACAACAAAAGAAAATGCATTCTGGTCTTCCAGGTATCTAACTCTTTTAATTTCAGCTGTTATCCATGTGCCTTATTTCCTTATTTCTTTAACCTAAAAGTAAATGCATGAATCTATAATAATAAAAGTGTAATATGCTAATTAGACCAGACAGCCAGATGACCTTCCGGACGAAGCTGTGGCTGCCAGGGCTGAGCCCCTTGCACGAATTTCGTGCATTGGGCCTCTAGTAAGTAAGTAAATAAATAAATAAATAAATAAATAAATAAATAAATAAATAAGAGGGAAGCAAGAAAAATGATCAGAAAATATCACAGCTTTGCTCATGATGGTTATTCTCAGAAGAGAAAGAGAAATGGTAAATATCAATGGACTGGAGGCAGTAGAGACAAGGTACATAACTGTCTCCTAAAGATGCCAAACAGGAAAATTTACAGCTCGTTACACACCCACAGCCAGGGTAAGTTGGGAAATAAGAAAAACAAAAACAAAACAAAAGATAAAACACAAGGAATAACAACATTAAAAAAACACATATACATACAGATGGCTGTTGGGTGGTTCCCAACCATCCTGCTGTAAAACTATATCAAGTAATTAAGATGACAGATGGAGTGGAAGAATCACTCAGAGCCAGCTAAGGTGGGGCTTCTGACTGCCTCTAAGATAAAGCATCCTGGAGCCTTGAGTAAAAGGATGTGGGCTTTTATTTATTTACTAGAGGCCCAGTGAATGAAATTTGTGCACAAGGGGGGTGTGTCCCTCAGCCCAGCCTGCACCCTCTCCAATCTGGGACCCCTCAAGGGATGTTTGACTGCCCGTTTAGGCCCGATCATGGTGGGATCGGGCCTAAACGGGCAGGAGGACATCCCTCTCACAATCCAGGACTGCTGGCTCCCAACCACTCACCTGCCTACCTGCCTGATTGCCCCTAACCGCTTCTGCCTGCCAGACTGATCACTCCCTAATCACTCCCCTGCCAGCCTGATCGATGCCTAACTGCTCCCCTGCCGGACTGATTGCCCTTAACTGTCCTTCCCTGCAGGCCTGGTCACCCCGAACTGCCCTCCCCTGCAGGCCTGGTTGCCCCCAACTGCCATCCCCTGCTGGCCCAGTCACCCCTAACTTCCCTCCTTTGCCTGCCTGGTCGCCCTAACTGCCCACCCCTGCTGGCCTGGTTGTCCCTAACTGTCCTCCCCTGCAGGCCTGGCAGCCCCCAACTGCCCTTCCCTACAGGACTGGTCACCCCCAACTGCCCTCCCTTGCCAGCCTGGTCACCCCTAACTGCCCTTCCCTGCAGGCCTGGTTCCCCCCAACTGCCCTCCTCTGCAGGTCTGGTCCCCCACAACTGCCCTCCCCTGCAGGCCTGGTCCTTCCCAACTGCCCTCCCTTGCTGGCCTGATTGCCCACAGCTGCCCTCCCTTGCCGGCCATCTTGTGGAAGCCATCTTGTGTCCACATGGGGGCGGCCATCTTTGACCACATGGGGATGGCCATCTTGTGTGTTGGAGTTATGGTCAATTTGCATATTACTCTTTTATTAGATAGGATTTTTTTTTTTTAGGATGTCTTAAATTGATCAACTCCTACATTTACCCCCTCCTTTCTCTATTGATTTCCTGGACTACTTGGGGAAAACCAATCTTCATATATATATATATATATATATATATATATATATATATATATATATGTATTGATTTCAGAGAGGAAGAGAAAGGGAGAGAGAATCATTGATTGGCTGCCTCCTTCACGCTCCCTACTGGGGATTGAGCTTGCAACCTAGGCATATGCCCTTGACTGGAATCGAATGCAGGACTCTTCAGTCTGCAGGCCAACGCTCTCTATTCTCTGAGCCAAACCATCTATGGCTATTCCTATAAGTTTTACTACGTAGGGGTGAAACTTTTGTGATAATTTTAGAGAATGACATGGCTGGGGCGAGCTATGGAATGTTTAAAAAATAAAATAAAATTTTAAAAAAGCTGAATCATCTACTGACTTAGTTGTCCCTATTTACTTATACACATTTGTCCCTCTAACTGGCATACTTTGTACTGTGTGGCAAACTCCTAGTCATTTTTCAAGACCCAACTCAGAGATGACTTCCATGTGAAGCTTTTACTTTCCCTCTCCGCCTGAAGCTACTCCTGACTTTGTGTTTCCATGGCTTTTTGCATATATTTTCATTTGTAGAAATTATAAGGCATTTAATATTTTATGGTTTATCTTTCCCTCTAACTAGACCTAAGGGCTAGAACTGTATGAATATCTTTATTTTCCCCATAGCAAGTAGCACAACTCTTGATTCATTAAGGGAAGACAATATACACTAATAAAATAAACAAAGGAGAAGATGAGTTGGTTGGCCTCTTCCCTTCTCTTCCTAACACTACAGACATAACTAGTACTTTCTGGAGCACTTTGAGGACCTGCCACTGCCATGTGCTATTCTTGTGGCTTTCCCCGGGTGAATTTCCCTGGCCATTGTCATGTAGGTCATCCCTTTTGTAGGCTGGAGGGTGATCAAACATGGTTGTTGGAAGTCAGCCCCACCACTGAGTCACAGTGCCTCTGGGTGCTGTGGTTTCACTCCCTGTGATAGGTCTCCCTGCAGCATTCTTGCAAGGTGAGTTTTCCTTCTCATTATCTTTCCCTTATAAGGTGCCAGAGGGAATGGTTGCTCAGCACTGGGGACCACAGATGAAGAAACAGTAGCTAGGAGACTTTGCCTAAGGCTATGAAGTAGTCTGAAGTCTTATAATTAACATCTGGTGAGAATGTCATGACTCAGTGCCCTATTCTCCACCCCAGGTTTCTTTACCCATCACCTCTCTTCATTCTTCCAGGCCTGGACTTCAAGACCATGAAATAGAGTGATATGATTCTATGCCTGAGCCACTGGCTACATTCTGAGTTGGTTCAGGAATGCAGTCTTAAGTGACTTTGCTTTTAAATCACTAGAAGAGGACATGATGCTTCACTGAGTACCCTTTGAAACTAGGGCCCTTTTTGAGGGCTAGTTGTCAGGTGAAGTATGACATGGAATGGTCCAGAGAGTACATAATAACTGAATGGCAATAACAGTCACATGTGATGTCTTTTTGACTACTTAAAAGACTTGTATTCCACTGTAATCAAACTTCTATATTATGTAATTTAAAATATATATTTAGGATAAAATTAACAAATTGTTTTGTGTTAAACATTAGAAAATATGGAAAGAAGAGAAAAACACACAAGTTTATCCCACATTTAAAAATAACTAATGCTGGTTTTAGATATTTCTCCATATTTTTTAACTTAGTTTCTCATCTATACTAATAAAAGCCAAGGTGGCATCTCGCCCTCATGTCATTACAAGATGGCCACCCCCATGTTGTCACAAGATGGCCACCCCCACATCATCACAAGATGGCCGCCCCCATGTAATCACAAGATCAGGGGAGGGCAGTTGGGGGCCATCAGGCTGGCAGGGGAGGGCAGTTGGGGGTGACCAGGCTGGCAAGGGAGGGCAGTTGAGGGCAATCGGGCCGGCAGGGGAGTGGTTATGGGGTGATCAGGCTGGCAGGCAGAAGCAGTTAGTAGCAATCAGGCAGGCAGGCAGGCAGGCAGGTGAACGGTTAGAAGCCAGCACTCCCGGATTGTGAGAGGGATGTCCCAGATTGGAGAGAGTGCAGGCTGGGCTGAGGGACACTCCCACTGGGCCTCTAGTCCTATATAATAAAAGGCTAATATGCAAACCAACCCAACGACAGAATGACCAGTTGCTATGATGCACACTGACCACCGGGGGGCAGATGCTCAACACAGGAGCTTTCCCCTGATGGTCAGTACGCTCCCACAGGGGGAGTGCCACTGAGCCAGAAGCTGGTGAGCACAAGGCTGGTGAGCACAGTGGCGGTGGCAGGAGCCTCTCCTGCCACAGCAGCACTAAGGATGTCCAACTGCAGGCTTAAGCTGTCAGTAGGACATGCCCCGAGGGCTCCCAGACTGTGAAAGGAAGCAGGCCAGGCTGAGGGACTCCCACCCCCACCCCCTAAGTGCATGGATTTCATGCACTGGGCCTCTAGTACCTTAATAAGGGAATAATTATTATCTTATTTAATGAGCAAAGGATTATAAGGTGCTGAAATCATAAGGTGCCTGGAAGAATAATTTAGGAACAGGAAGATTCAGGCATCTGATCATTTCCTATGTGATCTTGGCTACATCTTATAATTAATTCTGATCCATAATTTCCCTCTCCCCCCAAAGCAGGTGAGAGAATTCAGAGCCAATGTCAATGCTAGCTCAAAGCCCTGAGAAAAAGGTTGATCTTTCAATTCCAAGTATTAGTGTGATTTAAAGTTCATGTACATTTAATTGGTAAAGATACCAACTAAATTAACCTTTAACTTCAAGCACACTGCTAGGATTTGTATAAATTAAGGGACTGTCTTAAGAGTTGTTTACCTGATCCATAGCTTTTTTCACTTGCCCCAAAATTTTGAGGTATAAGAAGGGAAGGGAATAAGGTAGCTCAAAAGACGGTAAGATGAGAGATTGGCTGCCATTCTGATTCAGGAAATAGCCAAAGAGTGAATCATGCCATCAACTAGCTTTACACTAGTAGTGAGCTATAGTGTGAAGGTAGTTTTCTGCATTCAAATGACCACATATCTTATGATTTCAGCATACATATTCGATGGGTCTCACACCCTCTCCTCTGATGCCCAGACACCATCGCAAAGGAATTCCAATGAAATAGGCAAAGATTGATGGAGATGGGAGAATTCCCAGTCTTGGTCAGAGGAATGGCACCCATCTTCAGTACCTATACCATTAGACTGTGGAAGCTATTGGGTAAGAAAACAAGGTTCAGGTTTTTCATTTTTGCACTGCTGGTCTGTGAACTCTTGAGATTTTTTTCACTATAGTTTTATTTTAGCAATAAATTGCTTTCTGTGTAGGAAGAAACTTTGATTCTGGAGACCAGAGGGACCAAGGTAGGGTGTGGAAGAAAAGGTCAGAGCTGGAGTTTTGGCTTAGCCCTGGGCTCAGGGGTCTGGGTTGTATAACCAAGTTTAAGGTGGAAGACAAGAGGCTTTCAGGGCAGAAGTTCTATTCAGGAATAAAGACAGGGTATTAGCAGGAGCATTCCATGTGTCCTATTGTGGATTGGCAGCAAAAAGCAGAGAAATCTTTAGGCATATAATTTACAAAAATACCCAAACATCGTTTAAACTAAACTGTGTTGAGTAATGGTGATAACAGTGATGGGGATGATCATAATTACTGCTCTGAGTGTGTTCTGTATGCCACTTGGCATGCATTATTCTCTTGACAACCCTGTAAGATAGGTATTATTTATTTCATTGCACTGATGAGAAGATAATGTTTATATAGAAGGTAAACAACTCTTTCAAGATCACCCAGCTAGTTAGTAACTGTACCAGAAAGTGGGGGTTTTCACAGCCTGTGAACTTTTCATCACTACTTGCTATTCCCATTTTGGGGTGAAAGCTTTTGATTTGGCCCATGATCACCGCTACAGCCCCTGAGCAGAGAATGCAGGATGCAAAGCCTGGGTTCTCCAGAGACTCCTGCCCCCAAAATGTCAGCACTACTGATCCAAAAAGCCCTCACAAGGAGATCCAACTTCACTGGGTGGTAGAGCTGGATGGCATTTTGTAGCAAGGCTGCCACCGAAGGGTAGGATCAGCCTTCATGAATTGCAAATTATTTCCTAAGGTATTCTCTCAGGGGAGAAATACTGATGGGTGGGGTCTCAGACTGATGGGAGAAGGTACAGTGGGGCCTGGAAGGGATGCAGGCAGGACACTGATAGCTATTTCCTGCATCTGTCAGGGCAGATCACAGCTCACTTATCTTCCTTCAGCTCCAAACAAGTACTTCTTTTTTATTTAGAAAAGAAATTATCTTTAAACAAATGTGGCACCAGTATCCTGCCACCCTTATTAAAAGGATGAAAATAAAATGATTTCTGTATCCCTCCTGGCCTTGGAAGCCAGCGTCTCCCAGAGAAACGGCCCTCTCCTAGTGGCAGCCTAGCTCTCCACTTTTGAACCTGCCTCTAAACCTGTCTGCTCTCAGAACCCTATTAAGATCTGTGCTCACTGCCACAGGCTGGCCCAGCGAGGCCGCTCATGCTGAGACCATGGCTGGCTTCCCAGGCAAACAACCGCAACAATCAATGACATCAACCCAATTAGCAGCAGCACCCACCTTGTGCAAGCACGGCTTCCCTGCTGTCTTACCCATGTCTGGAAAAGGGCTCCCGGGCCTTGGTGGGGAAGCTGGTGCATTGAGAGGCTAAATGTTTAGCAGTGACCTTCTCTCAGAACCCTCTTGTCTTGGAGATAAGTGAAAGAACTGGAAAAAGACCAATCTCTTACACCATAGTTTGCCAAGCAGCCAGCAGATCATAGTGGTTTTCAGATGGTTCCGTTGGGAAGGAACACAGTCTTCCCTCAGCACCTAGTGAATGATCAGAGGTGCAGCTTTATCAGATTTCGCCTTCAGTAATGAGGCCGTGTTTGCCTGCCTCTCACAGAACACTGACTAAGGACAGGGCCCTCTGCAGAAGTTGGGACGTAGGTAGGGGAATGAAGCAACTGTTTTCTTTGGCTTCATGCGCTTGCTTTCCAACTTTACTGAGAAGCAGAAGTCTGGGTTCAAAGGTAAAATCTAACCACGCATTGGCTGATGAGCTTGAGCAAGTTGCTTAAACTTTCTGAGCTCTGTTTTTGTGGGGGTTTTTTTGTTTGTTTGTTTGTTTTTGTTGTTGTTAAAAATGTGATTATACAAACCATAGGGATGAAGAACAAACCAGTTATTGCCAGAAAGTCAGGTTGGGAATGAATGAAGGCCAAGGGCAGCCTGCGGGTGATGGAACAGTTCTGTGTCATGATTGTAATGGTAACCACAGGACTCTGTGCACTTGTCAAAACTAATATAACTGTACACTAAAAAGGGTATGTGCATTTTAAAAATAAATTTAAAATGGAATTAAAATAACTTTTAATGGTCAGTTATAAGAATCTGTAATAATAAAAGCATAATATGCTAATTAGACCAGACAGCCTAACAACCTTCTGGACATCATTCTGGACATCCTTCCCAATGCAGCTGTGGCAGCGGGGGCAAGGCAGAGGCAGTTAAGGGCGATCAGGCAGGCAGGTGAGTGGTTAGGGGCGATCAGGCAGGCCGGTAGACGAGCAGTTAGGAGCCAGTGGTTCCAGATTGCAAGAGGGATGTCTGACTGCCAACTTAGGCCCAATGCTGCAGGGATCCCTATGGAATTGGGCCTAAACCAGCAGTTGGACATCCCCCAAGGGGTCCCAGATTGAAAGAGGGTGCAGGCCTGGCTGAGGGACCCCCTCCCATGCATGAATTTTGTGCACCGGGCCTCTAGTAAAGATGATAAAAGGTTTGAATGTACCTGGCACAATGAATGGTCCATCTATGTCCTAAGTATATGTCAGGGTTTTGTTGTTGTTGCTTTGTTTTTCCTTTCTTTCCACATTTGTTTTTCTCACCCATAGAATGGGAAATGAAATATTACTCCTTAAAAGCATAAAAAGTTTTATTGTCTTCATAAGCATGATGCAAAGATAATATGAGCTTATGAACATAAAAACTTTATTAGCAGTCAAGATGTAGCAATTCACTTACTCCTTCATTCATCTGCATTTTTGAACTGTTGTGTTAGATCCTGTGGTAGGCCCTCTATGAGGCCTGCTGGATAAGCATAACAGAGCCAGTTTCTCCACTAGTGTAGCTCATAGCCCAGGGAGGAAAGCAGATGAAAACCTGTTAACCTTTGTACAGTTGTGGTGGCTATAGAAATGTTCTAAGGAACAGTTAATGCAGCCCTTTAACTAAATAGTTTTTGAAATCATACTTGGAAGGCAAGTAGGGCATAAGCCCCAGGGACAGTAGGGAAAATAGAAGGGTACCACAAGCTGAGGAACTATATGGAAAGATCTGAAAGTGAGAGAGACCAAGGCTCAGTCCAGAACAGAGCACTTTTCATTTCCAGTTGGGGTTGGAGATGGCTCATTTTGAAGATGCTGGCCTTCAACTGGAGACTTGACCAAGTGACCATTAGGGAGTCTTCTAATCACATGGGCATATAATCCTATGACCAACCTTGGCTCTCTCATTGTACCCACTCAACTATGGCCTTGGTTCTTTTCTTCTCCTTCTGTACCTGGATCAGAACCTAGAAGAAAGTTTCTCCCTTGGGAGAGACTTTTAGTTTGCTTGCATTTGCTTTTGTATAATCACCCAGTGTCCAACCTCAGGTTTTCACTACCAGACAGGAGGTGATAGGAGTCATGGAAGGGGTTCAAATCCTCTGAGGCTGCTAGATGATGTCAACCTCATTACCAGAGTTATCACTGTCTTCCTGGCAATGCCCCTCAGGTATCTGCCCCTGTGTGAAATTCTTTCATGTGACATTTGGCAGGCAGAAATTTTGCTTCTTCTTGCCACTTTTATCCCCTGCTGAAAAAGGAAGCAGAATCAACAGTGGGGCAAAGTCCCAGTTCTGCTGAATAAACACTTAAAGGCTAGGAATGATCATCTACTATTTTGCACTAGGATGGTCATTAAATAATCTCAGACTATTTATACATAGCCATTTCCCCCAGCTCAGCTCCTGGACCATCCCAACTCTTGCTGCCCTAGCCACCTCAATCCCACCTCTAGGACCCCTGGACATTCTCACAGTCCAGCAACTGATAGGGTAAAGCTTGCCATGAAGGGCCTCCCATGGACACTGGCCACCAAGTGCTTTATTTGTTCTGATTGGTTAGAATAAACCAGTTGCTCCATATTGTAAATATCACCTCTCTGGTAGAAGGAGGACAATTTATGAACTTCCTTTTCCTGAGCAAATCATTTCTTTCTTTATGGGCTTCTATTAGTCAACAAAATTTAAATTGTTATCATTGTGTTAAGTACATGGAGTTTTGGGACTTGTTGACTTCTCAGGTCTCTTTCATCTTTAACAGTCTATGACTCTGTACACTATGATAATATTCAGATTCCTATAACTGAGGCCAGACTAGTTCCAGTACGCATCCAGAGGGAGGAGTTGATAGTCTGTATCTAATATGAGTAGAAACTTCTCAGAATCATAGATCCATAACATTTTAGAGCTGGGAGGAACTTAGAGTTCACCCAGAAGGCTTTTAGAAATATTTCACAGAGTTCCTGGGAACCCACAGAGATAGATGAAGAGGGCCGAGTGGATAGGGCTTCAAAGCCCTGACTCCTGCTTTTACCCAAGCATCACTGATATTTCCAGTTTTATACTGTGCTACTATTCCTAAGAGTTTATTTAAGAATATTTCTGTGTTTGGGGAACAAATCTTAAAATCCTGACTTGTCAATTTGCTCTCACTAGGTCCCTGATAAGATTATTTAACCTCTTTGAGCCTCAGTGTCCGTATCTGTAAAATGGAACCAATGAAACAAGCTCCCAAGATGTTAGAAGACAGCTGAAACCGGTTTGGCTCAGTGGATAGAGCGTCAGCCTGCGGACTGAAGGGTCCCGGGTTCAATTCCAGTCAAGGGCATGTACCTTGGTTGCGGGCACATCCCCAGTGGGAGGTGTGCAGGAAGCAGCTGATTGATGTTTCTCTCTCATCGATGTTTCTAGCTCTCTATCCCTCTCCCTTCCTCTCTGTAAAATATCAATAAAATATATTTTTAAAAAATGTTTAAAAAAAGATGTTAGAATACAACAAAGCTTTCAATGCAATGCCTGCCATGAACTAGGGGTGTGGTATCTACTGGCTGGCTCTAAATCCAATCCTTGGTTACTTCCTTGAGGTGGAACGTAAGTTCCCAGAGCTTTTCAGAAAAGACTGAGCGGGATGAAACACACACACACACACACACACACACACACACACACAGACACACACACACCTGGAACTGCCAAAAGGATATTTCAACAGCAACAATTGCACTTGCAACACTTGCTATTGCTGTGTTACCAAACAAGGTGACAATAGCAAATCCCATTTAACCACAATAGCAGGGGAAGATCACCCTGATAATCACTGCAACACCAGGGATTTGGTTACTGCAAGTAACTCGCTGACCTTATTGGGCTCAAGTCTGTATCTACACAGTAGCTACACAGAAGTTGAATAACCGGTCTAGTTCCTGGCACTCAGGGTGTGGCAGCTATGGCGCTTCTAATGTCTTCTTTAAATTGACTAATTCAGCTTCTCCACCATCTCTCCACATACCCTCTCCAAGATGGTGTCTTCTGTCTGAGAGAGCATGAAATGAACAAAAAGAGGTGTGCATCTTGAATTACTTTCTTTTTCTGAAGGGATGATACTTTTCTGAATGGAACAGCCTAGAACTTCCTAGAATCTCTGCTTCATGAAACTTCTCTTTTCATATGACTAATTAGAGAATCCACCTACTCTGGAGGCCATTAAGCAGGTGTGAGGAAAGATTCCAAGCAGTGTTCTAATCACAAATTGTATCAGTCACGGTTCTGTAATCAGATGGAGGTTGGCCCACCCTTGGTGTCATTTTCCACGCTGTTGGGGCAACGGATCCTTGGGTTGTGTTCAATTCCAGCCCTAAAATGAATTGTCGAGTCAGCTGGGCCAGTCATCTGCCATCTTTGCATTTCCTTATAAATGGAAATTTCATGTTTCTTAAACATATTTTTTTCCTCATTTGGAACTTAAGCAATGTTTCTCTTTCACTTGTTAATGTTTTCTTGCTTTTGAGCCCTGTTTAATGACAAATTTAGATTCTGGTTCTTATCTGTCATTGACTGGTGAACTTTGAAAACACCATTGCTTGTGACTCCTAAAAGGTTACTGAGCCCAATGCTTCATTTTACAGTTGTAGAAAATAAGAACTGGAGGGGGAAAGTCATTTTATCAAAATCACCCAAATCCTGAGTGGCTGAGCTAAAACTTGTGACTCAGTCAACTGTCCTTTCTACTGTGTTTGTTCACTCATTTAATCACTTAGACATGCATTCAATAAATATTTATTTACATACATTTTTTTCTTTCATCAATTTCAGAGAGGAAGGAATAGGGAGAGAGAGATAGAAACATCAATGCTGAGAGAATCATTGATCAGCTGCCTCCTGCATGCCCCTTACTGGGTAGTGAGCCTGTAACCCAGGCATGTGCCCTGATCACAATCCAACGGTGACAACCAGATTCATAGGTCAATGCTCAACAACTGAGCCACACCAGCTGGGTAATAACTATTTTTTTTTAATTTCTATTTCATACCATGTACTATTCTAAAGTACAGAAATAAAGCAATGAATAAAATTCCTACCCTAGAAACTATATTCTGAGTGGAAGGGGACAGACAATAGACTAAGTAAATTAGATGAAATGTAAATAGGAAGTTAGATGGTGATAAGTGTTATGAAAATAAATAAAGCAGAAATGGGGAATGGGAATGTCAGGTAGAAGAGCTTAGGTATAAAGCAAGTTCTTAGAAGACCTCCCTAAGAAGGTAAGCTTGGATCTTGACTTGATGGACTTGATAGATGAGCCATGTGGACACCTGAGGAAATAATAGTTCAGGCATAAACAACAGTAAATGGAAAGGCCCTGAGGCAGAAGCATGGTGGGTGTGTTGTAGGAACAATAAGGAGGCCAGTGCCACTGGAGATGGCAGGAACTTATAGAAGGTAAGAACTGAGAGGTAACTGGCTCAGATCTGTGGGCCACTGTGATGACTTTGCCAGTGAGATGGAAAACCAGGGGAGGATTTTGAGCAGAGGAGTCACGTGATCTGGAGGTGGCACAAAGACAGCTACTGTGGATCAAAGGGAAGATGGGCATAAAAACTCAGTAATGAGGAGAGTGAGAAGGGTCATGGAAGGGGAATGAAAGGCGGAGCTGACTGCTCAGCAGGGACACAGAACTTAGCCTGGAGTTGTATCACTGTATCGATGTATCGGGTCTGGAAGGCTTCCTAGAGGAAGAAGTTTGCAAGAAAAAAGCAGCCACCAGATGTAGGGTGACCACCTCTCCAGATCTGCTGGAGATGATCCTGGTTTGAACTCCTCAGTCCCCAGAAAACCAAGACAGTTGTCCACTGTACTGTGAGAGTTTCCTGGTAAAGTTGGAGAGGTTGCGGGAGGTACAAGGGGGTTCTAGAGCAGAGAGAACAGGTTGTAAACATCTGAGAGGCAGGAGAGGGTGATGCTGGGTGTGGGAGTACAAGGGAGGAGGTAGATAGGGCCCCAATGTGGACAGTTCTGTGAGCCATAAGAATAAACAAGCCATGGGATTCAGTGTCAGTGGAAAGGTTTTAAGCAAGGAATTGTAACACTAATAACCTGTCAGTTTTATCCCCCCCACCCTTGAGTTTCCTTATTGTAATAGAGCCATAAACAAAGCCCATCATTTGTAAGTTTCAGATGAAAACTGAAAAGTAAGAAATCAATTAACAGAGTGGGAAATAAATTTGCATCAAAACATTCCAACTGAGTGTTCAGTTGCTACTGGGAAGTCTTCATGTCCAACAAGGTCACTCTCCTTAGAAAACTAGTTAATTTTTTAATTTCCCTGTTTGTATTAATGATGTTATTGTTTTACTAACCTCAAAATTTCAGACACGTGAGTTGTGTATTCTTTCCTTGCTGATTCTGTCAGCCACAAAATCCTTATTTCTTTTTTCTTCAAAATATCTCTCCTTAGTTCTTAACTCTTATGTCCCATCGCTGTGAGCCTGGTCAGGCTGTCCTCACCTGTGCCAGGCAGTGGTGGGCTGGCTAAGGGTCTGTGTGTGGGGCAGAGGGTGGGAGGAGTGGGATTAGACCTCCTGGGCGCAGGCAATAAGGGGGTGTGCTGTCTGAAGGAAATTTAAAAACAACCAATTTAAAGTCAGTTTGCTTTGTATTATTTCTTTTTTAAAAATATATTTTTATTGATTTCAGAGAGGAAAGGAGAGGGAGAGAGGAAGAGAAATATCAATGATGAAAGAAAATCATTGACCAGCTATCTCCTACATGTCCCCCCACACTGGGGATCAAGCCCAAAACCCAAGCACATGCCCTAACCAGGGATTGAACCATGACCTCCTGGTTCATAGGTCGTAGCTCAACCACTGAGCCACGCCGGTAGAGCTGCTTTGCATTATTTCTATGAGCCAGCCGTTAATGGCAATGATAAAATCTCTCACCGCATCTTCTAATCCTGTTGTTTCCTTCATTGGTCTTCCTGAATCCTGTTCTTTTTCTACCAATTCTCATATGCCAACTTTGCCATGCAACTATAGTGAATAACCACGCATCCCTAGCTGCCTGAAACCTCAGAAGCCTTCCTGAGGTTTACAAGATCAAGCCCCAATACCACAGTTTAGCTCTTAGTCAAGCTCTCAGTAACCTGAAGCCAGCCCAACAGCTGAAGCTTATCCTGTTACTCTGCATCCCAGGCCCTGTTTGCTATGAGACTCTGTGCCACAAAAGCTGTAGTTTCCTGCTGCATTTGCTGGGAGAAAACTAGTTTTTGATCCCAGCACACCAGATACCACTTCTGTGCCCTTAAGCAAGTCACTTTCCCTCTAAGAAACTCAAAATTCTCATTAGCCAAATTAGGTTAATATACCCGTAGACTGAAGCCACAGGATTGCAGGAAGGGCCAAATGAGACCGTGGTTAGAAAAATGTCTGCCCACGTGTGCCAGGATGATGATTGTAAGTGGTGGAGATAATAATCGTCAGAGTAGTGGCTATCACCATTCTCATGTTGTTCATGGCAATGCATGACTCTGTTTTTGTTTTACTCCTCTCATCTTTGCCATTCCATACCCCACTCATCATCTAGAGTAGACCAACTTCCTCAAAAGTCATTCCCTTGCTATTTAATATTTAAGCCTTCCCTGAACTCTGCTCTTTTCAAAAACTCCCAAAGCATACTCCCTTTGCGTTTACACAGGCACCATACATATCATGCAGTCTTCCCACCTGGACTACCAATGCCACCCGTTAGCTCTGTTTTGTATCCCTCTCTCAATGCTGAACAACAAGAGATGTAAAATCAGGACCTGATGAATGAAGAACGAATGAATGAATGAATGAATGAATGAATGAATGAATGAACGAACCAACGAACAGAGGGTTAGTGTAGGTTGTTAGCCATATATCAATTAAAAAAAAGGAAGCAAAACGGATCAGACATTGTTGAGCCTAATGGGCTGGGGTGCTGAATCAGAAACTGAGCCCATTTGCTTCACCAGAAAGCTACAGCTTCGCACACTCCAGGGGATCACAGCATTCTCCTTCCCAGGATTAACAGCCCTCCCTTCGCCCTCCAGTACTGGTTTGTGGGGGGAGCAGGGGAACATAGACACATGCACAATGGAAGTCAAAATAGTGCAGGGGGAGGTGCTGGACCACAGAGGCCTGTCAGTCTAACCTGGGAAAGGGATCAATTGGCTAGGGGGTAGGCCCATCAGAAACCCAAGAGGGCTTGAGAAGTTGATTGGTTACTTTGAAAAAGTTCATGGTCCTTCCAAACCTGAGATATTATAATCCCAGGAAAGAAAGAATTCTTTCTCTTTCTCTTGCCAAGGAACCACGTGCTTGCTCCCTGTGCTCGCTAGTTCTCTCTCCATAGCCATGTGGCCCTAACAGCCCTGTGGCTGATAGCCACAGGGACTCTAAAGGCAGACTCCATGTGGGATCCTGGATACCACAGCACAACAAGGGATTGCAGGCTGGAACACAAGCTAATCTAGCCGGGGATGGTGAAAAGGCTGAATTGGACTAAGCTTTACTATGGCACAGGATCTCTGGACATTGGCCCTGTTTCTAGTCCTGATTTTCCATGGGACAGACAGAGATGGGGACACTAGAAATCCAGGAGCTGCCTTCTATTTTCACCCAAATAAATCTTACCTCCTGACATCATCCTCCCTTGTGGGTCCCCAAAAATGCTTTTTCTCACAACACCACAAGGACCCCACTTCCACCGGCAACAGAGGCACCTCTTTTTTACCCCTTAAGCAAAATATGCTGATAGTGCCCTCTGCTGCTTAGTAATGATTCTGTTTCCTACACAGTAGAAAAGCAAGTGATAGAATGCTTAGTAAAATAAATAGATAAGAATTGTGTCTTTCCCCTAGCTGGCATGGCTCAGTGGTTAAACAGGTCATGGTTCGATTCCCAGTCAGGGCACATACCCGGGTGGCGGGCTTGATCCCCAGTGGGGCGTGCAGGAGGCAGCTGATCAATGATGCTCTCTCATCACTG